>NW_027040552.1:12322500-12974194 GCF_037179485.1 Ochlerotatus camptorhynchus
TCCATATCATTATATCATCTAATGATTTCATCATTCCGAAAAAAAAACATTGTTTTATAGCAAGTGAGTGGAAGCAACCCTACTTAGAAGGACTTTCGACTTGTCTTAACTTAGAGTTCTTGAAGCAGTTCCACAGTTATTAATTGAGAGCTTTTCTATGCCAACCAATGCATGAATGTGTATATTGTCCGGCAAGCATAATGTAACTTAATGCGCAGGGAATTCAACAGAATGTCAAGCTTGACCGGTCTGGACCATCCATTGACTAGAAATTTGACCCCACTTTATTCCTGCCGCATATAAAAAATCTGATACATACTCCTAAAAACATCTTCAAGAGTAACATAATAATTTTCTTCACTGTTGAATTTTTCTAGATATATGCCCTAAAGTTGGTACACTGGAACCTCAATTTATGAACCAAACCGGGGGCTAGTGCGTAAAAAAACCTCGCTATTTGGGATTTACTTCGTAAATATTGTCCAATACCCCACAATATGGGTATTTTTGGAATCTGATTGACGTTTAAGGACCGAAAAACGATGTCTGACGCCATTTTGAAATCCAAAATGGTGGCTTTGGTTCAGAGAAACCTGGGAAATACTATCAAATGCCCCACAATATGGCGTCAGACATGAATTTCTGGTAACTACACGTCACTCCGATTCCAAAAATGTCCATATTGTAGGATATTTCACAAAATTTCCAAGTTTTTCTGTAACCGGAAGCTGCCATTTTTGATTGCCGGTCCCTACACGTCACTCGGTTTCCAAAAGTACCCATATTATTGGGTATTTAACAGTATTTCCCAGTTTCCCAAAATCACAAAAAAACACTACTTATTTGGAATTTACTTCGTAAAAAGAAATCTCGTTATTTTTTAGTTACTTCGTAAAAAGAGGGCCGTTTATTGAATATTTCATAAAAAAAAGACTTCGTAAACGGTAACACAACATTTTCGTACGCAAGAAAACATATAAGACGAGACCAATTTGCGTCGTTTAAAACTTTTCGGTTTTATGGACATCGACTGGAAATGCTCTCGCAACGTTGGGCTTTAGGTAGTGATGAAACGTCGCTAGCACTATTCCACAGCCGCAGTTAGTTTATGAGCAAAAAGAGGACGCACATTTTTTTCTGTAGACTTGAAGACATACTTCAAGTCTCCGTGTATATCGTACGGGTTAGGCAAAAGATGCGCGTTTGACTTTAAAACTGTCGCATCGCTGGCCCTTCGCCCATTTTCAACTTCTATTCAATTTTCATGCTGCCGTACTCTAACGGAACTATCCACCTACCCTCTTGTAAAGATCATTCTATAGCTAATAAATTATCACACTAAAGCTTCATGTTAGCATTTCCAACCAACTCTTAAAATCGCTAACTTCGCGTATGAAGTAACATAAAAACACTTTGAATGTAACAAAGTTTTTAGTTATGAAACAACCTACAACTAAGCTGAAGACTCTATACCTCTATATGGTCAAACTAAAAACTTTCTGAAGACACTCTATTGAAAAAACCACTTTGAAAGGTGCTAATGAAAAAAGTTCATGGATTTTGCTTTCGCACCACTGTGCACTGTCAGCAAAGGAAGGCATTAATTTCAGGGATATTGCAAAAAGTTTAAAATCTTTCCTAACTTCTGGAAAATTTTAAAAACTTCAGAGATTTCCAAGAATTTCAGGAAAATTTCAGGATCTTGCTAGAAAATTCATGATCATTAGGAAAATTAAAGGGACTTCAGGGAAGTCCAGAGAAGATTAGAGATTATCAGGGAAGTTCTTTGAGCATCAGAGTAGTTTCGAAATATTAGAAAGAACTTCAGAACTCTTCACTTATAGAAAATTTGAGAACTTCGGAGACCTTTAGAAAAATACAGCCCATTTTAGGGAAGTCTAGATGATTTCAAGGAAGTCCAGATAACATAGAGGAAGTGCAGATAAATTCACGAAAATTTAAAGATTCTTACGTAAATAACATGAACTTCAGAGTAGTTCTAAGAACGTCAGCAAAACTCCGGGATCTTAAGGGTTGCTCTATGAAAATGTGGAAAATTGCAGGAACTTTATGGCCTTTGCCTTACTTTTAATATCTGACTGTAGAATATAACAGTCACATTTAAAGTTACCCTGACTATTGGTATCTGTTGGATTATTACCTAATACCTCTTCCTCAGTAATGATGCGAGGAGGATCGATTTCTTGTTCACCGAGATTTCTTGTTCACTATACATTACAATTAGACGAAGGTGTCATCTGGCAACAACAACAAAATCTTGAATGTCTACAAAGTTTCATTAGCTTTTACTTCCTGAAAATATTCTCATCTTCTGCAAGCTTCCATCACTCTCAAGTTCCATATTTTTTTCCAAGTTCTCTCAATTCCATCAATGTATTAGAAAACCCATAATCTCCAAACCTTAGAAATTTTTAAGGTTTCTCTAAAAGATCTGAGCGAAACAGTTAATTCCCAAAACTTCCCAAATCAAAGTCTGCAGTTATAAAGAACATGCTAACCTTCTATATACAATACATGCTGAGCCTCTTGGAAGTCCCTTGTACTTCTACAATGTTGGCTGAATTACATAAAACCGGCATTTCTATGTAGTTTTACTGTTCATTAACTACGTATACAGTTAAGAGGGAGAGGGGGTTATTTTCCATGGCCCATACAAATTTTAAAAATTGTTGATGGACAACTGTCTTAGAAAGGCACTGTCCTTTGATTCAGTAAGGGTTAGGGCGCATTCTGCCAGGTTGATCGAGGCAGATTTCATGTGTGAGTAAGTGCTGACACTGGACATTGTTATGTGCAATTCACTTTAATAGGTGCGTTTTATATTTCAACTTGGCGCTTGCAAAGATCACTTGAAGATACGATATGACGGAACATTGATACTAATTGTATAAAACACAAGTAAATGCTTAGCGGCGCAACCTTCGTGTAGTGGTAAGCGTGACTGCCTCTCACCCCAGCAGGCATTTTTTCAATCCCATTCGGTGCCGCCGGGATGTTCTGAGGCATAACATCTCTGATCACACCTTCCTTCAGAAGGGACGTAAACCCGTTGGTCCCCGTTTCATGAGTTTGATGGGTCGATAGGTAGGGTCCAGGTGTGGGAGCTGCCTCCCTGGCGTCGGTACCATTGTTGCTCAGCACGGAAAACAAGATCGACGGAAAACAAATCAAGGGGAAAAAAAAGTAAATGCTTCCAGAAATTAGTTAAGACAATATATTTATAAATGTGTTAATTGTTATTCAACATATTTAATGTTGCATTGACATTCTTTAAATCATGGGACATTTCAATGTTCCCTCATTTTACATCATTTTAATCATTCTGAACGGATGTCCCGTTGTGGTTATATCAAAGCATTACTAATAATGTATATATGTATATCAATCCGGTACCATGGCGTCAACAAAGTAAAAGTGAAAGATGAGCTGCAAAATGGAGCACATGCGATACGACAATGGAGTGATGTTCGTTGAAAGATACACGGAGACACTGTATATTTTCCGCATTGGTGTGACGGTTTTATAAGACGCAACTAGGAACTCAACATCATCATACAAAGATAATGGACGTCGAAATGTCGTAGAACACACCAGAAAAATCATGAGAGACTAGTAGCGGCTAGCAGGAGGACAACGAAATCACAAATAGGTACGAAAATTGGACAGAAGGGTGACATAAACAGCGAATGTTGGTGAGATCGTTCTAAATTTTTAATTTTTATTATTGCTCACATATATATTATGCAGCCATAGCAAAACAATATAGTGGTTCTCAGAATTTTGTAAAACTTGGTAGTTTTGTTCCTTATCGCAAAATATAAGTCTAGTATTTTTTATTTTGTCATTAGGGTGACAGTTTCCATGTTAAAATGGTACGAAAAATCGATTTTTTCAAAAAAGACTTTTTTGAAAATTCATAACTTTTGAACCGCTGCAGCGCGCTGGGCCGATTTCAAAGATCAAAATATCAAATCAAAATACTTTATAGGAAAAATATAACGATATAATGAGATATTATATAGAAAAACATTAACTGTATTTGTTTTTTTCCTTATGGTTTTCATGGTTTGTAGATGAAGGCCGCAATATGTTTTATATTTTTCCTTGAAAATTTAGGATTTTTAAGTTATCAAGTTTTGGGTTTTTTCTCAATACTCCTATGCGATTTGACTACCATTCGTCGTGATTATGTTACAGTCGCTATAAATCGATAGAGTATAGAATGTAGATAAAGTAGTTATAAAAAACTCATTAATAAAGATTAAACAAGCATTTTGTACGTAACCTTCAATAGGCATCAAAGTACAGCACATTTGGGAAAACAAACTAGCAAACGAACAAGAAACCTAATTTTTTTTTTAATTATTTGAGAAACCTTCCGACGCATAATCTGTTCATGCGGTAAAACATTGCAAATTATGTATGAGTTTTTTGCAAATCTGTAATATAATCTTAAATTTTCCAATTTAGCATAAACATGAGCATGATTAACCGCCCACGGTTGCTACTCTGTTATTGCCAGATCAACTGTAATTACACAGAGAACCAATAGATGATGCAAGCATTTGAGTAAGGTATGCCAATCTGGGATAGAGTTGGCACCACCTCAAACTGCAAAGGACACAAATCAAGGTCCTTAGAATGATCCTAAAATGGACTCAAAACTTTGAGGTCCATCTTTTGGCTGATATCCTGACCAGGGTTCTGCATTTTCGAAACAAAGAAAAGAAAATGAGCTTTCCTCAGAATATATCATTCATTTTCGTGTAAGTCATTGAGTTTTCTTTTTATCGAGTCACGATGAACACTCCTCGTGTCAAACATGACATGACTATCGCTTGTTTCGTTCGTCAAGTGCATCAGTTCATTTAATTTGAAGCAAAGACTTGTTTCAATTGACACAATCAATGACTCATCAGGCATCAAAATTTAGTATCCAGAAAGTCAATATCGGTTGCCGATAGGGATGGCATCTGGATTATAATTAGTAATAAAATGCTATTTTATATTAAACGAAAATTAAATTAACGAGGCCCTTCTGGGGTCTAAGATGTCGTTCATCGGGCTCAGGAAAAGAGACAAATACCCTACAATATAGGTATTTTTGGAACGGGGACGACGCGTAGATGCCGAAAATCGATATCCGAAACCATTTGTAGGGTATTTAACACTTCTGAAGGAATCGGAAGCCCCTAGCTTGAATTTCAAAATGGCATCAGACATCGATTTCCGGCCTCTAGATGTCACCTCGATTTCAAAAATACTCGCATTGAGCGGTATTTGACAGTAATTTACTCTTTTTGTAAATAAGATTTTAAAATGCCGTCAATCATCGGTTTATGGCCACTAGACGTTACTGGGATTTTGAAAATACCCACATTGATGGATATTTGACAATATTTCACACATGTTCTGAAACCAGAAATCGCCATTTGGTATTGCAAGATGGCGTCTGATATCGATTTCCGGTAAGTACGTGTCATTCCCGTTCTGAAAATACCCAAATTTTAGGGTATTTGACACTTTTTCTCAGCCGTCGCTTCGGATTTAAAAATGGCGATATCGATTTCCAGCTTCTAGACGTTAACGTGATTCTTAAAAAATAATATCATATGTATCACATATGATATAATTTCTCACTTTTCTTAAACCAGAAGCCACCGCCATCGATTTCAAAATGGCGTCGGATTTCAATTTTTATTCTCTAGACGTGCTTAAATTATCATATTGATGGGTGTTTAACAGAATTTTCCACTTTTTCTTAAACTGGAAACCACCATCTTAAATTAAAAATGGTGTCGCATATCTTTTTCCAATCTCTAGCCACCCCGATTGCAAAAACACCCACATTGATGTATATTTTTCAGAATTCAGTATTTTGACACTGGAGAAGTCTGAATATTGTAGACGAAATACGCGTATCTGTCAAGGATAAGCAAATAAGGTTGTTGTTATTAAAATGAAATTAATATTTTCCACTTTTTATTAAATCGGAGACTGCCATCTTAGATTTCAAAATGGCGTCGAATATCGATTTTCATTCTCTAGACGTCATACCGAATTCAAAAATACCCATATGGTTGGGTCGGCATCAGTATTTCCCACTTTTATTTTAAAAATCAACGATTTCCAGCCTCTAGACGTCAATCTCCTTCCAAAAATACCTTTAGTGATCTGCATTTGACAGTAGTTCCCCCTTTTATTTTAAAAAAATTAAAGGGTTGTGTCTTAGACACGACCGCAGTATGGCGTAGAACTACGAAAAATTGATGTATGTCATATATTTCAATGTTTTCGTTATGGTTCAAACCTCGCGACAATTTATGTTAGCATAATCGACCACCGTTCATCTTACGCATGAGATAATGTATTAAAATTTTATGTAAAGCTTAAGACTTGACAGAATTTTCCCTGCATAACTACATAGGGTTGATCAATGTTGATCTATTTTGCTGTGATCAATGTGCACTAAATTCGACACTCAGTATAATACACAAAATCGCCATGCATGTTGTGGGATAAATTCATTGCCACCAGGAATAGCGTTACCGCTATGACGGATCCCTGGGGCACTCCAGTTTCCTCGGGGAACGGATCCGATCGAGTCGGGAACACTCGATCGGATTCGTTCCCCGAGGAAACTGGAGTGCCCCAGGGATCCGTCATAGCGGTAACGCTATTCCTGGTGGCAATGAACGGGGTATTCAGCCGACTGCCCAAGAACGTGCACGTAATCGTCTATGCCGATGACATACTCATCGTCGTAACGGGACGAACGACTATACGGACCAGGAATATAGCCCAAGCAGCTGTCTCCGCCGTCAGCAGGTGGGCGCTTTCTGTTGGTTTTCAGCTCTCCGCACCAAAGAGTGTACGGTGCCATATCTGCCACTCGGGTCATCTGATTCGGGGACCACCGATCACCATCCAGGACCATCCAATTCCGCTTAAGAAAACAGTCCGCGTTCTGGGGGTAGTTCTGGATCGGACTCTAAGTTTCGACCAACACTTCAGAACGGTGAAAGAAAACTGCCGTAGCCGCATCAACATCGTCAGGACAATCTCCCGTCCGCACCGCTCCAGTAACCGCGAGATCCGCCTTCGTGTCGCCCGGGCTGTTATCGACAGTCGACTTTTCTACGGCCTCGAAATTACCTGCTTAGCCACCGAGAAGCTGAACCGCATCCTCGCTCCGGTATACAATACCTACGTACGCATCGTATCCGGCCTCCTACCTTCCACGCCCGCAGACGCCGCTTGTGCAGAAACCGGAGTCCTCCCTTTCCGCTATCGATCTGCTGCAGCCTCTGCCACCAAAGCCGCTGCCCTCGCTGCTAAGACAGCCGGGAACGATAGGGTCTTTCTCCTCAACGAGGGGAACAGAGCCCTCCGCACTGCAGCCAACGTAGACCTCCCCCCGGTGGCCAGGGTCCACTGGCATGGAGAGAAAAGTTGGCGATCAAACGTTATCAAAATAGATAAGCGGATTAAGAGAGGATTCCAAGCCGGAGATAACTCTGTAGCGTTGAGGCGCTCTGTTGCAGAACTTCTTAGGTCGGCTTATCCGGGGCACGTTCATCGCTTTACGGACGGATCGCGATCACGGGCCGGAGTGGGACTCGGAGTGGCAGGACCAAACACCGCAACAAGTCAAAGTCTTCCGGAGGAGTGTTCCGTTTTTTCCGCAGAAGCCGCTGCTGTTCTTGACGCAGCCATCACTCCTGCAGATCAACCGATCCTTGTGCTAACGGACTCACACAGCGTCATTCAGGCGCTGGAAGCCGAAGCCCCGAGCCACCCCTGGATACAAGCCATTACACGTTTTGCCCCACCCTCAACCGTTTTTACGTGGATTCCCGGGCACTGCGGTGTTCCTGGAAACGAGGCAGCGGACAGGCTGGCGGGATCTGGTCCATCCGGACCCCGCTTCACCAGGAACGTACCACTCCTAGACGTCAGGCGTTGGATTGCGAATATCATCATGGAAGCCTGGCAGGAGGAATGGTTTCAGTCACGCACCACCCTCCTGCGAAAGATCAAAGAAACCGTACGACCTTGGCAAGACAGCCACAAGTACAAAGACCAGCGGATTATCTCAAGACTCCGGACCGGCCATGCGAGGATTTCCCACAATTTTGGTGGGACACCCTTCCACAAGGTTTGTCCAATCTGCAGCATCCCTGCCTCGGTGGAACACGTGCTGTGTGTCTGCCCAGAGTTTCAGAGGCTACGCGAACAACACCGACTCCCAGAGAGCATCAGGGAGCTACTTGGCAACGACCCCTCGACGTTGACTGCGCTGATTGACTGAAACGCTTTCTTTCGAGGCAGGCCCTAAGCCTGACCCTCGATTATCAAATGTGATGAACTAGCCTACGGCTAAAAATCACAAAAATAAAGAAAAAAAAAAAAAAAAAATTCGCAAAAAATAAGTTATTTTTTTCAGTCTCTGAAGCAGAGAAGAAAAGGTTACATTTTATGATTAAGCAACTGGCGGCTGTTTCCGTAGAACGATACAAAATAGAATACTGTGACTTTTCGAAAATCAAACGTTTGGTTTCCAATAAGTAGGAGCTTTGTTCAACATTAATTGAAAATTAGGGGGATTCAATTATTGATTGACGCAACTGACAGGATTATCCGCCGTTTTTTATGCATGTTCGGATGTTAATCTAATTGCATATAATCACTAACAGATTACCATCGAAATGCATGTCATCATATGCCTCTTAAGCATTTTTTTTTTCTCAAATTTTAAAGTTCTGGCTCTCTGGTAAGCGGGTAAAAAATAAACGATATTAAAATTTTGTTGTTGCTTATAATTGTAGTTTGCTTAACAATCATTTCCCGGAAAAAAAAGTGATAGTTAAAGTCCATGTCTTTTTCGGGTTGTCGTTGTAAGAGGGGGAGGGGCGTTTCGATTAGTCATACGAGACCCAAGTCTCATTCCACCTCAAGGTTGTCAAGATGATCATGCCGTGATTCTCCTTTATCCGCTGACTTGCTTCTGCCTGCTGCAGGACCAAGTTCCACGCCATCCGAAGCGGTAGTATTATTAAAATTTCGTTTATTTCTGTTGATTATGATGTATACATTGATTTAATATTTCAATTGATTAGCCTATCTGGCTCTTCATCTTTGTTCATTGGATATTCTAATTTAGTATTTGCGTATTTAATCTAGTTTACAGAATACCCCTTGGGGGTGTGTTTTGTTTTAATTGAAACATTTGATAACCTACCTATCTACGAGTCTAACTTAGCTAACGTGCCAGCTCACGTATGATATGAAGATCTGATCTCAGACAGGTGTCTCTGAACATTTCCAAGGAGACCGTTCGTCGCTCTTCGAGAGGCTGAAGGCCAGCCAGGCGGTGGACCTCAGAATTTCGGGTAAATGGAGGACTGTTTAGAATCATCCTAAGGATCTTGTTCTGGATCCTTTGGAGTTTGAGGTGATGGCACATAGCACAACTCTCCCAGTTTGGCATACCATACTCAATAGCCGGCAGAATGATCTACTTGTGGACAGCAAGCTTGTTTTTAAGGGAAACGGTGGACTATCTGTTGATAAATGGGAAGAGCGACCTAATCAAGATGTTGCACTTGGTGGATGTTTTGTCCACATGGGATCGGAATAGCAACTTGCTGTCAAGAGTGAGACCAAGGTAGACGACTTCACTCGACCATTCAATGGGAGTGTTATCAAGGTGAACTTTTGAGTTACCAGGCGGAACAAGCCGAGGTGAGTTGGAGTGCGGAAATAGTATGGTCTGTGTTTTAGCTGCATTGATACAAATCTTCCAGCTTTTAAAATAGTCGGACAGAACATCCAGGCCTGATTGGAGTTTTCTCGTCAGAGCACGGATCACTCGACCCTTATAGATGACGGCAGTGTCATCCGCAAACATTGACAAAATTCCACCACCCGGAAGGGGAAGAACGTCTGACGTGAAGATGTTGAATAGGATAGGCCCAAGCAGGCTACCCTGAGGGACCCCTGCATCAACGTTGAACGTATCAGAGGGGACATTGTTCAAGTAGACCTGGAATGATCTGCCCCGACAAGTAGTTTTTGATGATCTTCACGAGGTAGATCGGAAAGTTGTATCGATGCAGCTTGTACACTAGACCATCATGCCAGACATTGTCGAACGCCTTCTCGACGTCCAACAATGCCATGGCAGATGTATTGGAAACGGACTTATTCCGCTTGATGATGTTAGTAACCCGTGCGAGTTGGTGGATGGTAGAGTGGCCTTTCCTAAACCCGAATTGTTCTTTGAGAAAGATGTTATTGTCATTTGAAAACACCAACAGACGGCTAAGTATAAGCTTTTAGAATAGCTTCGAGATGGAGGACAAGAGGCTGATGGGGCGATAGCTTTTGGCACTGGTAGGGTCTTTGCCAGGCTTGTGAATTGGAATGACTTTGGCTAACTTCCAGCATGCAGGAAAGTAGCCAAGCATCAAACACTTATTGAAGACCACTGCAAGGTGCTTGAAGAAGTCAACACTCAAGTTTTTCAACTCGAAGTTGACCACTCCATGGACACCAGCGGCCTTCATGTTTTTGGTTGATTTAATCGCTGCTATTATCTCATCAGCCGATATTCTACTTTCGTCAGGGACAACTACGGGGGTGGCAGTGACTCTAGACATTGCCTCTGATACTGCAGGCTCGTGGGGACTCACCATGGCGTGGCCAAGTTTATGTGAATTCACAAAGTGTTGCCCAAGAGCATTGGCCTTTTCATCTGGTGTTATTAGCAACGATGGATCCGAATTTTGGTTAGGAGAGGAAAGGGGAGGAATGGGTCTTGGCTCATTTTTTTTTAATCTTTGCCTTTCTTCAGAATGGCTTAGCACTATCTGGGAGAGAGTGAATTTTGTTTGCAAAGTCCGCATTTCTGAGATCCATCATCCTGGCTTGGATGATTTTGTTCAAACGGTTGCAATTGGTCTTCAGGAAAGGCAGACCAGTACGCTGGTACTGCCTACGAATCGTGTTGCGGAATCTAATGAGGACTTTAGTGTGCCTGTCAAGGTTCAGAGTATTACTCACCTGTCTGGATACTGGCACATTTAGCTCCCTGGCCCGGGAAATTGCTTCATCGATGGAGCGCAGACACCAGTCAACGTCTTCGAACGATTCCGGTTGGACATCGTAGTCTACAGCGGTGTCGACGCAGTGTTGGAACTGACCCCAGTTGCGCCGCTTGAAATCGGTTAACGGTGGATCCCACCACAGCCACCACAGCCACCACAGCCACCACAGCCACCACCGAATAGTGGTCGGAGCCGAGTTCTTGAACGACGACTGGTTTAGAGATGTTGGCCAAATTTGAGATGTAGGAATCGATGGTTGAATGCGCTCCGGATCGACTCAACTTTGTGGGAGAATCCGGCCTCAAGATGTTGAAGTGACCTTCTTCAACGTCGTCGTTTAAGATAATGCCGTTCCTGTTGTTTCTGCTGTTTCCCCAGGCTTGGTGTTTCGCGTTGAGGTCCCCGGCGATAATATATTTGCTCTGCCGCCGAGTTAACTTCATGATGTCCTGTCGCAGTTTTAATGCCGACCCGTTGTTTATGTTGACTTGCTTGGGGCAATATGCCGCGATGATAGTGATAGAGCCAACACAAGTGGAAACTTCCACACCGAAGGCTTCGATGAAGTGAAGATGAAAACTTGGCAGCAGGCGGCAGCGTATGTTCCTTCTATTGGCAATCGCTACCCCTCCCCCTCTGGAGCTGGCGCGATCGAGTCTGAACAATCGAAATTCAGGTATGGCAAGGCTATCTTCTGGTTTGAGATGGGTCTCGGTAAAGATACCGACGTCAATGTTGTGTTCATTCAGGAATGAGGCTAGCTCGGTCTTTTTTGCTCGGATTGAGCAAACATTCCAATTTGCAAAGCGCATGTTGCGGGGCTCATTTGACCCCATAATTGTACAGAAGATAGCCTATGACCTGAATCTGGTCGTCGCGGGTTTTGCCGTTTTTCATCATGTTGTGCATCTCGGTGAAAATACTCCACATTTCCGCAGAGGTGTACAGCGACGGTTCATTTTCCTTTGGAGGGAGGGATGCACCATCTTGTCGCCATTGAAACCTGGGCGGGAAGCCAGGTGTAGCGTGTGCGGTATGAGAACCAGAGGGGACCGATGCAGCTGCGGCTGACAAACGTTGGTTGAGCGGCAGTGGAGGAAGTACCGGAATCGACCGGCGTGGTTGCAGAGTTGGATAGTTCCGATGGTTATCTTCTGGTCACTCGGGTCACTTCTCTGTTTCGGTTGGTTCTTCGGTGATGATTTTTTTTGCGCATTTGAATAAATTCCGCTCGCTTTGGGCAATCACGGCTAGTGGCTCGATGGATGGAACCACAATTGATGCACTTTGGCTCTGCCTCGTCGGAAAGTTTGCATTCCTGAGTCTTGTGTGCGTCACCGCAGGACCCACATTTGGGCAGCGGTTCCGGGTGCCATGTCCAAAACCATGGCAGTTTGTGCACTGCGTGATGTCACGGTGCACAGGCTTGTACCAACAATCAATACGAAACTAACGATTTTAAATTGGCTCACTACTTCACTAGCCTATTGGTCCCAAGCAAACGATTAACGTACCCCATTCTAGTTGAAATTCTAGTACTACGCAATGTTTGTTTTGATTCGCTATGAAAGTTTGACAGGTAAAATGAGGGGTTATTGGTTTTTCCTATGTTTCGAGGGGTGAATCGATCAGCTTTGGGACCGAAGAGAGTACCAGAGCTGAGTCAAAAAGTTGAGCTCGTTTCTTCGGGACCTTCTGGTCTTAGAGTTACCTCTATGCTTGTACCGCTTCCATTCCACTATCGTGCTGAAAAGAGCGCAGATGCTACGCAACTTTTCCATGTTTACTGAATGTTTGGCAAAGTGGACAAGGAAAAGAACGTCCCTGTAGTCCACACCGGTGTTGTGCCTCATCATCCGGAACACCTTCACTGGCTTGAGGCCCAGCTCCTGCAGTTCCTTCAGTATTGTATTCGGCTCCGTATCCGCAAGCCCATGCAGCACTGCTTTGAGGGATGGTCCATTAATTATGTCACGGAAATTTGGCCCATTTTCAACCCCCCCCCCCTCCCCCATATGTCACATTTTTTGTATGAACCTTAATTTTTTTTTTGTATGGCTCGTCACAGTTTTCAAAAAACCCCTCCCCCTAAATGTGTGACATAATTAATGGACGACCCCTGAATGGCTTGAATGCAGCCACGTCGTGTGTTTAAAACTCCTGCTTGTGATGTTGCAGAAATTTACCGACGGCTTCGTATTCGTCAGTTGTCCTGCAAAACAATTTTGGTACCGGTAATTTTGGCACGGAATATTCAGCCGCCATAGTATAAGCCGAATATCAAGCGATGAACTAACGAAATTTCACTTAATTGTTTTGTTGACCACTCATTTGTAAGAAAATGGTCGAATATTAGCGAAACTTCGCATGTAAAAACCGAATACCAGGCCAAATAGCACTATTTGGTGCAGCTATAGTATTTGACAGTATTTTCCACATTTTCTTGGACCGGAAGCCGCCATTTCGATCTTTACCTCGACTAAAAAATACACATATTGATGGGTAAACAAACCACCCGTCAATGATAAATTTAACATCCACGTGCACATGCGCTTAAATGAGTGAACAATCAACAAAAGTCAGAAAATCTGCGCGAATGTGGATTGAACAGTTTCGCTTCAATGCGAAAGTAAGTTCATTCGCAATCTCTGCTATATGCAGTCGGTTTATGTGTTTCTGCAAATGTCTAGTATAAGAATTTAATTCGTTTGTCTTTTGTATCTCATTACTAGTTTTTGTTTGTCTTGTCCCTCGTCTCGATGAGTCTCATCGTCGCCTACTGGTCACCATAGCTGGTCGAACTCCAGACGAATCTAGAACCACACTACCGTTCATACTGGCGACATCGCTCTGATGAAACAACGAAACCCTGCTTCCAAGCTCCTCCCTTTTCCTATCCTTCGACAATGAAGCCGCGAGTATTCGGCCCAACTCCTACTAGACATAGAATTATGTGAATTTTGTTACAAACAAAGAACAATGAATTATCGGCTCCGTAAAGCTAACGCGATTGAGCCTTAAAAATAAACGAACTAGAAAAAAAAAAGTTCATTTGACTGAAATGAATACGAGTCAAGCCAAAACAAACAGCATGAAAACTGATCGAAAGTGGTTCTGTTGATGTTGAAGGGGATCTGCTCGAAGAGATGACGGAATCACTTTCAATTGAAAGTGATGGTTGACAGCTTCGTCGTTGCTTGACGATTTTCGATTGAAAGTGACTTTGTTGGGTCCTGATCCTGACCCTGGATGAACGAAGATCGGTCTACGTGGAGAGGTTCAGAATATCCAGTACACGATCAATGTACCAGATAGTAAGATTTCTTGTAACGTTAGGCTATTCAGGTAAGATAATACTTCACGAAAAGTAAATTTTAAATTAGGAGAAATATTACAAAACGCAAAATTCAATACCTTTAAACCAAAATGTCGAGATATTAGCACTCACGAGCTGAAAGGTTCGAGATCTCATAAGTTCTTGCGAGTTTCATAATGATTCGCTAAAAGTTCAAGTCCAACAATTTGAATAGCCAATAATACCTTTACAATGTTGCAAACGTGTTCTCATACTATTATACAGATCTATAAAATCCGCAACACTTTGAAAAGAATGACTTCAATCGTGTCATCAAACTCTCTCCGTTTTCGCCCATTAAAATCATGTTTATCCTCAGTGACAAGCCCATAAAAACCCCTTTCTTCCCTGAATGGTAGAGTATTGACAACGACAACAACGACGACGATGACGACAATTTAATACGATCCTTTTTGTGTTTTCTTTTTCTTAACAACATCAGCGCTTTTACTGTTACTGGTTGGTGGCGGAGACTCGTCACGCTAACTTTATTATTCCCATGATTCAATCACTTAATTCGATTTTATTATACCAACATATACACTCTGCCTTGCTTTTAACACCAATAACAATTCAGGCCATCAGCGAACGGCGCGGTTGTCTGCTGTTTTATACCGTCTGCCTACTTGGGGAGTCGAGAACCTGAGTAAGATGAGCCAGTGAATATAAAGTACCTAAATGTTCCGAGCTTAAGTGTTGTTAACGTTGAAAAAAAAAGTTGAATGGTATTTTGTTTTTGTTAATGATTTTTCTGCAAAGATTGATAATTTGACAGACATGCAACTTTGCTAGACAGGTTAGGTTCATCCTATCGTAGCTCCATTTAAGACAAAGTTCCTTCCTTGGTTGAATTTGAACGAAATGCGTGTGTGTTTGTTGTTGGGAACCTCAGATAGCGTAGCTAGTTAAGCCACGGTACTACCAAGCCGTAGACGGCAGTTTCGATTCCCGGTCCGGTCTACGATATTTTTCGGTTTTGGGATTTTCTCAACTTGCTTCGGCATAGAGTATCATTGTGCTTAAGGTGGTTCGCTATGAGATCCTTATTCTCGCTACCACTTCGAAACTTTAAGTGCACAAATATCAGCTTCCACGACACGTACTACAATGAAACTGTTACTCCACGTTTGCTGCGCTGCAGCATACATGCAGTAGCAATTTCAGGTGAAATGGAACTCTAATTTCCGAGATGTGTGTAATTGAAAATACGAGGTGAAAATGCATTTATAGCCTACGTGGTGGCCATTTGTGGACTCTACAAGGAATCACCTTAACCCACAATACATACACAAATTCATTAATAATTGCGGAAGTGCTTAAAAAAACTTACAGTTGAAAATCAAGTAGAAGACCATGTGTGCTCGTGACGGAAACATAGAATGTGCGAGCACATGAAAGAACGCGAGATAATGGGTTTTCCGCCCAAATTCAAAATGATAGCAGCTATGGGGGTTGCCGCGGTTGCAAAGTGAGAGGGCTATGGGCGTTTCACCGAAGGGCGTTACTTTGTTTGGTTTCTGTGAATTTCGCCGAAGTGGATTTATTGCGTTGAAGTTGAAATGAATCTTCTCTGAAAGCGATGTGATTGACTCGACTTGCTACATATCGGAATTGATGGTAACGGATGGTTGTGTTGTTAGATTTATTGGAATTCCCATAATCGAAAGTGCTTCCATTTATTCCGTTATATAATTAAATTGATTTCATTCAAAGAATTGTTGGGATTGAATTCATGAAAGGATCATTGGAAGATGTATTAAATTTTAATTTGAGATAATTCCTATACCATCAGTATGCTTAGCAGTGTCTACCATTTTGCTCTCGTGCACTCTTGCAATACAATTTCTCGTACTTGATACAAACGAGCAGAAACGGGCATGCACTCAGTTGAGTTTATCATTTTCAAGCTCGATTTTCCATAGACAAAAAGTTGTCGCCGTAAACCACTGCTTCCTCTAAAGTCCCCCCACCGAACCCCAAATCGATCCCATTGATTCCATGTTTTATTCAGCTGCCTTATCGGCGTTTTGACCGTGCACGCGCCATCGACTCGAGAAAATATGTCCTTTTCCGCTCCCCGGAGGGTGTATTGACTACACCCAACAGCACAACATAACAACATCGCATTATGCAGTCAGTTCCACTTTTGGCTCTTATCATAAGTTCGACCTATAGCAACGTAAATTCGCGAGGGGGGGGGGGGGGGTTTGCCACAGGCTCTACCAGGTACCTACATGTACCGTATATTTTCCTATTCCGCTTCGATCCTATTCCTGAACGACGAAACATTTGGGCCACGCTTTCGGAATGGTCGGAAAATTGCACACCGTGCGCCAGGAGATGTCCCAAGTCATAAACCAGCCCGACGGCAAACCGAAATAGACATCTTTATGGTCCGGTCCGGTTGTTCATGATTTTTGGCCTGTGGGTGGGCAACACGACCATCAAGAAATCATAGCTCTCCGTTGAAAGGAAACGTGTCGTCCACCATCGCCTACCGGGGCGCGTGCCAAAGCAGAACGGGAAAAATGAGACTGGAATATAAATATTTGTTTTTCCCGGCTCTCGTCGGGCGACGTTGGAACAAAAGAATGAGAGCGGTGCGGCAGTGACCGGATGATGGAAAAAATATGCCTCTTTGATTAGATTACACACTAGCGTGTGTGAGTGCGGTCGTAGGTAGCAGGTTTGTTCCGGTCTGCTGGGCTGCGGTGTGGCAGAAGGTACTTCCTAGATTGTGGACGTGATTAAATTCTTCTCCAGTGAAATCTTGCCTCAGATAAACGGTTCCTGCGGGGGCAGAGATATGTGACGTGTGGTTGTTGGCATTATTTTCCGATCTTATTGTTACAGCATTCCGGAAAGGGTAATGCGTTCGGGAATGCGCATATGAGTTTATATAATATGACACAGAATAACGCTGGTCTGGCGAGGACTTTATTCTTTCTTCATCCCGAAAAATCACATCACGGCTTTAAATAATTGTCCGAAATCTCATGTTGAACAACTGTCGCAGACCTTCTTGTACCCAGTTGTTCCCTATCACTCCTCTATAAAGCATACACTTATAACTTATTATGAAAGACCATCTACCTGTTTACAATAAAAACATAGCGACAACTCCACTTACTTCGATCCTGTACTGCATCCCGTATGTCGGCGCTGGGGCTTGAAATGACCAAAATAAATAAAAAGTAACAGAGTTCGTGATCGCTTAGGGCTTCATAAATAACTAGGTATAATTATCCAATACAACTTATATCCTTTGGAATCTTCTTGGCAGTCAACCAGGATACATTTTTCCGTTTGCATGTCTTATTTCTGCCAACCGTTGTATCTAAAATCCTCAAATGTGCAAGGTTCGGCTTTTTCCCTGACTGCATTTCTTCAGGAGTCAAGTTGTGCCATTTTGTCGGAGAACGGTTCAGTTAGAGTCGGTGTATAATGAGTCACGCCAAGAGTGAAGCCAAGTCTACCTATTGAACTGTCAAACCGGCTACCTATCGTGCAAAGTAAATAAACATTACGATGCTATGAAAGATCCACGAAAGGTATTGCAATATAATATAAAATATAATCGAAAAAATGAGCATAAACACGCAGTGAGCGTTAAATTGTCATGGGATACGCTCGGTAATGATTAGTAATGAGAATTTCTACTATTTTTTGTTCAGATTATTTGTCAAAATCACTGATATAATGATTTACTACAGCCGCAATATTTTTTCTCTCGCTAGAAGTCATTTGAAGTTGTTGTAGAAGTCCTCTGTTGCCAAGTGAAAAGAATTGGAATGTTTCGAAAACCGTGATGCAAGTTCAACTGTTTTTCTCTTGGCGTGACTCATTATACACCGACTCTAGGTTCAGTAAGTAAATTAGTGTTGCCAGTGTCTCTGCCCAGAAATGTTTTAAAAGATTTGTTTCCAATAACATACACATTGCTCGTTCTAAGATGGATCTGTTCGACCCGTCAGCCAGGCCATTTGGTTCCGGAGTATAGTGAACGGTTGTTTGGTGCTGGATACCAAAATTCTTCTACCCACTATTTGAACGAATCATTATTAGTTTGCGGCCAGTTTGGCGTTCCGCTAGCCTATGAGGGGAGGTAGCTCATCGATTCTTCCGGTTCGCCTCCTAGCATCGTGCTATAAGGTACCAGGCGATAACCAGGGTAGTTGATCGATAGCTCGATGACGTCATTTCGTTGGCGTCTGCAATGGGAAATTCTCATAGCAGGCGTTGACGATGGGACGTTGTCGAGTTGTTGAATAGCAACTATCGTGGTAACTCACCGATTACCTGTCGATCTGCCAAATTTGGAAAGACGTCTGCATTGAATTGTCTCATATAATAATATTCCGCCCACTATATCACAAGAAATTGCGAGTAGCTGAGTGGAATGGAGATAAGTTAAGCATTGGGTACAGGACCAAGTCTCCCCTGGGTGGTGCCAGAAGATGAGTGCAATAGAATCATCAAGTTGCCATAAGGCACGGAATGAGACTATTGCATGGCTGGGTAGTCAAAGTCTTCCATTCGTTAGTCATTTCAGGTGGATTAGAACAGTTTTAGGTTTAGGGTGGGCGCTGGCCAGATTTGGATTTTTCAGATATAATCCTAAATAGTACCTAGATTATTTAATACACTAGTAACCTCAACTTCTGTCACAATGTTTCATTGTGACTAATCAACACTCAATGGGTAAAATATCAAATTTGCGGTAAATTTGAAAAAAAGGGAACTTGGAGTGTAGAGCGCACTGCTCATTGGACGATTCTGAAGCCTGACCAAGTGAGGGGGTTACGGGTTTATTTGATTGTATGTCATTTCCAAGTTATATATAGATACATTCATACCATTGGCATTTTGTATTTGAGATAAGACAGAGACAGGATGCGGAGGGCCCGCTTAGGGGGAGCGTAACCCATGTTATGGCTTCCATTTATTAAATAGTTCAGATAGGCTGGAAATGATAGGTTCATGGTGAGAAAATGTACCATATGGTGCCCGTTCACTGATCAAAATTAGATTCAAATCGTCAGGCTCTGCTCTGGAATAAGGAGATTGACGATGATTTGTCAAGTTTCATTTTGCATTTGCATATAATTGTAAGTTTAGGTTTGCTTTTGTAATTGTAAGATAGATAGTTTGCCTCATTTGAAACATTGAGTTGTATAAACTTGACGAATCATACCTCTGAAATAGTAGTAGTTACAGTGCCGCATTATCTAACAACCACTGCCTGCAACTAATGTTGAAGGGGTCGGCAGGGCTGATTACGGATCAAAACTAACATAACTCTAACACTGAAATGATTCCGAAACTAACGCTCATTCATTGCACTTTGAGTCATAAAGTAGTTTTATTTATTTTCCTACTAATCTATCTACACACTTAGTTTTTTTCTACCGAGCTTGGCTGTGCGGGTCTCGGCGGGGAGGGTTTCGCTGAGATCTCGGCGGGAGTGACATTTGATTGAGGTCTCGGATAATGCCTTTTCTAATAATCTGCCTACAGTTCTTTTCTTTGTTATCTACTTTATCCCCTTTTTATTTTTCTGCTCTTCTTTCCTCTTCTCTTCTTTTGTTTTGTTTGTTTACATATAACTAATATTAATACCTCCTTGTTTTCTCTCTAATTTGTCTACTATGTCCCACCATCACGATGAGAGATGAGCTACCGTACATGGTACATGCTCATATACACTCTCAAAATAGTATGCCGCAAGTAAGTATATCACAGAGGCAACTAAAGATCCAGAAACAAAAACCGATAACGCTGAACGGCAAATTGGTTTACAGTGGTCGACCAGGGTGTGTGCTGATAAATTACAAAATTACAACTACATCATTATTTCATACATCAGCTTGAATTACGTTGATCGATATTACATTTTTTTTTTGTCGCGTGAAAGTGGAACTTAATGAAGGCCTAAGTACTTTTTCGTAGTTTTTAGTTTTCGGATTTAAAAGATCGTCGGTTACAGTGGCCTGCTTACTGAGCAGAAAAACGCGGTCCCAGGTCCTTACATATCAAAGAGATTTATGGTAAAATCGCTTGTGTATCGTGTATTTTGCGAAACTCGTTGTTGTCGTTGGTTCCGGGTTTGAATGGATACAAAAATTTGAGCAACGGTATTATGTGATATGAGGGGCTCGGTGGCCTTAGAGCAACCGTTTTTGCTTACTGAGCAGAACATCATTAGTCTAATCTCAGGCCCATCCACATTCAAGATTCGTCAATCGTTTTATTTGTTAATATGACTACATGGTAATAACAGCAACTCGGTGATTAAAAAGGTGCTCGTCTGCCTAGTGGCAAACGTTTTTGCTTACTGAGCAGAAGACCGTGGGTTTAGTCCCAAGCTCCTTCGCGTTATATGATCGTTAGGACATCAATTAAGCTTATCGTTTACCAAAACGAACCCTGCTGCAAACCCAACCCTCTTATCCAACATCCCAGTGATTCCTCGTGGAAGTGCAGAGGTGTTCTCGGCTTCCATCAAAGCGAGTGTCAACACAATCCTTCTTATTCCTTTCTTGACCTGTGTTCGGGTGCGGCCGGCGCTGGTATTGCCTAATTTAAGATCACCAGTTTTTACACATTGAGCATGATTGCTAGTCCCAAGCATCGTCTATTGGTTCTCTGTGTAATTACAGCTGATCTGGAAATAACAGAGTAGCAACCGTGGGCGGTCAATCAAGCTCAAGCATGCTCAAGCTCAAGCAAGTTTGGCGTTCCGCTAGCCTATGGTGTACTTGAAATGCTTATAAGACCATTTCAACTGACATAGTTTGTACAACACATGTGGTTTTTATTTCCTTGATTTGTTTTCCGTCGATCTTGTTTTCCGTGCTGAGCACCTGCTACCGGCGCCAGGGAGGCAGCTCCCACACACCTGGATCCTACCTATCGACGCATCAACTCATGAACCGGGGACCAACGGCTTTACTTCCCTTCCGAAGGAAGGCGTGATCAGAGATGTTATGCCTCAGAACATCCCGGCGGCGCCGACTGGGATTGAACCGAGGCCTGCTGGGGTGAGAAGAAATCACGCTTACCACTACACCACCGACGCCGCTAACACATGTGGGTTTTCCGATACCATTTTGAATTAAAAATTACCTATCGTTGTTCAACCAACAGGTATTCGTAAAGAACCTTGTGTTGAAGTTAACAAACAAATTTGTTATTACAGTGATCCCCCACAAAGCACGGTTAATATGGACCATATAAACGAAAATTGCGTTAATGAAAACCGCAGCAGGCCATATACACTAGGCTGGGACACGAATATATGAAAAACAAAAATCTCGTTCCAGTATGATTTCCAGAGGCCTTTTGGGTCCTATAGTAACTGTGTAAAATTTCAGGTCAGTCGGTGGAACTATATTTTAGCGCCAGTTGTTTTAATTTTACAAAGGATTTTCTATGGGAAAACTTACTTTTTTTCAAATAAAAATCTGGTGAAGTAACCAATTGTCTTTTAAAAATAAACAAATCCAACTAGGGCAGAGAACCACTTCGGCCTAAGAGCCCATTTTGGACCTATCAAGCAGAAAACATCAAATAAATCCATGATTTCGGCGTTAACAGGTAAATTATGTGTTTGGTACGAAACTTTAGTTTAAATGCTATCAAACGAAGTCAATAAGAACGCGTGATATGAATGTTTGCACCAAATATTCTCAAATACAAATGAAGCGCAGTGTTAGACTTTTAACAATATCTCAACCAATGTTGGGAAAATATCAAAAAATCAAATCTCACCAACGCCCAAGATCACGATTGATTTTCGTAGACATTTGTCAACAATCAAACAACTGCGGTTGATTTTGCAAGCTAAGACTGTGTTTGAGTTTCATGATTTTTGCTTCACACCCGAATGCAACCGAAACTTCCATAACGGCTGGCAGCAGTCACTTCGTGTCTGCCATCTGTGAAGAGTAAAAAGAGATAGCAAACTATGCTTTCTCATTCTAAGAAAACGATGTGCAACGGAATCATTTTTGTGTCGAGTCAACTCTCAGCTTGATTTTTGCACGTCGTGAATAGTCTCGCAATATCGAAGGAGCTTGTAAAATCAATATCAATCATGATATTTTGTTCCAATATCACGCGTGATATGGCGAGCGCATGAGAGCGGAAAAATAACAATTGATTGCTGATTTTGCCAACACTGATCTCAACAATGTTTCTCTTTATCAAATCTTACAGTACATACGGATAGGTAGGGGAAAAGTTGGCTTCGGCAATACCTTAACCTATTACAACGTCCGTGAGAGCTCAATTTTGGCATGTGGATTCATCGTGTTTCAGAGCAAATATTGGCCATATTTGAGTGCTATAGGACTTTGTTTACCCCCCTGACGATAATAGGTTAAGGTATTGCCGAAGCCAATTTTTCCCCTAAATAAATTTGGATGCCATCAGTAATAATAACATTCCGTTTGGTGCTAAATTACGCTAGATTAAGAATGGCTAAGTAGGCCGGAAATGGGGTAGCTAACCCTACTCCCTAGGAAATTTTACAAGGAAACTTTTTTTTTTATTTATCATAGAGACTTTCAGTCTTTAGCTGGTTCGTCTCTTACAAGGAAACTTTTATTCCAAGTTTGCAAAACGTTCCGACACTTGTCGAAAAAGTTATTTAGCTATTACTGATTGCTATCCAATTATTTTCTAGCAGCACTGCCTGCTGCCGCCTGTTGCTGTCTGCGCGAGACAGTCACGTTGTGTGGGAGTTCACTCAGCATGGAGGAAAGTCGATATCATGCGCAAAAAATCTTCGATGTTGATTTGGAAACAAGCGTGATTTTTCACAAGGGTGTATTTACTTTGGCGCACAATTTATTCAAACCTTATCAGTCGATGTGCTGCTGCTCAGGCTTCAATATTTCATCGGTTTCATTTTCCGGTGGTACTCCACAACTTGCAAGAGGTATTCATGTTGTTCGGGATTCCTGGTTGTTGTTGTTGTTGAGGTCGGAAATAAGCTTCATTGAGTGTTGTGTTGAATTGATTTAATTTTTTGACGTAGGACTACGTCTGTGATTTATATATGGGGGTACACTTTGTGAAAACCAAAAATGGAACATGAAACAAAATTGTGAAAGATTTTGAACGTTAATAACTCAGCTGCCCCTCATCCAATTTAAATTTTTTTATCACCAATCGATCAGCAATATTTCTACGCATCAATAACAATGCTTCCAATCTTGATTTTCAACAAAAAACTGTTGAAAAAAGTGGTAAATGTCCAGCATTGTCCAAAAGCGTCGAATTATCCAATAAATCGACCAATTACGTACATGCTCATGCTGCTTTCCCAACACAGTCATCAGAGAATCATTCCTAGGCGAAACATGTCGATGTAGCATTACGACGAGGCTCGGTAGCTCAGTGGTTACCGTTTCTGCTTACTGAGAAGAAGGTCGGGGTTCAATACCAGGCTCGTCCCCATCCTTGAAATTTTTCACTTTGCCTTATCCTATCCCCACTAGATTTAAATAAAAGCAAATTCTGGTTTAACCGATCGCATCACTTACCACATTAATCCTGATCTAAAAATAACCTACAAAAATTCATTGATACAATTGTTGTTGTGGATGATAGAAGAGAATAGCAGAAATAGAGCGAAATAGATTAGTGAAGCCATGGTGATCACAAAAGAGGAAATCGATAGAGAATTGGCTTTCACCCTTCTGCTTCTAAGCCCCTTCATCAGGATTCCCCATATCAGGATTCACTGTGATGCGATCAGTGAAAGCTGCAGAAATTTCCTTCCAACTCTCTTGTGGAATCTTTTAATGGCTCTGAAAAGGGCCAGTGTTGTTAGATTTCGACGGAGAAATTAAGAGCGTTTACCACGAATACGATGAGCCAGCTGAATGTCTTTTGGCATAATTGTGACACGCTTGACGTGGATGGCGCACAGGTTGGTATCTTCGATCAGACCGACCAGATGGCCTTGCTGGAATCCTGCAACGACCGAGCTCTGGAAGCGCAGATCGGTCTTAAAAGTCCTGGGCGATTTCAGGAGGAGCCTTTCCTCCAGTGGACTTACGAGCGGTCTGCTTGGTACAAGCCATTGGTCTTAGTAACGGTGCAGATACGAGGAATAAAAATTTCAACCGCTTTCTCCTCTATTTAATAACATAATATTTTTATGTTCAACCAATCATAAACGATGAAAGAACAAAAATGCAACAACTTGCAAGAAGAATTTAGCCTTCGTGTAGGTATAAAAGAGGTATTCATGGTCAACATTAGCATCATTCTTTGTTTCAAGCAAGTCAGTTATATGGAAAGTTTTTCGCATCCATTTCCTGTCAACCGTACCCGAATGCACCTCAAACAGCATAAACATTACCTGGACCTGGCAAGGGAGGTAAAGGACTCGGCGAAGGAGGAGCCAAGCGTCATCGTAAGGTGTTGCATGATAACTTACAGGGTCTTTCCTAGACCGTCGTCAGGCTCGTCGTGATAATGCGTATCTCCGGTCTGATCTACGAGGAAACCCGAGGTGTGCTGGAGGAGTTACTGGAAACGTCATGCAGGGACGCACCTTTTCCCTATCTGAAACGGCCCTTTTCAGGGCCAATAACTAATCTCAAAAGATATGGTTTAGGAGTTCTACTAGACTTGGCATGAATGAAATTCCTGGAACCAGCAAAATGGTAGCAACCAAGCTTCTAATCCTGAAGCAACTGGGCCGACTCTCTGAATGTCCATTTCTCGTACCGAAGTTCACTGCCTTTCCAACCACAGGGTCAACCCGTGTAAAGCAGTAGTCGTAAAAAGAAGTATTTATGGTGATCATATCATATGGTTGACACAAAGCTGCAGGACACTAAACACGAGCTCCTGCTGCAGTTAGCAAATAGCATTTATTATAAAAGACCACGTTTTCCTACATCACCATTGCGTTCAACCCCTTAGGGCTGTCCCTTGTAGTTTTTTTTTAGAAAATGTGAATAACCCTTAGTTAAAAAGATATATCTCAGTGACATATTGATTTGGTCCCCTGGTGATCATTAAATGCCTTTCTGGATATCCGGATTTACTGTGAGATTGGTCAATTCTTAAAAGTAGTCCTAGAGCTGCGCAATTTTTTCTAATTTGCAAACAATCATGAGCATAGAGCAAATATACCATCACCATATCGATGGTATTAGTTAGAAAAAAATCGCGGATCTCCAGGTCTACCTTTAAGAATTGACTATTTTCCCGGTGATTCCGGATATCCAGAGGACCGTATTCTGGCCACTCAGCACGTTTCGTCAATGTTCTCGGCAGTGATGGAATTCTCACCAAAATATCATTTTCGCTTGCGATACGTTTTCTCTTGGGAACTTTCTCTCACTAGTTTCACACTCCAATATTTCCTGAGCGAACTTTCTGGAATGAGAGAATGAGATATCGCGAACTTTTTTTACTCGAATCACCAACGTGAGGATACGAAAAATATCAGATCATTTTTTCTCTCTATCTCTTTACACCACATTCGTTCTTGAAAATTGCACTGCACATTTCACAAGGGAAAGATTATAGACAGAAAGCTATCCCGAGTAAATCAATACAATCTCTAAAGACTGATAAGTCTGGTACCTGGCTGTCTACTGGCGCCTGTTGTTTAAAGTAGCCGTTATCAGGATGATGTGAACAGTTTTGTGCAACTGATTGATTGGTGCATTGGTTTCTGGCAAAAAAATGAATGAATCAGCACAAGTGTCAACGCGACATTAACGAGGAACGGAGAGGGTAGTGTAAGATTTTGTGACTAGCAATTTTTATATTAAAACCGTTTCTCAGGATAGGGGGTTGCGGAAGGAGGAGCGCCTAATGTATCCTCATTTTCACGAAATACAGTTAATGCATGGCTCCTCTCATCACTAGTGTTCGTAATATCGTTCCTGTAAGCTCTTATGCAATAATTATATGCAGGGGATGGTTGGGAATATAGGTGGTGGTGAACTTTTTCACTGTGCTATTTATTACTGTCCTCTCCCATGACTGGGAATCCTGTAAAACAATGTAAAACTAGAAAGGGTCTAGACCCTCCCTATGTAAAACCATAAGGTATGCGGGACTGCTGCACTGCTGAACTTCAAAACGCTTTATTTGCTGACCAAGGATCTGACAAAAACATCTTTTTAGTGTGCAATTTAGGATGATAAAAAATTTAAACAGGTTATTCAATGTCCATTAAAACTGTAAAAAATATAGGCAGAAAAAAAAATATTACCAGTTGGCTGGAAATGAACACAAAATTAATCAAAGTACCATGTACCTTGAGCTTTTGATATAGTGACAGATTGAGAACGATCTAAATTTTCCATTTTTTTCTAATTGCAAGACTTGAAATTAACAGACAATCTCAAAATACTTTCAACTTGCGAAGTGATAGATTCCCAAGTGAATACACCTGCTGAATAAAAATTATCAAGTAAACTATTTTTTTAGAATCGATGTTTAATAGATTTTTTTTGCAGTTTGAGATCCATGAAAAAAGGTACAGTAGCTTTATGGCACCAGTGACCAGCAAATTTAATATTTTCATTCAAGGTTGTGTGGAAATTCAAGCTACCGGGCGAGCTACTGGGTTACATTGCTGTCCTCTACCTAATGCAGTCGAGTGATCAAATCAGAAAGTTAGCAGATTAGAAATCAATTAATAACTAATTTCCTCAACGTTAAATTAAAAAGTGGTCTTTAGAAAAAAAATGTAGCTGAGAAAATTTCCTATGAGTACACAAGGCAAATTTATTGGTAGATCATTATGGCGAAATTTAAAGACGAGGTGAACAAAATAATCACTTTTCCCATAGTAATACCTTTATAAATTTTAGATGGCCATTGCAGAATGAGATCACAACCCAATAAGCTCAAATTTTGGGAGAATTATCTGGACCTGATTAAAAATCGATTGAAATTAGTGAAGCAAAGCCGATATTTTGAACCACCCTAATAAGCATGTTCTCAATGCAGTAAGACTAATCAACAGAATGCTTGCTAGCTAACACTAAACATTTCTAAGCACCTATCTCAGTGGTCTAACTGTACTTCGCACTAATAGCATAGTTCTTCTTGTCGAAGAGTACAGCCACAAATGATGATTTGGTCAGCAAAAACTAGACTCTTGGTGAATATTTACAAGTATCTACTATTAGCTGGTTGCATTGAGAACTAAAACTATAAATAAATCCGGAAAACTTTGAGATTAGGGCGTAATTTCGTTTGTAAACACACACTTAGTTCGCCGATTTCTCGTGAATTAAAGTTCAATCTAAAAAACTAACAACACAGACAGGTAGAGGAATGATTCATTTGGTATAGTATAGTTCGCTAGATTGTGCTTTGATTCGTGAGAAATCGTTGAATGACGTGTTTGTTTACAAAAGCAAATACGCCCAAATCTCAAAGTTCTCTGGAAATGGTATTTAATGTGAAGGATGCGAAAAATATCGGAGAACGAGAAGAAAACAAACAGACACTCTCGCATGATCATCGCCTACCTTTACTCGCTGGAAAAAAAAGAACAAAGCTGAGGGGATATTTGGTTGGTTCGAATCACGAGTACGTGTGAAATGATGTGAGATGGAGAGACGAAAGATCTTTCGCGATACGAAATGAAAATTTCTCTCGCTCTACGCTTTCATGAACTTTTTATCATCTCTCGTTCGCGAACTTTTTGTGAGAAGTTCCTTTGGGATTTATCTCTGCAATGAGCTGTGATAGAACTTTTTTTGAAAATGATTTTTCCAACACTGGTTCTCGGCAGCAGCAACAAGAGACACTCCTTCGTCGGTATGCTTTCCTCTTGATAATACCAAAAAACGTAGACTACAAGCGACAACATTTACCGAAGTTCTCGTGTCAAAAAAACGATTGATTATAATGAAAAATAAATGAATGAAATATAAACAAAAATGAATTGAAATAGGGTTATATTTCTTCTGTAATACATTAATCCCCGTAAAGATTATTTGACTTTTACAAAACTGTTCATAACCGCTTGTTACTTCATCCATATTCGTTGACAGCGGCGCCATTCCCAACAAACATTGCATGTTAAATAAGAGCTTATTCAGACAAATATAAGCTTCTTTAGCAACAAAATGGCTTATTTAGCTGTTAATCAACTCAAATTGTTTGTTGGGTTATCTTGCGCGTTCCTATTTCCATGTCTGGTAACTATCACCAACAGAGAACTACGAATGATACGGATGATTTTCGGTATTAGTAAGTAAAAGTTCTTGATTGTAATACAATATAGATGGGTAGGTAGGTATTAAGCTGCTACGTGTACGGACCGTGTGCGAGAAGAAAGAACAATTTGATTTTTTTTAAAGAAGTTCGATAGACCGGGCATCAGTTTTTCGGGCATATTACAAATACGGTATGAGATACCATCTTGACATTTTCACCGCAAAAATTTTATAAATTTCTAAACATGAAAAAAATTAAATAAAAATCCATAACTTTTCATTTGGTTTTTCTTTAATGGTGAAAACCAACCGATCCAAACCAATCACGATCGTCAAACAGCTGATGGTAGTGTAATGCTTAATACATTCTTATAAATGAGCTTGTCGAAGTACTCTCCATGACCATTAGACTGATGCAAATTTTGACATTTTCGCTCCACAGTGCTCAAACGGTTTCAAATCGGGTCCTGATTAGTCTCCCAAAATTTGAACTCATTTGAAAAGAAACTGACTTGGCACAAACCATTTGAAGTTTATATGGAAATTACTATGGGAAATCCAAAATTTTTGTTCATTGTCTTCTTACTTTTTTCCATATGGTATTGTTCAAAAATTCAAAAGCTATACTTATGGAAAATTTTCTCAGCTTCAACTTAGCAGAATATAGTTGTTGAGCCAAACGTCAAATAAAATAGTTATTAATTGTTTAAGAGATTGATAATCTTATGGCATGATCAAGCAGCTGTTTTGTGAGCAACACTGTATCTTGCAGTGTGACATAGTAGCCATGATTTGTGTGCTCTATTCCAAGCGCCAGTAACACCAATGTTGCCTGCTGAACAGTTGATTGAGCATAATCGTAAGACATTAGTGGCTTGAATTATTGATAACTTTTGATGCTTACATTATATTGAAAAGTGGTTCAGGACAAAGTTGTAGCTGAGAAAATTTTCTACGAGTTCAGTTATCATTTTTTAAAGCAGAGCGATATGGTAAATTGTTAGATGGATATGAACAAAACATTTGGTTTTCCTATAGTAATTTCCATATAAACTTCAAATGGTTTGTGCGAAGACAGTTTCTTATCAAATGAGTTCAAATTTTGGGAGACTAATCAGGACCCGATTTGGAACCGTTTGAGCACTGTGGAGCGAAAATGTCAAAATTTGCATCAGTCTAATGACCATCCATCAAGTTGACGAAAGAAGTAAAAAGCAACTGGTGAATGTCATCTTCGGTGTTGATCCATCACCGATCTGGTCATTCCCGACAATCACGACACTCATTTCTGCTCGTTTTGAAGCAGTTGCTGCTTTGTTTGCTTATGTGAGTGTGTAAGTGAGTGAGGCAACGTTTTCATTTTCTTCTGTCGTTTCGCTTTTTCTCATCATCGTACTGCAGAAGTCTTCACTGTTTTCGTTGTGTTTTACATTATCATCAGCGAGTTGTTACGTTTTGCCTGTGAGCAGCGACCATTACTGGTGATTGTTGTTTGCCATGGCTCTACCTCTCACTGCTGGACAAAACGTTCCTTCAGCGACAGTCGGTTGATTCTTTGACGAGTGTCGAGTGAGAGTCATGATATTTTGCATCTCTGGTGAAAACCTTCAATCGTTGACTTCACGTAGAAGTAATACTAAAACATATAGTCGAAGCTTCATACGATTTTTTTTCCAATTGCATTTTTTTATGAATAGTTGACAAGTAATGTTTGTAAATTATCTTTGACTGTGTCGGAAAACTTTAACTTAGGTTTTCCGGAAAAAAATGGCAAAGTGATATTTTTTTGGGCGAAATTCCATAGAAATCGAAGACCCTTCGACCCAAACCTGGTCGATAATTAAAAAAATCCCCTTCTCTCTCTCTTCACATAAATTTCATTAAAGTTTGCATTTCATCAAATCTGCCGCCAAAATTCCCTCTTTTGGTTTTGTTTTCCGATGATCTTGTTTTCCGTGCTGAGCACCAATGCTACCGACGCCAGGGAGGCAGCTCCCACACCTGGAACCTACCTATCGACCCATCAACTCATGAACCGGGGACCAACGGCTTTACTTCCCTTCCCTTCCTTATGCCTCAGAACATCCCGGCGTTGCCTACTGGGATTGAACCCAGGCCTGCTGGGGTGAGAAGTAATCACGCTTACCACTACACCACCGGCGCCGCTAACCACCAAAATTCAAAATTACAAATATTTTACCTAGATTTCTCTTTATAAAACAATTTCTATGTTCTTTTTTTTTCCTTTATTTAACGTCGGTCTCTGTTCCGCAATCTAGTGCCAATCACCGACGGACATCGATTGCCATCCATTGACGGCAATCGAATGTGCAGGAAGGCAGCTTCCACACTTGCGTAGGATATCGCACCCATTCAAACACACATGGGCCGGGACCAACGGCTTTACTTCTTTTCCGAAGGAAGACGTGACAAGAGATTTTTATGCCTCAGAAAAATCCCACTGACCTCGGCTGGGATTGAACCAATTTCTATGTTCTGTCCCCCATTTTTTTGTAAGTCGGCTAAAAGATTGATTCAGAATAATCGCGTCTTTCCTAGGAGTTTTTGATTTTTTAATGAACCGTAAAACATTTCTGGGACTTTGATGCATTATGAAAGCTCAGACTTAAAACCGTTATCTGAATTATGGGACTTGCAAAATTGGTACCGAAACTGAAAATGATTTTTTTTTATATAATTTTGTAAACAGGAATGATAAAATAATGTATTATTGAATTATAAGAAGCGGTGGGTGGCATTCACTAGCCAGTGCCCCCAACTTGCCCGTTCAGGGCAGTGGTCCTTACGACGCGGATACTACCCAGTCAACATTTTGGTCCGTATAATTCCGGATATACACAGTATATCACCAAATAAATCGTATAAGATGCGTAGATTTGCTATATACGTTCCAAAGTGGAGGCCATATACATACATACTGGTTTTCCAATAACGATTTTGCCGATTTCTATACAACTGAAATACGATCATCCATTTAAATAAAACAAAAAAAGCTACTCCTGCAGCTAGTATCCATAGCCCTACCTTTTTATCCAGAAACCAGAACTAAATCCACTACACCATATAAGGACTAGTAAGTAAAGAGGATTATATCAATGATAAATTATACGATTCAAAAAGCCTACTTGGACTTGGAAAGATTGCAATGTTGGTGAAAAGCATCAGATTATATGTTAACGATTGGATCTTGAGTTGGATTAGATTTCACGGCACCTTCCGCCACATCCTATGACAATCATATCTATTGTTATACAAATAGTCGCATATTTTGATGACACGCAATAGAGCGATGCAACCATTTATGATATTTTGATTTTGATCGTATTGATGTTGCGTTAATTTCAACTTGAAGTGCAACAAGATGGAATGCTATTGATCTTATCTTGAAGCAAACTCAAATGCAATCTAGTGTGCACTGCACATTCTTATGCTATTTTTGATGATCTGACATTTAATTTTCATCAATTTGTTTCAAAGACCTTATAAATTCATCCGAGCTTATTTGTGATACGGTACGATACAAAAATGAATCATCGCCAATTGGTTGAAAATTTGCATTCTTTGCAACTTAACCAAAACATTATACGACGCATCTCATTCTTGTATGCAATGTTGACTTTATCAGTAGAAATTTACGATTCTATTTGTACGACTTCTGGTGGTCTGGGTAGCCATTAGGACATATCAAAGGAGCTTTGATAGATAAGACTTAGCAGTCATTTCCAACCCTTTGTTTCATGGGGATGTTTTCAAAACTTTGGGAGCCTTGTCTACCAAACACTCAGAAAACAATTCTTATTCATATTTCAGTTTGAGATTTCAATTAAACTGAAAACTTTGTTAAGGAATAGGAAAGTGCATTTTTTCATCGATATTTATCAACTCCAATGTCCTTTAAATTATCCTTAGCCTGCAATCCTGATGTAGTGATTTCATCAGAAGTCTAAAAAATTGCATCGGAAAAGTTTAAGAACAGCAACATTTTTTTAATATGATTGCACAATTCTGTAGGGTATGTGTTTTCAAAAAAAAAAAACCCCAAAATTGGTCAATATTGTTTACTGAAACATGTCACTTACCACCACCAGAACCAACCTAAAACTGCAAGTCTTCCATCTTCCCTATCGGTAAACCACCAAAATTCTCATCATACATTTTTCACGACAAACAACTCCATTTCTAGAACCTACGATACCTTGATGTCGTTGGCAATAAAATTTGAATCTTTACGGTAATGGGCCTCTACTGTAGTAGCAGTTTTCGTTTTCGGTCTCATATTGACGGCAATTTGTTCCCCTTCCCCGGACCAGGCAAATAAAAAAAACTGAAACACGAAAATATCATCATTTTGGGCAAGTGTGTCGTAAGACTGCTGCATTCCTAATCCACCGATGGCAGTCATAATATTTTCGCTTTATTTTTATGAACCACTGCCACCACCGTCACTGCTGCTGAACCCATCCGGCATAACATAACATGTCAAATGTGACTACCGGCATCGCGGTGGAATAAAAAAATGAATGGAAGCATACAACTCCCTCCGCGTCAAATTCCGTATTTTATTCGCAAGCAATCGCGAACCAGCAATGGCAACGATGGGAAAAGCTTCCGTTTGCTTCCCACACATACCTTTATGCCACCATCCACCTACTTCATGGCATAAAACTGACAGCTTGAAGGGGTGAATTGGATGCGAAGGACGACGGGCGACGACGACTACGACGACGACGACGGCGGTGTGTGAAGTCGCTTTTTTTAGTCTATCTGAGGTTTTGAAAAATGACATCTTCGCAACTTTGTCATCGCATTTAGCAAGCGGATTTGGGGCATCGATGTCATGGCGACGGACGGATGATGGCGCACGGTGGTCGATGCGGTGGCTGCCTTACCATATTTGGCTCATCTACGACATATCAAAACCATTAAAATGAATGATGACATCTTAATGCCATAAAATTTTCCACTTTTTTATTTCCGGGTGGCAGTCGTTTTTGTCAGAATGTTTATGTGTGGAAGGCTTTTATCTGTCATGAATATTCGGCTGCGTTGAAACGAGCAATGCTCACCCATTCATATGCTAAGAGGATTTAAGATTTTGTCATATTTTGTTACGTTTTTTTCCTTTGTGCCCATCCGTTCGAATTTTCTCAAATTGAATATGAACGAGGCTTTCACTCATGAAGGCAACGAATTTTATTATTTAGTCAGTAAAGGTGCAGTCCCGTGACGGGGTGATAGGTTCAAGTTCCGGGCTGGTCTAGGATTGTTAAGAACTGGAAAATTGATCCCCTGGGCAAGAGAGTGCTTCATATACAATATACGAATGCAAACAACAACACAACATCAACTGTGAAAGTGCTTAAAAAACACAAAGTTGAAAACAGGTGCTAAGTTTCAGTTAGATAGTAATGAATGAAAAGCCGTCATTGTTCTCCAAATCCAAAATCAAACGCTGTAGACACTAGGATATGATTTAAATACTATTTATTACTTTAACAACCACCTGTTCCAGCTCTGTTTCTGAAGCATTCCTCGTGAGACGTGGGCCGCTGGATTGTCGATTCCGTTTACGTGATTCCAGTTGTGGCCGTGAGTTAACAACTGGATCTCCGATGTACGATTTCCAATGTAGGTCTGCCATGGTGCTTGTATCCAGTGCAGAGTTACCGTAGAGTCGGACCAGAAACAGCTAGGAATCCCTTCCATCCGCAGCGCTGCTGACACCCGGGCATACAGCTTCGCCCCCAAAAGTGCAGCACAAAGCTCTAACCGTGGAAGACTAATCCGCTTGAGTGGTGCAACCCGTGATTTTGCCGCGATGAGTTTGACGTTAATATGCCCTTCCTTGCTAGTGGATCGTGCGTTGATGCATGCCCCATATCCAGCTTCTGAAGCATCAGTAAAGATGTGGAATTGCTCTGTCGATAGAACTGATAAGAAAAGGTACCGGGAAACCTTGTAACCGCCGAGAAGTGGTAGCTGCTCCGAAAATTCCTTCCATTTGACCATGATGTCTTCAGATACTTGATCGTCCCATCCTGTATTCCGAATATTGGCCCATGTTACGACCGGAGACATCAATCCAAGTGGATCGTAGAGCTTTGCAATTACCGAAAAGATCTTCTGTTTTGTCCAACAAGCGTCGTTGATAGGGGGATGAACTTCGATGCAAAACTGGTCTGGTCCTATCTCCCACCCCAGCGTTGATTCCATTCCCAACGAGTCGGTTGGCATGTTGTGTAGTACTTCCACTCTGTTTGAGCACCATTTTCGAAGTTCAAGACCTCCTTCTTCCATCATAGCTTGTACCTCCCTTTGTAGTTTGATGGCTTCTTCCACAGACCCGCGTAGCGAGAAACGACGATGGAGCCAAACCGTAGGTGACGGTCTGCAGCTCATACACTTGAAGTGGTTTTGAAGCATTGAATCTCCATAATATCCGCTGGAGTGGAGTGTCGTGATCATGTACCCGAATCTGGCGATACATTTTTGCGACATCAGCGACTAGAGCTATAGGGTATTTCCGAAAGCGAAGCATCGAATCTAACAGTTCATCCTGAATATTGGCCCCAGAGAGCAGAGCATTGTTGAGCGAAAAGTTCGTGGATGTTTTCGCCGACCCATCGAAGACAACCCGTAACTTTGTGGTTGAGCTATATTCCTTAAACACCGGATGATGCGGAAGATAACATCCCAAGTAGCATTGCAAGTTTTATCGAAGTTTTAAAGCATTCTACAAGTCTAAATCATTGTCTACAGAACGCTCATAAAACCCAAATTGTTACTTGGGATGTGCCCTAGGTCCAAATACTCCTGCATAAAAACCACGTAATGCTTGCGTAGATTGGGGTCACGGTCCAGCCGTTTTTCTGTTTGAAGAAATTGCCGTAAAGCCGCTTGCTTCGATTCTCCAACCATGCTGTGAAATTCCATGCGTTTAAGGTAACGTACTATGTACCTGCCAGTACCGTCACCCTTTACAGTATTTTTGAAGTGTGCTTCACAGTCCTCTTCTCCTTGCGAACGTGGTTTTTTAGTCTCGAGCCCCTCCACTGTCAAGAATTTCTCAATAGCCTTGTATAACGAATCTACCTTCGCTACATGGCAAGTGATGTTCGTTGCCTCATCCACGGATTTCGTTTTGCCTGTTGCTACCCATCCGAACATCGTACGGACACATATTCGAAGCGTACTGTCGAATTTGCGAACATGGAGCCGGCCACCGGTACGAGGAAGTCGTAAAAGTACTGAGCACCCAAAACCAGATCGATTGGACCAAATTCAAAGAATTCCGGATCAGCTAGTGCCATGTTAGCAGGAGTTTTCCACTGAGTCAACGGAAGAGAAACAGAAGGCTGGTCATCGGTAACATGCCCCATAACCAGAAAATCCAGAGCCATTGAGAAATCTTGCACCCGAGTAACGATTGTAGCGGAAACTTCATAAGCTGTGTGACTACGTGATCGTCCTGTACCAGACATTTCCACTCTCCTGTCCCGACTTGGTAGCCGGAGTAGCTTGCAGATATTTTCAGACATCAGGTTAGCTTGCGATCCACAATCCAGAAGTGCTCTTGCGAGATGAATCCTTCCCCAAATATCCTTGACGTTCAGCAGAACCGTTTGCAGAAACAAGTGCGATTTTGGCTGTCCCATCGCCAGATTAATTGCAATTGAATTAGTAACCAAACCATCAGAGTTCGAAGCACCACCCGATGTTGATGGAACAGGTGAATCCTCGTTGTCATTCACTGCTGGGGTAGGAGCAGAACCAGAACCGGGAAAACCAGGGTGGAGCAGTGAATTATGTTTTTTTGACCAAATTTTCTTCCTAGACAGCTACTACAGAGCCGCTTGGAGTTGGTAAGCTGCAGTCTTTTGTCAATCGGAAGTTTAGCGAAAGTTGGACACCGAGTGATCCAGTGTTTATCGCTACATGCGAAGCAATCCGATGGAACCCTTTCGGTAGCCGAGTTGACCGAAACCTTCGATGGACGAGATTTGAAACTATTGTTGGTCGATGAACCAATGGGAGCGAGTTTGTTGATCCACAGAACTGCATCCACAACACGAGTTTGCTTCTTGAGGAACAAGACCAGCGACGGAAATGATGGCTCCTCTTCAGACGTAGCATTCTCTTCCCACCGCTTCTAAGTCACCTCGTCGAGCTTCGAGACCATTAAGTGAACTAGCATCGCTCCCCAACCGTTCGACTTCTCTCCTAGTTGGTCCAGAATTTTAGTGTTCCGTTCGAAACAATCGATGAGATCGTGCAATGTTGCCGCTGATTCCTTCTTCATTCTTGGACACTCAAGCAACGCATTCAAATGCCGCTTCTTGAGAAGGTAGTTGTTAGAGAACCGTTAGACCAAACCATCCCAAGCAACTCTATAGTTAGCCTCGCTCATCGAATAGGAATCATTCAGCTTCAATGTTATTATGTGTTCGATTTTAATGTGTCCCGCGAGAAAAATAAGCGTAGCTTTAAGAGATGTTTGCGTTAATTTTGTGTTTGAAGCAGTTTTGATGTTTAGATATAGAAAATTGTCATTAGGGTAACTATTTTATCTGTTGACAAGTAGAAATAAATAAAGCATCACCCTTGAGTGAAGCGTGCAACTAGTGGAACTTCTGTATGTTGTTTAACTCTGTAGAGGAATCGATCAAGGCAAAAAACGTATCGTGGAATGGGAGCCAGTTTTGAAAAGCACCATCGAACTCAGGTAGATTGCTTTTAGGAAGTCTCGCGGAAGCTTGCACATGAGAGGTGTTAATAGGAACTGTGTTTTGTGTTGCATGCTGTTGTGGTAATTTACTCGCCAACCCCGCCCTTACCTCAAAGTACTTGTCCTCAAATTCTGCTCTCAGCTGCTGGTGCTCCTTCATATTCTGCTCGTTTTCCTCCATGCCTTCAATATCGTTCTGAAGTTCCTCGAATTCAGTCCACTTCGCTTCAAGTTTCTCCAGATGTATCTTGACTTGTTGCTCGTTGAACACCTCGGTGTTGTTCAGATAGCTTTCCAAGCGTTTCACAAAGTCAGCAAAGTTGTCCCCACTGCGTAACAGAGTCTTGAGTTTCTTCGATATGTCGTAGACGAAGAAGGATATCCAGAAGCCGCTAAACTTGAATCGATGACGTCACTATGGAGAAATCCAAATGTAGGCACGTTCTGGTGAGCCTGTCAATTAGACCTTTAATTAAGTTATAACCGCTCCAATCTGCTTGACTCGTTGATCAGTTCCGAACCTTCCACGATAGTATCAAATGACAATGAATTTTGATCGTAGTAGCCACCGGAAACTCCGCCGAAGTAGTAAGAGACCTTGTAGGGCTATCTAATAAGCCTTGTATTTTCAATTTATCTCTCCTGCATTCAATCTCCACAAAAACGGTGATGGCGTGAAATCCATACGTGTACGCGCAAATCGTGATGGCAGCGCCCAATAATTTAGCGTGGTCGCGACTTCGATTGCGGTTGGTCTTTTTATACTATGGTCCCTTTGTACGATACCATAATGGTGTCTTAGCGTCGGTACGTCCCTTAGAACACTATCCTGGTCACGGCATCAATGTTGTGATCCTCCACTTAATAGTGTTCTCCAAATCCAAAATCAAATGCTGTAGACACTACGAGGTGATTTAAATACTATTTATTACTTTGACAACCACTTTATTACAAACTACATTAACACTAAATTCAAATTTCCTAGTTGCCTGGTTGGCGAAAGCGGTTCTAATAGATCTAAAAACGGTCGATACAATACAAGTTTGGTTCTATTCGTGTCTAGGAAGAGCTATTCGGTATTCTTGCAGTTTTTAGCATTGTATACTGCGCCGTAAACTAACACCTGCCCTATCATACAAACATCTTTCCCATTTGTGGCACAGACCTAACTGGTCCACATTTGACATACAAGCATAAACAGTTTCTAATGCGATTTTCTATGAATTCGTTTTACAAAACAAAGCCCTGAATTCATCCAAGTTTACCAGTGTTGGCACTAGTGCGCCAGTTTTGAGCCCAAGGGCCTTAATCAAAATTGAAAAAGTTTTTTATTATGATTTTATTTGCGAAGCTATATGGAAAAATCTATGTTCTAAGCTATATATTTTGAAAAGTATGAATGCCCTATCAAGAAAACAAATTCAAATTCAAATAAATATGCATACAATAAATCACTAATCACACAAACTCGCACATATGTTGCACTGTTCCGTCGAGCAAAGTCAAACACACAAACGCAAACATAAATGTGCAAACACTAATTCAATCATCAGCATTTCTCTCTCGACTTCTTGCTTGACGCCACACATCAGAATCGCAACCTTCCGGTGCAGATTCCAGTACATAAAAAAAAAGTGCAAAAAGGTCCCACATCGTCACTTTCATCGTTTAGCATCTCATCATTGCCACATCACTGTCATCATCGTCAGGCAAATCTCCCCATGCATCACATCCTCCCACCTAATTCCAACCAATTTCTCCCCTCTAACTCTGGCTACTCTAAAACTCCACCTCACCACCAGCTCCACCGTCTTGTCCCGGTTTACAAGCTCATTTGCTAAAGCGTGTGCCATTAACATATCCTCTTGTGCTGGTGTCTTTCTAAACCCAGGATTCTGCCACGCTGAAGCCGGCTCAAAATCGTCATTAACACAAGAGTACTCCTTCGGGTAAACATCATAAAACACATAAGCCCTGGGCTTCCTGCTTGCTGATGCTCCTAGAAAGAACCGAGAGGGGTCCAGCGGTGCGTGTTTTGCTCCACATCAACCATCAACAGCAGCAGTGGCAGCAACATGCTTCCATCGCTCAGCCTCGGTGTCACTTGATTCTTTATCTGGCTACTTTTCTGTGCCAAAGGAAAATTGACCAATTTTCAACTCAGAGACATATTCCAACATTTCCGTGCCTTCAATATAATTTGAGCAAAACTGAACAGTAATTTAAACATCCTGCTAGGTGGATGGATTTGCGAATTTTCACACACTATACAATTTGCGACGACGACAACAAGAGAGAACATAGCAACGAACAAAAAAAAAACGACCACCACCCACCCGGAACGAAGTTCGAACGAGCTGCGAAAGTACAAATTAATGAGGGTACAATAAAAGTTGGCAACATTTTGAGTAAACTGTAAACATGTATGAAAATGCTAGTTCATTTTCTGTCACCCCCATCAGTTTGTGGAATCCATAGAGATGTTGAATTGACGTATGGTGTACTGACCAAACGATAAGTTAGACATTTGAGACAAGATTAACTTTAGTTTTGCGACTGTTGACTGTTAAAAGACTTTTGAATCAATATAACCTGTGAAGTGTTACTTTGCTAGCAATCAACAATGTACCATTAGATTATTTCCTCTCAAAACTTTTGAAGGGAGCTGGTCGTTCAAAAGTTTTCCAGTTATCCCAGTAATATTAATCTATTTTTCAGTTTTCACTACAAGAAATTCATCTGGCAAAGTCAAACATTCCTCGCCAGCCAGCCAACTTAAGTAGTATATGGCGTAGCTAATGGGGGTGCCAAGAGGACCAGGCTCCCTCCAGAGTTTTGGGTGTTTTGACGTCGAACTACGTCTTTTTCGACTTTACGGGGTGCAAATCAAAACAATATGTATGGTGATGATGATGATGGTTCCACCTCTTACCCCTACAAAGGTTTGAGCTGGACGAGTTATCTTAAAGATAATTAAATATAAACATTTTAACCAGGTTTGCAAACAAAATCGAGCTGGTTACAATAAATGTCCTGTTAAATATGCTATAGGCATCAACCAAAAACATTCAAAGGTGTAACTAGTGAACTAGGTGAAGAAGTGTTAGGTTTTGAACGCTTGTAACTTTGTCATTTATAGATGAAATTAAAATCCAAATATGCCAATCGATAGGATACTACTTTACGATCTGCTGAAATAAATATTTTTTTTTCCAATTTCCCGTAAAAAAAAAAACTGTTGAAGAATGTACAAATGTTAGTTTTATCACTGTTTTCTTGAAATAAACGTTTTCCCCAAACCCAGTCGTCATAATTGAGTACCATTTGGTTGCACATTGTTCTGCTCGAACCTGAAAAGATATAAAAAACGCTTCTGTCGTCTCTCTGCTCTCTGCTTGACCGTCAAGTTCATCTTCTCGAGTTGTTTGGTTTTAGTTTGTTTCATACTTCGTTTTTTTTTTTTCATTTCGCGCCGTGGAAGTGTCGTCATTGTCACACGCTCTGGCAAGTTTGGTCCAACGCGCCAAAAACCAGATGGTACGTCAGCGTACTAGCACATCAGCAGTAGGGGGCCCTACGAAGAAGGCCCGAATACAGACCGGAGCGTCAAAGAACGACGCTGAAAAGCGTGTGCTACAAAGCAGCCAGTGTTCAGTGTTCGAGGAAGATAATGGACGCTGTTGCCATCACAAAAAAGGAGCGGTTTCCCCCACTCTTCACTTCAATGAAGGGTGTCAACCAGATCGCAACCTACAGCCTAGGTTCAAGCTCTGCAGCGTCTGAACTAAAACTATGTGCTCCAACCTGGAGGAGTACAAGGATATCGAAAGTTTCCTGAAGGACAACAAGGTAGATTCTTACACCCATGATTTGCAGAGCCATCACGGAAGCCACTGAAGGTAGTTTTGCGAGGGTTGCCGTCATTCGAGGCAGCCATTGTGAAGGCTGAGCTGGAGCGGCTTGGTCTACAACCAGAGGCAGTGTATCCGATGAATCGGCGACCTTTGCCGAACACCTGCTACCGGGACCAGTTATTCCTGGTCCACTTTATGAAGGGCTCCACCACTCTTGCCGGGCTGAAGAACAACATCCGAGATCTGTTCCAGGTCATCATCTCTTGGCAGTCGTACAAACCTCAACACCGTGATGTAACGCAGTGCATGAACTGCGTTTCTTACGACCATGGCACGAAAAATTGATATTGATAAATATGAAGCCACGTTGTGACAAGAGTGGAGGTTCCCAAGCGACAACGTCCTGTGGTCAAGCTGATGACAACGAGCCAAAGTGTGCCAACTGCGGAGGAAACCACCGTGCGTCCACTCGCGACTGTCCCAAGCGATCGGAATTCATTAATATTCGCCAAAAGGCGGCAACAGGAAACCAGACCGGACGCACCGCAATAATCGTGCGCCCCGGCCATCACTGATGCTCAGTACCCTGAAATCCAGCCCCGACGACTGGTCCCGAACCTAGCACCGCTTCCCCTCAACAATCAACGAGCCCTTAGCACCCCCGCTCGGTATTCTCCAACAGAGCAAGCAGCCCCCAGCGACCAATCAGCCCAGCATCGCCTCGCTGCTGCAGTGGCCCAGCCAAACCAAGGTCCCTCCACTGCCCCTGGTTTATCGTATGCCAGTGCTGTGTCAGGTGAGTCCGTCGACGATTCCTCATTAACCTCGGAAGAACTTGTGACACTCGTGGCAGAGGTCATCATCATCTTGCGCACCTGCAAGATCCGATCTGAACAGTTTCATGCTGCCCTGTCCCTTGTTACTAAGCGTAGACCGTAAAGTTATAAAGATTGCAAATTGGAACGCTTGTTCGCTGAAGAACAAGCATATTGAACTGCTTGACTTTCTTAACACCTGTTACGATGAAGTTTGTTTGCTTGGTATTGTATCATTTGAAGTTGACCGAAATATGTGTAAACTAGTATAGAAGCAAGAAGAGCAACTGCACTGGCTCCACCAACGGGCAATTCAAATTACACCTCTCAACTGTCGAACCAAATAATCGATCATCGAGAAAAGGCCTTTTTGCAAAGCAGCGAGATGAAAGCAGTGCTGCCCGATCGCAGCGCAGCAGCGCGATGAAAAAACTCACAACGTACAAGACACCAGCGCTGCCATCTCACAGCAAAGTTCATTGCACGTATAATCGCCATTGTGGCATCAAGCGATTGAGTAGTGTCGGGAAGTTCTAACACGAGTTTCCGAAAAATAGTATACGCCAAGCTTGTTCAGTCGAGAGATCCAGCGAAAGTAGCACGTTATCGTCACAGCGTGGGAATCGCATGGATACGGAAGGCAACCGAAGTGGAAGGAGAAAGAAGCGTCCCATACGAGGGTGAGTTGCACCGAATGTGAATCTTGAATCTCCGCTAAAACTAATGGATCGACTTCCAGGGCGCTTTTCTCTTTATTACGATCTTTCGGCGAGCAACGGACTGGGCAACGGCAGAACAACGGCCAGCAACGGATACCCGGGTGACAGCCGTTGTTTGGATAGCACGGCGAGCGGCACTCTTTGCACCACAGCGGCGCTGGGTAGCGCTCGAAGGCGGAAGTTCACAACGTCGACCCCCAACAGTGAACTGTGTGACGAACTGTGTCCACCACACGGAAAGGACGATAGAGCGACGGTTGTCTTGACGGTCTTAGGCGGTCATTAGTCAGGACCAGCAAGAGGAATAAGAGCAGGAGAGAAAGAGAGAAAGAGGAGCAGGAGCTGAAAGGGGAGAATATGGGGGCAATGAGAATACACGTTTGTTGACAAGCTATGTTCTCCTGTTTTTGTTGATTTGGTGGTGCACATTGCCCTAAGTGTTTGTGATTGGTCCGCCCTATGGTAGTCCTGCTCTACCGCTACCGGGGAACTGTAACACACCAAGGAAATCGACATTTCCATAATCACCGAAACCCATATAAAGCCGGAAGTCAACATCTACCTATCGGAATTTCGACTCTTGAGACTCGACAGAATCAGTGCAAAAGGAGGGGGAGTAGCCGTTGCTGTGAGGCGTAACATCAACTGCCACCTGCTGCCGAACTTCCAACTCAAAATTATCGAAGACATCAGGGTTGAAGTCGGCACATCGCTTGGCCCCATCACCTTCATTGCGGCTTACTGCCCCAGACAAGTCAACAACAGGGATGGGTCGGCAGCGGACCTTCGACGAGATATCATCAAGCTGACTAGGTGGCGGGAAAAATACATCATTGCTGGCGACCTGAACGCTGCAATCAAGCCTGGGGCGCAATCAAAACGGCACCTTCCTGAACAAAGATCTGCAGGAAGCGCAGTACAACATCTTGAGTCCGGACACTCCCACCCGGTTTAGTAGGTCCGGTGCTCACGCCACCATCGATATCTACATCAGTAACATGGGCAACATATCGCAACCTGTCGTGTATCAGGAACTCAGCTCGAACCACTATCCGGTGGTGGCTGAAGTGGGTTCCTCAGTCAAAGTTCCAAGCATCGCGACGAAACTACCATCGGGTAGATTGGTCACAGTTCCAACACTGCGTTGACATCAGTATCGACTATGATGTCCACCCGGAAACGACCGACGACATCGATCGATGTCTGCGCTTCATCGATGAAGCGATTTCCTGGACCAGTAACCTTGACAGGCCCACTACAGACCTCATTAGACTCCGCAATACGATTTGTAGGCAGTACCAGCGTACTGGGCTGCCTAACCTGAAGACCAATTGCAACCGTTTGAACAAAATCATCCAAGAAATACTGATTTTGCAATTCGCTCACTCCCAGATTGTGCTAAGCCATTCTGGAAAATGGCAAAGATTTAAAAAAAATAAGCCGAGGCCCATCCCTCCCCTTTCCTCTCATCATCAGGATTCGGATCCATCCTTACTCATAACCCCAGTTGAATAGGCCAATGTTCGTGGTCAACACTTTGTGAATTCACATAACCTTGGCCAAGCCATGGTGAATCCCCACGAGCCTGCAGTATCGGAGGCAATATTTAGAGTCGCTGCCACCCCCGTAGTTGTCCCTGACGAAAGTAGAATATCGGCTGATGAGGTGATAGCAGCGATTAAATCAACCAAGAACATGAAGGCCAATGGTGTCCATGGAGTGGTCAACCTCGAGTTAAAAAACTTGAGTGTTGACTTCTTCGAGCACCTTGCAGCGGTCTTCAATAAGTGTTTTATGCTTGGCTACTTCCCTGCATGCTGGAAGTTAGTCAAAGTGATTCCAATACGCAAGCCTAACAAAGATCCTACCAGTGCCAAAAGCTATCGCCCCATCAGCCTCTTGTCCTCCATCTCGAAGCTATTCGAAAAGTTGATACTCAGCCGTCTGCTGGTGTTTTCAAATGATAATAACATCTTTCTCAAAGAGCAATTCGGGTTTAGGAAAGGCAACTCTACCATCCACCAACTCGCACGGGTTACTAACATCATCAAGCGGAATAAGTCCGTTTCCAATACATCTGCCATGGCATTGTTGGACGTCGAGAAGGCGTTCGACAATGTCTGGCATGATGGTCTAGTGTACAAGCAGCATCGATACAACTTTCCGATCTACCTCGTGAAGATCATCAAAAACTACTTGTCGGACTGATCATTTTAGGTCTACTTGAACAATGTCCCCTCTGATACGTTCAACGTTGATGCAGGGGTCCCTCAGGGTAGCCTGCTTGGGCCTATCCTATTCAACATCTTCACGTCAGACGTTCCTCCCCTGGCGGGTGGTGGTATCCTGTCAATGTTCGCAGATGACACCTCCATCATCTATAAGGGTCGAGTAATCTGTGCTCTGGCGAGTAAACTACAATCAGGCCTGGGTGTTCTGTCCGACTATTTCAAGAGCTGGAACATTTGTATCAATGCAGCTAAAACAACAAACCATTCTGTTTCCACACACGAATTCACCTCGGCTTGTTGCGCCTGCAAACGTCAAGATCCATCTTGATAGCACTCCCATTGAATGGTCGAGTGAAATAGTCTACCTTGGTCTCACCCTCGATAACAATGAGGACAAGACATCCACCAAGTGTAACATCTAGATCAGGTCGCTCTACCCTCTGATAATCAGGTATCACCCTGTCCTTCACAAACAAGCTTGCTGTCCACAAGCAGATCATTTTGCCGGCGTATGGTATACAAATCTGGGAGAGTTGTGCTAAGTGCCACCACCTAAAGCTCCAGATGATCCAAGACAAGATCCTCAGAATAATTCTTAACAGTCCATTGCGAACTCGTAATTCTGAGGTTCACCACCTGGCCGGTCTTCAAACACTCGAGGAGCGAAAGACGTCCACGCTGGAAAGGTTCAGAGTCGCCTGTCTGTGATCAAACCACCAGATCATTCGTGGTTTGGCAACCTAGTTCAAGTAGTTACGTAGGTTCCTGTGCTCAAGTAGGAAGGTTATCAAATTTTAAATTCCAACGAAAACAAGCCCTTAAAAGGACATCCTGTAAATTAGCGGTAAACGAAATCATCACATTAGAATAACTAATTAACTAGAACAAAGATGAAGTGCCAAAGGTTAACCAATTGAAATGTAAAACCAAATGTTGAAACTTAAAAAAAAAAACCAGCAAATAAACGTAAATTTTACTACTGCCTCTGCTCATTACCGCTTCGGTCGGCGAGGCATTGCGTCCTGCAGCAAAGCAGGAACAAGTCAACGGTTAATTTGGTGCTTTCATCTATGCGGATTTGCTAATGTAAGCAGGGCATCAGCTACTACCAGCATGTGCTAGTTGGCTGGTACACTAGCGCTAGCAATTCCGCACAAATGTAAACACCCCTAGGGGCTGTTCATAGACAGTTGGGAGGAGGGGGGGGGGGGTTAGCAATTATCCACGGGCCATACAAATTTAAAAATATATGGACGTCTACGTCTACGTCTACGTCTACGTCTACGCAGGGGGAGGGAGGGCAAGAATCCCAAAAACGGTCTGCGTAGTTAATGAATCCAACTTCAGGAGTTGGATCACGGCGTGAGTACCTTGATAACCAGCGACAGGTTCAAGGCGGAAATTATTTATACAAATGAATATTGGTTGGACCTATCCAAAAATGAATCATGTTGGAGCCATTTCTACCAGCGCTAATTTAGTCCAAGAAAGTCTAAGAAACTTCTTCGGAAAGCTCATAAGCATAAAGAAAAAATATTTGTTTTAATGATTAACACAATTTTGGATTTATTATGTTTTCAAAAATAGCTTACTTTTAACTAATTTTCTCATCAACATGGCTCACTTTAGAACGTCCACAATGTTTACTTACATTTTCAATGTTGTTGTGCAGCATAATACTACTAAAAGATAAAACAGCATAAAGGGTTATCTTCCATTTAATATTGTTTACAAAATGGAGTTGAGGCCTTTTCAATTGTTGGTCTTGATATGTATCATGATTGGATTTAGTTGTTTCCTGCATAGGCTGTCAGGTGAACTTCGGTTTGTGCAAGGGGCAACCCCGGCGTACCTCTCACGCCAAAGTCACGAGTTCAAATCTCACCCCCAGCTTTAAATTCTAAAGTGATTTGAGGTGTCACATGATAAGTTTTATTTGTTTGAGGTCGCAATTTGCCTTCTGCATACGAGCTTTTGCTCTGACTTTGAAATTCAATAATTTAATCCCCCTAATTTTCAATTAATGTTGTACTAAGCACCTACTTATTGGAAATGAAACGTTTGATTTGAGCAAAGTCACAGAATTCTATTTTGCATTATTCTACAAACACGCTGTAAACTACATAATGATGATGCATGGTAATTTCATGTTTGGTTTGTCCTCCGAATTGGAGAACAAAGACATATGAACCAATATTGCAAAATTAGGTAAATTTGTTACAAACAAAGAACAATGAATTATCGGCTCCGTAAAGCTAACGCGATTGAGCCTTACAAATAAACAAACTAGAAAGCGCACTCACATGAAGAAACTTAAATTATTACCTGGATTCTAGATTTTTCGAGAATCTTAAGTTTATAGTAATTCTTAACTCGAAGAAATTTTCTCTCGAAAAATGATGGAAGTCAACCAAGGAACTCGGTGACCCAATAGCCACAAAAACATGGCTAGGCTGGACGGTTGGTGGGACCGCGGATGGTTCAAGACAGGTATTGCTGATTTACATATATCTTAGCATGCATCGACATTTCACAAATAAGAAGAAGCAACATCGGCAGCTGTCAAACATAAACACAACCGGATAATAACTATCATTCTTCGAAGCCTCGTTTGAAGACAGATCAATCCCTCTTGATGCAATCGATCCAATCCGCTGGATTATCAATTGTAATTATCATGAAATGAAATAGTGTAGTAGTTCATAGGTGGCTTGGAGGATCTTCTTTTGCCAATTCGCTGAAAAGCAGTTTTAATTCATTTTTCAATCCAAATATTTCAAGATTTCTTCAATTTATCTTGCGAACTTCGACCTGAATTGTTGTTTTGAATATTTCCTTTCATATTTTATGTGTTGTCATGCGAACAATGTCTTCAACTCGGTCTTCAAGGAACGATTTTGGTTCAGTGTTCGAAAATCCCAAAAGCAGCTGTCAGTGACGATTGTCAATTTCGGTTGTCAAATCTGACGCCAAATGCTAATTTTTCTTCGAACTGGCAATAGCGAACTTTGCTATGCACATTTGTGAATGTACCAATGATCAAAAACTGCAGGATCTGGTCAAGCAGTATTTCGCAGTTGAAAGTGTTGGTGTCTCGGTATACGATTTACCGGAATCAGAGGAGGACCAGCGAGCTCGTAGAATTTTGGAGCAGACCACTAAGCCAGTTGCTGGGGGTTTCGAAACCGGACTATTATGGCGACACGACCAAGTGGATCTTCCCAATAGTTCCCCGATGGCCATGAAGCGCTGGGAGCGTTTTGAAAGAAGGATGGAAGCTGATCCTGAAATGAAGATAAGCGTGCACCAGCAAATCAAGGAATATATTTGGAAACTGGATACATCCATGTTGCGAGGCCGGAAGAACTTTCAGCCGTTCTCGGGAAAGATTGGTATCACCCCTTGGAGCTGTTCGAAATCCTAAAAAACCAGGAAAGATCCGCCTTATCTGAGATGCCGCGGCCAAGGTGAAGGGGATATCGTTGAATAGTGTATTCATGAAGGGTCCGAACATTGGTTGCCTTGCTGATGGTATTGTGTGGATTCCGGAAACGAAAAATAGCTGTCAGCGGTGACATCAAGCAAATGTTTCACCAGTTCCACATTCACCCGGAGGATAAACCGTTCCAGAAATTCCTTTTTCGTGGCAGTCCATTCGAGGCCATTCAGGTTTATGTGTTAGACGTCGGTAGCTTAGGGTCCACTTGCTCGCCAAGCCAGGCGCAGCTCATAAAAAACCTGAATGCGAAGGAGCATGAGGAGCTGTACCCACGAGAGGAAAAGACGATTACTAAAAAACATTACGTCGATGACTAGCTTTACAGCTTTGATTCAAAACAAGAAATTGCGATCGAGGTAGCTACAGTTCACGCCAAGGGAGGATTCACGAGTGGAAATTGGCTATCAAACTCCCAGCTACAAGGGCCGCTAAAATGCTGAACTTTTCTGCTGAAGGGGCAACCGAACGGGTTCTTGGAATGTTCTGGGATGCACGGGAAGATAAGTTCACCTACGCCGTTGATTTGTATCTAGACACCGTGTTGGCCACAAAAAGGAACATTCTTCGATGCCTAATGCGTGTTTTCGACCCACTAGGTCTTATATCGCACGGTAAACTGATCATTCAGGAGGCGTGGCGGGAACCATTGCACTGGGATGAGGAAGTCTCCGGGAAGATTTTGGAAAGTTGGCGGAAGTGGGTTGCTCTGCTGAAAGGACTAGACCAGATCCGTATAAATATATCATATTTTCCGGGATTGACAAGATTGAACCGCTTGAACTTCATGTCTTCATGGACGCAAGCGAGCCTGCGTACCCCTGCGTAGCGTATTTCAGAGCAGTTATTCGTGGACAGGTTTGGTGCTCGTTAGTGGTGGCCAAGGCGAAAGTCGCTCCGCTGAAGGCGTTATTGGTACCACGTTTAGCGAAAACCATCCGTGAAAGTCACTCCGTGTGGACTGACTCAACAACGATCCTAGCGTGGATCAAGTCCGACCACCGAAGGTATCGGCAGTTCGTCACCTTTAGAGTTGGAGAGATACTTTCAAAAACTGAGGCGGCTGAGTAGAAGTACGTACCGTCGAAGAAGAATGCTGCTGACCAAGCGACGAAGTGGGGCAAGGGTCCCTGCTTGGAAATGAATAGCTCGTGGTTCCGTGGCCCGGATTTTCTTTATCTTTCGGAAGAAAACTGGTCAAGAGAGTCATCGAAGCACACAGACGAAAGCACCGAAGAACTACGCCCAAGTATGGTACACCGAGCAGTCGTCGGTAAGCAGTTGGTGGACTTTTAACAGATTTTCGAAGTGCCTGTTAAAATGAATGGGGTATGTTAAACGCTTCATCGCTAATGTACGCCTCCAACGTATGAATCAGCCAAGGAAGTTGGATAAAGGTCTTTGTCAAGAAGAGATGCAGTGGGCTGAAAACTACTTGTGGTCGTCGGTACAAGCGGAAGTTTACCCTGCTGAAGTAGCGGTCCTGAAGACTGGAGACAACAGGTCGAAGCAAGCGATGGAGAAAACCAGTAAAGTATACAAACTGTCCCCGTTCCTGGACGAGCACGGTGTTATGCGTGTGGATAGCCGTTTGAGTGCAGCTCCGTACGTGACCTATAGCTTCAAGTACCCTATAATTCTTCCGCGGGATCAACGTATGACAGAGTTGCTATTAGATGCCTACCATCGCAAGTTTTTACATGGCAACCAAGAAATGGTAGTGAACGAGCTCCGGCAGCATTTCCACATCTATAAGCTGCGTGCAGTTGTTAACCGGGTAATTAAAGATTGTCAGTACAACAAGATCAAAAAAGCGAAGCCGGTAGTCCCAAAAATGGCCCCCTACCTACAGCTCGTATCAATCCGTGGATACGCCCGTTCTCATTCGTTGGGATCGACTACTTTGGACCAATACAAGTTCGTATTGGACGAAGTGTCGTGAAAAGGTGGATTGCTTTATTCGCGCCATTCACCTGGAGGTCGCCTATTCGTTGTCGTCGGAGTGCTGCAAACTAGCCATTCGTCGGTTTATTGCTCGTCGAGGTGTGCCTTGCGAAATCTACACCGATAACGGAACGAACTTCCAAGGTGCCAGTCGTGACCTCCGGGCAGAAATTGAGGATATTCACAAAGGTTTGGCCGAAGTGTTCACCAACATTAATACCAAGTGGGTTTTCAACACGCCTTCAGCTCCACATTTTGGGGAGCTTGGGAACGACTAGAAATAAGTGTCAAAACGGCGCTCGGCAGCCTGTCCAGTTCATGAAACCCAGACGAAGAGACGTTGTTGACGATTGTCGAAGCAGAATCTATCGTTAATTCACGTCCTTTGACGTTCGTTTCAGTACAAGCTGGCAATCAAGAGGCACTCACTCCTAACCACTTCATTCACCTGAGTTCCAGTGGAGTTGTTCAATCTCCGAAGTCGACCGAGTAACAAGGACCAACTGGGGTTTGGCGAAACAAGTGATCGACCAGTTCTGGACTAGATGGATCCGGGAGTATTTGCCTACCATCGCTTTTCGTACGAAATGACACAACGAATCGGAACCGATAAACATATGGGATCTCGTGGTAATAATGGACGAAGTGACTCGCAATGGGTGGATCAGTGGCCGGATTGTGTCCGTTATTATGGGACGCGATGAAAGAACGCGGCAAGCTGTTGTACAGACCTCGAATGGATTGTTTCGTCGACCAGTTTCGAAGCTAGCTGTGCTGGCTGAGGAGACAGCAGGTAAAGCGGAACCGGAAGTTCAGCGTTACGGGTCCGGGGATGTTGCAGACGCAACTATCGATGCAGTAGCCCCTCGGTCGACATAGCTACCAGATCTACGAATGTCATCAGTGACGGAACGGAATGATCGATAATTTGACATCTAGCAGGGTAAAGGTAATCATTCATCAGTAGTGACAGTGAGAGAAAAAGCAATTGAAGCCAAATATAAAACTTGCTCTGCAAAATTATGTTTAATTAGCTTCTCTACTGATGTTAATAGATTTGTTGGATTTAAATTGCCTTTAAGGAAACCAAATTGTAAGTTTTGGATTATTTAAATGTATTTTTTGAACTAAAATAAAATGAATTCGGTACATCTTTAAGTTACGGAAAGCTAACCTAGATTTTGACGTCTCTCTGAGGAGATCCGAAAGAGGAAAATCCATCAATAATAGTAAGCCTCGTCATAATAACACCGACAAACCGACATGAATGATCATACAAATTATAAATAAAATTTTGATCAAAGCACAAAACTGACATCTGCCGCCGTGTTCGCGGAAAATATTTATCCTAACCACGAACACGCATACAAAATTTATGAGTTGGTTCGTGTCTTATCTATTTCGGACAAATTATTTTTATTAAAACATTTCTATGGTTTAGACAGATGGGATCGCTGCACATTTGAATCGGCCGTTATGGATTCTCGATGAACAATTAAGGTTAAGTTTCATGTCGGTTTGTCGGGACTTACTATATTATTAGCGAAGACTACAAATCAAGAAGACTGGCAACTATTCCCTTCTCCCATACAAATGTCAAACGTCACTGATAACAGCGCCTCTGACAATCAAAGGTGGAACTTTGAAGCACAAGTGTTAATGAGACTGATCATTAACAGTGAATGTGTGTGTGACCTAATTTCACCGAAACGAATAATCATAACACAGTACTCGTTGTTGTTTTTGTTTTGCTCTACAAAATTTCAAGGCAATTTGAATCCTAATCACAGTAAACCGGTGGTTTTCCAACTCCAAACCGAAAAATTTGTCATGGTGGATCAAGTAGAGGATTGAAACTCGGATCGATACCTAGGAATTGGCGGCTTCCATCTCCGTTGAGTGAGCTACCGTCATTCGAAAGCTGCAGAAAATTCAAGGATTCAAAAAGAAGAAAGACCTACATCACGATCCAACGGAAGGCGTAGCAGGATCGAATGTTGGAGAAAATGAGAATGATCGTTATCGTTACTACCGAATGTAATAATCATTTCTCTACATCCATATTATAGTTGATGAAGTTCGTTTGATCGATGTTGGAACATAGATAAACATTTTCAGCATTACATATACATGAAATAAATTGTTTTACCAAGAGGCTTGAATGGGGGTGGGTTTTTACCTTCCAGCTTCACGGCAAATAAAGGATGCTATATGCATGGACCAACCACAACGTCCATTGGCACTTCAATCAGACAATTCAATAGGAGGTGTTTGTTTCGCATCAACTAAGTACTCGCGACGGTTAAATAATACATAGCCCTTTATTTATCATAACATGCAATAAAAGGTTTATTAAGCTTATGACTAATTTGTATTTGACTTAACCTAGGAACAACGCAACGAATTAAAATGTCGTCGTTGGTTTCCTGCCCGTGCAATACAGTGATGTGGTTGAGGTGGACTGATCATTGGACCCGTATGACCGTTTTAGGTAGTTCAGTCCTCCGAGCGGGTGATATTCTCAATGCTCTTATCACTTATCTGGTTTGGTCATCCTCATCACTCCTGTGTAATCGGTGGTAATCGATGACGATGATGACACTGATGTTGGTATGATAATGGCTTCACTAGTGCGTAGTGGGAGAGAGGTAATCCAATGGTACTGTTCAAGATCGTCTTATCAGTGTGAGGGTCTTGATCAACCGAGGTGGTGTGTTGGACGATAACTGTGTGATGATGACAGGGTTGTAGTTGAATGGACCATCAAGTCATCAACAAGGCTATTATAAAGAAAAATAGCTTACTTGCAATTAAAAAAAAAATCGGTTAATAATGGCTGACATTAGTGTGTTAGTAAATATGACAGTATGAAAAAATTAAAATTGAGGCTACTTAGTTCTTTTTTGAGTAAATACGAGTAACTCACAGTTACTCAATGTAAATATATTAGCTCAGAGTATAGCTGACTTGCTCCTAGTTTAAACCATAGTTTAACAAAACAAAACAAAATGTATCAAACCCCCCCCCCCTCCCCTCTACAATTTTCTAGCTACGCCAATGCCTATCACCAACTCAAAAAATCATCAGCCCCGTACTTGAAATCGCCACAACGCGGTTGCTTCGGCTTCGAATTAGAAATGATGAATAATTGCATGAAAATAAATGCTGTTATCATAATTGGAAACAAAAGGCATCGAAAATATGCTTTCAGCGTTGATTATGAAAATGATGATGAAAACCATTCAGACACGAGCAGCAGCAGCATCTTTTGACGGCCGCCGAATTTTTGGCGTTAATTATTTATGAAGAGCAAATTCGTTGATTGGAAGCATGTGGTGGGTGTGGCACGATGGGAGGGGGGGGGGAGGGACGATTCGAAACCGAGCCTAAATGTATTCATTTCCATGAGGCAAAAGTTGCGAAGGTTTGCTTTTTGGCGGCACCAGCAGAAAAGACACGGTCCTTTGGCAGTAAGACAAAGAAGGAACGTTGTGTCAGAGAAGTTAATTCGAAAGTGGAAATCTTTTCAAGCTTATCAATTGAATTAGAGGCGGGTTTGTTAAGGAATTATGCTAATATGAGCTTTGGCATTTTGTAATTTTTGTTGCTATTTTGCTTTGATGTATGTTATATGCTTAGCAAAAGTGGAATTTAAAATTTCCTAACAATAACCATAATTGAGAAAACACACTGAACGCAACAAAGCGAAACGTTTGAATTCTCCTAAAGCACTTCACAATCCCTAACCTTTCTCACGGCGTGCTAAAGTTGCAAATTTGTGCCTGAAAGTAATGAGACCATTATACCTAATTTTTGTTTACCCGTTCTCGTGCAAACAGCCGCCATAGGAGAAACGTCCGGAGGTTTTGACGTATGCTGGTGCTTGTGCAAACTCACATCATGAATTATTCTCTCAAATCTAGAGACAACGAGTCACCTCGGAGGCTCAAGAGGATCTTCCATGGAAAACTCTCATCAAAAAGGTATGCAAAAAGTGCACCTCCACGTGCTTCCCACTAATGACACAGATTACCGCTCGGTCGTTTTTGTAATGGGTAGCTTAATTTTTCTTCTTCTCGTTTCTTTAGGAATAAGTCCATTCCCCTATAGTAAATAGATACTGTGCTGATTCTGCAACCCATCTTTTGCGGAGAGAAGGACAGCAAGAGCAGCGACAGTCCAGTACTGCTGCACGTGAACAGACGTAATGAGCGTTAGCAAGCAGCAGTGTTGCCATATTTATGTTAATCGCAAAATATCTGTGTTATGCATTAGATATACAATTAATATAATCTATTTTTTTTTTCAAAGGAGAGGGGATTTTCACTGGAATTAAGAAAATCATTATCATCATTTTTGCCTTTCTCGTACACCGAGCTTTACCGGAAGGCTCATATCACTTGAAAAACACATTTCGATCCGAGGCCCGGAGAGTTAAGTTTCATATGCCAATCGACTCAGCTCGACAAGATAGAAAAATGTCTGAAGCGAACCCCACACGTATCAATATATTGACGCGAAGGGGAATTACTGACAATAATATTGATGAAGTGCATACAGAATTATTGTCAATACCGATGTATTGACGTCAATATAGAATTGACAATACGATCATTGTCAATAAAAGCAAACGTGTAGGGTCCACTTGAAACTCACTCGATTTTCTCAGCAATATCAGAACCGATTTCAGCGGGCTAGGTTCCAGTTTGGAACGGCGCCGGTGGTGTAGTGGTAAGCGTGATTACCTCTCACCCCAGCAGGCCTGGGTTCAATCCCAGTCGGCGCCGCCGAGATGTTCTGAGGCATAACATCTCTGATCACGCCTTCCTTCGGATGAGAAGTAAAGCCGTTGGTCCCCGGTTCATGAGTTGATGGGTCGATAGGTAGGGTCCAGGTGTGGGAGCTGCCTTCCTGGCACGTCGGTAGCATTGGTGCTCAGCACGGAAAACAAGATCGACGGAAAAAACAAACCAAAGGTTCCAGTTTGTGTGTTTGTGGTTCTCATAGAACCAGTGAATCCAAACACATTCAGCAACCAACGATACAGACAAAACGGTTGCTACGACTACCATGACACTCTAAAAAATATTCACGTCCGATTGACGTGAAAACATAGGTGGTTTTTGTCCACCCTATTTTACCGGAATTGCACGTAGCCGATCAAAATTCAGCTTCAATTATCTACGTGATAGTCAGGTAAATAAGACCTGATTTCCACGTACTGCTTACGTGAAGTCGGGGTGAAAACTACTGGATATTTGGTAACTTTTACGTGACATTCCGTTTAGTTTAAAATGCTTTTCATGAATTTTCGATGAGAATAATGGGAAGTATATATAGAAGCAGACAATATTATGCAATTTTATCGGGAAGATATAAATAGCACGTGTTTTGTTGGCCACCCCTAGTTGGCTGCGCATCTCCACAATCCAGCAAGCCCCTCTTTTGATCGAGGGAAGGCAACCGAAGGCATGCGATCGCCTGTGACGGAGAACTTACAATGAGAATGTGGTAGGTGTATCATCGATCGGGGTAACTGTCAGATAACCAAAAACAAAGGCCATATAGCCAAGAAAATCTAAAAGGCCTTGCGGTATAGGATTTGTGCTTAATACTAAATCATGCACATTTTTTCATAAAAGGGATTAACACTAAATAATAGTATATACTTACATTACTACCTAATCTAGTGAGTATAATTAAATTAAATTGAACCTATAACTATCCTAAACCTGAATTAATAGCTTCTAGGGTACTACTGCTAAGTAGAGCTACTATCTAACCTAAAAACTAGCCTACAGAGTTGGAATCGCGGTAAGAAAATAAATAAAATAGAATTTCTTCTAAATCTAAACGATATAAACATTACAGCTTGTTGCATTCAAAAACAGCTAAAATCAAACAACTACAGAAAGGGGACTAAACATGAGTAAAAATGAAACACTTATTACAAACCAAATTTACAGCTAGAGCTTACACCGATAATGATCGCAAACATGCAAATAAAATTATTATAGAACACACTTATATATATACAAGCAAATCACATTATAACTTAAACATCAGACAACACTCCCAATCACATTCATAGCAAATAATGTTTTAGTTGGGAATGTGCTTGCATTTGTCATGGTGGCGCCACTGAAGCATTGAGCAAGCCACCACATTTCGAACTTATCAGTGATGCCAGTTCTTTTTCACGTCTAGTTAGTAGATGTCAGCTCTTGAAAATGATAAGTGGTCAAGGCATCCCACTGGTCTCCAGTGTGTGTCGCACATACCACATCTGACGAATACAGAAAAAAAAATTGTTGAATATTACATCAAAACTACTGCACATTAGTCATTCCGTTCCTAATATTACGTTGCACGATGTACACATAATTCGAGAACAAATCATGTTGATGACTGTTATACTCTATCAACTTTTACCAATTCAATACTTCACCATAAATATCATTGATCAATATCATTGATACATATTATTTTTTTCTTGTGTGTACACATTGAAGTGATGAGCGGTGGTAGAAAGGGCACTAATAAGTAATGCATTACCTCGTTTAAAAAACTTGTTTCCAGAAAAAGAAAAAGCACTTTAAGCAAACAAAACAAATCCCTAAAAAAAGTCTTAGCTTCTGAGAATTTTTCCTACGGATCCGTACTTCTGCAGAATTCAATCAATTCTATAGATCTTCTGAAAATTTCAAAGAACCGACATCACTGACTTCCATCTGTTTTGTTTTTATTCAAGACAGCTTACGCGTTGACAGAACGAGGGAAAACCAACTAGTGAAAAAAATACATGCACGAGGGATGCTCCGGTTGCAAAACATTGCTTGGGAATGTGGATGATAGATGGCGCTAGTGCGCATGCAAAATACGCTTGACGATATTTTTTGAAGAATTTTCTTCTGAGAGTTATGTCTGTTTGTCTGTGCTTAAACTATGTAGCCTATTTACAGGAAAATTATAATATCCCTACGAATTCCTATATTCTGGGTTCTGGTATTATATTTACGGAAGAAATCCCCTGTCCACCTGTTGCCTCTCGCAACATGTTTAAATTAATGCTTTTTCTACTCATAAAATTGTAAAAAAATGAAAAATTGATTATTTTAAGGCAGAACCGAGTATGAGTTTTTTTTATTTCTGACAAAATATTAACACCTTTTTGCAGACTCAACTGCCATTGTCTGAAATTATAATACAAGAAAAAGGCTTCATATAACCATAAATAAATTAATGCAAAGGAATCTAATTACCGTCCAACTACTGAGAAATTTTTAATCTCTGAGGAGTGCTTCCATCACACTCGGTGACGCCATATTGATTTTTTGGGTACTTGAAAATCACGTAAATCTCGTTTCGCGGAAATATCGAAGTGCCAAACACAAAAACACAAATACATACACTAAATCTGTTTACGTGAAAATACGGTCAATTTCATCAAAAAAGGTCAAAGTTACTAACGTCACATAACATATGAGATTTTCTTAATACAGATCAGGTACGTGATATTTTGTGGCAGGTGCCATATTATAAAAATCAAAATGTAAAAAGTTGTACATTAATTGAAATTTTTCAAACACCATCGAATTACCCCTTGACGCATGAAGCGTTCGCAAAAAGTTCACTCACCGAAATGTTCATTAGATGGTAAATGAGTTCTCTGTACCATTTCGGGCGCCAAAGCGTAATTCGATAGCCAAACGAAGAGTCTAAGCAAACCACGCGTAAACGCACGGACATCGACCTGCACAATTCTGCTTTCAGGATTTGTTGACCCGTCCCATCTTTTCATGCACTTCGGGTAGGAAGCGAATTGGCATATGCGTTAACTTGATAGAAGGAGAATGCCTTCCTTCGTATTTTTTTACAAAAAATTAGTATGCGTGAAGGCGATTTTTTGAACTCCGTGAAAATCAACTTCGTTGATTCCACGTAGTTTCCGGCGACGAAGATTGCAATTCTTGCGCCTAATCTGAGGACCTTCAGACTTGATTCTTTCACTTCGTTCTGGTTTGTGGAAGAGGCGAGAGCGGTCCGAGTTTCAGTTATCGCGCCGTGGTGTGAATTTAAAGGTGAATTAGTAAACTTGAAATTGTCTTTAAGTTTGTTAATTTAGATTTTCTTTATAAATTCCCTCGATTAGTTCGTTAGTTTTCGAAATTAGAGCAGAAAGTGCTTAGTGCGTTAGTTCGGCGGTTCGGAGTGTGCGAAGGTGTATTGAAACCGAGGTAATTTTGTGTGCATAACTTTGTTCAGTGTGCAGATGTTGAATGCCACGCGACGGAATTTCTCTTTGGCAGATTTGTGGCAAGTTGCGAAGCTCGTCACACCACCCACATCAGTCAGCGACCGTTTTCGACCCCATTTTCCAGCTTCGAAGAACACCCGGTGGTACCAGAGGCCGGAAAAGGGCAGCAAAAAGGTTTCCGCGCCCTAGGCACAGTGAGCAGCAACCCACTGGTTTCGAACCGGTGACCTCCCTCTCCAGCGGCAACCACGTTTCCGCAGTTTCCCGTCGACGGTGACGACCATCGATGCGACGGCCGTACCCCGTCTAGGTAGAAGACCACAACTCAGCGTGTGAGGCGTAGTTGGAAAACGACATTGGCTATGTGCAGTCCGTAGGAGTATCACGTGTGGTACACGTGGGTCCAACCGGCATCATCGAGCAACCGCCAATTCCTCCACGCAAGTAGCGAGTCAAAACGTGAGTAACATGCATGTTCACAAAATTCCCATGCGCATGGTGAGTTAAAGCCCCTAGCATAGCATAACCGCTAGCGTGGCCGCTGTTCATTCAGCCGTTACCCATTCCGATCCGCGCAAGCGTCGGTAACGCCAAACAGCTTTTTGTAGCACACACAAAATGAACACCATTCGTCACACAGCACACTAGATAAATACCGCCAGAAGAAGAAAGAAGAAAAGAATAGCTAACTAGAGAGAATGAATTTGAGATAGGCCTAGAATAATAAATTGTCGATAACGTAGAAGTACGAAAATAAACCATCATGAACAAGAGGTAGTTTGAATATGAATAGGAGGCGTTTTCAATAAACCAACACACTACAGATAAAAAGTTTTTGTTCATCATTTCCCAAAGTGATCTAGAAAAGCGAATGTAAGGCTTTTTCACGTTTCCGGTCGTTTTCTTTTGAAGTTTTTGCATAGTTTTACTGGGGGAGTTGGCCCCGAAACCAACCAGGATTTCTCTCTATTCTAATGGGATCCGTTTGAAGTGTTGTGTCAAGCCTGCCCGTGATGATAAAATCCGCGAGAGCAATTCATCGGTGGCAGAAATCGTTTTCGTGAATGCTTCATTCTATTGTTTGATTCTTTCACGACCATAGGTCGTGGGCATTCCCGTCCTTACCGTAATCGATCAACAGCCAACTTGCTTCCCGCTCATTCATTTGAGAAAAACAGAACCTTCCCTGAAAGGGCTCATATGGTCGGGCAACCCTACACGCAAACCAAAAATCTATTACAATGAATGTTAGTTTCAGTTCCTATCATCCTCTGTTCATGAACATCGCAACGAATGTTAGAAATTGACCATGCAGGCGATGTAATGGTTTTTTGTCTTTTTTTATTTCATGTTCCATCTACGCTTTCGACTATACCAGTAAGCTTGTAGAACGACGCACATTGTAGAACATTTGTAGAACGACGCACACACTTGTCTCGAATCTCTCCAGCAGAAAAAAGCATACGAAGTCGAGCATGCGAGAAAATGAGCGCTTGATGTTTGCTTTTAGGCAATCCATATTCAGAAGCATGGAGAGAGCAGTGGAGAAAGCACAGGTCTGATAGTCGCAACGTCCGTGGTTCGAGTCCAGTCGGCGACCTTTTTTTCTATTTTTTTCGACATAATTAATTTCACTCACTAATACACTCCACATTTTTCGGTCTCCAATTTTCTTACATCGGACCGCAGCTAGGTATATCGCATCCTCGGTTCATGCGGTCTCCACTTACATCCTCTGATGATGAATCCCACATAATTGTAAGCGAATCTTACATCCACCGGTTGGGTGTAGTCTCGGTAGATGGTCTCCCTCGGGAGTGGCGCTTAAGCCATTTTTACTAAAAACGGGAAACTCGTAAGGCTGTCGGGTTACAATTTCACGTAAATCGGACGTAAAGATTTTTTAGAGTGTGACAAAATCGCTCTGTAACATTGCTCGATCGGAGTGTTATAAGGATAATGAAATATTGCTTGCCTGCTTTGTTACAATATACATGGATGAGAAAATAGCTTGATCTGAATCGGGAAAAGACATAACAAAAAAATCTCTTAACACCAAGGGGGGGAGGTGGCTGTCAAATACGAACAATCGTCGCCTACCTCGCATAACCCACATAACTGGTTCCAAACGTAAACAAGCCATACGAAACCTACAGCGTTTGTTTACATTTACATCCAGTTTCAAACAAGAATGATCAGTAGGCTGATTTGAAAGCACGTACCACCCTCCCCCCCCCCCCCAGATTAACACACGTGTATCATCTTCGGCTTTACATCGTGAAGCAGCTTGCCAACAATTTGCTCGTTTCAATCTACCACCCCGAGTGAGCTGTGTCATGAAAAAGGAAGAAGATTATATCATTATAGAGATCTCCAAGCGCAATCTCACGAACACTAAAATCCAACATAGATAAAAATGAAGAAGAAGAAGAAACAAAAAGGTATCGTGATATCACAACTACTTAAAAAGGTAGCGCGTGGTCTCACGCACACTTTTGTGCATCTGGAGAGCTCTATTGCTTTCCACTTCTGACATAGCGTTATCATTTGGTTCATTGATCGCTTGTCATTTTGTCATTTGGAGATATTTTTGATCGGAAATTTGGTTCCGGAGATATCTTTGTTTGTGTTCATTGATTTACGTTCAGTGATGCAAAATATCATGACACTCACTCGACACTCGTCAACGCATCAACCGACTATCGCTGACAGAACGTTTTGTCACGCAGTGAGAAGTAGAGCCATGGCAAACAACAATCACCAGTAATGGCTGCTGCTCACTGACAAAACGTAACACTTGCTGCTGATGATGTAAAGCACAACGAAAACAGTGAAGTCTTCTGCAGTACGATTATGAGAAAAAGCAAAACAACAGTAAGAAAATGAAAACAATGTCTACGCGTTCCATGTTCGTCTTGGCACGCGCGACTGTGTGAGTTACAAACAAATCTGCATACTTAGAAATAACTATTTTACACGAGACGTAATCCATCTTTCACGTAAATTATGATTGGGCTACAAAATGGTGAGTTGACAACCTGGAAGGAGCGGAATAGGGTAGAGAACTACTTCGGCCTAATCGCCCATTTTGGGCCTATCTAGCAGAAAACTTCAAATAAATCCATGATTTCAGAGTTAACAAGTCAATTATGCGATTGGTACGATACTTTAGTTAATAAGCTACGGAACGAAGTCAATGATAACGCATGATATGAAGGTTTGCACCCATTATTCCCAAAAACAAAAGAAGCGCTCCTACCGAATCAATTTTTATCTTCATCCGATAGGCTGAAGTAAATTCATTGGCGTTTAAATGGCGTTTCAATGCGTTAGGCCGAGTTTAGAATCTGTAGGCCGAGTTTGGCGTCAAGAAGCAGTGTTAGACTTTTGACAATATCTCAACGATTGGTTTCTCTTTATCAAATATTACGGTACATACGGAAAGTTAAATAAATTTGGAAGTCATCAGTAATAATAACATTCCGTTTGGTGCTAAACTGCGCCAGATTAAGAAAGATTAAGTGCGAGTTTTGCTTAATAGGCCGGAAATGGGGTATTTAACCCTACCTAGCTCTGGTCCTCACAAGTTGCTACTTCACGCCTCCCCGAGTCATATGATAACAAAAGACAACCAGCTAAAACATGGACACAGCTGGGTGGCGTAGCCTGGGCAATGTTGCCAGTCCGGCAAAAGCAAAGTGAAGAGGTGCGCCGCGAACACTGGCGTGGTAACCATAGTACGGTGATAGAGGAAATGCTTCACTAAACCTGAGCGTCTGTTTATCATGGAGGTGGGGCTCAAAACGGCGTCTGTTCTCCATGTTAGGAGCGGCTGATCACCGTCCTAGTGCCAGCGTGGGACTCTAAGCAGAGCTGTGCACGATAGTCCCCCGGCGAGACAGGGGTTTGGGGCAGTCCCAAAAAGCCGCCCTGGAAAAAAGAAACATAAAGTTGCAAATACTGAAGAAAGAAATACGGATCTGAACAATCAGACCTACGCGACGAAATAAGGACTACGATTGGAAACTCGGAACATGGAACTGCAAATCGCTCGGTTTCCCGGGCTGCGATAGGTTAATCTATGACGAACTTCAACCACGCAACTTCGAAGTCGAAGCACTGTAGGAACTTTCCTGGACGGGACAAAAGGTATGGAAAAGCGGGCATCGAGCGGCTACTTTCTACCAGAGTCATGGCACCACCAACGAGCCGATCAACGCGAGGATGTGCAAGTTGAGGATTTAGGGCCGTTTCTTCAACTACAGCTTCATCAACGTGCAATGCACACACGAAGGGATACCCGACGACGAGAAAGAAGCGTTCTATGCACAGCTTGAGCAGGTGTACGACGGCTGTTCGTAACGGGACGTCAAAATCGTCATCCGCAACATGAACGCTCAGGTATGACGAGAGGCAATGTATAGACCGGCAATCGGGCCAAACAGCCTGCATGCCGTATCGAACGACAACGGCCAACGGTGCGTGAAATTTGCAGCCTCCCGTGGTATGGTAGTCTGGAGTACCTTTTTCCCCCGCATGAATATCCATAAAGCCACCTGGAGATCACCTGACCAACACACAGAAAACCCAATCGATCATGTTCTAATCGACGGGAAATTCTTCTCTTCACATTATGTCCGTACGTACCGCAGTGCGAACATAGATTCGGACCACTACCTAGTTGCAGTATGCATGCGCTCAAAATTCTCGACGGTGCATAACACCCGTCGAAGTCAAACGCCGCGACCCAACATTGAGCAACTACGGGACGCCGGAGTTGCCCAGGACTACGCGCAGCAGCTGTAAGTTGCACTACCCACGGAAGAGCAGCTTGGCGCAGCTTCTCTTGAAGATGGCTGGAGAGACGTCCGTTCCGCCATAGGTCTTACTGCTGCAGCGGCACTAGGTACTGCGATCCCGGACCGAAAAAAATTACTGGCTTGACGGAGAATGCAAACTGTAGAGAAGAAGAATGCAGCACGGACGAGAAGGCTGCAACACCGCACGAGATTGAATGTGGAGCAATACAGACAAGCGCGGAACAGACAAAATTCGGCTTTTTGAGGGAAGAAGCGTCTGCAGGAAGACCGAAATCGCGAAGCGATTGAAAATCTGTATCGCGTAAACTACACGCAGAAATTCTACGAGAAGCTAAACAGTTCGCGCAAAGGCTACGTGCCGCAAGCCGATATGCACAAGGACTTGGACGGTAACCTTCTCACAAACGAGTGTTAGGTGATTGAGAGGTGGAATCAGTACTATGACGAGCACCTCAACGGTGGTGCAGCGGAATACCTTGGAGTACGCGCAGAAGACGACAGGCTACCGGCCCCTGATCTTCAAGAAGTTGAGGAGGAGATCGGTCGGCTGAAGAACAACAAAACAACTGGTGCTCAACTACCAAGTGAGCTATTAAAATATCGTGGTGAAGCACTGGCTAGAACGCTGCGCTGCGTAATTGCCAAGATTTGGAAGGAGGAGATATTATCAGAGGAGTGGATGGATGGTTTCGTATGCTCAATCTACAAAAAGGGCGACAAGTTGGATTGCTGCAACTACCGCGCGATCACACAGCTGAGCGCCGCCTACAAGGTAATAGCCCAAATTCTATGCCGCCGCCTGTCACCATTTGCAAGAAAGTTCGTGGGGCAAAACCAGGCGGGGTTCATGGGCACCCGCGCTACCACGGACCGAATTTTCGCGATTCGGCTGGTTCTGCAGAAATGCCGCGAATACAACGTACCCACACTATGGCAGATTATGTACGAGTACAGATTTCCGGATAAACTGATGCGGTTGGTCAAAGCGATGATGGATCGAGTGATGTGCGTTATTCGAGTATCGGAGACACTCTCAAGTCCCTTTGAATCTCGAAGGCAAGGTGATGGACTTTCGCGTATGCTATTTGTTCGCGCCCGTCGCGGGAAATCTTTCGGACACACGAGAAATGTACGGTTTTACACAACGAAAATACACTTTATTACGCGAACACAAAATTACATTTATTACGGTAAAGGACGGAACAAACGAAGTGTCTTCCGCGACGGTTTATTATAACTGATATTTTTATTTCTACGTACCTATGTGCCACACAGCTGACCCGATCGTTAGCGATCGATCGTCAGCTGTATGTACATAGGGATCAAGAGCGGACCGGCGGGAGAGATTCGCTCTCATACTTAGTTTTCTAGGGATGCACATGTGAAACTGTGTCATCGATACTTTTATCTTCTCGCTCTAACATATGCCGGCCGCCTTGAAATATTTGATTTCAATTAACTATCCTACTCTAACATTAACTAACATTAACATCTAACAACTACATACAAATAAACACAAAACAATATTGATCATCTCTGCTGCTGCTACTGTGCTATATACTTCGATTGTGTTGGCTGACCCAAATTTGCTTCTACTTTCGATTGGCGATGACCTTGGCCTACATTTGGATCAGCTGTTCTCGTATGCGATCGTACTGCTGCATTTCTGTAGCTGTTGTTCCTTTGGTGCTGTTGAACTGGTGATGTTTTCGCTTGCTGCTGTTGTTGTTTTGATGAAACTGTGATGCTGTTTTGAAGAATCCGCTGGATTTCCGCCGTTATGAAGTTATCGGTCGTTGCAGGTAGGTATAGTGTACCTCGGAATGGTGGGAACGAAAATGGAGTATCCAGGAGTAGAAAGTAGTAAACCGGAACAACATACCTGGCAAACTGCTTGATGTGATGACAGTACAGGAGCAGGAGTTGTCCGTAGGCTGGTACTTCCATTCTGTCCGGTTTCAACGATTTTTGACTGATTACATTCGGAACGGTTTCCATCGATTCGACTGATTGCTGATTTCTTTCCAGGTTCTTGCTTCGATTTTTGATGCTGCATGTTTTGGACTGGCTCTGATGTCGATGTCGGACGTGGACTGTGGTGAACTCAGTGGACCTGGACGACCGATTGTCGTCGGAGAGGTCGACGTTTCGATGTTCTTCGATGGTGGTGTGGCTGCAGAGTCGCTGTAAGAAATGAGAGGGTGCTTTTTTACCATTTTAACCACAATAAAAAGCGACTTGCCTGGAGCGGAGGCCACCGTGACCTCCGCGGGTGCCCGTTGGCACCGATGATCCTCTACTTCTCGCTCTGATGACGATTTACTAGCTGTTTCGATGATATCCGAGGGCTGCGAGATGCTGTTACAATGCTGCTGCTACTAGTTGTGAACGTTGGACAAGCTGGCCATGCTTGCTGACGCACACTGATAGTGCAACGAGGACGAAGTGCGCACTTCTCCTTCTCGATGATGCAGATGCAGTTTACCTCGAATAATCAAATTTGATATGCAAATAAATGTCTGAACTGACTGGGCGCTGAAGCGCTGGCGTTGGACGCCGCTGACGATGTTCATGCTCGAACGAACCGAAAACAATGCATGCAACCGTTGACCACCACCGAAACTATACAGATTACCTCGAGTGAAGGGGAACGGCTCGATTTTCTATCGACTAAGACTGTTCCGGGGAATCGAAACCAAGGGCGAATCGTGACTGGGAAAAATGAGCGGGGTTATTTTTACGAAAAATACAATATGCGATTAACTTAACTGGTGTGCGGAGGCCTTTCGACCTCCGCCGTTGGAGGAGTCCTAGTTCTCCCCGTTATGTGCATTGACGTTATCTCGAATCGGTAGTACGCAAATCTTTGAGATTGCTCTGCGGTAACTACCGTCCGTTGTTTTGACGGTCACGACTCTAACATTCCCATCACGACCTGCGTGGACCTCTGTCACACGCCCCAGTAGCCACTTCAGTGGCGGCTGATTCTCCTCCTTCAGGACCACCATGGTTCCAACTACCACGTTGTTTCTTCTCACTGTCCACTTGGTCCGATTGTGGAGGTCTGACAAGTACAGATGCGACCATTTCTTCCACAATTGCTGCGTGAACCGCTGCGCTTTCTGCCAGGCTGACAGACGATTTTCAGGAATCCCATCCAGATCGGGTTCCGGTATTGCCATAAGAGGCCGCTGAATCAGGAAATGACCAGGAGTCAACGCTTCGTAGTCGTCCGGGTCGTTGCTGAGCGGCGTGAGTGGTCGCGAGTTCAATACTGCTTCCACTTGAGTCAGGATCGTCTGCATCTCGTCGTACAGGAGAGTGTGCACGCCAATCGTTCGTTTGAGAAGCAGCTTGAACGATTTGACTGCCAATTCCCACAGTCCACCGAAGTTTGGCGAACGCGCTGGAATAAACCGGAACTGAATCTGGTCTTCAGCCGAACTTCTGATGACGGATGCCTGGAACTGCTGGTTGTTGAACAGGCGACGTAATTCGTCCAACTGTCGTCTCGCACCTACGAAGTTTCTTCCGTTGTCGCACATTATGATCTCCGGCTTGCCTCGCCGGGAAGAGAAACGCTTCAGGGTCGCAATAAATCCCTGAGCGGACAGGTCTGACGCTAGTTCCAGGTGAACAGCCTTGGTTACTAGACAAACGTAGACGGCAACGAAGATTTTCACCGGGCGATTGCGCCGGTACGGATACGACACTTGGAACGGGCCACAGTAATCCACACCTACGCGCTGGAATGGTGGACACGGGGTGACTCTTTCGGGGGGAAGATCCGCCATGAGCTGGTCCTGAATCTTGGGCTTCACTCTGAAACATGGTACACACTTGTGAATGACCTTTCGCACTACGTTCCGGGCGTTTGTTGGCCAGAACCGCTCTCTAACGGACGAAACCATGAGCTGTTGTCCACCATGCAACATCTTTCGATGGTAGTGAACGACGACCATGTACGTAAATGGATGACGGTGATCCAGGATATACGGGTGCTTGCGACGGGTCGCAATCGATGCGTGGCGAAGTCGGCCGCCAACGCAGAGTATTCCGTCTTTGAGCTCCGGGTGTAGTGACGAAATCTTCGACGACTCTCGAACTTTTCTACCGTTTGTCAAATCAGCTAACTCCAGCGAGAAGCTTTCTTGTTGGGAGAGCTTGACCAACGCATGCAAAGCATCTTCCAGTTCGAGCGTTGTGAGAGGACCACACCGTCGATTGTCACGGTTCGCCGGTTGCGAATTGTAGCGGAATCTGTGAAGCCAAGCAGTCAGTCGTACGAGATGTGTATACGATGATCTGAGGCTGAAGATATCGCTTGGAGTTACCACTGGAAGTGCTGTCGCCATGCTCTTGGCTTCGAGATCCATGGGATCGAAGTCTTCTTCGTGTATCTGATGAGCAGATGGCCAATTTAGCTCGTCCAACTTTAGCCAATGCGGACCGTTGAACCAAAGCGATTCATATTGTAGCTGCGCTGGAATCATTCCACGGGAAATTATGTCAGCTGGATTCTCTAGTCCAGCTACGTGGTTCCAAACGCCTTGTTTCGTGATGTGCTGAATCTCCGAAACCCTATTTGCTACAAACTGCTTCCATCTTGACGGTGACGAAGAAATCCAACACTTGACAATCGTGGAGTCCGTCCAGAAAAATCCTTTCGTTTTGATGCCGAGACTGCTTGTGACCTTCTCGTAAAGGTGTGCCAACAACAAGGCTGACGACAGTTCTAGGCGTGGAGTGGAGAGCCGCTTGTTTCCTTTCTTCAAGTTGTCAAGCGGTGCAACGCGTGACTTCGCTGTTAACAACCTCACACACACCTCCCCCGTTTCGGAGATTGTTCGTACGTAGAAACAGGCGCCGTATGCCTTATTCGACGCGTCGCAGAAACCGTGAAGCTCCGTGGTGACGATGTGACTTCCGGTTCCTACCCATCGGGGAACGGTAAGGTTTTCTAGCGCTGCTAGATTCCGCCGATATTCCTTCCACAGCGCTTGAAGTTCTTGGTTAAGTGGTACATCCCAGCCGCAGTTTTGCTTCCACAGCTCCTGGATGAAGATCTTTGCCTGGATGATAACTGGGCCAACCAGACCAAGCGGGTCAAACAACCGCGAAACATCAGAGACGACCAAGCGTTTTGTCATCGTTGCTGACCAGTTGAACGATGGGAACGTGAAACGGAAAACGTCTGAACTAGGTTCCCACACTAAACCCAATGTCTTGATGGCAGTTTCAGACGAATCGAGATCCAGGATTGAGCGTTCATCCCTCAAGCTTTCCGGAACGCATTCGAGAAGCTCCTTGTTGTTTGAGTTCCATTTTCGAAGCGTGAAACCCGCTGAATCCAACAGCTCGATGACTTCTCGAACCAACTGTTTACCTTCTTCTACGGTGTCTACCCCTGAAAGCATGTCGTCAACGTAGAAGTCCTTCTTGACCACCTTGGACGCTACAGGATGCGTTAACGCTCCGGCATCTGCTAAACGCTGCAGGCATTTGGTAGCAAGATATGGTGCGGATGAAGTACCGTACGTGACAGTGGTCAATTCGTACGTGCGGTATGGATCGGAAGGGGCAAATCTCCACTTGATTCTCAGCAACGGATGATCACGACGTTGAACTTTAACCATGCGATACATCTTGGCAACATCAGCGTTGACTGCGATACGGTACATGCGGAAACGTAGCGAGATACTAGGCAGGTCATCTTGTACTACTGGACCAACCATGAGGGCGTCATTCAGCGAAACTCCGGTAGACGTTTGACAGGAAGCGTCGAAAACTACGCACAGCTTCGTAGTCGTGCTGTCTGGCTTAAGAACAGCGTGATGTGGTAGATAGTACCTTTTTACTCCTACCTCTCCGACCTCCTCGGTGACGTCCTTCATGTGTCCAAGTGCAAGATATTCGCGAATGAATTCGTCGTACATCGTCTTCAGCGCTGGATTTGCAGCGAAACGGCGTTCCATGCCCATCAACCGTTTTATCGCTGTGGTCTCCGAATGACCTAACCGATTAATTACGGCTTCCTTCTTCGGCATCGTCACAATAAATCTGCCGGTCTCGTCTCTGATCGTTGTCCGGGCGAAATGTTCTTCACACGCTGACTCCTCTAAAGAATGCGTACTAAGGTTTCGGCATGTCTCTAGGTCCCAGAACTTTGCGAGTTGATCTTGGAGCTCGGTGGTAGAACACACGAGAGTCAGAGATTGACATCCACTGGGTGAATGCTCGGGAACCTTTCCGGAAACTATCCAGCCAAAATTTGTATTCTGCAGTGTGGGTCCGTCTTCAGTTGCCTTTTGCTGTTCGCTCCTCAGGAGGTCCATGTAGTATTCCGCCCCGATAATGACGTCAACAGGACCAGGTTCATAGAAGCGTGGATCAGCTAAAGATGACGATTCCGGAAGCGTCCAGCCGCTGATATCGCAGGTTGCAGTCGGTAGCGACACAGTCAACCGTGGAAGGACGTGGAACTGCATCTCTTGCACGAACGATGAAATGCGATCTAACCTCGGCCTTACTACAGCACGGACGAGTTTTGTTGAAGTGCTCGTAGATGAGCCGATCCCTTGGACAGACAGATATGACGGCGATTCGTGAAACTGAAGTTTGCTTGAGAACTCTTTCGTCATCAGGCAATGCTGCGAACACGAGTCCAGCAGCGCTCGTGCCAGCATGGAATTTCCGTGACGGTCCTTAACTTTGACTAGAGCGGTTGATAACATGATGTTCTGTGTAGGTGTGATTGGGAGTGCAATGTGTGTTTGACTTGTGGAGGGTGTGGCTGTATTTGTGGCTAGTGGTGGAGTGGCTGTTGATTGAGTGCTTTGTCCTTGCAATGTGGTGGATGTATTGGTACTAGCGTTGTGTGTATGTTGGTTCGAGTTTGTTGGCTTGTATTGTGGCTGCCGACTGGTTTGTGTCGGAGAATTTGACTGCGACTGTGGAACGGAGGATCTAGCTGATGCACCATGCAGCAGGGAGTGGTGCTTCTGTTGGCAGTGACGACAGACACCCTTCTCGCAGTTTCGTGCGATGTGGCCAGGACTCAAACAATTCAGGCACAACCTTGCTTTGAACGCAGCTTCACTGCGCTCGGGAACTTGAAGACGTTGGAATTTGCTGCAGACGAATGCAGAATGCCACGATACACTGCAGAATGGGCACTTGCTTGAAGATCTCACGGTAGTATGACACACGGATGACTTCGACGATCGTTGATCAGACTGGCTCGCCGGTTTCGTTGGAGCGACGGATTGCAGCACTGCACAATGACTTCGAAGGAAACTGATCAGGTTTTCATACGTCGGTACACCCTTTGAATTGTGGTGTGTTTCCCACTGCCGTAGAGTGGCAGGATCCAGCCGGGAATACACCATGTATGCGAGAATCGTACTCCATGCAGCAGTTTCTTCGCCGATCTTCTTTAGCATTTGCAGGTTCTTCTCGAAAGCGCTGATGAGATTGCTCAGTCCGTCGTAGCTTTCTCGCTTCAAGCCTTCCACGGCAAAAAGGGAATCCAGATGTGCCTTTACAATCAGCTTCTTGTTCTCGTAGCGGGACTCAAGCGCCTTCCATGCTACGCTGTAATTCACTGCCGAAAGCTCCACCGACTCGATCTCTTGCAGGGCCTCTCCTGACAGGGCTGACTTCAGATAGCTGAACCTGTCCATATCAGTTAGGTGCTTGTTTTCGTGGATCAGGCTGCGGAAGCTATCCCGGAACGTAACCCACTCCTTAATCCTCCCACCGAACGAAGGAAGGCGAATTTCTGGAAGTTTCACCTTCGAGAATGATGCTTCGGATCGGTCACCAAGTTGACCATTTCCGACAGACATCGATGTAGATGATGGTGGGGTCTGCTTCGACAACAAACTGGCCTTCACGGAGTAATATCGCTCCTCGAAACTACTCAAAGCTAGCAGATTTTCCTTCTCCTCGTTCGCATCAGCATCATCAACATCATCCATCAACAGTTCAATTCGTTCCCGAACCTCGTAGAACTCCTTGCTAACTGACGCTAGCGTTTCCAGTCGTACGCTGACTTGGCACTCGTCTCTAGCAGGAATATATTTCGTCGCGAAATTCTCCAGTCCAGCCAACGTATTCAGAACGCGCCGCTCACGCTTACTAAGGGCCCTCAAATCAGCCATTGGTAGTAATTTACAGCACTACACTGCACTTTGACTAACTACGAAAGGCGTAATTAATCAGTATATTGTACACTGCACAGCACTTTCACCAAAACACTCCCGATCGACTCGACGTTCCACAAATTCGCGACTTCAAGAGACAGATTGACTTCTCAAACGACAGCAGCGGGGGGAAACAAACCAGAGAGGACAAACAAGCCGACAAATCCAGCAGACTTCGAGACCAAAACAAACTAGCGGACACCACAGGGCTATGTACCAAAGAAAAAAGGACTCACATGCACTATCAATCAATTTATTAATTAATTGCCACGGGTAGCCACATGCAACAAGCCACCATACAACATGCACTATGTACTTCCCAAATTATGCTGCAACAGTATGTCCGCCGTTGATCCTGGCTGTTTACGTCTCGTTCCTGGCGCGTCGAGATCCTCCAAATGGCCGCAGCTTCCCGCCGTACGTGATCGCGATCTCTATCGCGATGGCGCCGTGAAACGCACAATTGGGATTGCTATGGCGCCGAGAGTCTTTCACACTGTGACGTATTGTTCACTCAATATCACGGTCCAGTGGGGGAAATTTCACTATTTTCCGAGCCAATTTCGTGCAATTAAATTGCCGTCGGCTTTCGCGCACTGATAGTTTTGTTTGCTGCTCCAACTAACAGCAGCCCGTACAAACTGTTCGTGCTGAGGATTCGCGACTTATCCTCACATATAGCACCACACAAAGTGTCCGAAAATTCACAATCCGGTTCGAAGGACCAAATGTTCGCGCCCGTTGCGGGAAATCTTTCGGACACACGAGAAATGTACGGTTTTACACAACGAAAATACACTTTATTACGCGAACACAAAATTACATTTATTACGGTAAAGGACGGAACAAACGAAGTGTCTTCCGCGACGGTTTATTATAACTGATATTTTTATTTCTACGTACCTATGTGCCACACAGCTGACCCGATCGTTAGCGATCGATCGTCAGCTGTATGTACATAGGGATCAAGAGCGGACCGGCGGGAGAGATTCGCTCTCATACTTAGTTTTCTACACCCAACCGGTGGATGTAAGATTCGCTTACAATTATGTGAGATTCATCATCAGAGGATGTAAGTGGAGACCGCATGAACCGAGGATGCGATATATCTAGCTGCGGTCCGATGTAAGAAAATTGGAGACCGAAAAATGTAGAGTGTATTAGTGAGTGAAATTAATTATGTCGAAAAAAAAATAGAAAAAAGGTTGCCGACTGGACTCGAACCACGGACGCTGCGACTATTAAACCTGTGCTTTCTCCACTGCTCTCTCCATGCTTCTGAATATCGATAGCCTAAAAGCAAACATGAAGCGCTCATTCTCTCGCATGCTCGACTTCGTATGCTTTTTCTGCTGGAGAATTCGAGACAAGTGTGTGCGTCGTTCTACAATGTTCTACAATGTACGTCGTTCTACAAGCTTGCTGGTATAGTCGAAAGCGTCTACGCAACACGAAATAAAAAAAAAAACAAAAAACCATTACATCGCCTGCATGGTCAATTTCTAACATTCGTTGCGATGTTCATGAACAGAGGATGATAGGAAACGGAACTAACATTCATTGTAATAGATTTTTGGTTTGCGTGTAGGGATGCACATGTGAAACTGTGTCATCGATACTTTTATCTTCTCGCTCTAACACTATTCAACATCGTGTTAGAAGGTGTGATCAGAAGAGCTGGAATAGACACGAGTGGCACGATCTTCAGGAAGTCCATCCATCTTCTTGACTTCACCGATGACATCCCAAGTAACAATATAAGCTGAACAGTAAGAACCGAAGCTGATTATTGGTTGATTTAATGTGTACAAAGCTGATTAACATCAGGCTGAATATATAGTTGATTATTAGTGCATGAAGCGGATTGTATCCCCATAATCCAACCTCAATGAGTTAGCTGATCATAAGATTTAACAAGCCCTTACTTAAGCTTAACATAACTCCACAAATCAGCAATGCGTTACACATATTTTGATAGCTTGATTTGTTAAATGTCGTCAGTGGCTGTGTCACTCGTTGCATTTCCGGCATTTTAGTTCTTCTAAATTCACTGCCTACCTTTCTAATTAGCTGCACTTGCACATGAGAGGAATGCTTTACTGTCACCAGTTGTTGTTTACAATTCTGCATTGCTGTATAATACTCTTTCGGTTGCTGTTATTCAACTTAAATTTGACGTGCTTCAAGTTAATGATCATACCTTTTGCCACACATATGCTTAAATGGTCCAGTAGGTATGGTTTACGCTTGTGAATCAGCGACTGCCGGTTCGAATCCCAAAATGCAAAGGTAATTTTCAAACTTATATTAAATTAATAATATAAATACGTAAATCAATAAGTCAGCAAAAAAAAGTAAAAGCAGTTCCATATAAATGCATGAGATTTGAAGCGGTCTTCCATTATTATTTTTTAAACAAGCCTTCTTGTTCAGCCTTCTACCAGGGTTGGTAAAGACTGTTATTTAATGCCTTAAAAAGCTTATAATGTATATTACTGTTAAGCTTTTGGCTGATTAAAATCACCAGATTTAGATGCTTAAAAGCTTAACAAAGGTTAACGTGGTCTATGGACAGTAATTATTCAATCTAAGGCTGAATAAAAATCGATTAAACAACACTGTTTAAGCATCAAATTGTTACCTGAGAATGACATCATGGCACGAAACTTTGAGACGATGGCGGAAACGTACATCAGACTGAAGGCTGAAGCTAGGCAGATTGGACTTGCCATCAACGCATCGAAGACGAAATACATGAGAGGAAGAAGTTCTATGGAAGACAATGTTCGCCTCCCCGAGTTCAGATTGGCGGTGACGAAATCGAGGTGGTTGACGAGTTCGTATATTCGGGCTCACTGGTGACCACCGAAGATTATACCAGCCGAGAAACTCAAAGACGCATTATGGTAGGAAATCGGCCTACCTTGGACTCGGGAATAAAATTCGCCGCCGCACGAAGTTGACTATCTACAAGACGCTGATTAGACCGGTGGTCCTCTACGGCCACGAGACCTGGACTGTGCTCGTGGAGGACGTGGTGTTTCCGATCGGAAGGTGTTGCATACCGTCTACGGTAGAGTGCAGATGGATGACGGAACGTGGAGGAGGCAAATGAACCACGAATTGCACCAGCTGCTGGGAGAATCATCCATCGTCTACATTGCAAAAATTGGGCGACTACGGTGGGCTAGGCTGCCACACGACGTTCCAGTAAAAATGGTTTTCGAAAGCAACCAAACAGGAACAAAAAAGAAGAGGCTCGCAGCAGGCATGATGGATCGACCACGTAGAAGGCGACCTGCGGACCCTTCGCAGACTACAGGGCTGGCGAAATGATGCGGAGGACAACAAGGCCTTCTTAGTAAGGTAAGTACTGTTTGACTTTGACACGCCAGCTGCTTTGCCGGAGGTTTAGTTCGTTTTTTTTTTGACGTAAGACTACGTCTGTGATTTTTATATGGGGGTACACTTTGTGAAAACCAAAAATGGAACATGTAACAAAAGTATGAAAGATTTTGAACGTCAATAACTCAGCTGCCCCTGGAGCAATATCAATAAATTTATCACCAATCGATCAGAAATTTGATCTTAAATTTGAGACTTCATTATTTTTCAAAATGTCACTATTGAAAATTACACGAATGTGCAACTGTTGCTATGATAATTAAAATTATCACCGATTGCCTGCGAAAAGCGAATTTCCTAACACAGATTTCAAAGTTGTGTGTCAATTCCATCGGGTCTCACCAAACGTTGTTTAATCAATTACCGCGTAGTGAGTGGTGTTGTTCTCCAATACACAACGAAAGGCTGCCCGCCAGCACCGAGCTTCAGCCCACATGAGCATCCATAGAAGGAGGAAGAAGCCGCACCGCTATTGATCGGAATCAGTAGCTCTTTGAGTCGCTGTGGGCCATGTATGCCAAGCGTGTCATACTAAAGAGTATAACAGAGAGAACCCCGTTCAAATTCCTATTCCTACACGAAACACAAGCTCCTGCTGCAGTTAAAAAATAATATTTATTTTATCTAGATAGAGCTGGAATTAGGGCGTAACAGCGTTTGTAAATAATGACTTCTCTCGATGATTTCTCGAAACTCATGTCTCTCGCTGGCAAATCGACATCACCATCGAGAAGGAAAATACTTCCCCTACCTGATGAATATGTTGGTTTGTGTAGGCGTGCCTTGATTTCCTACAAATCAACGGGAGAAGTCATTGTTTACAAAGGCTGTTACGCCCTAATTCCAGCTCTATCTAAATATAAGAACACGTAGTCTTACGTCACCATTGCGTACAACCCCATAGGGCTGTTCCTTGTAGTTTTTCTAGATCAGTTTAGTTTATCTAGTATTGTTCTTTTTTACGAGATGACTATCTATGTTCTTATTAAGGTGATTCCCTGTAGCGTCCTTTTTCGTGTAACACTTCGCAATTTCACATGTTAAATTAATAAGGTTTCTGTGAATGTACGTAGCTGAAACTACTGCTTGTTGTTTGCTGCCGTGAAGCAAGGGATGTCTGAAATTTTCAGATGTATACACCTCGTAGATCATGACATGTGTGCCCTTGAAATTGCGAGGTGTGATGGAAAAACGAATTCTACGAGGAAACACCTTAATGTTAATTCGTTAACATAAAATTAACACCGTTGATTAACGGCTAACGATTTAACGGAAAAGTGTCACTGCCAATATGCCAAGAAGAAAAAATTAAAATTGTTCATATTAGACAACGTAAAGGGCACTTAGCGTATCACCATACTTTTGTGAGCGGAATTTGCATTTGAAAAAAAAACTGGAGCCTCTGCCTTGACGTCAAATTACGGCCATGCTTTGACTCAAAAAAAATAATCTGCATCACCTTTTAACCGGACGGCAGAGGCTAAGATCCGACCAGCATTTTTCACCTTTAGGCGTTTTTATGTCTATGTACTCGCGTTGATGGAAGCACTCATCAACCATTAGCAACAATCTTGCTTCCTCATCTTGCCAAAGTTACTGTAACAGCGCTAGCCTACACAGATTAGGGTTGGTGTTCGACCAACATACGAAAAAAAAATGTCAGCAACTAGGACACAACACTCGAAAAAGAATTAACCCTTTGGTTTGTCGAGATTCTAAGCAAGCCACCCTACTGGACATGTTCTATCCTACGAGAAGGTAATGGAACCGAAGCAACAAAAAGCAAACGTGAGCCGTTCCACAAAAAAAATCTTGATGATCCTTGAGCTTCTGTGCTTTGCTGTTTGCCGCTACAATCCGCCCAGTGGCATGCTCTGGCACCGGCGATGAATGATAAACACTTATATAGCATCCCATCATATGCTGTGGGAACATCGTTATGCATACGGTAAAAATCCGCCCTCATTCCGTCTCAGCTGGGCAATCCCACTCGAGCGTGGCATGTGTATATCTACACTGTTAACATGGTGTAGCAAAATCTAGCAAAAAGCAACAAAAAAAAACGAGCCGTTTTGCAACTGGCTGGAGGAGGATCGAATGAGCACCACGCCAGAAGGGGTTTTAAAATGTTGAATCTGTAAATATTTGTAGCTCATACTTTGGTGCGCTATTTAGTCACTCAAGTGGCATCAAGGGTAGAGGAGGCTTTTTTGCCACACACACGAGCTGGGCTTTGCTAAGCTGCATCATTCGAGCAAGGAATGGATGTAGTTTGCGAGAAAAAGGTCAAACTGCGGCACTGCAAACAGCGGCAGTTAGCTGCACATGAAGAGAGTAATTTGTCTGAAAATTGGTTTAATGTGACGATCAGGCATGGAAAATCATTTACATTAATTTCGTGCGTTTATTTACATTAATTTACCTCTAACTTTTACCATCAACAATATGATGAATGATTATTTAGGTTCTAGAGATGAACTAGCCTAAGGCTAAAAATCTCTTAAATAAAGAATTTAAAAAAAAAAAAAAAGATTATTTAGGTTATGATTTTAGCTATAACTTTTGGGAATTACTCAAAGCTTTATCTCTTATACATGACGAACTAGAGCGGGTAGAACTTGTTATTGTTTTTCAGTGAATGTAATTTACATTCACTGAAAAACAATGGTGGGTTCTGTTCCCTCTGGTTCACCATGCATAAGAGATACAGATTTATGTTATTCACCTGGCCTGGTGACGATTACAGTTTGTAGTGAATGATAGCTATGAAATGGTGAGATGTGATTTGAGTATAAATAATCGAAGCGTACCATCGGGTTCACATGGAAAAGTTTGTTTCTGTACCATCAATATTCTGCATCAGCAACTATTGAACTCACCTGAAAAGAAAGAAATGAAAGAAAATTGTAAGATTTACATGCCATTTTAATCATTGCTAAGTTAATTGCAAGAATCCGTTCAACGATGGATTTCCCTCCTGATACATTAAATTGCTTCCTTCTTAATGGAAAACGCCCACCAGCTCGAACCCCTCTACCCACAGAGCTTCCCATCCATCAACCGAATTACCATTAAGATCTCTTTTAATCGCATTTCCCTCTTTGATTGTTTGTTTACACATCAAAGTTGCCTCAACCCGTTCGGTTCAGCCTGGAATCCCCGTTGCTTCTATAATCGCTACTCGACAACAAGACATCCAATTACCGACCGCACCGACGGAAAACCCGAGAAACGCGCACAGCAGCACCAAATGGTCACAAGTGCCGGAAACGCGGACGACCTTTGCAAACAAGCAGACCCGACTTGGCCCCGGCTGGTGGTAGGACAGAGTAGTGGAAACAAAAAGATTGTTTGTTTATGTTTTTCCATTTGCTTTGGAACAGCGCGGCAGCAGACGCTCAATCAAAGAAAAGGAGCGGACGCTCAGATCAGCTTCTTTTGAACATAATAGAAGAAAGAAGCGGTTCCGCCTGGTTCGCCTGGTTGGAAGCGGGGCACTTAATTTATGTGGATCATTGGGCTTGAACCTCGTAATTGCAAATTTTCCATCCGGGAAAGTCATCTCTCAGCCTCGTCAGGGAGGTTTGATCGCAGCAGCTAATTAGACTTTGCTGATGCCATGGTGGATGAATTATGAATTAAAACATACTTGTGTCAACGATGAATGGTTTATGCGTTACAAATGACACCCACAGTGATTTTGAGATTTGTTTTGAATATATATTCACAGCAAAAAAATAATTTTAATAAGATCCTAGAGGATGCACTTTAATCATGTCGAAAATCTCATGAGATTTTTATGGCCACAACAAGAAACAAATACAGTAAAAGCAGCCAAGTGTCAGTTTATTTACTGTATTAATGATAATTTTGTTCTTTTTGGCAAGTAATATTACACCATATTTTCGACACGATTGAAGTGCACTTTGACGTGATGTTAAAATTATTTTTTTTTGCTGTGTTGGTAATGGAATTTAGGGGGATTTTTGAGAGCATGACAAAGCTCCTCATTAAGGTAGTAAGCAGCCGTTAGATAATGTCGTGTCGGTACCTGTCTTTAAGAACGAGGATCAGAAATTCTGGTTGTATCTCTCCAGAATTAGACCAGATGTTGGAGTTGAAGCTGTATCGGCTATGGTCAAAGCCAATCTCAATGTCGACAGTGATCCTGCTGTGATAAAACTGATTCCAAAAGACAAGGATATCACAACTCTTTCATTTGTGTCTTTCAAAGTTGGTCTTGATCCATCGTTGAAATCTAAGGCTTTGGATCAAGAAACTTGGCCTGAGGGTGTGTTATTCCGGGAGTTTGAAGATTACGGATCCCAAAAATTTCGGGTTCTTTTGAAGTACCGGAAACCAATAACACCGTTGCTGCCAGTTCAAACATCTTCTCCAGCCACTCCTGTAATGGACTTGAGTTAATTTGCTTCGTCCCGGGACGCACTAGCTTGAGCATTTCGGAAGCCCCTGATCCCCCCATCACAGTCGAGCCATTCCTGCCAGCGTTCAGCAGTCGTCCTGGTCCTGTATTTGGGTGTGGAGAAGGGGTCTTCCAATCCGCTACTACAGGCAAGTACGCATTCATTAATGAAAATGTTGTACCTGATACGTTCGACGCTTCCAGTCAATCACTTCCCGCTCGTCTCTCATCATCTGGACCAACCGTTCCGGCTCCGGGATGCACGCCTGTAAGCCTCATGGAAGCCCCTGATCCCCTCATCACAGTCGAGCCACTCCTGCCAGCGTTCAGCAGACATCCCGGTCCTGTGTATGAGAATGGAGCAGGGGTCTTCCAAGCCACTACTACAGGCAAGTATGTATTCAATATCGAAAATGATATACCTGATACTTCCGACGTTTCCAGTCAACCACTTCACGATCGTTTTTCACCATCTGTATCAATTGTTCCGGCTCCGGGATGCACGCCTACAATCCTCATGGAAGCCCCTAATCCCCTCATTACAGTCGAGCCACTTCTGCCAGCGTTCAGCAGTCATCCCGGTCCTGTGTATGAGAATGGAGAAGGGGTCTTCCAAACCGTCATCGCAGGCAAGTATACACACATTTGGAATACTTCTCCTCCAGTAATGTCCATCGCTTCTAGCTGCCACACTCCAACCGAAGCTATTGAAATTGTTGAAACATCTCTGACCGAAGCTGTTGCAACAAGCGTCGTTTCACCCAGCATGCCAACATACCATCTAGCGTCGCATCTCGAAGTGCCCATCGCAACGAAGCGTGTTTCAGATCGCATGTTTTCTGTGTACTACCAGAATGTCAGGGGTTTGCGCACAAAAATTGCTCAGCTGCGTTTGCTGTTGTCCAGTTGTGATTATGACGTACTTGTCTTTACGGAAACATGGCTCCGTGCAGATATTGATAGCTGTGAAATCTCGTCTGATTACGTTTTTTTCCGTTGTGATCGCAATGAATTGACCAGTTGCCATTTGCGGGGTGGTGGAGTGCTGATTGCAGTTAAGAACACACTGGAGTGTGAATCTGTTTCGATGGCTAACTGTAATGAACTAGAACAAATCGCAGTTTGCATAAAGTCACAACTTCGTTCGCTTTACGTAGTTGCTATCTATCTCCCACCTAATTCGAGTACCGAGTTATATACTGCTCATGCTAATGCAGTGCAACTTGTTGCAGATCGTCTATCGGAGTCTGACATAATCTTGTCGGTTGGCGATTTCAACCTTCCAAATTTGCGATGGCATCTTGACGAGGACATTAATGGATTCATTCCTTCGAATGTATCTACTGATACTGAGTTGAACTTTACAGAAGCAATGTTTGCCAACGGGTTGAGACAGATTAATAGTTTCGTCAACACAAATGGCAGACTGCTGGACCTTATTTTTACCAATCTACCGGAATATCTTGACCTGATTGCACCATCTTCACACATGTTAATGACCTGTGTGACATGCTCTCATCATCCAAACTTTCTTTTGCCGATGATCTAAAATTTTTCCGTGTGATTGTTTCTCCCACTGACTGTGTCGCGTTGCAAGAAGATATACATCGTGTGATAGTCTGGTGCGGTGACAACGGCATGCGCGTAAACAGCAAAAAGTGCAAAATAATATCCTTCACTCGCTGCAACAACGTTATTCACCATCAATATTACATGGGGCCGGATTCTCTAGAACGTGCAATTTCAATCTGTGATCTAGGCATTACGATCGATTCGAAGCTAAGGTTTAACGAACACATAAACATCGTAACTGCTAAAGCATATACTGTGCTTGGTTTTATTCGTAGTCATGCTTCTGGTTTCACCGATGTTTATTGTCTCAAGACGCTATTCTGCTCGCTGGTTCGCAGCATTTTAGAATATGCTTCCCCGGTTTGGTCTCCATTTTACGTTACGCATATCCTTGCGGTTGAAAGGATTCAGAAAAGTTTTATAAAGTTTGCATTGCGTCAGCTCCCCTGGAATGATCCAGTCAATCTTCCAAGTTATCCCGACCGATGCAAGCTGATTGATTTGGAATCCCTCTCTGCCAGGTGTCTCAAATTGCAACGACTGTTTATCTTTGACCTCATAACAGGAAACGTGGACTGTCCTGAACTTCTGGAACTGATTCCATGGAATACTCCTCCTCGACGATTCCGTAATTCCCCGTTACTTGCAATTCCATTTCACAGAACGAACTTTGGATTCAATAATTGTTTTAATTCTTGTTTGCGTTCCTTTAATGATGTTTGTAGCGAGTTTGATTTTATTTTGACCAAACATGTGTTTAGTGCTAGAATAAGGCGTTTAGATTAAATTAGGTTTTAAGTAATGAGTCTGATCTTTTTGAAAGTTACATGTTCTAGGTGGTAAATATGGTTTTTTCGATTTATTGAACTACTTTAAGCTGTGGAAAACTTAAAAAATCAATAACTGATGGTTGCCACAATCGAAGGGATACTGCAATTGATTTTGCAGTGTTTAAAAAGAGCACGTGCATTATTGACGATCCGTGGTTGCTACTCCGTTATTGCCAAACTTACCTTACCAATCAGGCTAAGGCCTTGTTGTCCTCTGCTGTCCGAGAAGTCGTCCCTACTCTACTCGATCCATGGCCACACTTCGCCAGCCTCGTAGTCTGCAAAGGGTCCACAGGTCGCTTTCTTTTTGGCCGATCCATCTTGCCCACTGTGCGCCTCTTCTTCTTGTTCCGGTTGGGTCGCTTTCTAGAACCATTTTCACTAAGTCATCGGGCGGCATTCTTACGACGTGCCCTGCCTACTGTAGTTGCCCAATTTTTGCAACATGGACGATGGATGATTCTCCCACCAGCTGGTGCAATTCGGGGTTCATTCGCCTCCTCCACGTTCCGTCATCCATCTGCACTCCACCGTAGATGGTATGCAATACCTTCCGTTCGGAAACACCACGTCTTTCACGAGCATAGTCCAGGTCTCGTAGCCGTGGAGGACCACCCGTCTAATCAATGAATTTTGAATTTTATTCGACCGGAGCGTCCTCCGGATTCTAAAGTAGGCACGATTCCCTGCCATAATGCGTCTTTGAATTTCTTGGCTGGTATCATTTTGGCGGTCACCAGTGAGCCCAAATACACGAACTCATCGACCACCTTGATTTCGTCACCGTTAATCTGAACTCGGGGTGGGAGGCTAACATTGTCTTCCCTAGAACCTCTTCCTTTCAAGTATTTTGTCTTTGATGCTACTGTTTCTCACAAGCAGTTGGTAGCAGTACTATATTGGGTGCCACTGCATTTAAAAATCTACACTGCATTTAAAAATCAGCACAACCATGGAATATTTGCTCACGCGAAACACTGCTTGCGAATTTAATTCAGCTGAAGACAACGCTTTATTTGTTACCAGGAGAGTGGCCACATTATGAGCATCCACAGTCGCGCGAAGTTTCTCGACAAAGTTGGTTTTATCAGAGGACACAGTGCACATCGTCTTGTTAATGACCTTCATGTAACCCTCTACCGAAGTACACATTCTGTAAGGTAGGATTGCAACAAAAAAAAAATTGTTTAGAAACTTCAAGACGATATAACTTGTGTAGCAGTATGTATAAATTACATCGACTTGCGCTTTTTCCTCCATACTCGTTATGCACTTCGACGTAAAATTCAACAAATTGGTGGTAGCCGATCGTCTGGGCATGAATCCGTGTTGATCAGCTTTTTGTGGCATCGAGAATAACCCAAGCTAAACATTGCATTAGGTCCTAAGTAACATTGACAGATTCTCTTCGTCGACTTTCTCTTTGTATTTCATTCTCATGTAAAGGCATTCCCAGGTATTTAAGGACCTAATGCAATGTTCAGTTTGAACTCCACACACTATAATCTCAAACAATTTCGAGACAGCTGAGAGATTCGTGATTTCCCGATAGTTAACAACATTGTGACGATCGCCACGTTTGAAAATCGGTGTCATAAACGAATGCTTCCAAATGCGAGGGAATTTTGCTTGCTGAAGATTTTACTTAACGGTTGTGCTAAAGCGGCAATACAATGACATTTTATAACTGCACACAGCAAAAAAATAATTTTGATATCACGTCAAAGTGGATGCACTACAATCATGTCGAAAATATGGTGTAATATTACTTGCTAAAAAGGACAAAATTATCATTAATACAATGCATGAACTGACATTACGCTGCTTCTACTGCATTTGTTTATTTATGTGGTCATAAAAATTACATGAAATTTTCGACATGATTGTAGTGCATCCACTTTGATGTGATATCAAAATTATTTTTTTGCTGTGCAGGCAAACCGTCAGGACCAGGGACAAACGAACGTTTCAGCGTATGTGCAGCCAATGAGACCATTTCTGGATTTACAGCAAATAGCCCAAGCTCAACAAAATCAGCGGGAACGTCACGGGTGGCTTCATTGATTTCCAAGTTTGAGGCGGGGTTCATCACAACTACGGAAGTTGCTTGGCGAACAACTGACATGACTCTGTACCTGAGACTGTAGTCGTTCAGATAGACATTCGTTGGGATCACTGCACTTTTCCGTTTGGAGTTAACAAAGCACCACAAAACACGTGGATTTCTTCTCAGACCCATTTGAACACGTAATACGTAAGATTTGTAGATAGTGGCATTCAAAAACCGATACGCATTGCTGGCTTGTTCAAAACTTCGTTTGTTGCCAGGCGTTCGTTGACGACGTAGTTTCCGTTGACGAGCATTGCGTGTGCTTTTTAAATCCCGTGAACGGTGAGTACTCCAGGCGGGAGAAACTGGCGGCCGAACAAAAAATTTCCGCCATTTCATCGACATCGATGATAGTAGAAATCACATGCAGGCAAACAAAAAACCAGATTGAGAATGCGATCGAGCGGATTACGCACAAGATTCCTTTGGTCAAAGCACAAATTATCCATACCATCCAAAAGAGTGCTACTGGACAGCGGTAGTGGTGAAACATCACATTAGATTACGTTGTCAATTGAACACGAGCGCATGCGTGATTGGTTATAACCACCAACCAGGAGAGCGTCACCAATCGAATACTTTCCACAAAGCTCATTAAGGGAGGAAACGTGGTCATTGATAACAATTTCATCTTGGTTATTGTCCGGTGGAATCTAGATTGCACACATTAAAACCTTTCTGCCTTTGGTCGTCTAGGAAACACATATTTGTTCAAAACTTTGCCCACTCACGATTTGTACAACACGGCTGACAAATCGCTGCGCAATAGCGATTAAAACACCAAACTACAACGAAAAACATTAAAGCCTGAACCAAATATCTGTTGCGTCGTGATGCAGTTGTCCAATCCAGTCTCGGTCATGATGATCACATCGAAGTTGCAATCGGTTTCCGCTAGAAGCAGGACATCTATTGTCGTTCTCAGGCCACGTACATTTTATTATATATCCAGATATCATCATTATCGCGACGGTCATTGCGCTGCAGCGTACCATCAATATCAATGAAAGCAGGAGAAAGTTAAAATTCTCGCCTGTGGCAGGAACCTGCGGGCTCCCACCGTCCACATAACACCGCATTACATTTGCATCGTCGTTGCTGGACTGTCCCGGGGGGGGAGGGGGGGGGGGTTGCCAAAGGATGTGGTGTACATTCGACGTGTCAAGTTTTTTTGGTTGATTCGTAAACTCACTAAACATCAAACCGTCGGACCTATTTTCTGCATTGAGGGCTTGCGCTTTTAGAGTTGGGTCGAGACCAATTTTGAATGACACGAAAGTCATGTTCGAATCATCTTTCCCTTTCGGCACGAATCGCATAATTTGTTTGAACATCTTTATCGGTGATCTTAGGTTGAAATCCAGATAGATAAAGCCAGAATACTGGTGTCGGAGCAGTAGGTGTGATGAAAGGAACGGAAAGATCCTCAAAATTCATCGCCTTTGTACTTTTGTTCGCAGTTGGTCGAATGGTTTGACTATAATCATTGCGACGAAGCTTCCCACTTACTCTCGGCCAAACTGGTGTCCTGTTTTCATTTGATACAGTGAACATAGCCGAGGCAGCAGGTCAATTGTTTTGTGTCAGTGCAGATGAAATGTTGTCAACTTTCTTGCTCAACATGCCGGATAATTGATGCAATTGTGAAGCAAGGCTTTTTGTGTTAGTCGATTTGGAAGAGTCCAGATCAGCTACATAGGCGTGGATACTTCTTCCGCTCAGTATGCTCCTGCATGGAAGACAAATGAATAACACCTTTCCTTGCGCAAAGATGTCTTTGCAAGCGCGCAGATTGATACCACAACCAGCGAATCCAAACACATAAAGCAACCAACGATACAGACAAAACGGTTGCTACGACTACCATGACAAACTCGCTCTGTAAAGTGCACCCCACACTACAGAAGTTTTGTCAATGTTTCCATCAATAATTTCATGTCAATATTTTCTACAATATTTTCTGGGGTTCATCAATACAGGGTCGCTCCTCACTAACATTTATGTATCCGATGGAATATTGCGAGTCAAATCACAACCACCTTGACAAAAGTTGCCTAGAAACAGGCACCATCTGCTGCTGAAGTCAAACAGAAGGAGAAAATGAGGGGAAATATTGAAACATGAAATCAAACTTTTCTAATTTTACGTCAATATGTTCATCAATATTTCCGTCGTCAATATTTGTATCAATATGATTGTCAATACTTTTGAGTATTGACAATATATCAGGCATAACATTTGATAACGGCACAAAAGCATTTGTAAACAAACATTCTAAGGCCCTTTACACGCGAACTAAAGTACGCCCACGCAAACCAATACCACTTACGGAAAGGTGATAGTTGCCCCTATGCGATGATGTTGTTGGTTTGCGTGGGCGTACTTTGGTTCGCGTGTAAAGGGCCTAAGAAAGTTTGTTTACAAATGCTTTTGTGCCGTTATCAAATGTTATGCCTGATATTTGCCCGTGTGGTGCTTGCTTAACAAAGCTCGATCCGAGTGGTAGAAGGATAATGAAATATTGCTTGCCTGCTTTGTTGAAATAAACACGGATGAGGACATAGCTTGATATGAATCGGGAAAAGACATAACAAAAAAATTCCCATTAACACACGTGTATCATCTTCGGCTTTACTTCGTGAAGCAGCTTGCCAACAATTTGCTCGTTTCCTTCTACCGCCCCGAATGAGTTGTGTCGCACGGGCTGCTTGTCATGAAAAAGTACAAAGAAGATTATATCATTATTGCTTTTCACTTCTGACATAGCGGTATTATTCGGTTCGTTGATCACTTGTCATTTTTTCATTTGGAGATATTTTTGATTCCTTGACCACAACATTGCTGGTTAATGTGGAATATAGCTGGGCTTAGACAGGGCAAGTCAATTGAATTCAAATGAGTTGATCATTTGACTTGCCTAGTCTAAACCCAGCTTAAAGCTTCACAAAAACCACAACGCACTGGCTCCAGATCATTGATATCCAATTCGCAGGTGCCGCATTGTTTTTTTTTTCATTTCTCCTTTCGATTTCTTTCGCTGACTAAACGAACAATTGCACTGTTGGACGGTGCTAACGGTCACGATGGCGTCCACAAGTGAAGCGCTGACTCCGGAATAAAACTGCAAAAATATCCGATTCAGATGCGAAAAACTAGTTGTTCTCCACTTTTCAAATGAGACACGGGAAATAAACAAAGTTTTAATCGCCAAACCTAAAAGATCAGTGGATTGTAACGCAACTTAAAAACGGAAAGACAATGTATCACAAACCAAAACAAACGAACACAACAGAGCGGTGATAGAATTTATCAATTTTATCTAGATAAACGCGTCAATGGGACGGTACTAATGGATATTTTTGGTCACTATTTAAAAGTTAGTCGATTGCTGAATTTAAGTATGGGCCCACATTACATCCATTTTCCCTACATCAGAGAACTGTTCCATTAATTTCAGGAAATTACAATTTTATAGAAGTTGTGATAAATTCAGAATTCAAAAAACTTTTGTGAACTTTATTGACGAATATAGAACTTCACGATTGTTCAAAAAGCTTCATGAAAATTTCCGAAACTTAACGTCAGTTAAGTTCAAACATCTTTAGAAAAGTTCAGAGTGATTCGAGAAAGTACTAGGAAATTCATGACAGTTCGACGAACATCCAGAAAATTGTGGAATCTTGAGGTAAGTTCCAAAATCTTCGGGAAATTTTGAAATTTTCTGATTGACTAACTTCATAATAGTTGCAGAAACTTAACAGATTTCCCGATGAACGTAGTCTAGAAAACTCAACGAAGTTAAGAGTCCCGAACTTCAGAAAAATTTCAGGAACTTAAATGAAGTTCCATTAAGGGAGGACACCTGATGATAACTCAAAAAAGGGTATTTTATGTTATTAAGCAACATTTCAGCATTGTTGTTTTTTTAATTTTCAGCCCAATATATTGATTTTTCCGCTGTTGGCTGCCCTACAATCAGACAAATGCAGGCAATTTTTTTGTGGCTTGCGGGTTAGCGTTGGCAATATTGAAACGTCGGAGAAAATTAGTATTTTCTGTATTTAATTAAAATATCGAAGATCTGAGAATTTCATGAAAATTCCCAGAATTTAAAGGAAGTTCATAAAACACCTAGTACTTTACTTTCTGAACAACATGGAAGTTTAAAGATTTTAAGGGTTCCGAAAGCTCCAGGAAAGTTCCATAGATGTCTGGAAAGTTGTGAAAACTTCAGTGAAGATTAAAAAGCTTCAGAGCGGATCTATTAAATTCAACAAAGCTTCAGAAACTTCAAGAGCTTCAGTTGTAAAACTTCAGTTAATCATAAGGCAAGTTACGTAATGGCAGTTATGAAAATTCAGGGCACATTCATCAGGATTTACTTTAGGGTAGTTCCTTCAAGAAGTTCCAAAAATTAATGACAGTCTAGAGCGAATCAGGAGCTCTAGAGAACTAGAAAAATGCCAGAAGCCTCACAGAAAAAAAATTCACAATACTGCAGAAAACGTCGTAAAGTTTAGATGTCTTAAGGGCAGTTTTTTTTTAATTTCAAACAAATTCCAGCAACATCATCAGAACAATCGTGAGAACTCCAGAAAAGGTATGAGAGCTTCAGGACCATAAAAAAAGGCGGTTCCATTATCTTCAGCACATTGACATCGACATTGCAAGTTTTATCGAGGTTTTAAAGTATTCTTCATGATGAAACCATCGACAAGACTATGATGAACCCAAAATTGTTGCTTGGAAGGGAAACTGCAGGACCTTCTTTCTATGTGCTTCAGATATATCCAGAAAGCTTCAGGAAAGCCAAGAAAACTTCAGAAAATTCAAGAAAAGTTCAGAGAACTTAAGAAACACTGTGGAAACTTTAAAAATGTTTTGAGAACTTCAGGGAAGATAGGTCTAGATATTATAAGGGGAGCACATAGATCTGAAGGCTTTCACAATAACTTCAGAGACGTCCAGTCTTTCGGGCAAGTTTAAAGATCGTTAGTTTCGATGAATTCATACAGTACCATGATGTTTAGCTAAATTTTGAGAAACTTTAAGAATTTCCAGGAATTTCAGGGAAGTCCAGAAAACTCCTAAAATTTTCAGAAAACTTTGGCCATATTTTGGGAATTTCACAGAAGTTCAGGTTTCAGATTTTACTTTTATTTCAAGTACCAAGATCTTCAGGAAAATTGTAGGAACGTCAGGATGGCTTTGACAGGGTAGTTCAATTTACTTCAAGGAAATTACAGGCACTTTACAGCAGTTCCAAGAAACTCAGGGTTGTTGCAAAAACTTCAGCAAAGTTCCGACATCTTCAAGGCAGATCAGAGAATTTTAAAGAAGTTTATTGATTTATAAGCAGTTTCATTATTTTCTGGGTAGTATTTCAAAGAAAATCAGAGATTATTAGAGCAGTTCCATCAATTGGCTTCGTGGTCGTGCGGTTAGCCATGGCACCTGTTGTTCAGGCGTATTGTGAGTGCCACAAAATGAAGGTTCGATTCCCGCTCCAGCCAGTGGAACTTTTCGCATCCCAAAAATGTCCCTACTAGTCTACTGGGTGTTGTGTGTTGTCCGTTGACTAGTGATAAGTGTTCAGTATATGCAATCTCTGGTTGAAAACGGTGTCAATTGCAGGAACTTTCAATAAGTTCCGAAGAATTATGGAATATTTCGCCAATTTCAGGAATAATCTGAAACAATTTGTAAATATGAGGGGTCTTCAGGTCCATGAATATCAGGAAAATTGTTGCAACGTTGTAAAAGCTCCGAGAACTATTTGAAAAATGTGGAAGCGTAAGAAAACATTCGAGAGCTTCTTAAAACTCTTGGAAACATCAAGAAAGTTTAGAGATTTCAAAGCAATTTCCATGAGCTGAAAAGAAGTACTGAAATATCAGAAAAACTGGGAGAACTTGAGGATAGATCAATGAACATCAGGACATTTCAATTATCTTCAGAAAAATTGCAGAATTTTAGGTCTAGAGAATATTATTGATGTTCACAGATCTTTAGGGCAGTTCCAATCGCTTCAGGCTAACTCCAAAAACTTCAGGAATTGTCTAGACTAACGGGGAACTTTAGTCGTAGAGATTTTTGAGCTGTACGAAAACCAGTGCAAATTTACATCCCACGAAGAAGACCAAGTTAAAGACCGAAACGTCGGGCATAAAATATCCTAGCGCTTTGATCTACCGTAATATAGCTACTCCGTTTGACGGTTTTTGACGTTTATTTTAAATATTTTTTATAACAATTATCGTTTTTCAAATATTTTTTTTAAACAAGTAGAGTCAATTCGTTAGTAATATTATTGCATTTTCACTATTTTCCCAATCTTGTGACCGAAGTTCTAAGACCTTTCCAAACACGCGCCTTCTCATAAATCAAAATAGGATACTGCTATTTGACCAGTAGAACCTTGGCCCGAACTGATTCTTGTTTCCAATCGCAAAACCGATGCTCATAACAACAAGAAGAGCTTAGGTCAGAGTTCTAAGTGGTAGATCTTAAAGCAGTAATTCATCACGAAAAGGTGCGTTACTGGTTATCTTTCACCTAGAATGGATCAGCCATTTCATCAGGAGTACAGATTCTCCAATCAAAAAATAAAGTAGCTTAATTAGAAGCTATGTTATGACAAACCAACTCGTTAATTAACTTCAAAATCAAAGAACAATTGATGACAAATGCTTAGAAAGCCGGCTTCTGTTTTAATTAATCATTGAAATTCCCAATGTGCACCAATTAGAATAAGTTTTAATTCAATTTACTATTCAGCACTTCTGCATGATGTTTTTCCTAAGCAAGAAGTACACATCGGCAACAAACAACCACTGGAACAAACCACTTTGCCACTTGTTCAATTGAGGAGTGCATTCAAATCGACATTCAAAAGGCTAATATTCCCAGTGGGCCTTCCCTCTTCCGGCCACGCCAGTCCATAGTGTGGAATAAAAATATCCAAAAGCTTTTGGCACACAAACCGACACAAACAAGCACACATGACATGTTGGTGCTGCATCCAAACATCGTTGAAAATCAAGTCTCTGATTGCAAATCAAAATCTTATTCAACACGAGACTTAACCACCCTGCTCGCACCGGATAACCTAGTCGGTATTTGCAGCAATATGCTGCTGTTGCTACAAACAGACATCCAGAGAAAGGAAAAACATTTATCCGAGTGCAAATTTGTTGTTTGGCTGAGGTTTATCTGCAGCCATGGAGTCTCGTCTCATCCACACTCTCTCGCACACACATAAACACTTTGGAAAACATCTGTATTTGTGGCAATATGTGCTAAAGCAAATGTAGCGGAGACTGGGGCTGGCTAAATCCACCAGAAGCCGGGCGGCCCACACAGCCCCAATTTCCCCGCACAAAGAGAAACAGACATGAATGCATCAAGTCATAGTCAGTGTTCGGTTTTCCAAGCCGAGGAAAAGCAAATTGAAAAAACGACATCATAATCAAATGCAGAAGTGCGGCAAAATTTTCCACCCTGGAAGCTGGTGGAGCAAAACAAGATGAATGCACTCGTGAATGGACCGTGTGCCTTCCCTTCCATCGTTTCGGGGGTTTGCCTTCCCACAACTTGAAAAGCAGCAGCTCATGGGGATAGAGGCAGAGGAGACCGGCTGAACATACATGACTCAACAGACACACCGAGCTGGAGCGCAGGGAAAAAAACAAATTTATAAAAACCACATGACTACGCTGGAAATGTGGTTGGGCAATTGCAAAAAAAGTCGGGAGTCTTTGGAGAGTACATATTCAAACAGACACATGCCAACTTCATGACGGGGATACAGTTTTTTGGGGAAAAGAGAGAGTCGCATGGAGAAGGTGGTATGCATGTGTCAAGTCTAGTAGCAAGAGTCACATAAGGAAGATAGGATAAAAATTAATTTATTTTACTCGGATGTGTTGCTTTCTGCGGCAAAGGATTGCGGGATAAACATTCAAGGTTTCTCGATGTCTCCAGTTGTTGTTATTTCAGGGAACTGATTTTTGGAGTCAAATTGTTTTCCCTTGTTGGTACTGCTAAACAAGTAGTTTGTGCTCCGACAGTTAATTTGCAGTTCAAGGGTTAATGCCTCATTTGGGCTCACGCACAGGATTACACATTTTTGCAAGTCAAACACATTCATCAAAATATTCGAAGCAACCTGGACCATCCAGTTTCTATAATAAAACATTTTGAGCTCATTAACTAAAAATAAACATTTCATTACGACTGGATTTTTTATGGAACCGCCCCTCTTTGCAATCACTTGCAAATCACAGCAAGTTAAACGGGAACTTGATCGTAATTATATTGTGACATAAGCAGCTCGTTGGCATTGTGGTGACCGTTTTTGCTTACTGAGCGGAAAATCATGGGTTCAATCTCAAGTTCCTTCACATTATAGAGCTATAGTGTAGATCGTTTTTTTTTTCTTCCTTAAAATGAGATGAAGCGGCTTATTGAGGGTCCGCAAGTTCGACATTGTAGCGCTGTAGGAGGTTTGCTGGACATACATATAAGGATGGTTATACCATCTACCAGAGCTGCAGCAACACACATGAGCTGGGTACAGCTTTTATTATGATGGGTGAAATGCAAAAGCGCGTGGGTTGGTGGTCAATCGACAAGACCATTTCTTCAATACGTAGTATACGACAGCTACCCAAACCATGACGTCAAAATCGTTTTCAGAGATCTAAACGCTCCGGTTATTCAGGAGGAGGAATTAAGACAGGTTATCGGAAAGTTCAGTGCTTACCAGTTTATGGACGACAACGGCCTCAGACTCATAGAGATTGCCGCCTCCAAGAATATGGCTTTACGTAGTACCTATTTCTAGTACATTATCCCATATCGGTACACCTGGAGATCACCACTACAGACAGAATCACAAATCGACCACGTTTTGCTTGATAGAAGACACTTCTCGGATATCATCGACGTCAGGACCTATCGCGGCGCAAACATAGATTTGGACCACTATTTTGTAATGGTAAAAGTGCGCCAAAGACTTTCCGTTGTCAACAGCATTCGGTACCGATCTGGAACGACTCAAGTCACCCAAAGTCGCAACTGACTACGCGCAAAACTTTGAAGCAGTGCTGCAAACTCACTTTTTTCCAGGATAAGAAGCGTCGCCTGGAAGAGGCAGAGTGCGAAGAAATGGCACAGCTATATCGTTCACAACAGACTCGCAAGTTCTACAAGAAACTCAACGGATCCCGCAAAGGCTTTGAGCAGCGAGTCGAAAGGTGTCGGGATAGTGAACGTGAACGTGATATAATTGTTTATTGTTTATTGTTGTTTATTGTTTATTGAAAAATTCAACTGACAATTACTGTCTAAATGAATAAAACTTAAACTAAATAGTTACGGTCAACGGTACGGAAAAGGCCAAGTAGCCGATGACGAAACACGTCAGATGATACATTGAAGTCGAACATATAAAAAAAGTTGTTGAATTTCCGGCTGATTGCTCGAATTGGCTCGTGTTGTGTATAATTTCGGCTCCGTGGTTCCAAAAACAGAAAGTCGCGTTGACGAAGAGACCTCTCAGGGGCATACATATTTAGCTGTGACAGCAGTGTTGGACAGTCAATGTCACCTGTAAGCAGCTTTCCAGCGAACATAGCTTGAGCGACCGTCCGTCTCACCTCTAATGGCTCGATTCCCAGGAGACGGCAACGCTCCTCGTACGGTGGCAAGTTCGTTGGGTCACGCCAGTTGAGGGAACGAAGAGCATATCTCACAAACTTGCGTTGAACGGATTCAATTCTAGTGATCCAACTAGCATGGAAAGGGCACCAAACAACTGAACTTGACTCCAATAAGGATCGCACAAGCGAGCAGTAAAGTGACCTGAGACATAGTGGGTCACGAAACTCGTCGGCAATTTTGAAAATAAAGCCCAATTGTCGATTAGCTCTGGAAATGATGTCATTGTAGTGGATTCTGAAAGTGAGTCTGCAGTCCAAGGTAACGGCGAGATCCTTTATGTGCTCTACACGAGCAAGACAGCGTCCGTAGAGAACATAGTCAAACATGATTGGTTCGATTTTTCGGTGATAGGAAATAATGTTACATTTTTCTATGCTTAGACTCATCAAATTTCTTGAGCACCAGTCAGCAAAAATACCTAACATATTCTGGAGATCCCAGCAGTCCGAGAGGCTTTTAATAAATTTGTAGATTTTCGTATCGTCTGCATAGAAAACGCGGCATCCTGATGGTATCAGCAGGGCGACATCGTTTAAAAAGATCGAAAATAGTAGCGGTCCTAGGTTACTGCCTTGCGGGACTCCCGAGTTGTTTGAGAAAACATCCGATTCCGACGCGCCAATCTTGACATGTACATAGCGATTCACCAAGTAAGATCTGAACCAATCCACAGCAGTTGACGAGATGCCAAGTATCTCCAGCTTGGCCAGCAAGATATTATGGTCCACCGTGTCAAATGCAGCTTTTAGATCCATATACGCAGTGAAATCGGAGTTTGTCGGAGTTGTCAATGCGATTCGTTTCGATAGCTGAGCAATCTGCTGTTCTTGCTTAGCCATTTCCTTCCTAAGCTCAGCGTGTGCGATTTCCTGTCTCTCGGTGATACACGCAAACCAAAAATCTATTACAATAAATGTTAGTTCCGTTTCCTATCATCCTCTGTTCATGAACATCGCAACGAATGTTAGGAATTGACCATGCAAGCGATGTAATGGTTTTTTGTCTTTTTTTATTTCGTGTTAGCGTGGATATTTCGACTATACCAGTAAGATTGTAGAACGACGCACGTTGTAGAACATTGTAGAACAACGCACACACTTGCCTCGAATGCCACTATTACAATGAATGTTAGTTCCGTAATGGTTTTTTGTCTTTTTCATTTCGTGTTCTATCTAATAGCGAATTTGTTTATTATCCAGGTTGGAACCAGTTCCAACCCGTGCGAACCCGAGCTTATTGTCAGTGCGAACCTCAACCCGAGCCAGGTTACAAAAACAAACATTCACACTGACGTTTGCTAGACAACATGCAAACCCAATCTTGATACCCGATCTAGGTTGGAACTGAATCAAAAACAAATTCGCTATAAGCTTTCGACTATACCAGTAAGCTTGTAGAACGACGCACATTGTAGAACATTGTACAACGACGCACACACTTGTCTCGAATCTCTCCTGCAGAAAAAGCATACGAAGTCGAGCATGTCGTGTTGCATCTACGCTTTCGACTATACCAGTAAGCTTGTAGAACGACGCACATTGTAGAACATTGTAGAACGACGCACACACTTATCTCGAATCTCTCCAGCAGAAAAAGCATACGAAGTCGAGCATGCGAGAAAATGAGCGCTTCATGTTTGCTTTTAGGCTGACCATATTCAGAAGCATAGAGAGAGCAATGGAGAAAGCCCAGGTCTGATAGTCGCAACGTCCGAGGTTCGAGTCCAGTCAGCAACCTTTTTTCTATTTTTTTCGACATAATTAATTTCACACACTAATACACTCCACATTTTTCGGTCTCCAATTTTCTTACATCGGACCGCAGCTAGGTATATCGCATCCTCGGTTCATGCGGTCTCCACTTACATCCTCTGATGATGAATCCCACATAATTGTAAGCGAATCTTACATCCACCGGTTGGGTGTAGAATTAATCACACTGCCAAACGACGAGACGGCAGTTTTGAACCGAGCACATTTCATCAGCTTGGCGCACTTGTTACACATCCAAAACAGGTTCGGGCTAGTGTGGACAATATTCAAAAAAGCCTTATTCAGCTTTGTGCCGCCGCACTTTAGGTGAATCATCCTGTCGCAAAAAGCCATGCAGGAGATGGATTCTTCATCGTCTTTAACTAATACGCAAAGAGGAATTGGATTCTCAAGATCGCCCAATGCTAGTCTGATATCGACAATAACACAACAGTATACACTACAATATGTCCGATTGAATAACTTTTTCACTGTTTTCACAACACAAAATATGCTCTAATTAGACGATTATCGCAGCGAACTGCACTTTCCACTAAAACCAGTACAATATTACAGGTAAACCGAACGGGAAAAAACGAATAACGATAGCCCGTGTGATAAAAAATCGACAAATTTAGCAGTGCACAATCACGACGACGTAAATAACAACAACTGTATCGCTTGGCATCGAAAGGCGGAAGGCGGAAGCAGCACTACGATGAACACATTAATGACACAGAGGCAGAGAGCCAAGACAGCAGGAGGAACGGCTTCATCTGAGCAGCGGACGAAGTACAAGTAACAACTCCCACGACAAGTGAAGTTAAGGAACAACAAGGCAGCTGGGAAGAATGGTATCGGAGCGGAACTTATCAAAACGGGCCTGGAAAAGTTTGCAACTTGTCTGCACCGACTGATCGTCAGGATCTGGGATACATAACAGCTACCGGAGGAGCGGGAGTAATATGCCCAATATACAAGAAGGGTGACAAGTTAGAGCTTGAGAACTTCCGAGCAATCACCATTCTCAACGCAGTCTACAAAGTGCTTTCCCAGATCATCTTCCACCGTCTATCACCGCTAGTAAGCAGATTTGTAGAGAGGTTCTCAAGCCGGTTTTGAGGACGAGTGATTGACAACAGACCAAATCTTCACGTTGCGGCAGATCCTCCAATAATGTCGCGAATATCAAGTTCCTACACATCACCTATTCATTGATTTTGAAGCCACTTGCGATACTATTGATTGTGAACAGCTATGGAATATTATGGACGACAAAGGTTTTCTCGGGAAACTGATGAGATTTATTAAGGCTTAAATGGATGGTTTACAGTGCTGCGGGTGCGCTATCCGACCCGTTTGACACACGTAAAGGACTTCGATGATCTTTCCTGTCTCCTGTTTAACATTGCGCTAGAAGGTTTTAATGAAACGTACGGGCTTTAACATGCTTCGCTGACGACGTAGACATTGTCGGAAGAACGTTTCAGGTGGCGGTGGACCAGTACACCAGGCTGAAACGTGAAGCAGAAAAGGTTGGATTAAACGTGAATACGTCGAAGACAAAGTATCTTTTAGCTGGAGGAACCGAACGCGATAGGTCTCGCATTGGCAGAAGTGTGACAATAGACGGAGATGAGTTCGAGGTGGTGGATAAATATGTGTACTTCGGATCATTGGTGACGTCAAATAACAGCTGCAGTAGAGAAATTCAGAGACGCATTATTGCCGGAAGTCGTGCCTACTACGGACTTCACAAGACCCTAAGGTCGGGTAAACTTCATTTCCGCACTAAGTGTACCATATGAACGATGCTTGAGCAGGAATTGCAAGCACTGGAAGTTTTCGAACGACGCGTGCTTAGGACCATCTTTGGCAGGGTATATGAAAATGGTGTTTGGAGGAGAAGAATGAACCACGAACTGGCGTAACTCTATGGTGAACCCAGTATCCAGAATGTCGCAAAAGCTGGAAGGGTAAAATGGGCGGGACACGTTGTAAGAATGCCGGATAAATGGCGTTTACCTCAAATCCGGCTGGAACAACCAGAGGTGGCAACAGTACATTTTTTGAAGAACCATCGTCCAGAGCGAAACAAAACAGCCAGCACACGGGCAAACGTTTATAACTACATTCCAAGCGAACAGTGGAGATAGAGAATAAATAAAATCTCGCAGCCTGATTTTTCCAAACAGTTTATTGTAATGAAATTTTAGCTGCAGGCTTGCGTGTGACAGTAAATTACCAACTCCTTTATTTACGCATAATTTTAACATCAATGCTTATGAGTGGTCAGTCTTGATTCTTATCTTTTAATTTCATGCAATAAACATCAAATAAATGCAGTAATTAGCCAGAAATCAGCAAAATTCTACACGACATAAATTTATGTCGCACGCGCCGCCGGTCTTGTCTGCTTCTTTGTGCTAAAATGTTCTGTCGCTGGGAGAAAACAGTTTAGAAATGTCATGACATTTTTGCCGCTTGCCTGTTTGTATTTGTGTGTCGTCAAAATGGTTATCGCAAAAAGTATCAAATGTTAAGGAAAAAAAGTTAAACTCCAGGACTCGTGCCACCACTGGAAACAACACACATAGGAGCGCAGCGTGCTAGGTGGTTGGACCAAGTTTAGCAAGATCTAGGAAGTGTGGAACGCTCGAAGAATTGGAAACAAGCAGCCAGGGATCGAGCTAGTAGACGCAACATTGTTATGCAGGCCAAATCCTGAGGGACGTCGGACCAGTAAAAGTAAAGTAAAGTACACACTAAGATTATTTTACCGAAATCTGTTAAATTATACCGAAATCTCAACAGCTGAACGTTCGGTAAACAGTTCGGTGATTTTTCACAGTTTTCCTGTAATTTTTTAACGAATATCTGTGAAAAATCACAAAAAATCTGTGAAAAATCACCGAACTGTTTACCGAACGTTCAGCTGTTGAGATTACGGTAAAATGTCACAGATTTCGGTAAAATAATCTTAGTATGTAAGTAAGAGGTGAAGCGTACTGAAATTTGGTTGAAGGAATGAGTACGTAAAATAAATAATAATCGAGTTTTATGAAAGATGTGTTGATCGGAAATCTATAGCAAATCTTTGACATGAGTAGTTGTTATCGTCGTCAGCAAAATCACCACCGGGACCTAAGTCTTGTAACAAAAATTTGAACGGAACATTGATCGTAATTGTTTTGTGAAGTAAGAAGATAGGTAGCTAAGTGGCGACCGATATTGCTTACTGAGCAGAAGACAGTGGGTTCCAGTGTTGGGAAAATATCAAAAATTTAAATATCACCAACGCCCAACATCACGCTTGATTTTCGTAGACAAAAATCAACAAGCAAACAGCTGCTGTTAATTTTGCAAGCTGTGATATCGCAGCTCGGAATATCAATCTAACAAAACTTACCAACTGCAGATCTCACCAAACTGTGGTGAGATTGAGTTTAATTATTTTTGCTTTACACCCGAATGCAATCGAAGCTTCTTCCATAACGGCTTGCAGCAGTCCCTTCGCGTCTGCCATCGGTGAAGATTAAAAAGATATAGCAAACTATGCTTTCTCTATCTAAGAAAACGATGTGCAATGGAATCATTTTTGTGTCGAGTCAACTCTTAGCTTGATTTTTGCACGTTGTGAATAGTCTCGCATTATCAAAGGAGCTTGTAAAATCAATATCAAGCATGATATTTTGTTCCAATATCACGTGTGATATTGCGAGCGCATGAGAGCGAAAAAATATCTATTGATATCTGATTTTTCCAACACTGGTGGGTTCAAACCCAAGCTCCTTCGTGCCATTGAATCTTTAGGACATCAGTTCAGCATATCGCTTACCAAAACGAATCCTGCTGCAATTCCAACCCTTTTAACCAACATCCTAGTGATATCTCGTGGAAGTGCAGAGGTGTTCTCGGCATTAATTAAAGCGAATATTACACCAACATAACCCATTCCTTTCTTAACCAGCATTTGTACCTACCGCCAAAGCAGGTTCTCAGCTTAACGATACACTTCGGTATTTTGTTTTCCTTTGTACTTCTTGACTGCCCGCATCACGTAAACGGTGGCAAGCAGCAATCTGTGCCACTTCGAATAGGGGGTGACCTCGATGAGTGGTTGGATCATCGCATGGTGGTGAACGTAAACAGCACGAAACTCCTCCGCTACTGGGGGTATCTCCTATTTACTTATTGGCCAGTTCTATACGGATTGGCTCAGGAATGGTGGTCCGTGAAACCAGCGACTTTCTGGATACAAACTGGGTCCGGACCCCCACTTGGTTGCTTCATTCGCCACGTTGTGCTTCGACTTCAAATGGTGCCATTAATCATCGGACGTCATTGGGCAGGATCTCTCCAACTTGAAATGCAACGTTCGGATGATAGCGGCGGCTATCCGAGCGCAGCCAGGTCAGCACGGTGGAGAAATCGAACCAGAGAAAGCGTTGACTGATTGGAAGACTGATACTTATGCAAATATTATCTGCCAACCGACTACCTATCATTGCTACCTTTGACTTTGCTGCCATGAGGGCACATCGTGGTACTCTGGTGTGGATGATTCGAAGATATGCGACGCATGCGTACGCCTCCTGGCTAGCGTCGACGAACACGTGAAGATGAACACTGTTGACCGTCGCACCATTAACCCCGCTGAAGGTATTTACCGAGGTATTTATCATAGATTTTCAGCAATCGGTTCGTCCCAGTCTGTGTCCGACCTCGATATGTCTTACATGAGGATCTTTCCCCTTGCACGACAAAATGTGCTATCAAGCCGACAATCACCGTGCGTAACACCTGGAGTTTTTTTGGTAGGAGTGACTCGTTCCACAACCAACTTCAAAATATCCGACTTCAGGGTAGAATCAAAGGTGAAAACGTCCGCGCTTGGTCTCCACACCATTCCCGCCGGGCTATCTTTCTCTTCTACACGTTGAATAACTTCGGCTGAATTGCAAATGAAATTCCAAATTTCAAATCCACCTCAACCCACGATTGTACCACCGCTTGGTCTACGTTGTATACAGTGTCTAGGTAGCCGTCAACGTAGTGGCTATTGATAATAGTATGCGCTGCCTTCGGATATTCTGACGTGAACTCCTCTGCGTTCTTGTTTTTGACATACTGCGCCGAACTCGGAAAACAGGAAGCGCCTAACGTTGCCACGTCCTCACAGCAAAAAATAATGAATATTACATGACGTGTAAACCAAAACCATTTTAAAATTACATCGCTTTAAACTATGTTTTAGTTTAATTTTACATTAAAAATCATGCACATAATAAAAACACGATGAAACTCATAAAATTACACGTTTATTCGATTAATTTTCTCTTGCAGTGTAATATCACCATATGGTGTAAAAACTTATCGAAGGACATCGGATTTTCAACGATAAAACCTATTAATTTACATGCTCGTGTAAATTTAAATCAACAAACGTTGAGAAATCTAATATGGCGGACGGTTTTTTCTCCGCTCGGTTTGTTTTGTTTTGTGCGCTCAGTTTTGTTTATGCGGAACGATTTATCGTGCATACCTGTGCATACGCACGTCCACAAATAGAAAATGGATGACAGACAAAATAGTGATTACAGCGGTTTTATACAGAGAGCACTTTAAGGTGCTGCAGAAAATCAAACATTTGGATATGGAAAAATAGAATAACATTCAAAAATGCGCTCGTGGTTCCTTTTTTCTCCTGTTTGATCGTTTTGATGCAGCTGTGGAAGTGTAGAGTATGTACTGTGCCGTAAAGGCGGGTTATTCCACGTGGGTGAATTAGTTCGATTTTATGCAAATTCGTTCAAAAAGCAAATTCGTTCAAAAAGCTAAATGTCCTGTAGAATTACAAAGTGAGCGCATCTAAAGCCATCAATGTAAAATTCAAGTGACGTTTAATTTTACGTGCATGTAAATTTCAAGTCGTGTAAATTAAAAAACCAATTTAATTTTACATGAATATACGCTCGTTTTATGTGCATGGAAATTCGTGTAAAATTACAAAATAATTTTAACTGTTCTGGGAGAAGGATTCAAGGATAGTCTATGCAGATGATTCAAAGCTGTACATTGTGGTGCGCACGCAATTTGATTTTGTTTGCCGATTGGTGCCAGAGAAACAAACTGACTGTTAGTGTGGAAAAATGCCAGATAATCACGTTTCACCGCATGGTACATCCAATTTTGTTTGACTTATATCGACGACGATACTCTTACCAGAGTTACCAGAGTGACTGATCTGGGGGTTCAACTTGAATCAAAAATGGCTTTTGTTTACACCGTGTAATATCACCACGCAGTGTAATATCACCACGCGATGTAAAAACTTATCGAAGAACATCGGATTCTCAACGATAAAACCTATAAATTTACATGCTCGTGTAAATTTAAATCAACAAACATTGAGAAAGCTAATATGGCGGACGGACCGATTATTCCATCAGTTTTTTCTCCGCTCGGTTTGTTTTGTTTTGTGCGCTCTGTTTTGGTTATGTGGAACGATTTATCGTGCATACGCGCGTCCACAAATAGAAAATGGATGACAGACAAAATAGTGATTACAGCGGTTTTATACAGAGAGCACTTTAAGGTGCTGCAGAAAATCAAACATTTGGATATGGAAAAATAGAATAACATTCAAAAATGCGCTCGTGGTTCCTTTTTTCTCCTGACTGATCGTTTTGATGCAGCGGTGGAAGTGTAGGGTATGTACTGTGCCGTAAAAACGGGTTATCCTACGTGGGTGATAATTCTGCGTACTTGACAATCAGTTCGATTTTATGCAAATTCGTTCAAAAACCCAAATGAATTATTTTAAATACAAATACAAATACAAATTAGAGCCATTTGCAAACCACGAAATCAAAACGTATTAAATCCAGCCAAATAGTATTTATTCATTCACATGTTAATATATTATAAATGTTTGGATTATTTTCTCATGAAAATTTAGCAAGCTAATTCGCTTCAAGCGTATGTTTACAAAACAACAATTGAAATGGCCTCAACTCCATTTTTTTGTGATTCGTTTATTTGTACAGGCTTAGTCGAATAAACTTTACAGAGCCGAGATATTATTTTTCTTCAACAATAAGAATCTTAAAACTAGAGTTAAGGGCCGATTAATCGCGGTCGTCTCGAGGTTAGGGAGTTTTACAATTTAAGGATGGGGAAAAGTTGAGAGGATTACGAATTTTATTTGTTTTAATGTGGTAACTATTTCTAAAACACTTACTTAAATCTAAAGAACTGATCATTTCAACATGAGATTAACATGAATACTACAGAAGGAATGTATATACACACACACACACACACTCTTTCTCGCAAACACATTCATCTTGACAAATATACCAAATTAAGAAAACAAACTATCTACAACCTAAGGTTAATGAATTAAAAAAAATCATATATGAGTTTAATATATTCCAAATCGCGCCCAGCCAAGATATCTCGAACCGGAACATTGGGTTGTCTACCTCGAGCCCGAAGGGAATCATACAAATGTGTTCTGACTCCACGATACTCCGCACAAGACCAAACGATGTGATCAGCGTCCTGGTAACCTTGTCCACATTCACAGAGATTGCTGTCTCCCAACCCCACACGGAACAAGTGAGCGTTTAGACAATAGTGATTGGACATGAGACGAGACATCACGCGTATGAAGTCTCGACCCAAGTCCAACCCTTTGAACCATGCAAACTTCGACACCTTAGGGATAATTGAATGTAGCCATCGTCCCAAGCTCCCTTCACTCCATTGATGTTGCCAGCTAACGAGCGACTGCTGACGATAAATAGAGAAAAATTCACTATAGGCGATTTGTCGATCATAAATGTCGCCTTCCATAGCACCCACGTTCGCAAGTGAATCCGCCTTCTCATTGCCCAAAATTGAGCAATGCGAAGGGACCCACGCGAAGGTGATGATGAAAGAGCGCACGGATAAACTCCATTTTGTAAACAAACATTGTAAGGCCATTTTCTTGCGAACCTAAGGCCACCAACGCAAACCAACAAAATGAACAGATAGTGACCATTCTCCTCTACCCGATTGTGTGGCAGGTTTGCGTATGTAGGTATCAGTTCTCGAGAAAATGCCCTTACAAGGTTTGTTTACAAAATGGGCTTAAGGCCTGTTGATCTTGATATGACTTATTTCAGGAATGAACAAGCTGCTGCAACTTTTCGTGATGGCAGTGAGCTACTTATTATTTAGTATAAATTTATTAATTTATTCATCTGACTTTTTGTCGTCTGAATGAATGTGATGAGGAAAATACAAAACATAACAACTTATAATTCAATCAGCTCCATTGGACATCCATCATCTGAAGCAATCCTCGTCAGCAGTAGTGAATCGAGAGAAAAAAAAGTTGCAGGCAGCATAATCGTTACAATTTAGGAGCAATTAAATATTACTCACCTTTCACAGTAGCGAATCTCGCTCGATTCATCAATGCAATTCAGTCGGTCTACGCTTAAATGTTGCCACATAGAGTTGAAATCGAACTTCGTTGAACCTAGCCAACATGAAGCCGACAGGATCATGAAGGCCGTACAAGGAGTTCCGGGGCTCAGGCAACAAAAAGTTTCGTTGGCGAAGCAATCGTTCAGGAACGTAAAGGTTAAATTGACCTAGTGTCTCCGGTGCGTCAGTTTCTCCTATGAGAATTATACTAACAAACACCGCTTGGACCTCATTCCGTTTCTGCTCAAACGTCTGCAGTCCCAATAATCAGCATCAATCTTCTTATTGTGGTAAGTTCAACGCCTTATACTACAGAGTTGGATTCCAGAATCGAATGTATCAGAGCACAGTACAGAGACCGGAGGCAGAGAGGATCTGTAAATTCACAGGATATTTTGAACATAAATCAAAGCTGTCGGTTGGCTCTACAGATAATATCTTTATAGTGTGTTCAGAAGATTAGTACTGAATCTAGGATGACGCCAATATCACGAACTTTAAGAACACGCTCAAGGGACTCACCATTAATTTAATAATCGTACGTAATCGAGTACAGCCTACGATGAAACGATATAATGTATCGTTTGTGGATGCTCAACGTCAGCATTTTCCGGGTGCATCAATCAGCAAAACTATTCAGCAGCAGTTATGGAGCATAGCAGTCCTCGATACCTTTAATGATCAAGTCTTTTTTGACGTCATCAGCGTGAAACACACGGCAGCTAGATGGTAGTGCGAGGGAAAGCTCGTTTATGAAGAGTAAGAATAACAAAGGACCCAGGTTCCTAGCTTGTGGAACACCAGACACGTTTGAAAAATGATCCGAAGATTCAAACCCGATATTAACGGTGAGTTTCAGATCCGTAAGGTAGGATCCGAACCAGCTAACAAGATCCACAGAGACACCAATTCTTCCTAGACGTCTCATTAATATTCCGTGGTCAACTCTATCGAAAGCTGATTTAAAATCAGTGTATGCGGTGTCGATCCGAGCATCAATGTTGCGTATGCAAAACGAAGCAAATTGGACGAGATTTGTAGATGTTGATCTTTTGGGGTAGAAACCGTACTGATCCGTAGAAATTTAATTCTTGTCGGAGTCAAACAAGTACCCCATTATTGGAGGCGAACCAGCCCAAGGCTGAAAGCCTCCTTAATAAAGCTAAATAATAATAAGTACCCCATTTATTAAGATTTCGAAAACCTTTAAACAAGCACACAAAGAAGTTATTCCTCTGTAATACTCGATGTTCTGTCGATCTTCTTTTTTTAAATATGGGGAACATGACTGACGTTTTTCACCTTGTGGGAAGATAACGCTTCCGTAAGGAAATGTTTAAAAGTGTCATAAGAGGGAAAATCAACTCTTCGTCGCATTTTTTCAGGATGCATGACGGTATGCCATCTGGACTGGACACAGAGTATTTCAATCTGTTTATTGAGGAGTCCACTTGATTCGACGTGATCGTAAAGATTCTCAGAGAACTGACACTACTAGGTGTATCTCTACAAGCATCAGCTATTTGACGTGCAGATAACGTAGAATCATCGAATGCCCTTCTAAAGTGAGTGGCAAACAAATTTCACTTTTCCAAAGCGGACATTTTTTTTTTCCGAAGAAACATCTCAACGGGGAACCCATTCTCTTTCCGTTTAGAGTTGACAAATTGCAGTAGCGTTTGTACAGATAACGGTTATACGTGCGATAATTGTTACTAGCACGTACAAAATGTTGCTTGAAAAAAGGACACCGCGACTGTCAGTAGGTTCGGAGTGCTTTGGATCTTAGACGTTTGAGTCGTCGTAAATGTGTATTTCCCCAAGGTGGATTCAAAGATGGCCTGCGCAGTGGCACAAAATCAACCAAGTAACTCTTCAACACACTGGTGAAGCAATGTTAATATCTTCAGCGGATTCAAGGATGTGCCAATCAGTGTGGCGAAGCGCTTCAAGTAATCCTTCAAAATCAGTGCGGTGAAAATCAAGTCCAGTTTCGTCGGGGAAACTCTCAAATTCAGTAGGCTGGGAGAGACTAACAGTTACTTCAAAAGCGGGATGATTGGCATCAAGAATAGAGAGCGGTTTTACAGTTTCTTCAATCTGGCATCGAGAGAGCGTTGCTTCATTCACCAAAGCGAAATCCAAGACTCGCATGTTCTGATTAGTAATATAGTTAACTTGAGACAGACCATGCAGATTGAAGCCATCGAGTAACGAGGCGCAAGCAACAGAGATGTTAGACTGCAATGCATCTATGGAAGGGCGATCGTTGCTTGGTGTGTTTCAGACAAGTCCCAATTGATTATAATCGCCAAGAAGAATAGCATGATCGTTATTCCCAAGGTGTGAATGACTTGCTTCGATAGACTCGATATGGTTATTCACGCTAAGTAATCATTCTTGCGATCAGGTGAAAGGTAAACTTTTGCATGCTCCCTACACGCCGTCGTCCCCTTTCCGAAAACACCAATATTAGTAAAGAACGCAACAACCAGACGTTGATGCTTCCCATAAAAACTAATGTTACTCAAAAATGGCTCAAAGCTATTAAAAATAAAAGTTCTCCGGCGAAAACTGGTGCGAAGCTCTTCCGAGGAATTCATCTGTGGGCGAATTATTATTTCACAATTTCTTCTTACTGTTAATCTTCTGCAAAGTATCAACTTCCTCCCGCACCAGTCATTTTTTTTTTGTTTCCCAGGCATCATGAAATATTATTTTTTGCTCAAAAAATTGTCCACCTAGCATCATCATCTCCATCTTCATTGCCTTCATCAGCACAAATGTCTCTCATTCTGATCTCCCGTTTAGCGTTCATAAATATGTCATAAAATATTACGACCCACCCACACTCCGCAAGCCACCACGACACGGGTAGTGAATGGCAGAGGTGTATGAACCTGCTGCCAGACTCCAATCGAGGTTCATCACCCAATGACAAGAAAGATACCTAGTCTCGTACCTCCTTCTTTTGCTCGTGCTGTCAAAAGTCAACATCGCCGGAAGCAACTTCCAATTTTGAGTACGGAAACGGGTAATAATAAAAACTGGGTTGGTACCGTAAGCAAATAACAAAGAAAATGAGATTAAATTAAGTGAACAAACGGGCAGCAACGGAAAAACGTATCAACGACATTATTTCGGTAAAAGGCAAAAAACAAATAGCTGAAAGCAACAGAAAAAATTGACGCAGCGCTTGTTAGCACTTCTGGGAAGAGAAATCGCGAGTTTTGAACCCACCGCATGCGACCGTAGTCGTCATGGCGATGATCCTACTTCTGACTATGGGTCAAACGGCCTGAAACAAAGCGCGTCAGAGCACACACAAAAAACAACACTCAGCGAAAGCATTTGGCAAAATGTCTTAATTAGGAACGAGAAGGGAGGATCTAATGCTTGAAGCTGCTAATCTGGTGCATGCCAGCTGTAGTGCTGCCCACACGGCATGGCATTTCGCACTCTAATGGGTGGGATAGAGGCAGCCGTTAGGGAGAAATTTTACATTTCAAAGCTTGCAAAAAAAAAAGAGCCTTTGGGTGAGTGCAAAAGGTAGTTGCCACGCTGCGTTATGGGATAACAAAGGAAGAAATGGACGTTTCCGGATGTTGAACGTAGAATTTTTTGGGAGTGCTGTAAATTGTTCCCAAGAAGAGGGGCTCGAATTGGTGGAGCTTCTTGTTCATCTTCTTTGGCTATTACGCGACAATTTGAACTTTTCACCTGCTTTTCAACGTAGTATTGTATTTAGTAGGTGTTGATTGTGATCTTTCTATGCCTGATACATTTCTTTACTGGACCGGGAATCGAAATCAGTTTTCACAAAACACGAATTTTTATTAGGTGGACGCGTGAATTAAATTTTGTCGCATTGAAACAAACGTTATACACATTCCAACGTAGCGTGAGCCACGAGCAGCAGACTTTAATTAACATTTCTGGTCCGCTATCGAGAATAAACTTTGAGGTTCTAAACTATGCCTACTAAATTTATTTTCTGCTTTGATATTCACTTGCACTGCCGGAAGATTGAAACAGATGGATTGAAATCGATTTTACCAGCCTACATGCGGTGTTAAGCAACGACGATGACAAGGAAAAGCGGTTGCTAAAGTTTTTGCAAGAAACTAACACATATCGAAGATTGTGACACGAGAGAAGAGCGAGAAGAAACGAAGGAAACGTGAAGAAAAACAGGATGCAAGAAGATTATGAAGAGGAAACAGAAGAAGACAGAACGCATGAAACGTGGAGAAAAGGACGAAGGAAGATAAAAAGGATAACGAAAAAAGACGAAGAACGGAAGCTGACTAAGAAAAGGGCAAAATAAAATGCAGAAAATGAGAAGAAGTCGGAGCGGAAGAAATTAATAGAAAATGGAAATGAGCGAAAATGAATGAAGAAAGTGAAAAAAGACGAAGATGTGGAGGAAGAAGGTGAACCAGAAGAATTAAGGAGGTGTAAATAAGAGAGAAGAAATTGAAGAAAAGCAAACAAAAGATGACGAGAAGAGTTTTGTGGAAACGAAGCGAAACGGACCCACAATAACAAGAAACGAGCGAAAGCTATTTACAGAGAAAACAAAAATGATGAAGAAAGAATATGATGAAAAGATAGAAGAAGTGAAGGTGAAATTGACAAAGAAGCAGAAGTGAAACAGATATGAATGCATCCGCTGGATGTAAAATGTCTTAAATAAAGAACAACAACAACTTTAAGATTTGTATGTCATAAAGGGTGTCCCACATCAAATTGCATCACGGAAAAAAAACGCTGTCGAAAATTACCTATTCTTCGATGGGCCTTAGTTCCGGTGCGCTGGGGGGGGGGGGGGGGTTCATTCCCTTGGGTACAGAAGTGACCCCGTAGGCTTCGTACGTAGTACCTTTCAAAAAATGTGTTTTTTTATACTCATTAATGGGTAAAAAAAACTTCAAACTTTGCTGTATCCTGCCTTGTTTACGCACGCCATTTGTATATATTTCAGTAAAGTACAACAGGAAAATAAAAGAACTACGGTCCAAACTGGACATACTAGAGGGTAGGTGATTTATACTATTTTCATAGTTAAGTTTTATAAAAAAAATCATAATCAATGTCCAGTTCATTATTACAAACCGACAATACTGGAGTATTTATATTCGCGCGTCGTCAAATACAACCGGGTTTTCGGGTGTAAATACCGTATTTAATCAATTACTTCTACTGAAATCGGACGCTTGTGTAGTGGCTACACGTGATATGTGTTAATCACTTCATCGATATTATATTACCGCAGTTGGAACGATATCTAACTTTGATAAAAGACTCACGTCGGCTGTCAGCACAAGCTTTGTGTTGAACTAGCAAAAAACCCGTTCTACTATGGGATAATATTCAGCAGCGTACAAGTTAAGAACAAAAACCGTTTACTCGGCTTCGGCTATGGCCGGAGCCAGTCAGCCCCCCGGAGAGGGGGGTGGCACTGGTGATCCCTTAGATTTTTCCCCAGGAGCTCCGCTACCAAACTGGTTACTGAGCTCAGATGAAATAGGATATGAAATTGTGCTCGTTATGCAAGTTCGACAGGAAAACGGATCGCAGGAACAGAATCACAACAGACCAATGACGCCCCTTCCGAGCCCATTCGTCATCGGAGCATCGGTTGAACAAGTCATTAGACTACAGGAAGCAAAAAAAGTTAGCGCATCGAAAGAGAATCGAGGCACCAGGTATTTACTGCGCATGAACTCATATTCCACTGCAAAAAAAAACTGCTGACAATTACCGAATTAATCAACGGGACTCCAGTTGAAGTGTTTACTCATCCTAGTTTAAACTCAATCCAAGGCATAGTCTACGAACCTGATTCTATCCACGATGATGAGAAAGACATCATGAACTACCTAAAGTCCCAAAGAGTTATCAACGTTCGTCGTATCCGCAAACGGGTTAACGGTAAACTCCAAAATACGCCACTGCTGGTGCTGACGCTGAAAGGTGCTGTTCTTCCGGAAGTTGTCCGTTTTGGTCTGCTTCGGGTTGAGATTCGTACATATTACCCATCACCACTTATATGTTACAACTGCGGCATCTATGGTCATCCTAAAAAGGTCTGTAAACAGCTTTCGATTTGCTTACGTTGCTCTCAGCAACTTCATGTAGTCGAAGGGGAACAGTGATTGTGAAACACAAAACAGATAACAGAGTATCATTCGGTGAAGCTCGTCGTGTGTTCCGAGAATCCTCGAAGGACTCGTACGCCAGCATGATTCAACAACGTCTAGCTCAAGTCGAATTAGAAAAGGACACCATTATCCATAAACTGAAAATGGAACTCGATACGCTAAAAACTGAACTAGAACTTCTGAAAGAAGCTGCGCAAAAGAACGACCCACAAGTAAACGATAAACAAGAAATGACTGCACAAAAAGGCACAACACAATGTTGTAACGGCAAGAAAAATCATCATATCACACCTGATGGCTCCCATCACGCAAACCAGACCAATTCGGCATCAGGATACAAAAATAGTAACGAAAAAGAACCAACATGTACCACTACAAATAGCAGCCAAAATAACAACAGGAAATCTCGAAAAGACAAACTATCTACATCGCCACCCAAGGACTAAAGAAACACCAGAAGCTCTAGCTCCCTACGAGCAATGGAGCCACGAAATAGGAGCCGTAGTGACAAACGCATGAACACATCACTCGATAACGAAGGGAATCCGAAGGGTAAACGACGCCATCTGTTCCCTGACGATAGTGGTAAATAACCCACCTGAACAAGCTTATAGACTCCTATCTTTCATCAAAGATTACTATGGCCACAAATGATTTTAACCCTGCTATGAACACGGACTACGACATGGAAAATCTACGAAAATCTCCAATAGTAATGCATACCAACCACTGCACCGACACGGACAACGAAATTGGAATTCTCGTAAACAACACATCACCCATAAACGATATCTCTGCGATGTCAACCAATAAGCAGCTTGGGGGGGAATGTGTAGTACCCCCCTCACTTGCTAGGATGGAAGCGAGTCTAGATAGGGAGGCAGTCCGGGACGTCCTTCTCCTACCCGTTGATTGCCAAACTACTAGCTCGGTTGCTCTCAACAAAACCGGAGAAACAACGCCCCAGCTTAAGTCAACAACCAATGGAACTAAACTACACATTGAAGCAACAAGAAGGCATAGTGCACCACGGCCGCTTCCTGCAGCTGCCTTCAACGATTCCGAATCATACGATCGTTATTATAAAATGCGGATTCAACCTTCTAGCAGCAGACAAATCGATAAACCATCAAATGTACTTCCTGTTCTTTCGCCAAGTGCGAGGTCTCCCACGTCGACCCTGACCAGGGATGTTCCGGCTCGATCCGAAGAGCCTCTGGCGGCAGTTGACGTGGGCTACTCATCCCCCCGGGCAAGTACCCACACACCTCTAGTACCTTACGATCAGTCATACCCCATCGTTCTCTCCAACAATCTAGGAATCTACGGCAATACCGACGCACCAACTCACCACGAACGATCAAATACACAAAACGACGACAGTAGCAGCAGCTCCCCCGCCGACGAGCGCAGCATGAAGATGCTGTTCTTTCAATGGAATATCCGCGGTTTGTGGTGTAATCATTCAGAACTACGACATCTTGTACTCCAGAACCCTCCTATTGCTATTGGTTTGCAAGAGATGATGTGCAAAGATGCAAACAGAGCCCTCCAAAAGCAATATACTTGGAATCTTGCTAATAGACATTATAATCAACGCGCTGGTGCAGCAGGGCTCGGAATCCTAAACGGAGTTCCCCATCACGTTAGTAACACAAGCTCTCAAATTCCTGTGTGCGCTGCCCGTCTGCATAGTCCTTTCAACATTACTATAGTGTCTATCTACATTCCACCGAACAGCGATGACGCAGACATCATTAACACTCTCGATGACATTACAACCAACATGGAACCACCCTATATCATTGGCGGTGATTTCAACGCTGCTCATGAGGCCTGAGGCAGCCCCAAGTCAATACGCAGAGGTCTAAGACTACTAAGCTGGTTCGTCGATAATCAACTAGTGGTCATCAACAACGGAGAACCCACATTTATAAGCTCTTCCCACGGCAATGCATCTTGGATAGACGGTGGTTTCAAGAAATCTCGCGAGCAAATTGAGTTGGTCTATCGCAAATGATACACATGGCAGCGACGACTTTCCTATCAAAGTATACTCCCAAGACCGAGTCTCCGAAACAGGACACCGCAGACGCTGGCTATACAAGAACGCCGATTGGGCCCGATTCGAGAATACCATTATTGATTCCTTGAAATCAGACACAGACCTCTCAATTCACCAGATAAGTGATGTTATCATTGAAGGCGCTGAAGCTTCTATACCAAAAACATCTAGCCGACCCTCCAGAAAAGCAGAAATCTGGTGGACTGACGAAGTAAAAGTTGCTGTCAAGTCACGTCGGAAAGCACTACGTAACCTGAAGCGAACCTCAGCAACAGATACCAATATGGAAGAAACCCGGAAAAAATTTCAACAAGCTCGGATTGCTGCCAGGAAAGTGGTTGCAGAAGCTAAACTTAAATCATGGAATGCTTTCTGCCAAAGTTTCAACCCACATACGTCAGCCGACATCCTTTGGAACAACTTCAATAAACTATGTGGCAAAAGGAAAACAGGACAAAGAGGCTTGATGATAGACGATAAACACGAACAGGATCCTGCAGTCATCGCTCAACAATTCGCAAATTACTTCCAGGAAGCATCAACAACAACAACTCCTGATTTGGATGGTACACCAGACGACGAGGACACGGATTCAGGATTAGAGACCGAGGAAGATGTCGCTATGAACGCAGACTTCACAATTCAAGAACTTCTACGAGCCATCGACTCGGCTACTGGCAGCGACAACGTTGGATATCCAATGATTCGCCATCTCCCTATCACTGGCAAACTGGCGATGTTACGATGTTTCAACCGTATCTGGGCCGAGGGTAAGTTCCCACAACGCTGGAGAGAAGGTGTAGTAATACCCATACCAAAACCTGGCACTTCACAAAGCTCTGTCGAAAACTACCGTCCCATTACGCTCCTGAGCTGTATTGGTAAGATATACGAACGCATGGTGAACCATCGGTTAATATCATTCCTTGAAGACAATAATATCCTACATCCCAACCAGCATGCCTTTCGAGCTGGTCGAGGAACGTCAACATACTTTGCCGAGCTAAGAGAAATCTTAGAAAAGGCCAAACGCTCAAAAACCCACCTGGAATTCGCACTACTGGACATTCGGAAGGCATATGATCAAACTTGGCGCCCACATATATTAAATCAACTTAATCAACTCAATGTTGGGCGCCGTGTTAAAATGTGTATCACTGAATTCCTTAAAAATCGACGATTTTGTGTCAGCTACGGTGGTTCATATTCATCAGAGAAAACTCAAGACAATGGCGTCCCTCAAGGCTCGGTACTAGCAGTAACGTTATTTTTACTAGCCATGAATACAGTATTTAAAGTTGTGCCTAAGAAGATTCACATTCTAGTGTACGCTGACGACATTGTTCTGGTTGCATCGTCAAAACAACTACCAACGGTACGTCGACATCTTTCGAATGCTGTTGACGCGGTGAATACATGAGCAAAATCTGTAAATTTTTCTCTATCGGCCTCCAAATCATGTCTTCTACACGTCTGCCAAAGATCCAGACACAGATGGGCTAACTCGAGAACAGCGATAGTTATTGATGGTGAAAACATACCAGAGGTCAACGTTGCTCGCTTCCTGGGAGTATGGATTAACAAGAAAGGCCAGTTTACCATTCATGGCGCAAAAACAAAAGAAATCCTTCGCAATCGAATAAACTTCATCAAGGTTTTGGCACCGAGGGCAAGCATGTCCTCCCTATGAAAAATTACAAACGCTGTGTGTATGTCAAAGCTAACATACGGTATTGAATTATTTGGAACAGAACTTACCAGTCTACTGCAGCCTATTTTCAATCAGTTGATGAGAGTCTCATCTGGAGCTTTTCGATCCTCCCCCATCCTTAGCTTGTCCGTTGAAGCTGGCGAACTCCCACTAGATTTACGACTAGCCGAATTGTTCATACGCAAATATAGTCGATTAGCAGAAAAAAGCAACCACGAACACCCACACTTCCGTAGAGCTGCAAACACTATACTCTTTAATATTTGCGGAGAAAACATCCCAACTATAGCCAAACTCCAACGCGTTGGTTGCCGTCCCTGGAATCTTCCTCGTACCAAGGTGGATTGGACCATCAAGAGGGCCTTCAAAAAGGGACAGAACACGAATAACGCCAGGATCATCACTCGAGAGCGCCTCAGCACCAAATATTGCGAGTACACCAAAATTTATACGGATGGATCAAAAACCTATAACGAAGTTGGCATTGGAGTCATCGGACCCGGCATTCTTGTCTTGCTTCAGAAATGTAAGCCATCGGTTGAAAAATGGACGGACAGGGACGACCGACGAGAACAACGAATTTTAACCCGGCTTCACATAGGACTTACATGGCTGACGAAGAAACATCTATTCGATAGAATCAGTTCCCCCAATTGCGAAGTATGTAACTCTGAACTCTCCGTTGAGCATATACTGCTTGATTGTATAAAATTTGATCATATCAAGGAAGAAATAGGATTAAGTAACAACCTTCATATTATTCTAAGCAACACGAAAGAAAACGAGACAAATGCACTATAAGAATTATAAATTAAAGTATTAATCAGAGGCGAATGAACCTTCAGGTTTAAAACCTCTATAATAATAATAAAAAAAAATAACAATGTCCGGTGTCTCGCTTGCTTGCTTCATAGTGATTTCTGTTTTTTTTTTCTATGATTTGTTTGCCGTGCTGAGCACCAATGCTACTGACGCCAGGGAGGCTGCTCCCACACCTGGATCCTACCTATAAAGCCATCAACTCATGAACCGGCGACCAATGGCTTTACTTCCCGTGATCAGAGATATTATGCCTCAGCGGCGCCGACTGGGATTGAACCCATTATTGAATCACGCTTACCACTACACCACCGGCGCCGCTACTGATTTCGTTGATGGCATTTCTTTTTTTTATTATTATTAAATATTATTAATAAAATATTATTGTATTCGAGCAATCTTTATTTTATCATTGACACAAATAAGAAAATTCCGATGTTTATAAAAAAACCATGCGCACCCATTATATTTAAGTTCAAGAAATGATTACTTTTTACACATTTTGCTGTAAAAACCGTTCTTGAAAAATGTGTAAAAAATACACATCTATTGACGTTTGCTGGGTTTACACATAAATGTGTAAACGCAGTTTACACATTTTATGAGTAGGCCACTTTTTTCACGAAATGTGTGAATATTGTGTTTACGCTGGTTACCGTGTGGATGCTAAACGAATTAGGATTGGGCGATCTTCAGATAAAGATCGATCTTGACGAATCGATCTTAAATTTGGCTCTAGAATCGATCCACTAATTAAATCGGTACCAAAGAATCGATCTTTGATAGATCGATCTTTTACTTTTAATTTTTTTTATTATTACATAATACGCTTGTTTACATTGGAACCCCAAAAATTGTTTCCTTTATAATATTCAATTAAATATTGTCGTTTCACAGGAGGAAGGTAGCCCAAACATTCAAATGTTGTTGTATTCATAAATATCGGAAACGCAAATAGTGACGTCATTGTAGGAAGCGATACTGATGTTGACGTTATGTTAGTTAAATTTACAACGCAGTCTGTGGTGTCTATGGTATTTATTTAAGGTCGAAAAGATCGAAAGAAGAGATGGATTTTTTTTTATCTTTTCGTGGACAAAGAATCGATCCGAAAAATCGGAAATCGGGATGAAAAAGATCGATCTAACATCGCTCAATCCTAGAACGAATAGACAGTGCATCACAACCAGCGTTGCCAGATTGTTTTAAAGCTTATCGGTATCAAAGGTATTAAAAAATCGGTATTTTCGGTAGGGGAAATCACAGCTTCGGCATGACAGACTATTTTCGGCAACTCAAATTGAAACACTATTTTCACTGGATTTTCTTACGAAAACACTTCGCTGAATGCATGCAAACGATTCTTTATGCTTTCAGTTTCAATTTGACTATATTTTTACCACTGAGAAAAAGCAATCTAGCAGGGTTTTCTTGAAATGAAACACACGCACTACAAATTGTAGCTGATTTCGAGTTGCCGATAATAGAACAGCAGATTTACATGCAGTTCAAATGGAACGGTTACCAAAGAAAAACTGGTTGCCGACAATACTCGCTCTCACTAGAGAAGATTGGAGCTTTTTAAAAGCGTTTCAAAACAGTTTTTGACAATTCTTTCGACTGAAATTGTTAGAGCAGCTGGCAGCAAAAGATTGTAAACAAACCAATATTGCATATGTGTGCGTTCCTTAGAGAAAAAGGCTATAGAAAGAAGGTCGCTGCTTAGGTTGCCGAAAATACGTAAATTCCCCTGTTTACTATTTATTTAATTTTATATTTTTTGCCGTTTTTGAAAGCGACAATTTTAACGATGGTGACGACTGGGATTTGAGGGGAATTGCTTTGTTTGACGGTTTTCTCAGTCTTAAAACACTCGACGAAAGAAGCTCTCCTGGCTGAAGGTTAGAGAAAAGCTGGAAAAACCACCGGGAAACTTCCGAGACACGAATTGAAAAACTTGTGGCGAAAATTTAAATAAACTATTGGAAAAAAAATCGGATGTTACATCCAAAGGAAGCCAAAAAAGTTTCGGAAACCGGAAGTAAATTTCCAGAAGAGCCATTTCCAGAGAAATACAGAAGAAGCTCGGAAAAACCTTCCAATAGAAGTCGAACAAAAAAACCTTTGGCTTCCAGAAGAAGACGAAATAAATTTATGGGAGGATTAAATAAACTTCCTTGAGAAGACGACATAAACTTTCTGGAGACGCTGGCAATTTTCCTGATATTCAAAAAACATCCCTGAAGACTCCGAAATTTCCCTGAAGTTTACAGAACATTCCTGAAATGCACTCAGGAATATTCCATAATTCCTCGGAATTCCTTAAAAGTTCTTGTAATTTTCCTGAAATTAGTGGCTGTTTTGGAGTTCTCTAGCCATCCTCGAAGCACTCGGAACTTCCCTGATTATAATAAGACTACCGGAATATCTCTAATCATCACAGAAGATCTCTGCACTTTCTTGAAGATTACGAAATATCTTAAGTGCTCTCACAATTTTCTTTAATTTATTGTAACATCAACATTGAAGTTCTCTGATCTTCCCAATTTTTTAATTTTTTAAAGTTATCGACACTGCCATTAAAAAGCATAGAACATCCCACTAAATGTTCTCACAATGATCTAATGTTCATGTAACTTTCCTTACGTTTCCTAAATTTGCAGGATATTGCTGAAGTTTTCGGACATTGCCTGAGTTTCTCGGAACTCCTTTATAATTTCAGCAATTTCATTGAAATTAATTGATCTGTCCTGATGTTCTCTGAGCTTCACTAAAGTTCCTGAAAACCATTAAATTTCATTGGACTCGTGAAGTTTCCAAAATATGTATGAAGTTTCCTTAAGTTCACTGGAGTTCGCTGGACTTTTCTGAAAATTCCGGGTTTTCGAATTTTAACAGAAGTTAATGAAACTGTCTTTAATTTATAGAAACTTACACAAACGCCTGGACTTTTCTGAAGTTCCAGAACTTCTTAAATGTGCATGCAGCTAGTGTAGTCTGATAGCATCCTTGAAGCTCCGGGAAAGTTAAAAAAAAACTGGCGGGGAAGATGAAAGAATCATTCGAGCGAAGGCTGAAGAAGCTTCCAAGGTAAGGTGAAAGAAAACTCCAGGGGAGGTTGAATGAAACTTCAGGAAGTTTAAAAATGAATAATGTTTAAAATTACCAGAAAGAGCCATCGATTTTTTCTCGATTGATGGGCCAAAAACGGTGAGGAAATGAAAACATTAGTCGAAAGAGTATGAAGCATAACGCATCTTTAGAGATGATTGTATAGAATTTTGAAGGCTCAAAAAATATGAGGTATTCAATAAGATATAAGTCCCTAACAAAAATCATCTCCGCAATTCAAGCGCGTGCAGGCAATAATAATTTTGATTATTTATAAAAAACGGTATAAATCGGTATAAAATCTTAAAAATCGGTATTCTGAGGAACCTTATCTGTATACCGGTATCTAGTTTGGAAATCGGTATAAATACCGATAAATCGGTATATCTGGCAACGCTGATCACAACCGAACACAGGGTTCTCGTTCGGTGCTCGCTTCCGTTCCAGGTGACATCACTGCTTACAGAAAAACTTGGAAATTCTGTCAAATACCCCACAATATGGGTATTTTTGAAATTGCAGTGACGTGATTACCGGTCCATCCATGTTTGACGCCATTTTTAAATCCAAGATGGCAGCTTCCGGTTACAGAAAAACTTGGAAATTCTGTCAAATACCTCACAATAATGGGGATACAGATGATCGTTACATTCCATTCGGCGGATGAAAAATCTATGTTATCAAGTTCAAATCATTACTCCATTGGTCACTGCACAACCATGAACTATTAATTTTCCATTATGCCGATGGAAAATCAGTCGAGGTACACTACCCGTCATAAGTGACGACTCGCGTGGAAAAGTATTGCAACACTCATCTGAATATTGCATCACCTGAAAAAGTTTAGCATCACCCAAGAAAAGTTTATATTTTCACTAAAATTTGAACAAATTCACTGCATCACTGTTAAATTATTGTGGTAAGCATTCAGAAAGCTCTTAATTAGACTAGGAAATTTTTGCAGAAAGTGATGGCTCCCGGTAGAGAAGATAGATATCACTATTGATAGTACTGAATCATTTCGAGCTAGAAATCATTTCAAATTTATTTTATCCTTAGTAGATAAGTTTGAAATCACTATGAAAAAAAGTAAATCATTAAATATATTTTACCCGCCATAAGAATAATATCGCTCCACGGAGAATCAGACCTGAAAAGTTTGGAATCTCGTGAAGTCGTTGCGATTCTATACACAAAAGTTTGGTATGATATGAATTTGAAGTGAATCAGAACTGAAAAGTTTGAAATCACTTGAATTTGATGTGAATCAGAGCTGAAAAGTTTGAAATCACTTGAATTTGATGTGAATCAGACCTGAAATGTTTGGAATCACTTGAATTGGATGTGAATCAGACCTGAAAAGTTAAGAATCACATGAATTTGATGTGAATCAGACCTGAAATGTTTGAAATCACTTGAATTGGATGTGAATCAGACCTGAAAAGTTTGGAATCACTTGAATCGATGTGTATAAGAGCCCAATTTCCCAATTTTTTTTAATGCACTGGATCAGTTGAGGAAATTTTAAATTCAATTTGTTGTGTACAGAATCACTTCAGGAATGTATGAAATTTGATGATGAAATATTTGAAAAACACTGGATGACTTGGGAGAAGTAAAGAATCACGGTGAAATATATTGATTTTAAAACCAACATGTAAAATGGAGATTTCTTTGGGAAGTACTGATTTGGAAGTGAATAAGCGAAATAACAAAAAACTCTTCAGGATACTTTAAAATCACTTTCAGGAGTCTTGAAACCACTTCACTTCAGAAAATTAGGAAATACAGAAATGCTAAATAATTCTAAAAAAGTTACACATTATTTCGGATTCAATCAGAATACAAGTTTCTTGTACAGCTTAAATTTACTCTAGGATCGTTTAAACCATTTTTATCAGATTTTAGATTCCTTGAAATATGCTCCATTCACTTTTATCACCGCCGTGCACACCCTGGGCATCCGCTCAATCAATTTTCTTATAGCATCATCATCTATTTGTTGCCAACACCGCATCACCGCAACACGGCATTCCCAAAGATGCTCATGATTTTGTGGTCTAATTTTTCGAGTGGCCCGATCCAGCTCGATGGGATTTAGATCAGGCGATTGCGCTGGCCAAACCATGTTGACCATTTCTCCTTTTTGTTCCTTTCCACTCTGATTCACATCCAATTCAAGTGATTCCAAACTGTTCAGTTCTGATTCACTTCAAATTCATATCATACCAAACTTTTGTGTATAGAATCGCAACGACTTCACGAGATTCTAAACTTTTCAGGTCTGATTCCCGTGGAGCGATATTATTCTTATGGCACGTAGTATATATTTAATGGTTTACTATTTTTCATAGTGATTTCAAACTTATCTACTAAGGATCAATAAATTTGAAATGATTTCTAGCTCGAAATGATTCAGTACTATCCATAGTGATATCTAACTTCTCTACCGGGAGCCATCACTTTCTGCAACACTTTCACAGTCTAATTCTGGATTTCTGAATGTTTACTACAATAATTTAAAAGTCATACAGTGAATTTGTTTAAATTTTAGTGAAAATATAAACTTTTCTTGGGTGATGCTAAACTTTTTCAGGTGATGCAATATTCAAACGAGTGTTGCAATACTTTTCCACGCGAGTCATCACTTATGCCGGGTAGTGTACGTAGTACCGGCTCGAGATGGAAAATGACAAGTGTGCAGGAACTCACGGTCTCCCAGTGTTGGTGAGTTCTTTGTCGTTAATGTTCACGAAAAGTTCACTATTTTGCCATACAGAAATTCAAAACAAAAATGTTTATGGGCGGATTTGGACAGTTTTTGACCTGTTTCATACGACCGGAAGGTGTATGCTGGTCACAAATGCCATGCCAAACTGATTTCCTACGCAATTAATCAATATTTGATGGGAATTTCGTTAATAAACACGAGGAGCATTTCTTATAGTAAAACTTGCCATAACAAAATGGGGGGTTCATTTTAGTAATCAAACTTCTTCCGACTGTGTCACCTCTCTTAATCGCCTAGTGCCTGGTATGTACCCACGACGCGATCGTTTCGCACATCCGCTCGGTTCGTTTGCACTTGTTCAACGCGTAGCGCGGTTACGTTTGCAACATTAGAAACGAACGGAGGGTGAGAAACTGTCATCTTTCGGTTCGGTTTGTAGATTCTGAACAAAGTAGGGTAACTGATGATGGTTGGACCTATTTAGGCCGGTTTCACACGACGTCAACATTCATGTCGTATTTTTATGAATTCAACATATAATTATAAAAAATGCGTGATTCGGGGAAAGATCTACCTTTCATGTTTCTAATAATAACATAAAAAATAAAATATTATGAACAAATGATTTTATAAAACGTTTTTATTCAGCAAAGAATTATGATGTTGGTTGGACCTAAAAAATGATGATGGTTGGACCTATTTTTGCAAATGCTAGTTTAGCCAATATTTGTTCAAAAACTTTATTCAAAGCTTATTGGTATCTTGAAAAAAAAAAACCCTTTTTATACAGTTTTTATGAATTTGCTATTTAAAAAAAATCAAGAAATTTGAGTTTAACTTCGTTTTTAAAAAAGTTCACTTTCTCCACGCATTATTCATCATGGCTCATTTTCGCGGAAATCATTGACCCGATTTGGAAATTTTTCAACGTCAAACTATAGGTATTGTGGTCCCATTGAAAGCTATCGAATATTGTTGGAATCGGTCAACTGGTTTCGGCGATATGGCCTGAACAAGCTCCAAGGTATATGGAACATGGACCTAATTTTGACATGGAAGGAATAAAACCTATCATGCGACACTTCACATTACTTCCAAATTCGATAACAAGATCAATAACAAAATTGACTGCCATTGGCCACTTCCGGGCATTTTCTGGGTGCCCCGGGGAATTTAGGGGCTCAAAATGACCGAATATCAGAACTTAATTCCGGTTTTATAGTTCTTTTTCTCCTAGGAGTTTTGTTTTCGGAAATAAGTATCAGTTAGAAATTTTTAGTTTGTTAACATTTTATTTCAAGTTAATTCACACACAGAAGGTGTATGAGAAGTGCTTGATGTAAATTCACAGGAAGAAGTAAAGCCGTTGGTCCTCAGTCATGATGGGTCGATGGGTGTGGTAGCTGTATCCCTGGCGTCGGTATCCCAGATATTGATATGACAAAATAAGTCCTAAATTAGCACGGATCCGTTTTTGGCCAAAATCGAACCCTTGCTGTACTATAAAACCATAGTTAAAGATCCTTAAATGTTTATCTCTATGTAAGAGGAAAAGTTCCAATCAAATTCAACGTTCAATTTAACTGCAAATACTTTTTGCACTCTTTCCCTGTCAAAATGAAAGATGTCGGTGGGTATCTATTCCACCAAACAGGATTAAACTTTCCATACACGTTATTTTCTCTGAACTCGTTCCGTGATTAAAAGTGCTTCTGACATGAGCATATAGCATCTTCTTCTGCTTTCGTTCCAAGTCAGCAACCGCCTCTGTTTTTGAGCTGATAAAACGCTTCGTTTCTATTTAGGACTCACAGCCATTTTGCACCGCATTTTATATATTTCGTTCGGCGTACAGTCGACCCCTTTCGCAATCATACATAAATATACACCGCACACTATGTGGTTGCTTTGCCAGTGTTTCTCCTCACAAGGACCACTGAAAACATACGAAAGCATAAATACACACAAATAAAACAGGCGGAACGCTTATCTCATTTCGACGCGTTTTTGAGGCAGCAGAGCTCGCCCTTAAAACAACCACAGAAGCAATCAAACCGAAACTATTGAACAATTTGTTTTTCGATTTTGGGCGCAAAACTTTTTATTCGCTACCCTTCCCTTCGTCCCTGGTGCTGCTGGAAATGGGAAATTTTCTTAGCCCGAAATCCGTGCTCGAGCGCACATCTTTCGCTCAATGATGGTCCCATGTGAGCAGCCACCGAGAGTAAGAAGAAACGAGCGATACGTTTTGTATTGTAGGGTATTATTTTCTGACCCGGGTAAATTTTTCTTCCTCTTGGACGGATTTAGAAATTGCTGCCAGCGAGCGACTTTCTCAAGTTTCAGATAAAAGCGGTAACAGGAAGTGAAACGAGAAAAATAATAGTTTTTTGGAAAAGTTTCTTATTCAATAGGAAAGAGCTGGCTCGTTATCGCTGCCAAAGCAGTATCACAGACGTAAATATCCGGCTGGGAAAATGCTTTCTCTATCGATAAACACCCACTCCACGTGCCTCGGCAATCTTATGCTAATGAACAATCGATAAATCTGCACCGTTTCCGTAATCGACGGCCAGTCTTCGGGGGGCGGCGGAACGCTTTTATCCTCATAATCGTAATTTCTCCGATAGCTGCGCCTGGCTTCAGGTCTGCGCTTGACATCACGGCGGACATCTGCTAGACGTCCAATTAAAGCTCGCTTCTCCGCACCGTGTTTGTGTGTTTATGTGCAGAGGAAAATTATCCACCCACTTTCCTTGGCACATATACGCAGCTACCTACCACCGTTGATGTACACGTACATAGGAAATTCTGGGAAGGGATTATACGATAATGGAACAATTATTGCGTTAATGCTGCATCGCGTGGATCTCCACTTTAAGATGCTTTGCATGTACGCCAATTAAGATAGGTGCTTTCAGGCCTAATTGGATCCGAAGGAATCGTCGTGCGACAAAATTTTCCGGTACAACTCGATGTGTTCCTCTTTAATCATATCATCAGTTCCATTTGCGTTGAATGGTTTGAAAAACTAATCACTTTTCATTAACTTTTCAACGGAAACACCGGAAAAATATCACCATACCGCACAGTCAAGCCTAACGAGAATGGATTTGTTTTGCAAATCAACGTAAATTAATTGCAAACACAATCAAAACAAATTACCATTTGAGGCACATAAATTTGAAATTTCATCACCAGTCAGTCCTCTGGGCTGCCGGGCCAGGAATGGTGTGTGATTCCCTCTAATGACCCGATGGCCGTCTGTCTGTCTGTTCGCGTTCACAATCGCGGATAGGCAGTGTAGTGACAACGATGGATGCATATGTAGATCATTGATAATAATTTGAAATACATCATCATCACCATCATCGTCTCATCATTATCGCGGTCGTTATGGTTATAGCGTATAATCATCGACGTGGGGCGATATCGTAAAGCTTAATGAGCAATAGTTTCAGATTCTAATTTTGCGCAGAGGCTGATTTATGAACTTTTTAGTGGGAAGTGAGGACTGCTTTAAACTCAAATCAAAATGAAAAGTATTGCTCCTGGCTTGTTGGGGCATAGTGCTCGAACGACTGGTGAAGACACAAGCCCGATGGAGGGCGACACATCTAAATCTCAATTCTAGATGCTCAACAAATCTCACACTAGCGAATCAATCTTCGAAAAATCTTGTTTCATTTCTCGCATCTATTTGGATCGCGCATCATCTTTTTGCAAGAAATCTTCAGAATCGTCATAAATCTTCTTTCTATCTATTCAGCGTACGCGCAGCTAACCACAGCAAAACACAATTTTTCCTGCATCGTAGATAGAGTCGCCCCCCCTCGCACAGGCCTAATAATCGCAACGTTCATGGTTCGAGCCCAGTCTGTTTCCTTTTCTAATTTTTTTGAACGTCATATATTCCTTCCAACCATCAAGTAATTTCTACCCATCCAAGAGCTTAGTTGTGACACAGAGAACAGACGTCCAACTTCGGTCAGAAACTTGTGTAAAGATAAGTGGGAACATCGCCGTTACGTGGCGCTAGCATCTCCTGATTTTCTCTATAAATTTTCCGCTTTCGACCAATTTGGCGCTAGTATCGATACATTTTCTGTTCAAAATTGCCACTTGGCGCTACCAGCACTTAGTGCCTAATGTAAATTTTGCAACGCCAGTGCCATCATGTTGTTAAATAGGGTTTTTAAGTGGGGAAGTCACCGTTAGCGGCGATTAAGTTGAAAAGGAATCTTTACACAAGTTTTTAGAGAAATTTTGTTCGAGTCTCAACGTCTGTTCTCTGTGGTTGCGAGTACTAAAAATTTATTATATGATGTGTGTAGTACTGAAGATCCGACAGATGGCGTCCTTTCATTGGTAGGAAATCATTTTTGCAGTTTGGATGTGGATGATGTCAAAAACAACAAAACATGATTAATTGAGTACATGGGACTTTGATTACTTGTTGCTTGCCACACTTTAGTACCTAGCTGGGTGAAATAAACCATTTTTTTCCTTGATTTGTTTCCGTACTGAGTACCAATGCTAGCGACGCCAGGAAAGCAGCTCCAACGTTGCCAGATTATTTTAATACTTATCGGTATCAAAGGTTTTAAAAATCGGTATTAATTGGTATTTACTATTCTAATTAATTTAATTTTTTTGCCGTTTTTGAAAGCGGAAATTTTAATTTTTGGACTATGATCGGATTTTTCCGGAAGACAACTCCGGGAAATGTTTGAATTAGCTTCTAAAGGAAGCTGAAAAACACAAACAGAGAAAGAAGAAAGAAGCTCTCCTTGTCGAAGTTTGAGGAAAGTTCTTAGATAAGTTGGAAAAAGTTGGAAGGGTTGTATACTAGATACGACCGCAGGGTTAGCGTTGGATAACGTCTGTTATGTGTTGTACTTAATTGTGAATATTATATTTTAGGAATATTCCTTAATAACTCTTTTGCGAAAGTTTGGTGGCCCTGAAAAGGGCCGTTTTGTTGGGCTGATGTTGTTAACAATGATGGAACGGGTGACCTTGTTGGACGCTTATATAGTAGAACAGAAAATATCAGACGTGTCGGATACTCGCATACGTACGTTAAACTCTTTCTTGATAATGTTGTGGCCCTGAAAAGGGCAATTTTTCCAACGCGCTCGGCGTAGTTGCCCTTGCGGAGCAGACGGTGAATACGACCGACTGAGAACTGCAGCAGCTGGGCATTCCATGACGGCGGTCCAGTATACCGGAGCACTGACACCAACGCACTCGGCGTAGTTGCCCTTTCGCCCCCAGGCTCTGCTGCCGCTGCTCTGGTACTTCTGCTCTGCTGCTCTGCTGCTGGGTCGACGATCGGATAGACAATGATGGAACGGGCGACCTTGTTGGACGCTTATATAGTAGAACAGAAAATATCAGAGGTGTCAGATACTCGCATCTGATGTCTCGGTTGGAGAAAGTATAAGAATATAAAAAAATCAATCGATTTTCACCATCTTTGACAATGGTTTACTTTAAACCATTTTTCAATAGTTTACAGAATTAAATCAATAGTTTTGAAACATTCAGCAAATTGCTAGAAATATTTCCAATCGATTGATGCCATTATCTCGTAAATCTATTGAGAGACGGTTGAGTTATTATCGTTCAAAATCTTTTAATTTTTCGTAACGCATCCAAAATGACTGTTTTCAATTTTGTACCCCCGTATGTTGCCGAAAGACGTTATCCAACGTCAAAACATTCGGGGAAGACAAGAATTGATTCGAAAATTTAAAGAACTAATCGAAAAAAAAATCGTTTGTCACATCCAAAGGAAACCATCACAGTTTCGGAAATCGGAAGTAAATTCCTGATGTAGCCATTTCCAGGGGAAGTCAGAAGAAGGTAGGAAAAACCTTCCAATAGAAGCTCGACGAAAACGTATGGTTTACGGACAAACTTCCAGGAGAAGAAAAAGAAAGAAACTTCTGGGAGAAGATCGATTGAACTTCCTGGAGAAGCTGGCAAAAACTTCCTAAGGTAGATTGGAAGTAACTTCTGGAGAAAGTCGGAAGCCAGAGCGTTCACGGAACATTCGAAAGAAACAAGAACATAATTCCAGAAGAAAGAGAATTCTGGGGATGTTCTTATGATCCAGCAAATTTTCCTGAAGTTTTTGGAATATTCCTAAAATGCACTTAGAAATATTACATAATTTTACGGTATTTTTAAAAGTTCTTGCAATTTTCCTGAAGTAAATGAGGCTCTTTTGAAGTTCTCTGATCATCCAAGTACGCCAAGTACTCAGAACTTCCATAATCAGGGCTACCAGAATATCTCTAATCATCTTTGAATGTCTCTGGACTTTCTTGAAGGTTACGAAATTTCTTAAGTGCTCTCATAATTTGCTTGAATTTATAGTAACATTAGCATTAAAGTTCTCTGATCTTCTCGATTTTTTTTTTTAAATTTTAACTGCCATTAAAAGGTTTGGAACTTCCCATAAAATGTTCTCACGATGTTCTTATGTTCCTTACGTTTCCTTAATTTGCATGAGCCCCTCGGAACATTGCTTAAGTTTTCGGAAATTGCCTGAGTTTCCCGGAACTCCTTGAAATTAATTTACCGATTGTTTCTCGAGTCATGGGTAGCCAAAAACGGTGAGGAAATGGAAACATTATTCGAAGGAGTATCAAGCATAAGACATTTTTTGAATGTTTTTTTTTTAATTCTGAAGGCTCAAAAAAATTGAGATATTCAAAAAAATCCGAGTCTCTCACAATAATTTTCTACAAAATTTGGGCGCGGGCATTTTGATTATTTTAAAAAATCGGTATAAATCGGCATAAAATTTCAAAAATCGGTATTCTGAGGAATCTTATCTGTATATCGGTATAAAGTTCGGAAATCGGTATAAATACCGATAAATCGGTATATCTGGCAACGCTGAGCAGCTCCTACACCCAATTTAAGGATTATTTTTTTCTAATTGCGCGAGTAAAATTTTATTCAACTGTAAGTTGTTTTCGAAAGCCTTGCTACGCTCAAATTTACAGTGTACTTGTCACCTTTCGCGTCTCTAGAGCCGCTAGTGTCGGGAGAAATCGTGTCTTGGGGGAAAATTGGTTTAAGAACTATGAAAAAGTGTTATGCTTCTGAATTATAACTTAGTTCCAAAATTAGGGATCTTTTGATGTTAAAGATCATAAAAGTTATCCAAGGACACATATTTTTGGAATTTTTTTTAAGTTATTCACATAATCATGACAATTATTTGAAGGTCACTAATCTGAACGTTATTGAGCTGAGTAGTTTGATCGAAATTATCTAGAATATATTGACCATAAAAAGACTCTTCGAAGGAAATATCTCACGTTGCCGAATGTCAACGATGTCACATTTGAAAAATAAGTCAACATTTTGAGTGTGATAAGATTTCCGAGGGAATCTGAATTTGAAGAAAGTTTGAAAATAGCTTTAAGCAGAACTTCACTGTTTGGCTTAATTCCAAATGCCGATGAGAAATCTTAGAACTGTCAACTTGTCATACCACTTTCATTATAAATAATAAAAGTTGGGTTCATAAGGTTTCCTAGATAAAAGTTTCCTTGTCGAAAGTAAGGTTCTTGCAGAAGAGTCACATAGGACGTGCCATTTGGCATTAATCTTTGCAGATTTATCGTTCCTGTGCTTTTTTGCTGGAGATTGGTTTGTACTATCTTAAGGTTCACTTTACATTGATGCATCGAAAAATTCAAAAGCAGTTTTTCTTGACGCGTAATGTCAGATGATGTGAAATGTACCTACATCCAACAGCTTTGCTATTTTCGCCATGGATGGGAATATCCAGCCAGCTGTGACGGAAAAACGCAGCAAGAAGAGGAAGAAGAATCGGGGCCAGTCCGATGGCACGATTGGTCACGACGATGCCTCTGCAACGAACGAAGATGTTGGTGACGCTGCCGTAAAAGAAAATGCTGCCAACATGAGCGCGGCAAAAGTGAAACTACCTCCGCTGGTAGTGAAAAATGCCCATCTTAACGAGCTCATCGCGGATCTGGCGTCGCTGGGTGTCAAAGCCGAATTCAAATTGGGCAGAGTCGGCATCAAGGTGGTGCTCTGTACCAAAGCGAAGTATGACTTGGTCGTCGCCCACCTGAGGACTTCCAAGGTGGAATTCTTCACCCACGACATTCCCGGTGAGAAACCATTCAAGGTCGTCAGGGGCCTACCAAACTTCGACCCGAAGTTTATCGATGGGTTTATCAGGGACCGGTACAAGCTGGCCCCAAGTGCCGTCTATCGGATGACAAGGAAGGACGAAAATGTGAAGGCGTATCCGGACTCTCTTTTCCTGGTACACTTCCAGAAGGGAACGGTGACGCTCAACGCGCTGAAAGACATTCGCTTCATCAATTCCATCATCTCTGGTGGTTCTCATCAAGGATTCGACAAGCAGTGCCCTCAACACGAGGATTTCAAGCGCATCCGAAAACAGGCGTCCATCAACAATCAACCGGAATGAAGGAAAGATAACGCACCAGTTTTCAGGGCGCAGGACTTTCCACCTCTTCATGGGCAAACGAATTCACGGGTGCGATCCGCATTTGCTTGGCTCAACTATCCACAGTCCGCTCGATGATCAGGTTGCGCAATGCGTTCAAAACCTAGATGCCTCCTCTTGTGTCGTGCCTCCGGTGGATATGATTACAGTACAACAGATTTGTTCAGCGCTGAAATGCACCAAGAACATGAAGGCTTCCGGATTTGACGGCATATTTAACTTGATCTTGAAGAGATTCAGCATGAAACTGCAGTCTCTTCTAACCGCTATCTTCAACAGATGCTTGGAACTGCACTACTTTCCAAGCATCTGGAAAGTAGCAAAAATCATACCAATCCGCAAGCCCGGTAAGGATCGAACATTGCCTTCAAACTACAGACCAATCAGTCTCCTTTCAGCACTGAGCAAATTGTTCGAGAAACTCATTCTCAATCGTTTGCTCAAGTTTGTCGAGGAAAATAACATTCTCCTTCCGGAACAGTTTGGATTCAGAAAGGGGCACTCCACCAATCACCAGCTAGTACGGGTGATGAATAACATCCGAAGTAACAAAGCTGTATCCAAGTCCACAGCCATGGGCTTGCTAGACGTCGAAAAGGCGTTTGAAAATGTTTGGCATAACGAACTTGTGTACAAGCTTTCTAACTTCAACTTCCCGTTACATCTGGTTAAAATCACCCGTAACTACCTCCTGCAAAGGTCAATTAAGGTATCGTTGAATGGTTGTCTTTCAGACACGTTTTCCATCTCAGCAGGAGTCCTGCAAGGCAGTGTGATGGGCCCTTTGCTTAACAGCATTTACGCTTCCGACATTCCTCCCCTCGGAGACGGATGCGTGTTCTTCCTGTTCGTAGATGATTCCGTAATAGCCGTCAAAGGAAGGATGCCTCGCGAAATAACGAACAAACTTCAACGATGCCTTAACGCCTTTGCTGATTATGCCACCACGTGGAAAATCAAAATCAATGCCTCCAAAACACAAGCGATCATGATCCTCCATCGGCAATCGCCCAAACTGAAACCGGCTCCATCTTGTACTGTAATTTTGGATGGCACAAGGGTTGAGTGGTCCGCCGATGTAACCTATGTCGGGATGTTGTTCGATGAAAAGCTCCTCTTCCGTTCGCATGTAGAGAAAACTGTAGTCAAGTGTTCTACCTTGGTTAGGTGTCTGTATCCGCTGATTTGCCGCAGATCCCCCCTCTCAAAGGCAAACAAACTGGCTGTCTACAAACAAATCATAGCACCTGCGATCCTCTACGCAGCTCCGGTGTGGGAATCATGTGCACAGACTCACAGGAACAAAATTCAGGTCGCTCAGAATAGAGTGCTGAGGATGGTTCTTGATCGTCCTTTCGACACTAGAATAACAAATTTACACGAAGAGGCAGGCATTGCCAAAAAAGATTCCAAAATTAACGAAATTAGAACTAAATTTGCACAAATATGTATTTTATCAGAACATGCTTTGATAAGCAATTTGTATATAGTAGCTTAGGTGTATACAGTAGTTGTAGGTTAGTTGTAGTTTTCCTTTCCTTTATTTAACGTCGGTCTCTGTTCCGCAATCTAGTGCCAATCACCGACGGACCGATTCGATTGCCATCCATTGACGGCAATCGAATGTGCAAGGAAGGCAGCTTCCACACCTGCGTAGGATATCGCACCCATTCACAACACACATGGGCCGGGACCAACGGCTTTACTTCACTTCCGAAGGAAGACGTGACCAGAGATTTTTATGCCTCAGAAAAATCCCACCGACCTCCGCTGGGATTGAACCCAGACCCATTGGGGCGTTAGAAAGCAGTCACGCTTACCACTACACCACCGGTGCCGGCTTTAGTGTTAGTTGTAAATAGTAATTATAAGTAGTTTCCTTCTTCAATTTAAAACAAACCAATCTCACCAAGGTGGTCATTCTCTAAAACAGGCCTGATAGGACTAGGAACTGTAATTAATAATTAAAATTTCAAATGTACTAAAGTTGAAAAGACGCATCTGTGTCACTTGAAAATTCATGCATGTAAACCACAGAAATAAAGATCATTTAAAAGTTTAAGTTCGCACCTTTTATATGCATGTTATTTTATAAAGGCAGGTATTAATGTGTATTGATTTATCACAATTAGTAGTAGAGAATTGGAGCTGTTTGAAGAATTAAACCCAGTCCTTCTGCGTGAGAGCCCCAGCACTAACCGCTGCGTCATCTGAGATTTAATAAAGTGAGCTGTTGTCCCGCCTACTGTTGGAGTTTTCAGTGTCAGCTGACTGACTTGAATACGAAACACAACACCTTGATGAATTTTAAATTGGTGTATGTCCGCATGGTATTCCAACACATTTGTGGCACAGTGGTTAGCGTTCATGGATCGCATGCCAAATACACGGGTTCGAATCCAGGACATTACATTTTAATTATTTATTTTTTGATGTTTGGATAGAATGTTGATGCACTGTTCAAATATAAGAATTATGATTTATTCGGGCCACTAATCATTTAATATTTACGTACATTAAATTTTGTTACTAATAAAGACTTGTGCGGATTGCTCCTTGTGGCTTGAAAGTTCTGTCGGAACTTTATTCGAACTTTATGAAATTGAAAGTACTGTCGGAACTTTATTTGAACTTTATGGAACTTGAAGGTTCGGTAGGAACTTTATTGAACTTTACGGAACTTGGAAGTGATTTTAATCGTTGAATGCAGAACTTTTGGTTAGGGGCTGTCCATAAACTACGTAGACAGTGTAGGGGGGGGGGGGTTGATAATTATCCACGGCTACAAATTTTAATTTTTTTTTGTATGGACAATTGTCTACGCATGGGGAGGGGGGGGGGGTCAATAATCCCAAAAACTGTACGTAGTTTATGAACAGGCCCTTACTTGGGATGAAATCCGGCCCGCTTCATTGTCTGCTGGACGAACCAGACGGAAGAATTGACCTTCTTGGCCATGTCCCGAATCGAAAGGTTCGGATTGCGCTTGAAGTAATCCTTCACCTTCACGGGGTCGGTTGTCTGGGTCTCCTTGAACGATTTAACCACACGAGACACGGTCGAATCATAGAGGTAACTCTAAGGGCCGTTTTCTTCACCAACCCCGCTTAACGCTTTAAACCTGGTTTACCGTAAACTTCGCTTGAATTTAAACGTCAGTTTCAAGCCTCGCTTAAAAATTGCATTTCTTCACGTCGGTTTAACAATTTGAGGCGGCCGCTTACCGTAAACCTGGTTTAGCAAATTTTCCAATATCGTTTCAGTATATTTCCAACCAAAACGTCATTTTTAGCAAGTGAGATTTGTTTTGATCTGAGTTTGCCTGTTTGCTTTTTTATTACGTAGAAAAGAAAATGCCACCGAAAATCGAACAAAAAAAGCGAGTTCGCTCGGCTAATTTTTCGGAAGCAGAGGAGGAGCTGCTGGTGAGATTGGCATTAAACCGCAAAGATGTCATTGAGTGTAAGGCCAGCGATACGCAGAGGAATGATGATAAAGCCAGTGCGTGGGAGGAAATCACCGCCGAGTTTAATGCAAATTGCCTCAACACGGTGAGTAAGATATTTCATAGTATTTAATTACCACTTCTCCGCGTTACAAATTTATGTAAAAGGCTTTGTTTTTTTTTTTTAATCTTAAGTTCGAACTTCTACAGTATTAAAGAAGAAATATGAAAACATAATAAAAAAAAGTTGGAGGGTGGTGTACAAGACACGACCGCATTGTTGACGTAGGACTACGAAATTTTTGTTCGATTTTTTAGTCTGAAACGGAATAAATTTAACCCACCGATAAGGCTACAAATAGAACATAATTTATTTTCCCTTACAAATTATTTGATTTTTGTATAATTTTGATGTAGTGATGAATTGAATGGGTGAATCATGGATTACCCTATATTAATTCTGTTCTAACTAATTTCTGAATTGATCTTGGTTGGTGCGTTGGAATAAAGAAGGTGCCAAGCGTCATCGGAAGTTCTTCGTGATAACATCCAGGGCCTGCCATCCGTCTGGCTCGACGGCCATGAATGTCGTATACGCTCTGAAGCGACAGGGACGCACTTTTACGGTTTCGGAGGTTAAAACTTATCACCAACGTGAAAAAACGGCCTTTTTCAGGGCCATCAAATTAGAATAGAATTTATATAGAGTATCCCCTGCTTCCAGGTTTGGTTACAAGATAACAACTCTGGAGAGCAGCGGCACCCGTGGTGTAGTAGTAAGCGTCCCAGCTGCCCTGGGTTCAATCCCAGTAGGCGCTGCAGGGAAGTTCAGAGGCATAACATCTCTGATCACGCCTTCCTTCGGGGGAAGGGAAGTAAAGCCGTTCGTTCCCGGTTCATGAGTTGATGGGTCGATAGGTAGAGTCCAGGTCTGGGTAGCATTGGTGCTCAGCACGGAAAACAAATCCAAGGAAAAAAAACGGAGAGCATTTTGTGTGGTCGTTGGGGGCGTATGGCTCTGAATTGGCAACAAAATGTTCCGAAATTACATCCTCCCTATTCGTACACGCCCGAAGATCGAAGGCGAATGTCACTTCGACTTGTTTCATCTAGGAACCATTCTCTGATGACTGTGTTTGGGAAGCAGCACATGCATGTACGAAATTGGTGGATTTGTTAGTTATTTCGATGATTTTGGACAATGCTTGACATTTACCACTTTTTCAATAGTTTAAATTTAAAAATCAACAGTCAAAAGCATTGTTATTTATGCTTAGAAATGTTTCTGATCAATTGGTATTAAAATAATTGAAATTAGTATATGGGAAAGGTAAGTTATTAACGTTCAAAATCTTTCATAATTTCATTTTTCGCTTTTCATAAATTGTACCCCCATCTTCCCGAAAGACGTAGTCCTACGTCAAAACCATCCGTCAAGCTGCTTCAAAAGAGAAGATTTTTTTTTATAGTCACTTTAACACTCTTGGGTCATTCGTGACTTGTCCGGGGGTGAGATTTGAACTCGTGACTTTGGCGTGAGAGGTATGGATGTTAACCACTACGCCGGGGTCGCCCCCTAAAGAGAAGATGTCGCGTAAGGCTACCGGCGGCGGTCGAGGCCCTGACGAACGGCGGCCAAAATCTGAGGTGTTGGCTGAGCTTCGTGAGGTTATTGCACTGTCGGTCGATGGACTTCGATCGATGTGCGACGATGACGATGATTATGGCGAAAACGCTGTTGCCATCACAATGGAGAAGGCTGCAATGCCAGATGATTCGAGCAAAGTGATGACTGAAGATGCGTATGTGGTCGAATATTTGGAGGAGACAGAAGTTAATTTCAGTAGCCAAGATAATTACTTGATAGAACAGAAAGTTGGGGGCAACGAGCGTGTTGATAATTCTTTCCTCAAATCACCTTCCACTCCATCACCAGTTGGTGATCCAGACGCAATTGCCGGTCCTAGTCGGTGCATTAATTCTGCACAAACACGAGGAGGAGATAAGTGGGAAAATTACAGCCCTGCAATGTTAAAAAGGCCCATGAGCAGTGTTTTGAAAACCCGTACGAAGCGTCAAAAGTCTACAGTCGAACTGGATCTTAAAAGAAGTTGTTAGAACGTGACGAAGAAATGTTAGAAGAAGTCCATCGGCTCGAAGTCCAGAAGCGCAAGGTAGAACTCGAGTCAGCACATATTACTCTCCAAACAAAGAAAATGAAGCTACAATCGCAACAGCTTCGCTATCAACACTTGAGGGAAGAGCATGCGATGCGGATGAAACTCTTGAGCTACACGTATGAGAAGAGCACAGAAAGACGAATGAACAGTTCCGGATCAGAGAGTGAATAATTTTTGTTTGTTATCCAATTTGCTACAATAGTAAATAAAAGGTTGCAGTTTACACAGTAGTTTTTTTTTATTTTAAAATAGTATCAAACATTATCTTTTTATAACTGTGAGAAAAAATGTTAAACTAAATGGTCACGAACACAACCCGTTGCGCTTCTTTCCATATTAGGACAATCTGGAACAGCAGTTGCAGCTAACATTTCATCAAATCCTTCGATTTCTGCTGGCGGCTCCACTTCCTTAGCATCAATTGATCAATTGCAATATTATGCAATACTGCACACGCTACAATAATGAGCTGAACTGTTGATATTTTTACACGTATTCCCAACAACAATACTGGAAATCGCCGTTTCAATACGCCATAAGAACGTTCTACAACATTCCCGGTATGGATTTGGCTTTCGTTGTATAGTGTTTCAGCTGACGTTTCACATCGGAGAAAAGGTGTAGCCAAATACTTAGTGTTGCGGTATCCGGAATCGCCAACGATTATGAAGTGTCCAAAATCACCCCGCTCGAACTGCATCTTCAATGTTGAATTATTGAAAACGTGTAGGTCGTGTGATGCTCCAGGCCATCTTGCGACAATGTTCAAAACTTTCAAATCTGCTGAACTGACAGTTTGTACATTCAGTGAAAACCAAGATTTTCGGTTTTGGTAGTTCTCAGTTTGATTACCACCAGGTGATTGTATCTTGATGTGGGTACAATCAATTGCACCAATAGTTCGAGGAAATTTTGCAATGGCGTAAAAATCACGACTTGCTGCATGTAGCTCATCTTGCGTTTTTGGCATCCTTATAAAGCGTTGGCGTACTTGAGTTAATGCAAGCGAAACACGTCGAATAATGCGGCACACCGACGAAACACAAACGCCAGCAAAATCGGCAATGGCGATCTGCATCGATCCTAATGCATAAAATCGAAGAGTGACCAATAATTGTACAAGCGGACGAATGTGTCGTGATCTATATTAATCGAATGCAATGAAATGGGAGTGTTTTTACTTTATTTAATAGCATTTTTTTTTTGGCTTCCAAAAATACTTGCTTTATTGAAAATTGCAAGTACCACAATAAATAAAATCGCCAAATAATGATTAATATGCATCTTTTCAAATTGACGCAATATTATAATATGCAATTCCATTATGCGGACTACCTACCTTGTTTCATCGACTTCTATATCAGGACGAATAATTTCCAGGACAATCGCCATGGTGTTTTACTGAAGCCGGAATCTCATGAAGAAATCCTGATCGTCCCAGGCGTCAATGCTGATGCGAGCACGCATTTTATATTGGCGACGTGCTAATTGTAAACCATCGATTTCCTCACCATTTTCCTCGTCGCTTTCCAATAATCTCCAGTGCATCTGGTCCCAAACGTGTTGGTGGTGTCCATACATTATTCTAGTAGATTATTTTTCGAGATTTATTTCGAAATATGAAGTAACCACCAAAACGGAGTACAGTGAAGAAAATCAAAAGTTGAATATCGCCGCTTAGCGCTCGCTTAGCACTCGCTTAACGCTCCTAAACCACCTCAGACCACCGCTTAAATTAAGCGACACACAAACCTGGTAAATTTTAAACTCGGCTTAGCCGTTAAGCGGTAGTGAAGAAATCAGAAAAAAAGTTAAGCGAGGTTTAAATTGTTGGTAAACCTTGCGTAACTTTTAAGCGGAGGTGAAGAAATCGGCCCTAAGAAATGGAGGTCCTGAAGAAACGTGCTCAACTTTTTGGCTCAGCTCTGGTACTATCTTCGGTCCCAAGCTAATCGATGCACCCCACGAAACATAGGATAATCCACGAACCCCTAATTTTATCGGTCAAACTTTCATAGCGAATCAAAACAAACATAGTGTAGTACTAAAATTTCGACGAGAATGGGGTACGCTTATAGATTTACTTGGGACCAATAGGCTAATCAAGTAGTGAGCCAATTTAAATTCGTTAATTTCCAACTGGTGCTCGAATTGTCGATTTCAAACTGTTTCGCGATCCACCTGTGGGACTGGCCTGGATTTTCCACGACCGCTCTCATATTTTTTTTTTTTTTTTTTTTTTTTTCTTTATTTTTGTGATTTTTAGCCGTAGGCTAGTTCATCACATTTGATAATCGAGGGTCAGGCTTAGGGCCTGCCTCGAAAGAAAGCGTTTCAGTCTATCATTACATAACGTACAACTGGCTCTGATTACCCACCAAAAGGGACAGACAACATTTAAAAAAACTTAATGTAAAGTGGGAGTTACATCGGGACTGTGGTGAGGAATGGATGCGCGAACAAAGTAGAGCTCCACCGTAAGAGACAGTGCCCCAGTCCGGCAGAGATACCCCGACGGCAGGAAAATAGGAAGGTGAAAGAACACGGACAGCGCAGCCCACGACGAGAGGGCTAGATTTGGTTGTATAGGTGAGCGTCCTTCAAGAATGCAATCAGCGCAGTCAACGTCGAGGGGTCGTTGCCAAGTAGCTCCCTGATGCTCTCTGGGAGTCGGTGTTGTTCGCGTAGCCTTTGAAACTCTGGGCAGACACACAGCACGTGTTCCACCGAGGCAGGGATGCTGCAGGTTGGACAAACCTTATGGAAGGGTGTCCCACCAAAATTGTGGGAAATCCTCGCATGGCCGGTCCGGAGTCTTGAAATAATCCGCTGGTCTTTGTACTTGTGGCTGTCTTGCCAAGGTCGTACGGTTTCTTTGATCTTTCTCAGGAGGGTGGTGCGTGACTGAAACCATTCCTCCTGCCAGGCTTCCATGATGATATTCGCAGTCCAACGCCTGACGTCTAGGAGTGGTACGTTCCTGGTGAAGCGGGGTCCGGATGGACCAGATCCCGCCAGCCTGTCCGCTGCCTCGTTTCCAGGAACACCGCAGTGCCCGGGAATCCACGTAAAAACGGTTGAGGGTGGGGCAAAACGTGTAATGGCTTGTATCCAGGGGTGGCTCGGGGCTTCGGCTTCCAGCGCCTGGATGACGCTGTGTGAGTCCGTTAGCACAAGGATCGGTTGATCTGCAGGAGTGATGGCTGCGTCAAGAACAGCAGCGGCGCCGCTCTCATAATTTTTTGTCGAAGCACTTCTTGCTTGAGCCGGCACCGGTGGTGTAGTGGTGAGCGTGACTGCTTTCTCACCCCAATGGGTCTGGGTTCAATCCCAGCCGAGGTCGGTGGGACTTTTCTTAGGCATAAAAATCTCTGGTTACGTCTTCCTTCGGAAGGGAAGTAAAGCCGTTGGTCCTGGGTGTTGTTGAATGGGTGCGATATCCTACGCCGGCAAGGAAGGCGCACATTCGATTACCGCCAATATATGGCAATCGATGTCCGTCGGTGATTGCGGTACAGAGACCGACGTTAAATAAAGGAATGAAGACTTCTTGCTTAAAAGCCATCTCGATAAACGCTTGACAGATTGTGACAAGATTTTGCACACGTAAATTGTATACTCTAAACTAGTTTTCCTCAAAATTTCATCAATTTACCCATGCAATAAAAAGTTATACACAAAAGAAAGTGTTGCATTTTTTCGAGTACAATCTTTATGTAACTAGTCCCAAGCGTCATTAGTTGGTTCTCTGTGTAATTACACAATCGCAATCGCTTATGAAACAAAGGTTATAATGTCCAACTGCAATCATACGATCTAACCTCAAATACCACCTTCAACTTATGTCGAATGCAGATCAAGTGAAGCATTAGCAAATCATATAATTTGAATAACATTTTGCAGCCGTCCCACTCATTCGTCATGCCAAGGAGCGCCTTTAGCAGTCAATGCATCCCACTCACAAGCTCTCGTGCATGCACACATTTTCCTGAATTAAGGATCCGTTTTTTATATCAAAGTGGCTAACCGAGTGTGATTCCCAATTTCCATTGATGCTGTGACCGAGCTCCGTTGCCAAAGGTGAACATCGGTTGGTGGTTAGCTTGTCTTCTGTATGTTCGTCTTTTCCAACTTCCCTTGAGAAACTGCTGCATCCTTCCTCACTGTGTTTGTGGGAAGTGAAAAACTTTCCTTGACTCAGCATCCGCGGGTGATGGTGGTTGGAGGCAGATATGCGAGGGTGACTTTGCAGCACAAGTAGCAGCAGCCCTCTGCCTTCGGTTTTCGGATGCGGATTGCGGTGTTGGCGCCATAAGTTGCTCAAAGTTATCGGTTACGGAATCATGTTTTCTGAATCATTGATACGGGGATAATGTGATTGAGTAAATTTGCATATCAACAGTAACTTTGGCAAAGTTATGAACTTGGTTGCTTTTTCGAGCAAATACTCGAAGCTTGAGAGGGATGAACTTCAAACGCGTGCTGCGAGATCCCATGCTGGGAAAATGTTAAGGGGCCATTCTTTACACACTTTTTAACTTGTTATTTACCCTTCTGGGGAAAGAATCATATGATATTTCAATTTCCCCATTATTAAACACCTTCCTTAAAGATGGCTATCGTAGAAACTTTCCTCCTTTTCCTTGTTATTAACATAAAATGAATCCGGAACGCCGTGCTCGGAGGAAAACGTGTTGAACGATATTATCACTCCCCTTAAAGGGCGAAAAATATCCAAACTAGCAAAAAAATAGATTGCCAACACAAAAAAGGTGCTTTTACACGAAAAGTTTTTTCCCCCTTTTAGGAACAAAACCGAACCAAAATCTGTTAGCTATCAATTTTATGCAAGTTGTGAAAAATGTTCCCCTTTATTGCTCAAATCGGTGCAGAGAAGGAAAAAAATACGATCCACCGTGAGAAAGTTTTGGCTCAAATGAGAAAGTCGGGAAAACCGAGCTCGATGATGAGGTTTTTGTGGGTGAAAAGAACGACAGTTTTCGCTTCCTCACCCCCCCCCCGTGGTCGTGTATGTGGTGATTGATAAAAGTACCTACGGCAAGCACGCTCTGGAGCACGGATGGGGAATAATGGATAGAACGGGCCACGTTAGAACAAAGAGGAAAGTTTTCCTGATGAGGATGATGATCAACGTAGTGAAGCGAGGATAATGCATAAAATAAGACTGATGTTCGGAAAGAGGAATAAGTTTGAATAAGAGGAAAAAATACTAGTTTGTTTGCTTGTTAAGACAAGCAAGACATGAAAGAGGTGTAGATTTGACGGAAACTACAAAAGGTGAAGCCTGTAAGTAATTCCTGCTTTAGAAATAAGAATTAAACTAAACAATATCGCAGATTCGATGCATGGAGGTATTGGTTGGGCCCGTCGGGATTTGATTTTATTATAATATTGTAGGATGAAGTATAGCATTGCTTAGATAATTTGGGCCCATACATAAATTCAGCAATCGACTAAATTTTTAATAGAGGCCAAAAATATCCATAAGTACCGTCCCGTCCCAAGACACTTTAATTTTATCAACTGTAGGAATAACTTTTACTAACAATTTAGGTTTAATTTAATTCACATCAACCATTCAATCACGTTAGTTTTATGCTCCATGTGACAGTTCTGGACACGATGTTATGCTCCTTGACGTTTCTCCCACTGACGTCTATGGGTTTTCGCGTTGACAGCTACGGGCGGTACCGAACTCACCCAACTGTTGTCCGAATCAGCCCTGCAGTTTCGTAACATCCCCCTGCCCGTGAAGTTCCGGACCGTCTCCAGGTTTCTGAAGATCCAGAAGTGCTAACTTTACTGCAGGTTTATTGAGTAACCCGTTCTTCGTCTGCACAACTGCTCGTCGAACTTGTCCGTCCACTGCCTTGGTCACGTCCATGATCCGTCCTCTTAACCAACCGTTCCGTTTGCCTTCGTCGACGACTAGCACGAGATCCCCTGGTTCTAGAGGCTTGACTGGTTCGAACCACTTGGTACGTCTCGTAATAGTGGGCAAGTACTCGCGTATCCATCGACACCAGAACTGGTCCACCAAGTGCTGCGCAAGGCGCCAACTGTCCCTCAAGCTGCTCCCAACTGAGTTCGCCGAAGTTGCTGGTTGAATGACTCCCTTGGTACCGAACAGCAAGAAATGATTCGGCGTTAGAGACTCTTGCTTCGTAGACTCCAGTGGTATATAGGTGAGCGGCCTGGAATTTACAATCGCCTCCGCTTCTGTGGCTACCGTCTGTAGTACTTCGTCGCTAGGGTGATGAGGATGATCTGCAATAGCTGACATCGCTACCTTCATTGAGCGCACCATGCGCTCCCACGATCCGCCCATATGAGGTGCCGATGGTGGGTTGAACTCTCAGCTGGTCGCCGAATTGGTGAACGTTACCGCGCAGTCTTCATGGATATCCTGGATCTCCTTGGTCAACAGGTTGCTGGCCCCCAGAAAGTTTGTTCCGTTGTCACTGTGGAAGGACTCCGGGGAACCTCGACGAGCCACGAATCGTCTAACCGCCATGATGCAGGACTGAGTTGACAGACTATGCACCAACTCTACATGTATGGCGCGAACCGTGAGGCACGTGAATAGCGCCACCCACCTCTTCACCAAACTGCGTCCTTGCTTAACCTGTATCGGTCCGAAATAGTCCACTCCAGTGTGCGTGAAGGGACGAACTAGTCCCGTGACTCGCACCTCGGGTAGGGGCGCCATCATGGGTGGTTGTGGAACAGCCTTCCTAACACGACAGGTCACACATTGTTTCGTTACCTGGCGTATCACATTTCGCAATCCTGGTATGTAGAACCGTTGACGCATCTCGTTGTGAACAGTCTCTCCGTTGCCGTGCAGGAATCGCCGATGATAGTCCTCCACCAGAAGATGGACCGCAGCGTGCTTCTTCGGTAACAGGATCGGGTACTTCATATCTGTCGAGACGGCTCGCGCCGCGGTGAGCCTACTATTCATCCGAATGACGCCGCTCTCATCTACGAACGGTGACAGCCGGTATAGCTGACTGGACTTCGGAATTGACACTGGATTGCTGGGATTCGTCTGGTTACGTCGCAAAATTGCGTACTCGTCAGGATACATTTCCGATTGAACCTGCCGCCAAAGCAAGTTTTCTGCATCACGCAGCTCCTTCTGCGTCAAGAGATCTGGTTTGGACCCCTTTTCTCCTCTCAATCTGCGCACTGCACGTAGAACGTAGGCTGTTGTCCTCAGGAGTCGATTCCAGTTCGAGAATCTGGATACGTCGATCAACGGTTGAGGCGTGGTTCCATGGAACAAGAATTCAGTTCGCAACTCGATGTCCGTTTCCTTCTCCTTCTGAGATGGTTCCTTTGGCCACTGCTCCTTTGGCTTATACAGAAACTCCGGTGCACTATACCAAGGGTTCTTCGGATCGAAGCTGGGTCCGTCTTTCCATTTCGTGGCCGCGTCAGCAATGTTCAGTTTGGAAGGCACGTGGTGCCACTCATCCGCGCTAGTAGATGTAAGAATCTCTCCCACTCGAAAGGCCACAAATTGGTGATACCGTCGACTATCGGATCGTAACCAACACAGGACAGTTGATGAATCCGACCAAAGGAAGCGCTTGTTAACCTGGATATCCAGCGAAGTCAACACTGAGTCGAGCAGTCTTGTTCCAATCATCGCCGCTTGTAGCTCCAGACGTGGCACGGAAAGGGGTTTCAGCGGAGCAACTTTTGTTTTAGCCGCCACCAGCGCGCATCGAGGAGAACCGTTGTCCACGAAGCGAAGATACAAAACTGCTGCGCAAGCCACTTCGCTCGCATCTACAAATAGATGTGCCTCAACGTTCTCGAGAGCGGAGCTGTTCACTCCTTTGAAGAAGCATCGCGGTACTGCCACCTCTTCCAAGCGCTGCATGTACTCACACCAACACCGCCACTTATCCTGCAATTCCTCCGGAATAGGTACCGGATCTCCAGATCTGCTGCATTAAGATTTTTCCGTGCACGACGAAATGCGAAACCAGTCCCAGCGGATCAAATAACGACATGACAGTGCGCAGAACCTGCCGTTTCGTTGGGACCGTTGAGCCGCTGATCAACGTTTTGATCTCTTCCTTGAGACTGCTCATATCGAAGGTGAAGACGTCCTCTTTTGGCCTCCACACCAGACCCAGTATACGCTCCGAGTCTGTCGATTTCTCCAAGTTCATGGATACTTCCTGTGGTGTTCTGCATTCCCCGATGCTTGCCAGTACTTCGGCCGAATTGGAGCAGAAGTTTCGGATTTCAAACCCTGCTTGAGAGTGGATGTATTTCACCTCGTTGATCAACGCCACAGCTTCCTCTTCCGTGTCTACACTATCCAAGAAATCGTCAACGTAGTGGTTATGAATTATTGCATTCACCGCCCTGGGAAATGTCTCGGCAAATTCCTTCGCGTTCACGTTCTTCACGAACTGTGCCAGACTAGGCGAGCAGGTCGCACCGAACGTGGCGACATCCATTATGTAGATCTGTGGATTCGACCCTGGTTCAAGGCAGAAAAGGAAACGCTGTGATTGTTTGTCTTCGTCCCGGATGCGAAGCTGGTGAAACATCTCCTTTATGTCACCGACGATAGCAATGTCCCTCTGCCTGAAACGCAACAGTACTGCTACCAGCGCCACCAAAAGATCCGGACCCTTCATCAACATATCGTTGAAAGACACTCCTCCAGCTCGAGCCTTGGCATCCCAGATCAGCCGTAACTTGGCTGGTTTCTTCGGGTTCTGCACAATACCCAGAGGTAGATACCAGACCTTGCTGGGATCCGTAGACTGCAGCTCGTCTGCCGTGATACGATGTGCATACCCTTTCGCTTCATACTCTGCAATCTGCTCCCTCACCTTCGCTTCGAGGATTGGGTCCTTTCGCAATCGCTTGTCCAGTGCGTTCAGCCGACGTAGCGCCATTGGGTAGCTATCAGGGAAGCAGATGTGATCGTACTTCCATAAAAGTCCCGTCTCGAAAGCGCCATTCACCCTTCGGGTCGTAGCTTCCATTATCTTCCGCGCTCGCTTATCTTCTTCAGCTTCCGGTTTTATGGTGACGCTGGACTCTTCTACTGTGAAGAACTGTTTCATCAACAGATGTAGTTCTCGATTATCGGGATCGCCATCAAGGTGCAGATTCAATTGTTCCAGCACGGAATCCTTGCCGGAGTTCTTTCCGAAAATGCACCATCCGAGGCGCGTCTTCGTCGCCACAGGTTCGTTGTCTTTACCTTCTCGTACTCGCAACGAAGTTAGAAGTCGAACGTGTTCTAGTCCAATAATGATCCCCGGTGTAGCTTCCGTATAACTGCGAACTGGCAGACCCTTCAGGTGCGGGTAGGTCTGCTGCAACTCTTCATACTGCATTGTTTGACTTGGAAGTTGAAGCTCTTGCACTGTCCGAACGTTGCTGAGTTTGAACTTCTCTCTAACGCCAGAAATAACCACGGTCACACGTTGAGATCCTTTCTCCTCCCTCGAAATATTTCCGGTCCAACTCAAACAAAAGTTGTCGGTTGGCCCCGTGATACCCAGCGCCGATGCAATACTGGATTCAAGGAGGGTAGACGACGAACCATCATCCAGAAAAGCATAGGTGTTGATTTGCTGACCGTTACCATGGATAGTCACGGGTAAATATCGAAACAAAGAGTATGCAACCGAAGAGTGGAGATTTTGGTGCACAACGTTATTCGTAGACCGCGACGAGCTTCCTGCTTCCACTCTGTTTTGCGAGGGATTCCTAGTTGAATGCAGTAGCTTGTGATGATGAACTCTGCATCCATCGACGCCGCACTCCTTGTTGGAACGGCAGGGCCACTTCCGATGTGGTATGAGACAGCTTCTGCACAAATTCTTTTGTTTGATCGCCTTCCATCTCCCATCCAGATCGAGTCCCTTGAACTGTACGCAGTTCACGATTTCATGATTCGCACAGGCACAGTACGTGCAGGTCTTCTTCATCGGCTCCACTGACGGCTTCTTGTCGTAGTCCACTACTTGTCCAGTTTTCGTTTCCTCGGAGTGTACGTACAGCTTCGGTTTTTCCTTCCCCGGTTTGATGGATCTCGCGTTCATGGTGAGACCGTCTATTGGAAGCGTAACGTCCGAAGCCATCACCACTAGTTCGGACATGAAAGCGCTGAAGGTCGCCAGGTTGACATAAGCGCATCTGCTCTTGTAATAGGACCACTGCATTTTGAGCTGAGATGGCAGTTTCTCTATTAGCTCATGAAGCAGTGTCGGATTCCACAGATGGTCATGAAGATTGGCGATAGACATATGGTCCACAACGTTTTGCACCGCGAGACCGAAGGTTATCTGTGACTGCAAGTTATCGGTCTTCGGAGAGGGAACTCTATGATACAACCTCCGTAATATATCAATTACAGAGGGCACCGACTGTGGCATCAGCAATCGGCTTTTAACTGCTTCCAATGCATTCCCCTTCAAACAGCGCTGCAATCGCGCCAAGTTTTCGGAGTCAGTGTACCCGCATGTTTCCGTAGAGTTACAAAACGAGCTATAGAACAGCGGCCAATCTTGAGGATCTCCTGAAAAGTTCGGCAACTCTCGTGGCATCACCTGTCTCGCTGCCAGTTGTCCACTAGATGGCCCACTTCTAGCTGGATCGACAGGATGCTGATGTTGTGGATGTTGCGGTTGAGATGTTGGTTGTTGGCTAAACCAGGGAATGCGGGAATCTCTTGAGCCTGCCGCTGATTGCGTCACCGGAATCTCGAACTGAAGTGGATCAACGATGTATGCAGGTGGCACCGTCCCATTAGAAGTTACTGGGGCCCCCCCATTGTTGACAAACGTTCTTTCACGCTGCGATGGAACTGGGATGTGACTTACATTTCCCGATTGTATCCCACCGACATCCGTACTGGCCAGATTGTTATTGATCCACGTTGATTGACAACCGGAACTTAACACTGGTCGGGAGTGTACCAGTGGTACTGATGAGACGGGATTCATTATAGCTTTGAAGCTGCGTGTAAGCTGCTATCAGGACGTGTTTCCTTCCCAATCCGAACAGTTGCTTTGTAGTATTTCATAAAACTTAAAATGTTACTTGGGTGAGAAATGAGGATTTTCAACCTTGATTTTACACGAACAAAGTGTCAAACATATTGCACTTCACTTACCGAACCCTGAATATGACTTTCCCGTAACCACCACACCATAAAATGAATCAGTTAACTCTACCACTTCCAACAAGATTCGCTAAAAATACAACATACCGAAAATTAGCATGTACCACTTCGGTGCCAAGATTGAAAATAGTGGGCATGAGCGATCAGTTTTCCTCCTATGTCTTTATTGACTACTTAAAAAGTCAAAATGAAGACATCGCTATTAATGATGTAAAAGTAGTGAACATGTTTGAAAATCCACGCTTCACTTATAACAAGTTTAGTGTTGTAATTGAAGTCGATGTCGATACTTATAAATGTTTGTTATGTGCGAAAAAAGTAAATGTAGGGTTTGATCGGTGCTCGATAGTTCCCGCGATTAATGTGTTGAGATGCTTCAAATGTGAAGAATTTGGGCACAAGAGCATGGATTGCAAAAATTGTGATAGATGCTCTAGGTGCAGCCAACAACACAAAACGCCGGAGTGTACGTCAACTGTATTGAAATGTATTAATTGTTTGAAAATGAATAAAGAACGAAAAATGAACTTGGACGTCAACCATGCCGCATTTAGCTCGGAATGTTTGCTCTATAAAAGACTTTTTGATCAGAAGAAAAGCAGCTTGCGTTTCAATAAATAGCAGCCAAGTTCCAGGAATGTGAATCAATACGATTTTTTATACTTGAATATTGCGGGGTTGTCAACAAACTACGTAGCATTACGTCAGATTGTTGAGGATAAACGTCCTATTTTAGTTTTATTATCTGAAATTCATATTGTAGAAACTGAAGCTTTTGATCAGTGTAGTATTCCGGGATATATTGTTGCTGCTTGTTTATCACATTCTAGGCACACTGGCGGTGTTGCTATTTATGTCAAAGAATCAGTTCAATTCAACCTTCGTACCAACGAAGTTATTGATGGCAACTGGTTCTTGGGCATTTCAGTTGTACGTGGCATGAAGATGGATAATTATGGTGTTTTGTATCATTCTCCCAGTTCTAGTGACCAGCGTTTTGTTGAAGTTTTAGAGAACTGGCTCGAGACATTCCTTGATTCTAGTAAATTAAATATATTGGCTGGTGATTTTAATATTAATTGGCGTGATAACCATAATTCGAATCATTTGAAGCGTTTAGCTGAGTTTTTTTTAATTTAAAGCAAACGGTAAATGAATATACGCGTATTTCCAGGCACAGTAGAACTTTAATTGACCACGTTTATTCCAATTTTGATTCCGTTTGTTCAGTTACGGATACTGATTTGAAAATAACCGATCATGAGACTTTAGTGATTAATGTCTTAGACCATGTTAACGATAACGATAATTTTGTAAAATTGAAGTGCTGAAGGAAATATTCGATACAGGCTGTTTCTAATCTTGTTGAGAGAAGCCTGGATTTTCCATTCGCGGCCGGTAACTTAGATGAATCTACAGCTGTTCTTAATAACGCTTTGAAAACGTGTACCAATCAACTAGTTGAGCAAAAGTTTGTTTCTTTGAAAAACTCGAACAGCTGGTACAATTTGGATCTTTTGCGCCTTAAACGGAAAAGGAACAAATTGTACAAAAAGTTTTGTAGATCTAATAATGACAATCATTGGACTAGGTACACAATCGCGCGTAATAAGTATTCACAATCGATAAAGAAAACTCGTTGTGAATATGTTCAAATGAAGATTGATCAGCATCAAAACAACAGAAAAGAGTTCTGGAAAATTTTGAAATCTTTATTAAAACCTAGTAATTGCAAACCGCGGTCCATAACTTTTAATGGCACATTAGAACAGTCAGAACAAGTAATTGCAGCTAAGTTTAATGATTATTTCGTAGATAGCGTTTAATTGATTAATCAATCTATTGAATTGGTCGATGAACCTGACGAAATAAAACAGCCAGTTAATAGTAGTTGCATATTTGAAGTTTTTCACCCAATTACATTAGATGAACTTAGAGTTATTTGTTTTTCATTAGGAAAATTGGCTGGAGTAGATAATGTTAATGCTAGAGTTATTCAAGATTGCTTTCATGTCATTGGCCAAATCTTTCTGGACCTTATTAATGAATCATAGCAGAATGGACATGTGCCACAAATTTGGAAGGAATCCTTAGTGATTCCTATTCAAAAAGTTGCTGGAACGATTAAAGCAGAAGAGTTTCGTCCCATCAACATGTTGCACACATTAGAGAAAATCTTAGAACTTGTTGTTAAAGGCCAGCTGTTGGAGTATTTGAATAGCAACTCTTTGTTGATACCAGAACAATCGGGATATCGGAAAGGTCATTCTTGTGAAACTGCATTGAATTTGGTGTTAGCAAAGTGAAAAGACAACTTGGAGCGTAAAGATACGATTGTTGCTGTTTTTTTGGATCTTAAACGCGCTTTTGAAACAATTTCTAGGCCCTTACTGTTAAGTACAATCAAGCGCTTTGGAATTACGAGTACTGCATATAAATGGTTTGAAAGCTATTTGTCTGACAGAACTCAACGGACTGTTTTTAATGATTCTGTTTCCAGTCCCGTGGGGAACAACCTTGGAGTGCCCCAGGGAAGTGTATTAGGGCCCCTTTTCTTTATTATGTATATTAATGACTTGCGACGTGTTTTACGGTTTTGCGACATTAATCATTTTGCAGATGATACTGTGTTATTCATTGCAGCTAAGGATTTAGAAGTTGCCGTCTCACACTTGAATGAAGATTTGCAGTATCTAAGTAGATGGTTGAAGTGAAAGCAGTTAAAAGTGAATACAAATAAAACTAAATTTATGGTAATTTCGCGGAATCGATTAAATGAGAACGTCTCTGTTGTAATTGATGATGAGACTATCGATCGCGTTCAGGGGATTAAATATCTTGGCGTAATAATTGATGACACACTTAAGTTCAACTCTCACATTGACAATGTCATCAAGAAAATTGCCAAGAAGTATGGAAGTCTATGTCGATTGAAAAACGATTTAACTATTGCCAGTAAAATACAGCTATACAAATCAATCATCTCTCATCATCTAGACTTTTGCCCATCCATTTTATTTCTGTCCAATGCAACACAAATATCGAGATTACAGCGCTTGCAGAATAAAATAATGCGTTTGATTTTGAGATGTAATAGATTCACTTCCTCAACTTTGATGCTAGACGCCTTACAATGGTTGTCGGTGAAGCAAAGAATTGTATATTTGACTATGGTGTTCATTTTTAAAGTAGTTAACGGTTTGCTGCCTCGATATTTGTGTGATCGAATTGAAAGAGGAAGTGACTTTCATAGATATAATACTAGAAACGCGGTTGAAATAAGAACACCACATTTCTTGACTTGTGCTTCACAGAATTCATTATTTTTTAAAGGAATAAATATTTTCAATTGGATGCCTAGACACATTAAACGTTCAACAACATTAGCAGAATTTAAGAGACATTGCATTTCACACGTTTAAACTGTCTTTTGAACGGTTATCCAGTGATTTTTTTTTATGAATTGACAAATTATGTATCTTGACGAAGTTATTTTTAACGGATTATTTTGTATGGATAGCTGTTAAAACGACTTTTTAATAATTTTTGTAGCACTGCAAAAACTATTTTGTTCGCCACGATGGTGATGATGGATTTTTGATATTTGATTTAATAGTAGTAGTAAAAAAAATAGTAGTCTACAAAGGTTTGAGCCTCGCGCGCGTTTTACGGATATAGAGGACTGAATTTAACATTTGTTAAAAAAATGCAATTTTGAAGCTTATTTGAAAGATACCTTGAGTTAGTAGTAAGTTTTCTGGCAAATGTTAGGGGTTCGTGAGCATTCCTGACATTGCTGAAAATTATGATAGCATCATATTGCGGGGTTGCTAGTGTAATAGGATGCTTTGTTGATAGTTCATTAACTCTTGATTGCTTGTAATACTTATGAATATTTTAGGTGGACAAAAAGGCGAACTAAGAGGTGGACGCCTGAGCTTTTCCACATTTATATCGCTGTGAAGCAACTGTAAACTCTAGAGGAAATTTATATCTGTAACTGAAACCAGTTCGATTTTGTTTGCCAACCTGGTTAAAATGTCATATTTAATTATCTTAAAGATAAATCGTCCAGCTCAAACCTTTGTAGGGGTAAGAGGTGGGACCCAGTATGACTGGCTGCTTTTGAACGTCCATTCTTCTCCGTAGATTCCAACTTCAGCGGGCCGTTCAAATAAAAGTAAAACTAGGTTATCAGCTACCCTTAAACTGCATCAATCCCCTTTTATAATCATTCAACAGTTCAGCGCATAATCGTTTACCAAACGGCAGCTAGAAGTATAGTAGTACCAGCATTCTAGCCACCAATCAATGTAATAAACCTAACCGCAGAAACCACACTCTAGCATTGGGTCATAAAGTAACTGTTTGATATTGGAGGATAATTTTAGAATGTCACCCGTTGTCAATGCTCCTAAGCGCGATCCAACCAGTAATCACCACACGAACTCCGTCTGTCACGTCCGGTTCCTGTCACCAAAATCAAAAAACCTGGATGTGGGTTCGACATAAAACTGCACCCTAACGGTTCACCTGTCAGTATAACACGGTATCACAGTGGTTATCGAAATTACTATATGGGAAAAATTGCTTCACCGAAACAAAAACCACAAACCGGTTGAAGCTGGGTTTCGTAAACTGATTGCTTTTTTTTTTTGCGTTTCACACAGCCAACATATTTATAATTGGAACAGCTGATAACTTACCGAAGTTTGCAATGATTTGCAGCAGAATGCCGATGCTGATGAGCCTCCGGAAAACGAAAATTCCACCGATCCGCATGTTGTCCAATAAACCGCTACTCACCGAACACCACATGTTTGTTCACTGTTTATGTTCCGAAACGCACTCTCGTTAACTTTAATTTCCCCAACAAATATTCTCACGTCACTCACGCACTTTCCGTGTTGAATTGTCGGTTCACACCCTGTTCACACTTTTCCCATAATGATTAGCCGAGCCGTCGGTTGTCGTTGTCTTTTTCTTCGTCGTAAAGATTTACTTGTTTCCACATTAATTTTTAATTGCCCACTCGAGCTCAGCTGGCGTCCTCCTCCACCACTATACCGGCATCGTCATACATTGCCTAGTTCTAAAACTATAACTTGCTGGAACTACTGTTTAATTGCACCGAGATTTTTATAGATTCTCCCTGAGTAAACAAATCTTCCGCACGTATTGGTCGCTTCCCAAACGTTATGAACGCTGTCCCCGTCCAAAAGTGAGTCTCTGTTTATGTTTACATGCTCTCCGGGCGCACCCACCGCACTCTCGGAAGCTAATTTTATTATTTTTATTTCCTCGTCGCCACTATTAGGGTCTATCCCGGGCCGACATATGCACGCATACGGCACACTTTCCAGAGGTCTTTGGCTTTTCCCCAGCAGCACTTGTGTTCCGTATCTTGGTGTGCTCTCGTTGCGCGTTTCACTGTGTGGCCTCCAACTTTATGACATTATTCACACTGACGGGTTTCGGTGGATTCATAAATATTTTTTTAATTATGCTTTTTGAAACAGTCTTTTTTTTTTACTCTCTTCGTCTTTCTTCTTGAGGCTGCTCCAGTTGTGCTCAACCGACATGCTTCATGGAGAGATGACAGCTATTATGCATTGCTGACGTGACGTGTGATGCGGTGATGCGCGTCGACTTGGAAGGATGTCTGCTGCTCTCAGGAAGGCTGAATAAACATATTTCTGAAAGTAAATGGAACAGGGAGAGAGAGAGAGAGGAAGCGATAAGAAACGTTAGAAGGGACGATTGTTTTTGTGTTCATGTTTTTGTTCTATTCTGAATTGATTTACTGTTTGCTGTCATCGGATTGCTGATGAAATAATGATTAGAACAACACTTTTTATCTCATCGGTCTATAATCCCGACCTAGGTTTTATATCAACCGCATTTCTATCTGCTGAACGTTCGGTAGTTTATTCGGTAGGAACAAATGAGCTTTCGTTAAATTTTACTTTCCCACAATCTGTCAAACAATCTAAAAAAAAAAAAATCTCGGTTGACAACTTAATTCTAGCAGGAATAACCAAACATCGGTTTACTCAAATATTGTCGAACGCTGTTGCAATTACGGAATTCGGTTCTTTTTGGCGACGGTCGGATTTCACTGAAAATATTACGTTGCTTTGAATTTCTTGAAATAAACCAGTATTGTAAATTAATGATATGCATTATGTATTATGACCTGCATTATATTTATATATAATATATATCTTAACCAGTCCTGGCCGGATTTGCATTGGAGGAGCTATCGGACGTCTTGTATTTTTCTTCTTCTCATCTGGTGCGAGCCAATTGACAACTCAGTTGAGGTCTAGTCTGCCTGACTATTTGCCCTGTGAATATTTTTTTTTTATATCTAGTTTATTTATTTTGAAGGCTCAATCGCATTAGCTTTACGGAGCCGATAATTCATTGTTGATTGTTTGTAACATAATTAACTTATTTCTATGTCTAGTAGGAGTTGAGCCGAATACTCGCGGCTTACCCGAAATTAGAGGGGTACATTGTCGAAGGATAGGATTAGGGGAAGAGCTTGGGGGCGGGGTTTCGTTGTCTCATCAGAGCGTTGTCGCCAGTATAAACGGTAGTGCGGTTCTAGTTTCGTCTGGAATTCGACCGGCTATGGTGACCAGCGGGTGACGATGAGACTCATCGAGACGGTGGTACGAGGTAAACACAAACTAATGAAGAGAGACAAAAAACAAACGAATTAAATTCTTATACTAGACATCTGCATAACACGTCTCTGATAGAGATATATGGTTGTCTTCCTTGTCATTATCCGTACAATGCCAAACTGCGTGATCTATGTCATCGTAACTGTTTCCGCACCGACAGATGTTGCTGTCTACGAAGTGTATTCTATGGAGATGCACGTTTAGCGGGTAGTGGTTGGACATACAGGGGTTACTCAAAATAACTAGGATAGGCAAATTTTTGGTCAACTTTGGAGTGTTGTAACTTCGTCAAATATGATCTGATTTTAAATCTTCCAAGAGCATTTGACTCGAAAACTAATATTGTTCTACGGTGTAGCCACGAAAATAATCTTGGTCAACGGATACCGGAGATATTCCGGGTTTCCGAATGGCTTGTTTAACTTGCTAAATTTTTGGTGAAATTTTATATATGATGCTGGTTAAATATATATATTTTTAGTAAATACAACGAAAGAAGAACCATTTCTAAAGCGAATCATATGCCAAGAACTTAAATCGGCCTACAATCAACTGAGATATGGCCATTTCCCTGGAATCGGTTCTGGTGAAGGGTTCTGAATGCGGGCAAATCATTTATTCACTCAAAACATGCCGTGCGACAGCTCTTTCTTCATGGTTTCTCGTCAATAGACTTTCGATAAACTTTAAATGCATCATTGACCACATTGGCCACTCTCGGAACATCCAGTATGCCCCCGGGGGAACCTGCAGCAGGGGACAATTGCGTTTTTACTCAAAAACATGCCGTGTGACAGCTCTTTCTTCATGGATTTTCATGAATATGCTTTCTATAGAATTGAAGTGGATCATTGGCCACATTGACCTTTTCAGAGTCACTGGAATGCCCTGGGGGGAACCTCCAGACAACGTAAACAAGTCTGTTTCAATTAATTATAACACAACGTAGAAAATCGGGTCCTACCGTGCGCGATCATATGGTAATGTTTCGTCCAGTTTCGTCCAGGATAATGTTACCCTACGTTGTCTTTTAATTTGGTCTTCTTTCGGCTCAGGTTGACACACCGGTTACTATGCCCCGAGAGGCAACTTGCCTGCTCGGGGACTCAAAACGAACTATATATTTCACAATATTCTTTGGTTTAAATATACAAAAATCACAATAAGGTATTTCATCACATCCAATTACAATCAAAACAATAACAACAAAAAATGACCAAAACAAAAACATCCACGTCTATAGTGTGAAAAGTGATGGCTGCACCATACTGCAATTCGCAAATCCGGCAAAATGACGCAGCGGTCCGATAAAATGACGCAGGTTATACAGCGGGATGCGGGTGATCCAACAGGGACGTAGAGGGTCCGACGTAGACGCTGGGGTTCAACATACGACTCTAGGCATCCGACATGGACAATGGCAGCCCCGCAGTAATGCTGCTCTCCAAAAAGGGAAAGGATATCTAACGGAAATTATCTGCAATCCGACGGGAACAATGGCACTTTCCAATTAAATGCAAATGGCGCACTACTCCGGTATTCAGCATGGAGCAATAACGAATCCTCCATCGGCGGTATCAGCGAGCCGTCTCCGAGCACCAATGTCAATCCTGGTCACGGCACCAATGGTTCGTCCAGGATAATGTTACCCTACGTTGTCTTTTAATTTGGTCTTCTTTCGGCACCCCTGTCTACTCATCACGCGAATGAAGTCACGACTTAAGTCAAAGCCTTTAAAACAGGCTCTCGAAGAAACATTAGGAATAATTGAAGGTAACCACCGTCCAAGATTTTCATTGTCCCAATCGGTTTGCCAACTCGAAAGAGTACTCTGACCAGCAAACAATCAAATTCATTCTGCTGACGCAGCGAGAACTGCGCCAATATGGAATTCATTATGCATCTCTACACGATTTCCACGATGTTGGGTAAGAGGGTTGGGTTTGCAGCAGGGTTTGTTTTGGTAAACGATAAGCTGAATTGATGTCCTAACGATCATATAACGATAAGGAGCTTGGGATAGAACCCACGGTCTTCTGCTCAGGACGCCAAAACGTTTGACACTAGGCGAACGAGCTCCGTTTTAATCATCAAGTTGCTGTTATTTCCATATATATTAACAAATAAAATAATTGGCAAATATCTAACGTACGTCATATATCATCAAAACTAATTTTTGTCCGTACTGTTCAGCCTGAATTATATCAGCCATGTTTTTTTTTTTTTCATTAGATTCAGGCTTGGCTTGGGTTTTTTACAGATTAATTCAGGCTTGGATGCTAACTCATGATCTTCTGCTCAGTAAGCAAAAACGGTTATTCTAAAGCCACCGTGCCATTTACACCACACCAAGCTTATACCGACGATATATCAAGCCCGGGTAAAAATCAATTCAAATAAAATGACGCCCCCGAAAACAGTTAACAATGTTTTTCAAACCGGATAAAGCAATTTAATATCCTTTTTACTTTTTCCGAACCGTTCCGCCCGGGTTCTATCTGATACAATCTTCTACAGATTTTAACATGCTTTCCCAACAAGACTCAAACATGTGTATGAACCTGGGTCGAGAAAAAGTCATAATCTACCGAAAATATAGCTTTGGAGTCAAAATTCCTGAAGTGGACCACTGATTTTTCACAAATCATTGGATTCCGTTCAAAATACGTCTATATATTGCTCTTACCACGACAAACAATAACCCAAAATATTTCGGCAAAATGCGCATTTAAACAAAAGTTATAAACAATTAAGTTTTTTGGACCCTTTTTCGAAAAAAAAATCTTATCTCTAGATCGGGCCAATGAATTTATCTCCAGTTTTGATATAATCACAAGAAGACATGTTTCTTCCAAAATCACTAAAATTTATTCATCAAAAATGTAATTTGTTTATAATAATTACAATTTTTTATAAACAAATGCAATTTTTTTGGTGTTCCCCGCACGATACAAGATTGATTTTTTTTTTAGAATTGTTCCTTGACTTTTTTCCCATACAGAACCGTTTCAACATTTTTGTCACCAGTATTGGGAGCCGAGTTATAGCAATTTTTGTAACGCGCTGCACCAAGCGCACGGCGCCGCGTCGCGCCGCAATCTTGTATCGCGCGGGGAACACCAAAAAAATTGCATTTGTTTATAAAAAATTGTAATTATTATAAACAAATTACATTTTTGATGAATAAATTTTAGTGATTTTGGAAGAAACATGTCTTCTTGTGATTATATCAAAACTGGAGAAAAATTCATTGGCCCGATCTAGAGATAAGATTTTTTTTCGAAAAAGGGTCCAAAAAACTTAATTGTTTATAACTTTTGTTTAAATGCGAATTTTGCCGAAATATTTTGGGTTATTGTTTGTCGTGGTAAGAGCAATATATAGACGTATTTTGAATGGAATCCAATGATTTGTGAAAAATCAGTGGTCCACTTCAGGAATTTTGACTCTTTCCAATTGTTTCCAACAGTTTGCCACGCGTTCGAAAGCAATATCGTAACTCATTTGTACAATAATACATTATTAATGAAACTTCAAACTAAACCTTAATACAAATTAAGCGTAGGACACGGATCACACGCGACTGGAAAAAATACAAAAAATAAAACTAGCACACACCTACAACGCATCGAAATCTAATCAACCGAGTGTCAAACCTGCATATTAGACTGATGCAAATTTTGACATTTTCGCTCCACAGTGCTCAAACGGTTCCAAATCGGGTCCTGATTAGTCTCCCAAAATTTGAACTCATTTGAAAATAAACTGACTTGGCACAAACCATTTGAAGTTTATATGGAAATTACTATGGGAAATCCAAACTTTTTGTTCATTGTCTTCTTACCTTTTTCCATATGGCACTGTTCAAAAATTCAAAAGCTATACTTATGGAGAATTTTCTCAGCTTCAACTTAGCAGAATGTAGTTGTTGAGCCAAACGTCAAATAAAATAGTTATTAATTGTTTAAGAGATTGATAATCCTATGGCATGATCAAGCAGCTGTTTTGTGAGCAACACTGTATCTTGCAGTGTGACATAGTAGCCATGATTTTTGTGCTCTATTCCAAGCGCCAGAAACACCAATGTTGCCTGCTGAACAGTTGATTGAGCATAATCGTAAGACATTAGTGGCTTGAATTATTGATAACTTTTGATGCTAACATTATATTGAAAAGTAGTTCAGGACAAAGTTGTAGATGAGAAAATTTTCTACGAGCTCAGTTATCATTTTTTAGAGCAGAGCAATATGGTAAATTGTTGTATGGATATGAACAAAACATTTGGTTTTCCCATAGTAATTTCCATATAAACTTCAAATGGTTTGTGCGAAGTCAGTTTCTTTTCAAATGAGTTCAAATTTTGGGAGACTAATCAGGACCCGATTTGGAACCGTTTGAGCACTGTGGAGCGAAAATGTCAAAATTTGCATCAGTCTACTGCATATTCGATGGCGGCGCTCACGACATCACACACATCAGACCTTCAGCGAACCCCACACGACAAGAAATATTGTCAATACTTACAAATATTGACAATAATATTGATGACGTGAATGCATAAATATTGTCAATATCGATGTATTGACGTGAATATAAAATGTATTGATAATACGATTATTCCCAATAAAAATCGTCATGTGGGTGCACTGAACTGGGTCTGAAGAAAACTGTTTGTTTTGATAGTAACACTGCTCAATCGCTGCCGGTTTTTGATTGTTTTAGTCCATTCAAAGACACTTCACTGAAGTTATTCGTGTTCCTCTGTAAACTCTAGTTTTGTGAATTCACGTGGAAAGTGGAAATCAGTTGATTCGTGTTGACTTTATTGAGTTTTACCGTATATTTGGTGTTGTGAAATTGCCAGTCATCCATAGAATTTTCTGTTTGTTGTGCTAGTGGTGTTGCAAAAACCATCTTTCGATCGTTCGTCTAACATTCGACGCGCCACCTACATCTGGATTTAGTAATCTGCTTATTGGGCATTTAACGCGTATAGGGCATTAATTCCGTTCAACGAAATGACCAGTACAAGTGCGTGCGACCGCTGTGCCAAAACAGTGAAACCGGACGAAGACCACATCGAATGTATGGGGTGTGACCAAGTGTATCATGTGAGATGAATTAACTTGAACTTGCCGTTCGTCAGGTTTCTTCGCGAGAAAATTAATTTGTTCTGGATGTGTGACGAATGTGCAAGTTGATGAAGTACGCCCGATTCAGAAACACTGTTTCATCCCTCGACAACGTAATTTCGACGGTGATAGGCAGTCAGCTGACCGGCTTATCCGAGCTGAAACCGAAATGGCCAAAAACAACAATCAGGTCGCTCAACTCACTCACATAGTTAATGCTGCTACCCCAGGTACATCTGCTAAAGGGTGATACGGTCAAAATTTGGTCAATATCAACTTGACGTATTTCTTTCAATTTTGCATTTAAAAAACCTGAACACCCCTCATTTTGAAGGTGTGTGTGTGTAGAATGTTGCTCCTATTTTGATTTTGGAATTCACTCTTCAGTTGTCAAAATGCCGTCCAAGCAAGAAGAGCAGCGTATCAAAATTTTGCTCGCGCATCGCGAAAATCCGAGCTACTCGCACGCAAAGTTGGCAAAATCGCTAAAAGTTGCCAAATCAACCGTTACAAATGTAATTAAAGTGTTTGGGGAACGTTTGTCGACAGCCAGGAAGTCTGGATCGGGGGGAAATCGAAAACCGGAAGCCGCTGAGACGACAAAGAGAGTTGCCGGTAGTTTCAAGCGAAACCCTAACCTCTCTCTCCGAGATGCCGCAAATAAGCTGGGTGTATCGTCTACAACCGTGCATCGAGCCAAAAAACGAGCCGGACTATCGACTTACAAGAAGGTAGTGACTCCAAATCGCGATGATAAACAAAATACGACGGCCAAAGCGCGATCCCGGAGGCTGTACACGACGATGCTGACGAAGTTTGACTGCGTGGTAATGGACGACGAAACCTACGTCAAAGCCGACTACAAGCAGCTTCCGGGACAGGAGTTTTATACGGCAAAAGGAAGGGGAAAGGTAGCAGATGTTTTCAAGCACATGAAACTGTCAAAGTTCGCAAAGAAATATCTGGTTTGGCAAGTCATCTGTACCTGTGGCTTGAAAAGCAGCATTTTCATAGCTTCCGGGACTGTCAACCAAGAAATTTACGTGAAAGAGTGTTTGAATAAACGTCTGCTGCCTTTCCTGAAGAAACACGGTTGTTCCGTACTGTTTTGCCGGATTTGGCATCTTGCCATTACGGTAAAAAGGCCATGGAGTGGTACGCCGCCAACAACGTGCAGGTGGTTCCCAAGGACAAGAACCCTCCCAACACGCCAGAGCTCCGCCCAATTGAGAAATACTGGGCTATTGTCAAGCGGAACCTAAAGAAGACCAAAAAAACTGCTAAGGGCGAGCAGCAGTTCAAGGCAAACTGGCTTTCTGCGGCGAAGAAGGTGGACAAGGTGGCTGTACAAAATCTGATGGCAGGGGTCAAGCGTAAGGCCCGGCAATTCGGATTTGGAAAAGCGGAAGCCTAACTGAATTTTATACTAATTGAACTTGAAAAAGAAATTTAATTTGATTTTTTAAATAAACGATTTCACCGATTTACACGCGTTTTCCCTTGACCAAATTTTGACCGTATCACCCTTTAGACCGAATCATGATCGCCCCTCAAAACGCCGTCGAGGTGATACGGAAACACCGACTAAACCGACTACTGCAACAAGAGTCATTGGAACTAGCAATACGCTCGCTGTCAATGCTTCATCAAGCCTGTTTTGGGTTTATCTTCCCCAGTGTTAAGAGAGATGTGGTTGAGAAACTTGTTCGTGATGGACTGCGAACGACTGAACCAGTTAAAGTCGTCTCTTTAGTGAAAAAAGGCACCGACCCATTATCGATGAACTTCATCTCCTACAAGGTCGGCGTTCCAATGGAACTAAAAGAGAACGATTTGAACCCTGAAACTTGGCCACAGGGGATTGTGTACAGAGAATTCGAGGATACTCCGGCGAAAAACAATGTATGGCTACCTCCTGATATCCCAGCACTCCCTGCTGTTCCAGAGACTATTCCGGGTGGCTCTCCAACGGGCACACCGTTTGGGACACCAGCACCTCTCGATATGCCAGCCCCTTTAAGTATTCGGGTGAGAGATCGACAGTTCCACGTGCCGAGTTTCCAATCGCAAGTCCTATTTCGTCGCTGGGGTCGTTGCCATTGGTCTCGGTTCGTATTAATCTGTTGCTGATTTCCGTTGCAATGCTTTTTACGGTTTTACTGTATTTTCAAACTTTTCATAGAAATCAAAATAATCTTTATTGTTATTTTTTCTTCTCTTTGTTACGTAACGCAAAGCTTTGCTCCCTATGTTAACGTCTAAGAAAAAAATAATTATCACGTTAGGTTTCAATAGGAATTAATTTTGCATGTGCCGTATCTAACGACCTAAATATTGGTTTGAAACAACTACGTTAAACGGATTTTCAGTCTTGGAGCGAAACGGAATAATCAGTTTCACTCCTAGACTGATAATGCTGGTAAACCTTACCTAAATTACTAAAACAGCCAACTGACAAATAAAATAAAATAAATCAAATTAATTTTCAAGCATAATGTTATTATGGGTTGAATGCAACTAAAAAAGTTGTTTGTTTCAAAAAAAATTGCAGATTTAAAGCTTCCAAAATAAACATTGAATAGACAAACATTTTGGTCTGAACTTGAACCATATGTTTGGTTGTTTTAAACTTGGCTAATTTCTGTCCATGTGATATTATATTGGCATCGAATTTTAATCGACATACTCAACTTTGAAAAATCACCATAAATGTAATATTCCTCCAAGTCACTTCAAAATATTAGAGGAGTAGGTAAAGGCTCCTAAAGTAAATAAACAGATCCTGACTCTGATACTTAAATCTCATGGGTGAGCTTATTCGCCTGTCAACTGCACAAAATTCAATTGCGCATAAATCACTGTTTTTTTTTTTGTTTATTAATTTATTTGATAAGGCTCAACCGAATTAACTTAACAGAGCCGAGGATTCTTGGTCACTATACAATACATACACTATAGTCAAAAGGTACAACACAATAAACACTTTATCTTCCGCTATCCAAAAAGCCTCCTCCATCAGAACTGGAGCCGCTTCCAGTAGTTTCATTGTATGGCAAATTGTTGTACGCCAACGAGGGTCAGAGCGCGTCCATTGCAGCAATGGACGCAAAATGTGGTCAGCACTCACACACTCATCACAAAACGGTTGCTTTCCAAAGTCGACGACGCATCGACCGAAAGAACTGCTGATGAAGAACAATGAGGAGGACCACACAATGGTTGCTGCCGAGAAAACAGACGATCGCGTAGCACACATCGAGAGTGGCCTGCTTTTGTCGACAGCCGAGTGAACACTGATAAATCACTGTTGATTTTGAAAGTTTAAAAATTAATTAAGTTGAATAAAAGCTTCTTGACATATCTTATACAAAACCTAGTAGTTCAATGTTGTGGTTGAAAAATTCTCCAGTTTTGTGTGCATGAACAGAAGTTGTTTAAAATAAATCAAATATTATTAAGCATGTAGTTGAATCAAATCGTCAAGAAGTAGTTTCTTCAATAGACGATTGTTTGTTGTGCACCCCATAGCACAAATCATCAAGCAGCGTTTAAGTTTTGCTTCGTAGGTTTAATTTCTTCTTTTGTAGTAGGACGATCTAGTTTTTCAATATTTTTTTTAGAACACAGCTTTGTTCATCCAGTTCCAGTATTATGAAAATATGGGTGATTAGTTTCCGTGTTCATTGAAAGGCTCAATATTAATAACAATGTTAATGGGACCAACTTGCGATGATAGGCAGTAAACCCCTTGCAAACGGTTGTGTTTATAATTTAAAAATATCATTCCCTAAACAAGCCGTAAGCTTCAAACGTCCTGTGCTCATGGTACAAGATCCGTTCTCAATGGTCGGAGTGCTCTTCAATTTCCCAGAAGCACGACATTCCCCACATTCCACTTTGACACAGCCGCTCTCAGACAACAACATGTCATCACCTATCGAGATACACCCGAAGGATGACCCTTCCGGGGTACTTTTACACCACCCAGGCATCTGATTGTTTACACGTTCTGCGTGTCGACTGGAAGGGTCAACCATCTTTCTTCGGTAGGTCGGAAGTACTTTCCCTCACAGCGTCTGTTTAAACACACACACACACATACGCTTTCAGCTGGGGATAAAGTGCAAAAACAACACAATCAATCATCATTCGAAATGGACAACCCGCTCCATCGGATACCAATGAATGAATGTGTTGATACTGAAACGGGATCCAATTGGCTAAGTGGTGCGAATGCCTCGGTGGCAATGGGGGGAGGGAATGATTTGTTTGACAAGTCGGTCTCATGAACTTTGGTAACTGGGTTAAATGTTGAGATTCTTGTTAAGGTACGGTACACTAAGATCAAATTTTCTATTTTCTGTTGACTCTGCTCTAAGAGCAGTGAAAACAGGGATCTAGGAAGTATGTAGTAGTTGATGATGTTTCCAGAAGTTAGAAATTAGTTCAGCATATTGCCTAGGCACATATAATTTTCAATTTCAGATTCACCGTTAGCATTTCTATACAAAGCAAAAAATTAAATTAAATTCCTTGAATTGCTTTAAAAATATTCATATCCACACGACATCATCGCATTCCAGGGTAAACCAACGAAAGTTATCCAGCACTACCCAGCTGGGGCTCCCTTTCACGGAAACTAATAGCGTGCCCATACGGCGTACACACACAGTCACCTAGCGCGATATGCTGATAGGTAGGTATATGTACCTACCTACAGTTGCAAAGCGCTTATCACTGGCACATATTTTTTTAAGCCACCGCCAACGCAAATGATACAGCGGCGGCGATGATGACGCTACGGCCCCGTTTCCGGCTGGACGATGCCGGTGGGATTAAATTTCCGAAAAGGATTAAAACGTCGCAGCGCGACCCTGACACTTGAGCGCTTGGCTGATCCCTCGCCACTTTTTTTTTGGCCAGATCTATTCTGATATGTTGGAGGGAATTTTTGAATTGCAATTTTTCATAGGATATATTTTAATTAAAAATTGTTTGCGGTAGTTTTTCATCTCCTGCACAGGTCCAAGGATGTGGGCTTGAATCGGGAGAACGACATTGAACGAGAGGCCTGTCGCTAGGAAGGATTGGACAAATAAATTAATATGGATTTATGGTTTTCGTGGTGGTCAAATTGGAGTTGGAGGGTAATGAATATGGTCATAAATTATTTAAACTATGATTCAAGGTGATATGGTTAGCATCGATGAAGACTTCAGCACAATTCGTTTCGGTTGGTAAAGGTTTTATGTTTTGCTAGCGTATCATGGGTTCCTCATCTGCTGATTTTAAATCCAAAAGTGATCAACGTTGCTCTCGGGGGCCTCCTAAAGGGTTCGGAAAGCAAGGTGTGTCGCTTAAAGAAAAGTTTATACGATTCCAATCAGACCATCTGTTCCTGGAATCAACGACAACACGAAGTGCTGGTATCCATGTCACCAAACAATCCGATGCTGATCATCGCCTATATCGGAAGCATAAAAACATCAGGTGGATATATGTATTTGCTATATCTATTTTTATTCGTGTTGGGTGACACGATTTTGTCAGCCTTGTCACTGAGACCATTACTTTGATCTATTGGGATGTATTCCCCGATTTAATATAGCTTTATCAGTATGTCGTATCATTATTATGCGAATCGACCGACTGGGGGAGAGGTAGCTCATCGATTCTTCCGGTTCGCCTCCTAGCATCGTGCTATAAGGTACCAGGCGATAACCAGGGTAGTTGATCGATAGCTCGATGACGTCATTTCGTTGGCGTCTGCAATGGGAAATTCTCATAGCAGGCGTTGACGATGGGACGTTGTCGAGTTGTTGAATAGCAACTATCGTGGTAACTCACCGATTACCTGTCGATCTGCCAAATTTGGAAAGACGTCTGCATTGAATTGTCTCATATAATAATATTCCGCCCACTATATCATAAGAAATTGCGAGTAGCTGAGTGGAATGGAGATAAGTTAAGCATTTGGTACAGGACCAAGTCTCCCCTGTGTGGTGCCAAAAGATGAGCGCAATAGAATCATCAAGTTGTCATAAGGCACGGAATGAGACTATTGCATGGCTGGTTAGTCAAAGTCTTCCATTCGCTAGTCATTTCAGGTGGATTAGAACAGGTTTAGGGTGGGCGTTGGCCAGATTTGGATTTTTCAGATATAATCCTGGATAGGACCCAGTCATTGAACGTCGCGTGAAAGTGGAACTTAATGAAGGCCTAAGTACTTTTTCGTAGTTTTTAGTTTTCGGATTTGAATGATCGTCGGTTACAGTGGCCTGCTTACTGAGCAGACATATCAAAGAGATTTATGGTAAAATCGCTTGTGTATCGTGTATTTTGCGAAACTCGTTGTTGTCGTTGGTTCCGGGTTTGAATGGATACACAAATTTGAGCAACGGTATTATGTGATATGAGGGGCTCGGTGGCCTTAGAGCAACCGTTTTTGCTTACTGAGCAGAACATCATGAGTCTAATCTCAGGCCCATCCACATTCAAGATTCGCCAATCGTTTTATTTGTTAATATGACTACATGGTAATAACAGCAACTCGGTGATTAAAAAGGTGCTCGTCTGCCTAGTGGCAAACGTTTTTGCTTACTGAGCAGAAGACCGTGGGTTTAGTCCCAAGCTCCTTCGCGTTATATGATCGTTAGGACATCAATTCAGCTTATCGTTTACCAAAACGAACCCTGCAACAAACCCAACCCTCTTATCCAACATCCCAGTGATTCCTCGTGGAAGTGCAGAGGTGTTCTCGGCTTCCATCAAAGCGAGTGTCATGTCAACACAATCCTTCCCATTCCTTTCTTGACCTGTGTTCGGGCGCGGCCGGCGCTGGTATTGCCTAATTTAAGATCACCAGTTTTTACACATTGAGGATGATTGCTAGTCCCAAGCATCGTCTATTGGTTCTCTGTGTAATTACAGCTGATCTGGCAGTAACAGAGTAGCAACCGTGGGCGGTCAATCAAGCTCAAGCTCAAGCTCATTATTATGCGAATCGACCGACATGGACTGACCAAAAGCATTTTCCCAGCCAGTTATTATATTTCGAATTAAAAATACTTGGCTGGGAGCTGCACCCCAAATAGCAAAGCATTCTGTAAGCCCCTTTCCAGAAAAATACCCCTTCAATTGAAGATTGCTATACAAAATCATAGCAGAGTCTTCCTCTTGCAGTTTTCCTATTAGCTTCAAGTTATATTTACAATGGGCAATGTCCTGGTTATTAAACCAATATGTACACTGAGATCATTATTTGATAATACAAGAATTTAGCGTGCCATTGACCTCTTTGTGAGGAATCTGAAAATACGCATCCTTCAAATCAACCACCGAATAGAATTTCGCCTTCCCCAAGCGATGAAAGACCTCCGCCATGTTCCTCAAAGGGGAGGAGTCTAGGCAAACAAGTAGCTTTCCGTGCTAGCCCACTCGCTCGAACATTCCTCGATAGCGTCCATCTGCTTGTACCGCTCAATCTCAGCTTCCATTTCTGCTTGTATAGAAGATTGCCATCTGTACAATGGTTGCCTTCTCGGTTTGGCTTCCTCCTTCAACACTATTTCATGCTCAATTAACGTGGTTCTGCCCAAACGGTTCTCCGTAATACGTGGAAACATTTTGACTGCTGCCACTAGCTCCACACGCTCCTCAGGTAATAAATCATAGCGTCAGTATTGGTAGTAATGCAAAGCCGATGATTTCTACTTCTGCATGCTAAACATTCACCGTGGCTACCTGCTCGAAGCCATTCTCCCCTAGCATCATTGGCTGGCTTCCAAACGCCTTCCAGAAGTTATACCCCAGAATCATTTTACGACAAATCTGTGGAACAACTAGAACCGGAATGACTTTCGTGATCCCGTTGAACTCGATCGGCAGCTGAACGAATCCCAGACACTCATGGACCGTCTTGTCCGCAGTAACTATTCGAAGTAGACTCTTTCGCATAGTCAGACCGTTCTTCACAGCCATGTCCCTGACGCTGGTTACGCTGACACTTGCTCCACAATCCAGTAAAGCGTCGTAGTCCGTTTCAAAGATGCGAACCGTCACGTGAGGACACCTCTCCGTATTTACGCTTATCTCGCAAATTCTCTTCTCCGAATCTTCGTGTTTATCGGGTCTGGGAACCTCCTTCTCTTGTGGAATTTTATTGTTCCCTTCCCCACATTCCACGTCTAGTTTTCCGACGTGCCCTGACGATCTGCCCTGGGGTGATTTTGGCACGTTACGGATGTTTCTGTCCCTACCGAACTTATTTTCAACCGCATTCACCTCTTCTGAGTCCGAATACGAAGACAACGATTCCTGATTATCGTCGTCTGCCTCGATGTTGAGTACATTCTCAACGCGTTTCAATGTCGGATCATTTGCATTTATACGATAAGCGTAGTACTTGAGCATGCGTAGGTTCTCTACATCTCTGCACGCCAGCCTAGACCTGTAATGAGGCCACATCTTGTCCCACACTATCTCAAATAGTCACTTCTGATCAAGAGTTTTTTCTAAGTTGTTTCCTCTTATAGATTTTCTGCCTGTTTCCTTGGTCTTTGTTGGGATTACCTTACATATATCGGATTTTTCGCTCAAAATCCGCCCAACACGAAAATTCATCCGCATAACACAGGTACCAATCGTAAGCTTCACCACGCAAGATGGTATGTATTCGTTGAAGAAGGATGTCGCCCGAAATCCGATCCATCAATTGACTCCGATTGACGGAGTCAATCCAAACCTTCCTTACGGTGCGAGTTTAGCGTTCCATACGCGACTGGACTGTTTGAGTCCGTAAAGATCTTTATTCAAACAACAAACCAGTCTTGACTGATGGGAGTTTTGGAAACACGGAGGCTGTTCCATGTAAATCTCCTTCTTTAATTCTCTCTGGAGAAACGCCGTTTTAGTGTCCATTTACTCGATAGCCAGTCCATGCCGGGCGGACAAGGCGAAAAGGTACAGCAGAGTTTGCATTTGATCGGCTTCCGACCAGCAGGCAGTTCGGTCAAGGTCAAGGTGTTGCTTGCTCTAAGCGCATCATACTCCTCACGCATGGCTTGCTTCTAGAATGCCGCGTCTTCCCACGACAGTGCCTCTTGGTACGTATCCGGATCGCCATTTGGTAGTTTGGTCCCTCAGCTACGGCCATGTCTACTGCGGTTGCTATACCACCGAACAGGCCTTGGGGTGTGGACTGCACTGGTGTATCCAAGTTGTCCGCGTTCGTATTAGCCTCCTGTAAAGGTTGAGAATGCGGCACACCTCTGTACGTTACTTGAAAGTCATTATACTTGCCTGGGATTTTGTGCTCCCGACCGCTACGCCTCAACACCTGTGACTGAGGTGGATTTGAAGTTTTGCGCGGTGGGAGCACGGGACTCACGTTGATCACCGTTTCTTGCGAAAGGTCAAAGCCGTGGAACTCTTCTTTGCTTCCACGTAATCCGTGAAGAACTCATCCTCAGCGTCGTCGTCCTCGGTTTTCTCGACGAAGCGGTTGTCCGAACCTCTTGCAGCTGGCGATGAAGAAACGAACTTGAAGTCTAGCGGGACCAAGATCTGACGTTGCTTTTCATCCGGTGCGCTTCGTGCACCTTCGTCGATGAAGCAGACTTCGCGGCTGGTGAACACTTTACACGACTGTGGATTGTAGAGTGGGTATCCTTTCGCGTAGGCGTCGTACCCAACAAAAATGCATTCCCGAGACTTGGGGTTGAGCTTGCGTCGCCGTTCCTTGGGTATTTGTATCATTGCCTTGGTACCGAACATCTGAAGATGTGACAAATTTCACAAATTTCAAGTTTCTTCCCGGACCAGACTTGCTCAAGAGTAGAGTTGTGACGTTGAGTTGGGGATCGGTTCTGCAGGTAGACGGAAGTATGTACGGCCTCAGCCCACAACGTCTTCGCCAGTCCTGCTTCGAACAGTAATCGAGCGCGTTCAACTATTGAACGGTTTGCACGCTCCGCCATACCATTCTGTTCCGGAGTGTATGCTGTAGTCTTCTGGTGCTGAATGCCGTGCTGCTTCAAGTAATTCTCGAATCCATCATTCACGTACTCCTTTCCGTTGTCGCTGCGAAGAACCTTGATCTTCCGCTCGGATTGGCGCTCAACCATTACGTGGAATTATTGGAAAGTTCTCAAAACTTCTGGTCCCGATTTCGTTTTGAGGAAGTACGTCCACATCTTCCGAGACTTATCATCCACGAAGACTTTGTAATATCTGCTTCCTCTAAGAGATTTCACCTCCATGGGCCTGCAAATGTTGGTGTGCACCACATCGAGCATTTCTGCTGCACGCGAACCTTCCTCGCTAAAGGGATGTTTACCCATTGAACCCGCGTCTGTGCTGTTGTTTGTGATTACATCTACCAATCCGTTGGCTAGAGTTCGAACGCTCTTTAGGCTCAAATGTCTCAGTCGTTGGTGCCAAACCGTCACACCAAAGCATTCTTCGTGTCCTGCTGCTGCTCAAGCGGAAACAATCCGCCTGTGGCCACTGTTTTCCCGTCGCTGTTCACAATTTTACATCCAGCGTTGGTAAACACAACCGTATATCCGTTGCTGACGATCTGGTTCACGGAGAGAAGATTCACCGAAAGATCCGGGATCAGTTGGACATCGTGTAAAGGAATATTGTTCTCCTGACAAGCCGGCTTCAACGTGGCCGAGCCACTTGCCGTTACCTTTATCCCGTTTCCATTAGCAGCGACAACGGACCCGGTCGCTGGCTGCAAATTATCCAAAACCTTCGGGTTATTCGTCATGTGCACAATTTGTGGCACTTTCGGCATTTTGGTCCTTTGGGGGATCACTCTTCGGCTCGTTCTGCTGCTTGTATTTCCCGCTGTGTCCAGCTGCTCCCGTCCGTCGACTAGCAGCCAGTGCTGTATCTTCAGGCTAAAATTTTACCTCCTGCAGTAGCTTTGTTTTTATTGCGTCCCCGGTAATCGGCATTCCCGAGTTCTCCAGAGCCATGATCATCGGACGATATTCGTCGGGGAGACCAGCCAGCAGCAACGTTCCTATCCATTCATCGGAGATCGGGAAATTTATTCCGTTCAGTTGATGAGCAGTGGTCTCAATTCGGTTGACGTAATCGTCCATTGATGAGCAAGCAGACAGCTCTGTTTTTACCAACTTGTGCAGTAATCCGACCCGTCGCGTTAGGCCTGTGTCATCGAATGCACTTTCCAGTTTGGCCCAAACTTTCTTCTTCGACATAGTTAACGGGGTCGAGCAGCAAAATGATTTTTGCTCTCGCACGGCGATCGCAAGCAGCGTCAACAGCTTCGTCGTTGCCGTCCTGCTTCTTCTTCGGTTTCCCAGCGCTCCACGTGGGCCAGTTATCACGTCCGGTGAGCCGCTCGGTTCTCGGAAGGCTGGAGATGTTGTGGACTACTGATCCAGCGCCACTACCCGATACTCCAGCAGGGTTTCCGGATCCGCTTCCAGGCATGTTTACCACTCGCGTACCGTAAAAAAAAAGCTTTTTTACACTACGAATAAACTTTCGTGAATAGGCCCATAACCTATTAAAGAGAGAACACGTGCAGACACGTCCGTATTGCAAATCGTTTATTTTAGAATTGAAGGGAAAAGTACAGTACGGGCAGAGAATAAATAGTTCTACACGGTGAGCGTAAACTACACAGAGGTTGGATAAATTCTAATCTGCCACAGATATAAAGAACAGATGAAGCACAGCTTACACTACTATCTCAACAGGAACCCCTATTGCGAAACAGCATAATCTCTCACACACTTCGAAATAATTCCGTAAAACTCCCGGTAAGAGAGTTCACAACCCTAGATTGGACTTATTCACAACACGATTATGCAAATGCAAAAATAGTACAGGCATCGAAAGCTTAGGTAGCCCTTATCTTGAATTACTAAAGAATTGCTAGAGCTTCTTGCAGTTCCCTTATTTCGTCTAAGGAAACTTTCGGGAAGGTTCAGCGACTTTCTAGGAAATTCCACGAACTATAGGGAACTGTAGTGAATTTTAGGAAAATTCTGGAAACTTTAAAGACGCTCCTTCGAAGAATCAGAGCAACTTTCAGAGAAGCTCATTGAACTTCAGGGAAGTTCTACAAACTTTAGGAAAAGTCTGCCAACTTCAGGGACGTTTTGTGAGCTTCAGGTGAGTTTAAGGTCCTCCTGGTAAATTCTACGAAGATAAGAGAGTTTTGTAAACTATAGCAACATTATATGAATTTTAAACCAAACCAAAGGAAGTTTTTTCCGCCGATCTTGTTTTCCGTGCTGAGCACCAATGCTACCGACGTGCCAGGAAGGCAGCTCCCACACCTGGACCCTACCTATCGACCCATCAACTCATGAACCGGGGACCAACAGCTTTACTTCCCATCCGAAGGAAGGCGTGATCAGAGATGTTATGCCTCAGAACATCCCGGCGGCGCAGACAGGGATTGAACCCAGGCCTGCTGAGGTGAGAGATAATCACGCTTACCACTACACCACCGGTGCCGTTTTTTTTAATGATGCTCAACAAAAAGGTCTTTAAAAGCAAAAAAAAAAAAAAAAAACATGGTCTTTAAATGCCCAGAAATTTGTGCAGGCTTTTGGATGGCCTGTTAACCACAGGGAAAATTTACAAACATTAGTTAAGTACTGTAAACTTTAAGAAATATCTAAGAAATCCAGGAAAAAAAATGAAAAACTCAAAGACGTTCTGCGAACTTCAAAGAAGTTGTAAGATCAGTAAGGAAAGTTTAAAGAATTTCATCGAAGTTCAACGAAATCAACAGGGAATTAGAATTTAAATGTAATTTTTGCTGTCTCATCGGGTCGTTGGTGGAACAACTTCCACTCCATGTCTTAGAAAACAGTTATGGTAGAGATAATTTGTTGCGATATACCTTTCTCTTTTACGCTTCCCTAATGAAATGTAATCAACGATATGCGCAGGTGGAAGGCATGAAAAATAAGAGTTTGCCACCTAAAAAAATACCGTGATTACGGCTCACGCATGTTACACTCTTCAAAAATCTACACGCGCCGTTCATGTATTTCACATTTGAATTGGCGAAAGGTGGCAAACACATTAATTTCAAATGTTCACTAAACATTACATGACATGGTTGTTTACGTCTCTTCTTTTATGTCAAAGACGGATTCCACCACGTGTAAATTAGTTTTTTCTAAGTTTGTTCAGTAATCCCTTCATTTAAACATATAATTTCATGCAAACATTACTCACATACTCACGGTTAATAATTTCGATGATTTTGTTAGGAAAACCTAACAAAATCATCGCTGTTGCCTTCCATGTTTGTTTTGACTCTTTAGGTACTCGTCTCATCCTTATAGTGCGATCCCGTGCAATTCATGTGTCATACACATTAAATACACTAGTAGGAAACAGTAGGGCAGAAATATATGGGGATCTCTTTGATTTCGATAAGGTAACACATAAAAAAAAGTGTGGTAGTATTGATTTCATAAGCAACAAAAACATATTATTTTTGTGTTTAAATCTCATGATATCCGTGTGAAAAGCACATGATTCTATGGTGACAAGTAATGAACGGTTTTTATATTCCAAAACACATGAATGGAACGTGTAATTTTTTTTTTGAGTGCAGTTCCGTTTGCCGGTATACACAATCAGTTTATGAAAATTGAGGTTCACAAATATCCAGAAGAAATATGTTAACAAGAAATTCAAACTATTTTGACAGTCAAATTGTGCGGGTGTGTAGAAATTTTTACATGTCTAACGCAGGTTTCTCCTGGGAAACGTCATACATGTAGTGAAAACCGGAAACTTCAGAATCTCTCCGAACCGGCTGACGAAATTAAGGATCACTTTGTTGCCAAAAGCATTAGAGCAGTGTTCTCAATCTATGTGTTGCGACCCATCAGTGGGTCGCTGGCTACCCCTTCAAATTGTTGATCATAGGTAATAAGATGGTAGAATTAAATTACTAATCTTTCTCTCTCTCTCTCTCTCTCTCTCTCTCTCTCTCTCTCTCTTTTTTTTTTTTTTTTTTTTTAGCGTTTTACCGTTTTCAGACCTTTATCGCGATTTAAAGCCTTTACTTTTGCCTTATTTTTCTTATAATCATTCTGCCGTTAAAAGTTGGCCTTAACTCGGTTTTTTTACATCGTTATGAGGTGGTTCACTAAGTACATTGAACTTTCTTTACCTCGATATTAAAGGGACCATCGAGTTATTGAATAACAATCCCACACAAAATCGCTATTACAGTAGCCATGAAATTAATGACTACTGTGGTTCTATAACTCAATATCGAGTTTGGGAAATCAAGTTGTGGAGAGTTGACTGTAGTTTTAATACTAGTTTTTTTTTTTAATGCTACTAATTCGTTTAGATAGCTCTTTCACAGTCTTCAAATAATGTTTTAACAGTTTGACCAATTTACCACAAATTTGTCGATGTTAGCCATTTTATCTTGTTATGCATTTTTGGGGTGTTTTGGCGTTTCAAGCCGTTAAAATATCATGGATTTTTAACATCATTTTGGTCTGATTTTTTTTTTTTTTTTGTAAAAATATTGTTTATTTAGTTTTTAATAATAAATAACACATTCAAACTGATAACAAATTAAATTATTCTTCTAGATTTAGAACAAACTCTAGCTCACCTACATCGATTCTACTATTAATATTGGCATTAATAAAGTTGATGTATTTTATGAAAATTTTAAGTAAATTGATTCTTGTCTCTGTTGCAATTGTACCCAGGATCGGGCGTAGAAGGTCTTCGAAAGTAGGCCTTTGCCACCCACCGCGAGTCATCGTCATCCTTCGTTGCACGTACGCCCATGCCGCGGTTACTCGGGGGCACTCACTGAACTTGTGTTGCAAAGATTCGGTAACCACCATGCAGTGCTGACAATGTGGGTCGTTTGCACGGCCGATGATGTTCATCAGTCTGCGGTGCTCCGTTTTTTCGTTCACTAACAAGTAGAGATCGCTGCGCTGGCTCGATGACAGTCTTCTTGATGAAATGTTTGCCCATATCTTCTTCCAGTTCAGGCCTGGCTGGTTCCTTTCCACTTTTGGTATCTCGGTTTGCTCCAGATAGAAGCGGTGAATTTGATCGCTGGTGGGGTTTTGTTCGATGTGGTGGGGATACAAGGAAAATTGCTGAGAGAGGAGTTTTAGGCAGGGAAGATCGGCAGGGAAAGGAATATTTTGGGCGAAAAGGGACTAATAGTGGGGAAGGGAATCGATCTCTTGAAGATGGCGATTGACGAGAAGCGCTTTGCACTTGATCGCTGGCAATTGCAGTTTTAGTCCTCCATGCTCTTTACTGCGCGCCAGCTGCTGCATTGAGACACGTGCTGCAAATCCTCGAAACAGGAAAGTCCCCATTGTCGCTGTCAGCTTTGCCGTGTGGATACATTGCGGTGGTTTTATGGAAGAGAGGTACCACACCTTCGCTGTGATGAAGGTGTTAAGTAATATTACCTTTTGCTGCAGGGTAAGGGAGCGCATGTTATGCATCCATATAAGCTGCCGAATTTTGTTGATTAGCGTATCCCAGTTTAGCTTCACCATCAGCCGCACTGAGTTTGCAAAAATAACACCCAGAACCTTCACCTTCTCTGTATTCTGTCCTGGTAGTCCTGGTATCAACAGTGGATCCCCATTGATGAATCCGACATCGATTGCCACTGTTTTATGGCGATTTAGTTTTGCCCCGGCAACGACTTCAAAGCAGTCGAACAGCAGAAAGATCCGTTCAATTGTTTGCGTTGATGTTGCTATCACCGTGATATCGTCAGCGTACGCAACGCAAAGATCACCGCCACACACACGCTCCACCCGTGTGAGGAGGGGATGGAGGTAGAGCACAAAGAGCAGCATCGACATCGGATCTCTAGGTCGAACGAGATCAGCTTCCCTTTCTGTTTTTTTGCGATAAGCTGGGCCACACGATCCTTGAGCGAGAGTGTAGCTTTTTGAGCGTCACTCAGAACTCGATGTATCTGCAGCACGCGTTCCAATCGGGCCTTCATCACACGGCTAAGAATTTTATAATCGACATTGAGCAGGCTAATCGGACGGTATGCTCTCGCTGTCCCATCGCCACCTCTCTTTTTGACCAGCACGATTGTGCCAGCGGTGAATTCCGAGGGGAGCTCATTCGTCATAGCCTCATTTATTACGAAGTACAGCTCCCAATAGATGACGTCGAATGTTCGTAGGTAGAACTCTACCGGCAGGCCATCGGTACCAGGCGATTTTCGTTTCTGCGATTTCAAATCGTCAATAGTGATCTCTGCCATTAGAGCATCGTTGGTTTCGTCGTTCTCAGGTACGACTCTCTCGTTTATAAATTTTTCTTCCCCAACCTGCCTCGCCTCTCCAGCCGCATACAGGTCCCTGAAGTATCGGAACATGTGTTGTTCGATCTCCAGGGAGCCTTGTATTTGTTCTCCTCGCTCGTTCTGCAGTTCTGTTATAGTTGTTTTATTCCTTCGTCTGTCGCCCAGCTGGAAGATGGATAAGCTCTCACCCGCAACGAACGTCTCGTTGAGGCGGATAGAATTTTGTGCAAAACGTCGCTGCAACATCAGCATTTGCGCTTTGACGCGGTTTATAGTCACCAGCATGGTGGGATTCTGATAGTACGCATCATATGCGAGTCGTAGCTGCGTGCACAGACGTTGGTGTTCAGCGTTATAGATGCTGAATGCTTCGCTCGACTTCCAGCGGAAAAATGACTTGATTTTTTGCTTCGCGTATGAAAGCCACCATGCCATCCAGCTGGGGAAATTCCTCCGTTGGCGGGTCCAAAACTGCCACCGAACTTGAAAATCGTCAATGTTTGCGGCAGTCAAAAAGTGAGGGCGGTGGGACCAAAAACCACTTCCTTGTTCGCGGCCGAGGTCGGGAAGGCAAATTCGTGTTGTTAGAGCCTTGTGGTCTGAAAATGAACATACGTGCGTGGCAGCGCTTCGCAGATGTTCGCATAGCCCAGCGCTGACATACATACGGTCGAGCCTGGATGCCGCATTGTGAGTGACGTACGTGGGTGCGGGGGATGTGGGGTACAGTTTTAACCATATGTCGTGTAGCTGCAGCTGCCGTACGGTCGCCTGGAGAGCTGGACTTGAGTTGGCACTCGTAGAGTAGCTCGGACGTAGCACGCAGTTGAAATCACCGGCAAGGATGACGTGTTGCGTGTTGAAGCGAAGGTAGTAAGCGATCGTGCCGTTGAAAAACCTTTCTCTTTCCGCACGAAAAGCTGTCGCCGATGGTGCGTAGACGTTGCAGAGCGTCGTATTTTGCACCCTCAAATCAATGAGGCGGCCATCCAGGTTTTTCTCGACATGCGAGAATTGTATGTGGTCTTTTAGCGCGATTGCCGTTCCCCGCCTCGCGTGATCCACATTACAGACGACGTTGAAACCAGGGAGAGAGAGCTCCTCATTCTCCACCTCCTGAAGGAAAACGATGTCCAGCTGCAGCGTTCGTACGAAAGACCGAAGTGCGTCGATTTTCGTTGCGTTCGTGATGTTGTTGATGTTGATAGTTGCGAGGTTATAACTGGAGAACTCAGCCATTAGGACGGTCGGTTACTCCCATCTCGCGTATCGTCGTCGTTCTCCACTCGAGGCTTCTTGCCTGGTGGACGAGTGCGGAGATGCCTTTTGGAGCTGGAAGAGCCGACAGATGAATCTGTCTCGTTTCCATCGGACTTACCACTAGCAGTTTTGCGATCCACTCCGCCACTAGCAGGGGGCTGTTGACCTGTAGAGGGGATCAACGGCCCGCTATCAGATGGGTGAAGCGAAGCCGAGGTAGAGGCTGACGTAGGAAAATTTTCATCAGTGACGACAAGGGGTGGTAACAACCTCTGTTGTTTTCGTTGGGGAATTTGTTTCGGCGGCTGAATACTTGCCAAGTTTGTGTTGGTTTGGTTGGCACCAGGAGTGACGAAGTTTAATATTGTGTTCGTTGGGTTCGCAGTGGATGCGGTTTGCTTCGTTGTTTGTGAAGACTTAGGTGATGGACTCATCTGCTTTGCGGCATCGGCATACGTCTTCTGCACGAGCAGTTTTTTTATTCTGCACTCAGGTAGCTCCTACGTGGATGTATTCCCGGCAGTGTCGGCAAGTTTGACGTTGCCCGAAATACGACACTTGTGTCATCTCCCCGTCTATTGTGACCCACGACTCAATGTTCCTTTCAACGATCATTTTCGCCATACGAACACCGGTTGAGATGCCAGGAAAATCGACTTCGGTTCCACTTCGCTGCTCTCGTACTGCGATGACGTCACCGTATCTTCCTAGGAAATCGGCGATTTTTAGGTCCGACACGTCCTCGGACAAATCGTACAGCCTCACCTCCACTGCTCCCTCCTCCAGTGTGATTCTCAACGGATACTTTTTCCCGTCAACTGTAATCTCGTGCTTGTTGTCGTGTTCCTCGCAAATTCGTTGCGCCAATGCTAGGTCGACAACTTTCACAAAGGAAACACCGAGGGTTCTACTGTTTTGGATTCGTAGCACTTCACCTTGCTTCAGACCTAATATGGTCGCACAGAACTTGTGCACTTTGGCATTATCCGGTTTCTTCGGCACGTTCGCAAAATCTATGCCAAAGGTGTTTTCTCGACGGCCCATCGCGAAGTCGTTTGGACGCGGAGCGACACGGAACGGCTCAGCGATGAGCAGAGAGAGAGAAAAAAAAACACAGTTGGCACTGGTAACTAGCTTGTGTTCGACTTCCACAGAAGAAAGCTCGGAAGTTGAGCGCTCACTATATCTAATAACATCTTTATCTAATATTGGTGGGTCGCGAGCTTATACAATTTCTACACGGGAAGACGTCCGAATCAATTTTTATGATTAAATATCATGAAATGAAAAAAACGTTATATGCCATGAAATCATAACAATTATAAAAGTGGGTCGCAATCGAAAAAAAAAGTCAAGAATGATCCCAATTGGGTGGCTGCCGCAAATGCGACTCGGCATGCGCAATCTGGATTCGCTGGTCGCCATTGTTGATAACATTGCTTGATATACGTGTAATTTTGGAAGGATGCAATTTTGATCATCAACTAAAGGTTTTGGACAATATGGATGCTATGATGAGACATTGTTTCGGTGATGAACTCATGGATGAGTGCATAGGTCTTTTTTTGTGAAAGTTGCCCGAGCAAAGTCTGAGATCAAATTGAAATCTAAATTTGATGTTGTGATTTCGCTGATAATGATTACTCAGGTTGCTGTCGTTTTGGTCGTTTTAACGGTTAAAATATCAAAATTGAGAGCAAAAAAATCCTTCCTGTGACATCACATTGAAAACTATTTCTGCTATCAGTGAGAGCAAACTGGAAACTCAATTTGATATCCATTTTTCCTGTTGATAACAAAACAAGTATTCAATTTGATGTTATGCTAAGGCAATGAAAACAAATCCACAACAACATATTTTTGAAAAGCAAATGTACAGCAAAATGAAAACAAAATTTGTCAATTGCATTTACTGAAATCAAATTAGGATTTCAGTTTGATGTTGATATCAAAACTTGATATCAATTTGCTGTCATTTTGATGCTGGACTTTGCTCGGGTGGTCTACCGAAACCTCCGGTAGCCCCGAAATTCCATACTGTAAAATGTCAACTAATAGATGTTTGCAAGAGTTTAATTATTTTATTAATTTAAACATTCTGAGGTCATAAAAATACTACGATATCTTACGGTACCGAAGACTGAATCTTACTTTACCATTTATTATAGTATTATAGTTTATTATAGTATTTTGACTACTTTAATCACTTTTGAATCATTGTCAGCTGAATTTGTTTCGATCCGTAACAGTTTTGTATAGTCAATAGTCCATATACACCTACATAAACGGCTAAGTGTACTTCAAAACACTTTTTCTCAAAAAACCCAAGATGAAATATTTTAAAACCTTCACAGATTTGATTGTTAGGATCAAAACTAAATTCCTGTGAAGAAAAAACTTAGGTACAAAAAAGTTGTAAAAAAAGTGCGTTCAGACATGGCGTGACCACAACACAGAAAAAAATTCGCGTGATATGTACTTTAGTATAATATTTAAAGCATCGGCATCAACAACGAAATTGTTTATAAGCTTGTATGAATTACTGCTGGTTTATGCAAAATCGCGCTTAAATTTACCCGAAATATGGTGTAAATTTACGGTAAATCTAACGTTAACAACGTGTGCGCTATATATCGCGGAAATTCACATTAATTTGTCAAACGGTGATCTTTGCAATACATGTATTCTGGTTGTCTTGGTAATCATGTCATATGACGCCCTATTATTCAAAAGAAAAAGTCAATGTCCATGCTGTCACGCTGCATGCATCACATCGTTTTGTAACTCACTAATTTGCACAACACGGTAGGTCGTTTACCAAAGTTGACAGCATTTTCTTCCCATTAACCTACTGAACCATCATCGTTACCGTCCTTATCCCAGCCACTATTATAAGCATCCTACACTTTTGCAACGACTGACACCGTGACAAATGAGCCCAACAGCAGTGTGCTCTCAGCGGCACCTGCTGCACCATCATCAGCATCATCATCATCATCAGCGTCATCCACCACGTCAAGTAGGCTTTCTCGTAAATCCCGGGCCTTCCTGCCTTTCCGGCCTTGGTACCTACGGAATTCATTATTTTACGAGACCATGGAATTCCATCTTGGGCTGTTCCATATCCCGTGTTGGATTCATGCACTCGTCGCTCCTTAACGACAAAATGTGGAAGAAACAGAGCCTCACTATACGAGGAGATGTGTCTATTAATATCTATTTAATATACGGTGACATTGACAAATATGTTGTGCCAGATTCTCCGTTTATTTTTTCTACCTCGCAAAACTAACTTGCCTCTACCCCCCCACAATTCACTTGAAGAAAGTTTTTGCATCGTCGTCGTACATCACACAAAGACACACATCCTGATCTGACGTGACTTCGCACGCTCCTTCCATCCCCAAAATCACTTCGGTCATCAACTGCTCTGAATGACATATTCCGGAAGCCCCAGACTCAGACGGTTTGTCCTCTCGTTCCTGTTTTCTTTTTTTTCTTTTTGGTTGGAGGAACACAAACAGCGTGCAAAACTTGGGTGATTTGTTTTGATTGATGGTGTTATGACCCACCACGTATACGTGTGCCCGAATGGCCCTCGAGCGAAAACTTTTATCCTTCTCCTGGGGATGGGCGATCGATACGGGAAATGATATTTCTCGGAATGGATGGATATATGGTTTGAAGGCTTTCGGTGTTGAACTTTCTTGATGAAAGCTTAAATTTGGTCCAAAGGAAGAATTTTACCCATCACAATTGTTTGTGTAGTAAGAGCTAGTATTTAGACCTTTGCAATCGAAACATGCCGTAAAATTTGCGTTATCGGCAGAGGACTGCATTTATTGGATGAGTCAGATTGGACAGGTCTGCTCGTGGGACAATAATGGTTTTGAGCTGTTGTGTAAAAGGTGTTAAAATTGAAATAAATTATAAAATACTTAAAGCAGCTAAATGAAAGTTATCCATTTCAAAGTACGTAAAACTTTTGTATACAGTTAATTATCCGCCAACTCGTTTTCTCATTCACAGAAAACTTCTCTGCCGGAGCTTGAATTTCACCTTTGATGCCTAAATGAAACGGCCAAGTTATATGTTCAACATCAATTTGTTAATTAATCTTCTCTTCGCCCACCCTAGTTGATCTGCTTTCCGCTCAGGTGTTAGCCTGCCGTGCTGTGTTACAGTTATCCTACAAATTTCGCAAGTTTGATTGGAACTTTTTCCGATATAATCCCGATTTAGCCTTCTCCTTTTACCGGCTTTCACTTCGACCACCGAGGAGATTGACTTTCCGCCTGGAAGTGTTTCTCTTCTCATTTTGCATGTAAGAGTGGCTTTAACTGACATAACCCCAGGGCTGCAAAATGCGTGTCGATGCATGTTGACATGGCTAGTTCTCAGCAATGCAATGACCAATCGTTATAATTCAGCCACCAATCGAAAGATATGGCTATCTAATTTTATTTTGAATAGATATAAACCCATTTGGACCTGTAGTTGGCCAGCCGGAACGAAAAAACCCGGAAAAGTCCCGAGCAAAATGCGTGTCGATTTATGTTGACATGACTGGTTCTCGGCAATTTGGTTACCACATCTTAAGATTGAGCCACTACATGAAAGGTATGACTATCTACTTTCAAACGGAACAGACAAGGAACTGATTGAAGTTGTGGGTAACCAATCGGAACGATAAAACCCGTGAAAGATGGCTCTGTGGAAATTCGGATTCACCGGGAAAATTGTCAGACCTAGAGATCCGCGATTTTTTTCCTAAATTGCATACAAGCATTAGCATAGAGATAATATACCATCACCATATCGATTCTGCTACCGGGTGGCCATAATACGGTCCTCTGGATATCTGGAATCGCCTTGAAAATAGTCAATTCTTAAAAGTAGACCTGGAGATCCGTGCTTTTTAGAAACTGTGAAGAAAAGATATATCTCAGTAACATATTGATTTGGTCCCCCGGTGGCCATTAAATGCATTTCTGGATATCAGGATTCACCGGGAGATTGGTCAATTCTTAAAGGAGTACTAGAGTTGAGGGATTTTTTCTAATTTGCAAACAATCATGAGCATAGAGGAAATATACCATCACCATATCGATTCTGCAACCAAGTGACCAGAAAACGGTCCTCTGGATATCTGAAAAGTAGAACTAGAGATCCTCGATTTTTTTTTTTCTAAATTCCATACATATAGAGGAAATATGACATCAAGACATCAATTTTGCTACCGGGTGGCCAGAATACGGTCCTCTGGATATCCGGAATCACCGGAAAAATATTCAATTCTTAAAAGTTGACCTGGAGATCCGTGAGCTTTTAGAAAATGTAAAGAACCCTTAGTTGAGAAGATATATGTCAGTGCCATATTGATTTGGTCCCACAGGGGTTATTGAACGCCCTTCTGGATATCCGGATTCACCGGGAAAATGGTCAATTCCGGAGAGTAGACCTAGAGATCCGCGATTTTTTTTTTATAAATTGCATACAATCATGAGCATAACGGAAATAAACCTTCATCATATCGATTCTGCAACCAACTGGCCATAAAACTGTCCTGTGGAAATCTGGAGTCACCGGGAAAATAGTTAATTCTTCATCTTCATCAATTCTATGGCTAGAGATGCGTGTTTTTTTTTTTTTTCTAGATTTGCTTACAATTATGAGCATAGAAGAAATTTGTCATCATCATATCGATTCTGCTACTTGGTGGCTGGAATACGGTTCTCTGGATATCCGGAATCATCCGGAAAAAACTCAGTTCATAAAAGTTGACCTAGAGACCCGTGATTTTTTTTTCTGAATTTCATACAAGCATGAGTATAGAGGAAATATGCCATCACTACGTCGATTCTGCTATCGGGTAGCCATAAAACGGCCCTCTGGATATCCAGAGTTACTGGAATCAAGGTCAATTCCTGAAAGTAGACCTTGAGATATATTGATTCGAACCCCCGGTGGCCATAAAAGCCCGTCTGGATATCCGGATTCACCGGGAAATTGGTTATTTCCTAAAATTAGTCCCAGAGATCCACGAATTTTTCTAAATTGCATAAAATCTCGAGTATAGAGGAAATATACCATCACCAAATCGATTTTGCAACCAAGTGGCCAGAAAACAATCCTCTGGATATCCGGAAACACCGGGAAAATGGTCAATTCCTAAAAGTAGACCTAGAGATCTGCGATTTTTTTTTTCCAAATTGCTTGCATGCATTCAATCATGAGCATAGAGGAAATATGCCATCACCATATCGATTCTGCTGTCAAATGGCCATAAAGTGCCCATTTCGATATCCGGATTCACCAATTCCTAAAAATGGTTCTAGAGCTCCACGACTTTTTTCTTAAATTGCATGCAATCATGAGCTCAGAGGAAATATGCCATCACCATATCTATGCTGCTTCCGAGTGAACAGGAAACAGTCCTCTGGATATCTGAAATCACTGGAATCAAGGTCAATTTCTTGAAGTAGACCTAGAGATTTATGATTTTTTAGAAAATATAAAGAACCTTCAGTTGAGAAGCGATATCGCAGCTCTATATTGATTCAATCCCCGATTGGAATCAAAGAGTCTTTTACAGGAAGTTTTTTGGAAAATTTGCCTTTGTTTTCTAGGTTAAGAATAAGTAGTAAAAATTGTTTAATTTTGTAATAAAAAAAAATCCCCCGGTGGCCATAAAACGCCCATCTGGATATCTGAATTCACTGGGAAATTGTTTATTTCCCAAACTAGTCTCATAGATCCGCAATTTTTTTCTAAATTGCATACAATCTTGAGTATAGAGGAAATATGCAAATTACAAAGAGACTTTGAATTATTCCTGCAAAAGGGCAATCAATCAAAGCAAATCAAAATCTTCCGCATACAACAAGTTGTAAGAGTTGCAGTCGGTCAAACCATTTAAGAAAGTGTAATTTTCGCAATTTTCAGGTGTTTCAGCGTCACAGCTTGTAAAAACCGTATTATGTTTGCATCAATTGTGAAGGAGAAAACCCGTCAAGTCAGATTACTTATGCTATTTTTGTACGGAAAACTCATCACAATGTCGAGTAAAATGTAACACTTGCGGAAACACCATTTGCTCTGCACATCAATAATGCTGTTTTTTTTTTTTAGGCTTTATTTAAGAGATTTTTAGCCTTAGGCTAGTTCATCTCTAATGCTATATATTGAGTATAGATGAATCACTGAAAAATGGTTTTCAAATAATCAAAAGAAAATTTAATCACCTTTAGTTTCACGTTAAAATAATTAATATACCTTCGGAGATATTTGAATTTGTGACGTTAAAATAATTAACATAACTTCGGAGATATTTGTATTTTATTAAACTAATTTTTTAGGCGTTTAAGCTATATCTCAAAAACTATCTTACTGAGATTTGTTTGGACTACATTTTTGGATACAGCGCATGATTTTACATGGGAAATGACCATCAGCGTACAAAGTTCAAATATGGTGCTATGCTCAAGATTGCATGAAATTTAGAAAAATCGCAAATCACTAGGATAATTTTAAGGAATTGACCATTTCGCCGGTGAAACTGGATATCCAGAAGCGCACTTTATGGCTACTGGGAGATCGAATCAATATGGTGCTGAGATATATTTGTTCAACTAAGGGCTTTATGCATTTTCTAAAAAAAATCTCAGAGCTTTAGATCCACTTCCAGAACATGACTACTTTTCCGGTGATTTCAGATATCTTGAGAATCGTTTTCTGGCGATAATCTCATAATAATAATCTCTATGGTGGTGATATATGTCCTCTATACTCAAGAGTGTATGCATTTTAGAAAAAAATCGCGAACCTCCAGGACTACTTTTGAGAATAGGTAACTTTCCCGATGAATCCGGATATCCAGAATGGTTTTAAATAACCACCGGGGGTCCAAATCAATATGCCACTGAGATATATCTTCTCAACTAAGGGTTCTTCACATTTCCTAAAAAACGCGGATCTTTAGGTCTACTTTCGGGAATTTACCATTTTCCCGGTAAATCCGGATATCCGCAGGACCACTTTCTAGCTATCCACTAGCAGAATCGATATGGTTATGGCATATTTTCTCTTTGCTCATGATTGTATGAAATTTAGAAAAAAAAAATTGCGGATCTCTTGACCCTTTTCTCAGATATTCCGGATATCCAAAGACCCCTCGGTGGCAGAATCGATATAGTGAAAGCATATTTAATCTATGCTCATGATTGTATGCAATTTAGAAAAACTGGCGAATCTCTAGAACTACTTTTAAGAATTGACCATTTTCCTGGTGAATCTGGATACCCAGAAGGGCATTTAATGACCAAATCAATATGGCACTGACATATATCTTCTCAACTATGGGTTCTTCACATTTTCTAAGAAATCACGGATCTCTAGGTCTACTTTTAAGAATTGTCGATTTTCAAGGTGATTTCGGATATCCAGAGGACCGTATTCTCACCACCCGGTAGCAGAATCGATATGTTGATGTCGTATTTCCTCTATGCTAATGATTGTAGGCAATTTTGAAAAAAATCGTGGATCACTAGGTTTACTTTCTGGAAATGGCTATTCTCTCGGTGATTCCGGATATCCACAGGACCGTTTTCTGGCCACTTGGTTGCAGAATCGATATGGTGATGGTATATTTCCTCTATGCTCATGATTGTATGCAAATTGGAAAAAATCACGCAGCTCTAGTACTACTTTTAAGAATTGACCATTTTCCCGGTGAATCCGGATATCCAGAAAGGCATATATTGGCCACCGGGGGACCAAATCAATATGTCACTGAGATATATATTCTCAACTAAGGGTTCTTCACATTTTTTATAAAAACATGATCGGTCTACTTTTAAGAATTGACTATTTTCCCGGTGATTCCGGATATCCAGAGGCCCTATTCTGGCCACTCGGTAGCAGAATCGATGTGTTGATGTCGTATTTCTTCAATGCTTATGAGTATGTGCAAGTTAGAAGAAATCGCGGATCTCTAGGTCTACTTTCTGGAATTGACTAATTTCCCGGTGATTCCGGATATCCAGAGAACCGTTTTCTGGCCACTTGGTTGCAAAATAGATATGGTGGTGGTATATTTCCTCTATGCTCATAATTGTATGCAATTTAGGAAAAAATCACGGATCTCTAGGTCTTCTTTCATGAATTGACCATTTTCCCGGTGAATCCGAATTTCCACAGAGCCACCTTTCACGGGTTTTATCGTTCCGATTGGCCACTCACAACCCCAGTCAGTTTTTTGTCGGTTCCGTTTGAAAGTAGATAGTCATACCTTTCATGTAGTGGCTCAATCTTAAGATGTGGTAACCAAATTGCCGAGAACCAGTCATGTCAACATGAATCGACACGCATTTTACTCGGGACTTTTCCGGGTTTTCCGTTCCGGCTGGCCAACTACAGGTCCAAATGGGCTTCTATCTATTCAAAATAAAATTAGATAGCCATATCTTTCGATTGGTGGCTGAATCACAGCCATGGGTCATCGTACTGCTGAGAACCAGCCATGTCAATTATGAATCGACACGCATTTTGCAGCCTTGGTACTTTGAGGAAGTTTCGATGGCTTGGGATTATGTCAGTTAATGGAGTAAGTTGTCTACTATCTTTGTCCGGTAAGTGAACTATTGCTCAATGTGTGTTGCGATTATAAAATTGCATTGAAAATTACCATAAAGTTATTATAGCCTCAAGGGTTTTCCACCGTCTATGACGAAAACGGCCCAGAAAATCTGCACGATAATTCCATCAAAGAACACCAGATCCAATAGTTTGCTTTTAGTGTATTAATCGCTAAACAGCACTTGAACTCTCTTCCAGCCTAGATGGTGGGAGACTTGCTCGGTCACTTTGATTGCACAAATTGGGCCTGATGCACACCGTTAATTAGACTCATGGATAGACCAGGTATCGGATTACAAACGCTTTCCTTTTCGGAGGAATAAAAGAAACGTTATTCTTCGTATCGGCACTAAATGGAAGGATTAACCTTTTCCACATTCGACTCTTCAATTTCAACACAAATCCTTTGTTAATTGCTCCGTGGTATATATTGTTCTACTCTACTATCTACAGATTGTTTTCTATCCTAGCCAGAGGCGTTACGTGCCTCATTTGTCTACCTGTGCACTAAATTTAATTCGTCTGCAATTTACCACAACTATGACTTTCTAGTCAATGAATTCAAAGTGTATTGTTAATGATGAAATAAAACAGATTTATCAAAATTTAAGGAAAGTTTTACAACGTTTATTGAATTTCTAATCATGTTGCATATTTCTCAATCACTCTATCTCTAACATTAGCCACTTAAGCTGTTCTTCACCCATATTGTTCCTTAATTAATTTTTAATCCTACGTAAAACTAAAAAACTTCTTTCTACGGATGCAGCGGTGGAAGGAAGTGACAGTATTTGCCGTCCGAGCCTCGAGACTTCGCTAAAAATATCTTCCAAATTATTATCAAACAGATAATTTATAATTTCTGACACAGTTTTCTGCTTAAAATCATCCTTGCTTTACGTAACCTTCAATTCATTAGCTAATTTTACTCTATCCATGGATTCAAACTTATCACAAAAATAATCAATCAACTCTTTGGGAAGTGCATTAGAAAAAAATTCAAATTAAGAGCTGTCTAGAAGAGCGGCATGCTTAAATTGATGAAGATCCTTAAAGCGGGTGTCAAGTTGTGCAATTATACGATCTAAAAAAGAATAATAAATCATAAAGTACCTGGAGTACTCATGGCGACGATCATTTGCTACGCCAGTAGCTTCGAGAGATGATGTTAGGAACTTGTTAAATTTTTCTTCCGATCGCAACCCAACAAACAATTTGAGTTAATTAACAGCTGAAAAGGGCATTTTTCAGCTGAAGAAGCTTATTTTTGCCTGAAAAAGCTCTTATTCAACATTCAATGTTTATTGGGAATTTCTTAATACTCAATTTGGTTTCATTCACGCTTCTGTTGCACGTCACGAAATCTAGCTCTTTCGATTGTAGTGTAAGATAAAGAAGATCCGTGAAGAAAAACACTTCTGCAAACATCTTTAAAAAGAAGACAGTGTCAAAATCGAGTAAAAATCCATGAAGTCCCCTGGCAAGTGAACAGATATCTCCATCCCACGCATCATCTCCTAGGTACATTTCTCCTAGACATGTCACAATTTCAGTATAATGGGTTTCAATAACATTGACCATCCGGGAAGTGTAGGCCCTAAAATGTTATGGTTATTTCGTTGAACTTCACGGCTGTGGTCGATAACTTCGTCCATACGGATTTTACCAAATGTGCGGTATGCCATTCCATTGTATTGTCAATGTGATCGCGAGAAGCAGCATGCACTTTAATTGCTGTTGTTAGATGGTTCAGGTCATAATAGCCGATTTTGCTCCATATTCCTTTGTCACCTGATTTTCGAAACATCAGACAAGGCCAACAGAACAATTTTTGGACATTTTCTGATCCACACAACCACTTCACATCGAACGCATTTGGATTAAAAGTCCTGGTGACAGTTTTTCCTTTTCTTGAGCACTCACTTTTCATTTTTTCAAGTTTTGGTCGCGGCACATACATTTTTACTAATATTAACTTTTCTTCTGACGATCGCAAAGAAAACGGTCGGCTTAATATTAGCTCCAACTCATCCATGGTCGAGATAGGAAATGACAGGTGGACAGGAACTCACGGTCTCCCAGTGTTGGTGAGTTCTTTGCCTGTAATGTTCACGAAAATTTTACTATTTTGCCATACAGAAATTCAAAACAAAAAATTTTATCTGCGGATTTGGACAGTTTTTGACCTGTTTCATACGACCGGAAGGTGTATGCTGGTCGCAAGTGCCGTGCCAAACTGATTTCCTACGCAATTAATCAATCTTGGAAGTGAATTTCGCTAATAAACACGAGGAACATTTCTTATAGCAAAACTTGCCATAACCGCCGGTTCATTTTAGTAAACAAACTAACACTTCTTCCAACTGTGTCACCTCTCTTACTCGCCTAGGTACTGGATGCTATAACGCAAAGCAAATGGACAAGAACTTATTGCCAGAGTGGCCAGATTATTTTTTTCATTATCGGTAGCTTCTCAAAACTTTTATCGGTAGTTATCGGTAGGTCGTCTTAAGAAGGGTTTCCCGATACTTGAAACCTTTGTGAGCGGGGGAGGGGGGGGGGGGGGTACTCTGCTCCAGAACAATACACTGTCCTTCAGTTCTTCTGCTTTAAACGTGTCGAAATGAATATTTCTAATTCTAAAGGCCTGTATAGAGATCGAAGCGAAGCGAAAACCTCATACAAAGTGCTAAATTTTTCACCTGCGTGAAAACGCAATTGGCAACTTTTTCACTTCGCTTTGAACTGTAAACAGATACGATCCAGCGAAATCTAATTTTGTGGATCGTATCCTAGTATACAGATCGAAGCGAAACGAAAATTGAAGCACGCGAAAAATCATCAAATTTTGCTAGCGAAAAAGGTTGTGAAAAAATGTTTGTGGAACATTTTCCAGTTTCCTGTTTTCGCATGTGAAACGAAATCGATCAGTTCAAGACCAACAATTGAAATGGCCTTAACTCCATTTTGTAAACAAACCTTGTAAGGCCATTTTCTAGCGAACCGAAACCTACATTTGCAAAACTAAACCACAATCGGAGGAGAATTTCTCCTACCTGTTCATTATGTTGGTTTGCCTTTGCGGACGGTGAAGTGAAAATCTGACAGATACGCTCTTTTTCGAAACGTCAACTTTTCGCATAGCTGCTCGAGCTGCTGCTCTTTTCGCTAGCGCTGCATGCGCGAAAAAAAACGTAAGCGAAAAAGATACGATCCACAAAATTAGATTTCGCTGGATAGTATCTGTTTACAGTTCAAAGCGAAGTGAAAAATTTGCCAATTGGGTTCTTTAAGGGTATTGAGGTAAATGCATATTCGTAATCTGCATTAAAAATGGAACCCAAACCCAAAATTTCATCAATTTTGGTGCATTGGAACTATTTTAAATAAGTACGATTACATTAGCAAAAATCACCTTATTAGCGCCCCTCAGTGTCACTTTGTATGGGAGCAAGCTGTCAGTTTGTTAGTTTAGTGTCAAACAGTGAAGTTATTATTTTGCTTTAAATCTTGATTTAAAAATCAAGATGAATGTATGTGGGTTCGAAAAAAATATCGCTGTGCTCAGAAAACGAAGCTCTTTCGGATGATGTATAAAAAACAATACATTTTTCAAAATTAAAGAACCCAATTGCGTTTTTCACGCAGGAGAAAAAATTAGTATTTTGTATTTGGTTTTCGCTTCGCTTCGATCTCTATACAGGCCTTTACGTTTATTTTTTTTTTGCGCATGCAGCGCTAGCGAAAAGAGCAGCAGCTATGCGAAAAGTTGACATTTTGAAAAAGAGCGTATCTGTCAGATTTTCACTTCACCGGAGGTGTAAACTGATCGATTTCGATTCACATCAACTGCGAAAAAAGGAAACTGGAAAATGTTCCACAATCATTTTTTCACAACCTTTGTCGCTACCAAAATATCATGATTTTTCGCGTGCTTCAATTTTTGTTTCGCTTCGATCTGTACACTAGGCTTAATGCTAATTCTGACTACATGGAAAACAAAACACAGGTATTGAACATTTTTCAAGATTACTAAAAATCTGTGATTATCGGTAGGAAAAGTGAAAATCGGTAGTTTTGAACCTTTCGTCTGTGAATCGGTAGGCATCCCGAAAATCGGTAGGACTACCGATAAATCGGTAGGTCTGGCCACCCTGCTTATTGCATATCTATTTACGCTTCAATACAGCTGCTGTCCTGCTGTATAGCTGTGTGTGATCTTGGAAGGCGCATACTCAGCCTTTACCCGATTATCCAATAATCAATACACAGTTTTCTCTTGACGCTAGGTTAAATATTGCTTAAGCTTTTTTTTTGTTGGAAGAATTTATCATATTTATTTTACTACGAATCAAATTAATCGAAATTAGTTGTGAGCAACACCACCAAATTATTTAAACTGTACCGGAACCTGGAATCGAACCTAAAAATTGGTATTTGTCAAATCTACAAAGGTTTCAAGTTATAAAATATTTCATCTCAGGCATAACATTTGATAACGGCACAAAAACATTTGTAAACAAACTTTCTAAGGCCCTTTACACGCGAACCAAAGTACACTCACGCAAACTAACACCATCATCGGATAGGAGCAACTATCACCTTTCCGAAAGTGGTATTGGTTTGCGTGGGCGTACTTTGGTTCGCGTGTAAAGGGCCTTAGAAAGTTTGTTTACAAATGCTTTTGTGCCGTTATCAAATGTTATGCCTGATCTGCGGTTTTTTGAGAATAAGTGCTTTGAAGTTGATATAGCGTGTAGAAAACTGAACTAACGTTTGCATTAAAAAAAAATGGAAATAAATTGTTGATTTTTCATGGGTTTACCTTCACCCGCACTGACGAAACTACCCATGCAGCATCAATCATAGTAATCCATGTGTAAGTAGACAAAATTTGACAGCTCTATCAGTCGAACTCTAACCGTGATGACAACGGTGAAGCAACTTCGTTCAGAAGTGTGCGCGTTCAAAGAACGGCACCCCATCGCGTCGAAAACGGACATTGTGCGGCACTTTGTGGACGCTGGATACGCCCGTTCCGGCATCTAGAACATCTTGGCACTATTAGACAACAATCAGAGTATCGAAAGAAAGCCCGGTTTCGGACGGCCGACGAAGCTCCAAAGGATGTTGAAGAAGAAGACCGAGGGAAAAGTGGCTACATCGCTGCGTGCGCTTGGCCGAGAGGTCGTTGCAACCGGCCAAACAGGGAAAAAGTACCTGGCGAACATGAACACACATGTCAGGAAGCGGAAGTCACGTCCACTGATTTCGGAGCTGCAGGCAATGACGCAGCGGCAGCGGCTGAATAAGATGGTCAACTCGTTTTTCCCGGCGAATCGCGACATGGCGGTGGTGATGCACGACGAGACCTATCTCACCCTGGATGGCAACGACTGGCAGGGCACTTCATATTTTACTTCCTCCACGAAGGAAGTGAGCTCCGAGGTGAAGTTTATTTCACACACCAAGTTCCCCAAGAAGGTGCTGCTATGGCTGACAATCAGTGAGAAGGGGATGTCACAGCCGCTCTTCTTTCGCTCCGGACTGGCCGTGAACGGGGAAATTTATAGTACGAAATGCCTGCCGGAAGTTGCGTCGTTCATCAAAAAATACCATAAGGGCGAAGACGCGGTGTTCTGTCCGGAACTGGCGTCGGCCCACAACTTTAAGCGATCGTTGGAGGAGATGGAGCGGCTGAATATCGATGTGGTACACAAGTCGGCGAACCCGCCCAACGTACCCCAGCTGCGTCCCACCGAGAATTTCTGGGCCAACCTGAAGCGTAAGATCTACTCCAACAATTTTGTCGCGAAAACTGAGGAGGAACTGCAAAAGCCGGAAGGCCGCATGCAAGAGTGTAGAATTTTTTTGCAAGTAAGCTTAAATAATTACCTTCCATGGGAAATTTATCAAAAGAAATTATCTGTCTTAGCTTTTTTTTATCTCCATCCGAAAAAAAGTCCATTTTTTTAATGCAAACGTTAAGTCAAAATATATTCAGTTTAAATTATGGAAAGCTTCCTTTTGGAAGCATTTTGCATCTAACAACATTCATTCCATTACGCATACAATACACATTAACGAAGTAGGCCAGCAGCGTTAAGCCACTTTAATTTAATTTGCTCGTTATAATCATCCATCGTTTGCGGTCAATGCAGACTAGCAGCGATTTATTTTTCTTTGCCATAGTTATCCAGTCCCTTTGGTCAGTGCAATCAAGGGTGCCGTCAGATGAGCAACCAGCAAAAGCTTGGAAATGGGGCCTAGCAGTAGCCATCGACAGAGTGCTGCCACGCGAGAGGAGGCAAAAATCATTAAAAGTTTTTAATAAGCACGCTGTTGGGGAAAAGCTCTTTCCGTAACTGTTGCTAGGACAACGATGCACACTAGCGGATTGAAAGGTTATAAAAATTGATCGAGCGCTTACTTTGTGATGAGACTGATTGAAACCTGCAGTTTCGAAGTATCATTTACTGAAATAACGATTGATTTTTCACTTAAAAACAAACAAGCATTAGTGCAAAATTTTCAAAAAATATCGATACTAGCTATATAATACTTACATCCCGAAATGCACAGCGATACATTACTCATCCCTATCAGTGACACTATTCCAACAATGCGTAGCAATTTTCGTCATTTGGAACACAAATTAGTCTCGCTACTGTGTCAGAAGAAACACTATGCCACTGACTGCCTTTGGTCGTGCTCTTTGCTCTTAGCTGCCTTCAAACGAAGCATCTGAAACCATCCAAATTGAGACAATTTTCCGTGTTACAACCCCTCGTCTATTACCGCCGGAGGAAAACATGCCATAAAAAGCCAAGCCAAGCTGTTCTCTTCATCCTCCCCGAAGCGTATGTGTGTTTGTGTAGATACGCGGTCTATCCTATCGAAGCCTTGGCAAGACATTTATCTTCTCTCTTCCCCCTCGCACCCCTAGAGAACCCACAATTCATCGCATCACTGCTCACGACATTTTTGGTCTCGACTTGGTCTCCTTAGCAGCCTACAGCAACCCGTCCATGCTTTGTGGCACTAGTATTAGAGACTAACGGGTGCTTCCCGGGGTGAGCCTGTCGCCGACGGTTTGCCGACTGGCTTCGTTGTTGGCGCTGTTCTTGCTTGCAGCTCCTGGAGCTTATTAAATTCCATTAAGTAATTTTGCCTTTTCCCCCCAATTTATCATTCAACCGCAGTATGGCTCACTTCAAAAGGACGTCTGCCTCTCGGTCTGCTTCGGTGCGTGTTAAGGCTTAGAAGCGTGCGTGTACGTTCGCAAGAGTGAGTGTGTAGAGCGTACAGCAGCCATGAAGAGTTCCGGGAGTGCCCCAATATTCAACGCAACCCCTAATTGAATAAGCTTTGGCGTTATAAATTGTGCCTTCGGGAGATTGTGCTTGAACTTTTATGAGTTAAGGTTTAAGGCAAAAATGTATTTTAGCTTCAATCCGCATCGTGGTCTCTTGCCGTGCGGATCCAGTTGCTTTTTGCTGAAGGAAGTGTTACTGCTACCTAACGCTACAACAAATTTTAACAGCACTTTTCAGTGCTCAACCTGAACAATTTCTACCTTTTTTGACTCTTATTCCTCTTCGATCCTTGATTGGACCCTACCCGAGGTAATTCTGCTTGGATATCGATTTGGAAAATTTCTCTTGGATCCTTCGCATTCTTAAAGTAATCTGCTTGGAAGTCAATTTGGAGAAATTGGGTTCTGCCAAGAATTCCGGAAGAAAACTCCGGGGAATGTTCAAATTAGCTTCTGAACAATGCCGAAAAAACATCCAGAGAAAGACGAATGAAGCTCTCCTGGATGAACTTCGAGGAAAGTTCTAAGAAAAGTTGGAATAACATCCGGGAAACTTCCAAGACACGAATTGAGAAACATGTGGCAAAAATTTAAATAAACTAATGGAAAAAATCGTATGTCACATCTAAAGGAAGCCAGAAAAGTTTCGGAAACCGGAAGAAAATTTTCAGAAGTAGCCATTTCCAGGGAAAGCCAGAAGAAGCTCGAAAAAATCTTCCAGTAGAAGTCGAACAAAAAAAAAAACCTTTGGCTTATGGTCAAACTTCCAGAAGAAGACGAAAGAAATTTCTGGGAGAATTAATTGAACTTCCTGGAGAAGACGAAAGAAACTTCCTGGAGACGCTGGCACAAACTTCCTTAGATAGATTGGAAGAAACATCTGAAGAAAGTCGGAAGTCAGAGCGCTTACGAACAGTCGAAAGAAACAAGGACATAATTCCGGAATAAATAGATTCCTGGGGGTTGTTTCTATGATCCAGACGATTTTCTTGATACTCATAAAACATCCCTGAAGACTTCGCAATTTCCCTGAAGTTTTCGGATCATTTCTGAAAAGACAATTAGGAATATTCCATAATTCCTCGAAATTCCTTAAAAGTTCATGTAATTTTCCTGAAATTAGGGGCTGATTATAATAAGACTACCGAAATATCTCTAACCATCTTTGAAGGTCTCTGGACTTTCTTGAAGCTTACGAAATCTCGTAAATGCTCTCACAATTTTCTTGAATTTATTGTAACATCAGCATTGAAGTTTTCTGATCTTCCCGATTTTTTTTTCAATTTTTAAAAGTTATCGACACTGCCATTAAAAAGCATAGAACTTCCCATAAATGTTCTCACAATATTCTAATGTTCATGTTACTTCCATTACGATTCCTAAATTTGCATGAGCCCCTCAGGATATAGCTGAAGGTTTCGGAAATCGCCTGAGTTTCTCGGAACTCCTTTATAATTTCAGCAATTTAATTAATTAATTGATCTGTCCTGATGTTGTCTGAGCTTCACTAAAGTTCCTAAAAACCATTGATTTTCCCTGAAGTTCGTTGGACTTGTGAACTTTCCAAAATATTTATGATGTTTCCTTAAGTTCATTGGAGTTCGCTGGACTTTTCTGAAAATCCCGGGTTTTAGAATTTTAACAGAAGTTAATGAAACTGTCTTTAATTTATCGAAATTTACACAAAATTCTTGACTGTTCTGAAATTTCAGAACTTTTTAAATGTGCCTACAACTAGTGTGGGTCCGCAATAAAAATCTGATAGCATCCTTGAAGTTCCGGGAAAGTTGAAAAAGCTAGCGGGAGAAGATGAAAGAATCATTCGAGCGAAGGGTGAAGAAGCTTACAAGGTAAGGTGGAAGAAAACTCCTGGGAAAATTGAATGAAACTTCAGGAAGTTAATGTTTAAAAAAATTCCTCGATTCCCTAGTAATTACCGGAAAGAGCCATCGGCTATTTCTCGAATGATGGGTAGCCAAAAACAGTGAGGAAATGGAAACATTAGTCGAAAGAGTTTCAAGTATAAGGCATCTTTAGAGATGATTGCTTAGAATTTTGAAGGCTCAAAAAATATGTTGTGAATACTAATGGCAGACTCCTCGATCTTGTGTTTGTCAATCTATCGGAGTACTTTGACGTCATTGTACGCTCAACTCCACTTTTACCAATTGACGAGCATCACGCACCATTTATCTTGCTTCTTGACGAAAGCTGTAATGGCACAATCACAACGGACGATGGGGATGTGAGATTCAACTTTAATTTTCAGTCGTGTGATTTTGGTCGTTTGGATGACGTGCTCTCAAACATCGAATGGGATGCTCTACTGCGACGGGAATCATTGGACGAGTCTGTATCAGCTTTCTATGATAAACTTTACAAAGTTCTTAGTGACCAAGTACCTCAAAAGAGACAACGAGCTTCTTCAGTCTACAACAAGCCATGGTGGACCTCTGAACTACGTCATCTACGAAACGTCCTCAGGAAAGCACGCAGCCGTTTCTTTCTGATGAAGTCCGATAGTGAGCGGAATAACCTTCAGGAAGTGGAAACAACGTACAAGGCACTTCTCTTTTCCACGTATGAAAGTTACATGGCTAAGATTCAATCAGATGTCAAGCAAAATCCTTCATGTTTCTGGAATTTTGTCAGAAGCCAAAAATCGGCTACTCGCATTCCAACTAACGTTAAATACGACGAAACCATCGCTAGCTCTAATTCGGAAGCAGCAAGCCTATTCGCCAAGTTCTTCGAGAGCGTATTTAGCAAATCATCGCCTGTTCCTCGCTTCAACAGCTTTACCCATATTGCTTCACCTGACATAAATCTACCCGACGTTCAGTTTTCCGTTGTCGAAGTGGTGAAAGCCATTGAAGAACTCGACGTTGATAAAGGACCTGGAATGGACGGTATACCACCCTTGCTGCTGAAGAATTGCTCCACCGCACTTGCATCTCCCATAACATCTCTATTCAACCGTTCGCTGCATGACAGGATGTTCCCAGTGGCTTGGAAATCAGCTTATATCATTCCAATCTACAAATCCGGCAACTGTAATCGAGTCACGAACTATCGAGGTCTGTCTTGTGTTGCTTGAGCAAAATTTTCGAAAAACTGGTGCATAACGTTCTGTATAACGCCGTATCTTCATTAATCTCCGGCAGCCAACATGGTTTCATGAAACAACGCTCCACGACTACAAATCTGATGTGTTACGTCAACACCTTGTCTCGCGAAGTTGAACATGGACAACAAGTTGATTCGATTTATATAGATTTCGCCAAGGCCTTCGACACTGTACCACATATCTTGGTCATAGACAAAATGGTACACATGGGGTTTCCGGAATGGATAACGCAGTGGTTGTTCTCGTACCTGTCGGACAGAACCGGTTGTGTTGTAGTGAATGCGGCACAATCCCAGCCGTTCAACATCACGTCCGGTGTACCCCAAGGAAGCGTTCTTGGGCCGCTGATCTTCAATATCTTCGTAAATGACTTGTGTATGCTGCTCTCTTCTTTTAACCTTTCTTTTGCCGACGACTTGAAGATTTATCGTGTCATCACTTCTTCAGAAGACTGCATGGCGTTGCAAGAGGACATAAACGTTATGCTCGTTTGGTGTAGCGATAATGGAATGCGCGTGAACAGGGACAAATGCAAAGTTATTTCGTTTACGCGACGCACCAGGCCCATTGTTCATCAATTTAAAATGGAATCCGTCATACTGGAGCGGGTTCTATCGATTTGTGATCTGGGCGTTACTATTGACTCAAAATTGAAGTTTAACGAACATGTAGCTATTATAAGCGCCAAAGCATTTTCTGCACTCGGATTTATTCGTCGACATGCTTCAGCTTTTACTGATGTGTACGCCATCAAAACGTTATATTGTTCGTTAGTGCGAAGTATCCTGGAGTATGCTGCTCCTGTATGGACACCATTCTTCGCGACGCAGATCTTAGCAATTGAGCGTGTGCAGAGGAAATTCATACGATTCGCTCTACGCCAGCTTCCCTGGAATGACCCAGTAAATCTTCCTTCTTACCCCGACCGATGCCGATTGATCAACTTAGAAAGTCTGTCATCGAGGCGAATTAAAATGCAGCGTATGTTCGTGCTTGATGTCATCACAGGAGGTATTGACTGTCCTGCTCTTCTTGAGCAGATACCGATGAATATTCCTCCACGTCGCTTCCGAAGTTCACCTCTACTGGCAATTCCGTACCACAGGACGAACTATGGGCATCACATTCCACTTGATTCGTGTCTTCGGGCTTTTAATGAAGTTGACGACAAATTCGATTTTAACATGTCCAAAACTGTATTTTCACATAGGATTAGGAATTAAGTCTTGAAAATAGTATTAAGTAGTTCAGTCTGTGCGACTTAGTCGAAGGCGGCGATCGTAAATAAATATGAGGTATTCAAATCTCCCACAAAAAAATTCTCCAAAATTCGAGCGCGGGCAGGCAATAATAATTTTGACTATTAAAAAAAACGGTGTAAATCGGTATAAAATCATAAAAATCGGTATTCTGATGAACCTTATCTGTATATCGGTATCTAGTTTGGAAATCGGTATATCTGGGTCCATTACCGGCGGCGCTGTCTGGTTCGATGAAGGTCAAATCCGGTGAAATAGCCCTGCCTCTCGAAGGAAGCTCAGTAGAGCGGCTGAGCTGCTGGGGTCGTCACTGAGTGCGTCCCGGATGCTACCGGGAATGTCGTACAGTTCTCTTGCTACTTGGTACTGATGGCAGTGGCAGACGAAATGCTCAACTGAATGATGGGTTCGGCATGCTGGACAGGACTTATGGAAATTAAAATTTCCCAGTATGTTGTGAGAGAGATAGGTGTGTCCGGATCTCAGTATGGAGAGAACGACTTGGGAGTGGTGGTCAGCTGGGTCGTCCCAATGGTGTGTCTCTCCCTTGATTATACGGAGGAGTAGATTCCGGGTTTTAGATGATTCGGGTGATCCAGCTTTTTAGGTCTGGGCCAGAGACATTGCGTGTATATAAGGATGTCAGTCTTTCTGACGAGGTAAGGTGATCAGTGGCCGTCAGGATTTCCCCTATGCGGAAGCCGACGAATTTGTTGTATCTGCGATGTTCAGAACGGATCCATGAGAGTACGGTACTTAAAACGCTCCAAAGGTATCTCAGGGAAAAAAGGTAAGTAAGCTAGTTTTGAAGAGTTTCCATCAGGTGAGTCCCGAGAACAGCGGCTGTCAATTCGAATCGAGGGATGGATAGGATTTTCAGTTGAGCGACCGATGAGTGCCACTTGTAATCACTGTTTATGTCTATGCGCAAGTAGGCTGTGTCACAGAAAATATGGATCTGAAAGCAGTTATAGCGAATTCGTTTATTATCGGGGTTAACACCAGTTCCAACTCAGTGCGAAACCGAACTTTTTGTCAGTGTGAACCTCAACCTGAGCTAGGTTTTAAAAACAAACGAGCAAACTGACGTTTGTCAGAAAACAAGCAGACCCAATATTGATACCCGATCCAGGTTGGAACTGAATAATAAACGAATTCGCTATTAGAGTGTTCCGGGACAGTGGATCGGAAACAGCATCTTGGAATGCGTAGGTTGTTCAGCTTTTGAAATAGGCTTGACCACTGCTGCCACCACTCGTACAGGTCTCCGGGAATAACATCGTCCAAACCTAAACCTCTGACCCAGACATCCTGTATTAGGATTTTGCCCTGGACGGGGAAGAACGAGATCAGCCCCAATGGATCAAATAAAGTCATAACCTTCCTCATCCGCTGTGAAGTCATGAACCCGCTGGTGATCGAAAACTTTGAGAAGCTGCTAGAGCGGAATCCTCAAACACGATTCATGAGCTTGTACTACGAGTACATGACTCTGGACATCGGCCCCTCCTCGTTCAACCCCAATCGCGCTGTCTCCCATAATTTCAGTTGTTCTTCTGTCAGATTCGATCTCACAATGAGGCAAGAGATTCAAGGAATTCCAGAGCCTCACCGTTCCCTGATTGTTCCAACTATTTTTGCGAACAAATACCGCCACGTCCCCACCGAGAAGAGATTTTTCACAGATGGGTCGGTGATAAATGCGTCCACTGGTTTTGGAGTATTCCACGATCTTCATAGCACCTCATTCAAGCTTCAAAAGCCGTGTTCGGTATACGTTGGTGAACTAGCAGCTATATCGTACACGTTAGAGCGTATTGCCTCACTTCCACCCAACCATTATTTCATTTTTACGGATAGCCTAAGATCCCTGGAGGCTATGCGTTTAATGAAACCGATGAAGCGGTCGGCGCATTTCCTCCAGGAAATACGATCGTCATTGAGTGCTTTATCAAACAGCTCGCATATTATCACCTTGGTATGGGTCCCTTCTCATTGCTCTATCCCGGGCAATAAAAAAGCGGACTCGCTGGCCAAGGTGGGCGCTATGGATGGCGATATTTACGAGCGACAAATCGCCTACCACAAACGGCGCCGGTGGTGTAGTGGTAAGCGTGATTACCTCTCACCCCAACAGGCCTGGGTTCAATCCTAGTCGGCGCCGCCGGGATGTTCTGAGGCATAACATCTCTGATCACGCCTTCCTTCGGATGGGAAGTAAAGCCGTTGGTCCCCGGTTCATGAGTTGATGGGTCGATAGGTAGGGTCCAGGTGTGGGAGCTGCCTTCCTGGCACGTCGGTAGCATTGGTGCTCAGCACGGAAAACAAGATCGACGGAAAAAACAAACCAAAGGAAATCGCCTACCACGATTTTTTCACGATTTCTCGTCAGCAAGTCCTCGCCAACTGGCAACAAAAGTGGAATGATGGTATCTGGGACGATGGCTACATTCTATTGTCCCACAGGTGTCGATCAAACCCTGGTTAAAAGGGTTGGATATGAGTCGTGATTTTATTCGTGTAATGTCCAGGCTCATATCCAATCACTGTTCGTTAAACGCCCACCTTTCCCGTGTTACGCTTGCCGACAGCAACTTATGTACCTGTGGAAAAGGTTATCACGACATCGAGCATGTTGTTTAGTCCTGCTCCTTGCATCATGAGGCGAGATCCGTTCTGTGTGATTCCCTTAGCGTCCGAGGAAAACAACCCTTTAAACCAATTAGAGACGTCTTGGCTTGCCGTGATATCGACTTTATGAAGCTTAATTACGACTTTTTTAAAGCTGTTGATGTATGTGTTTAATGTTTTGTGTTTTCGTCATCCCTTACGTTTAAGTTTTAAATTAGTTCAAAATACTTTCCCTTGTCCTCCCTCCAAATGATCAATAAATGTAATCCCTAATCTCGAGTAAGCCGCGAGTAATCGGCACCCGTTCTACTAACATTAGTTATAAGAAAATAATATTCCCACACAATCATGTAAAAAATATTCGGCTCCGCAAAGCTAACGCATTTAAGCTTTGACAAATAAATGGATTATATAAAAAAAAGACATAACCACTTTGACGATCTCACGCTTCGTTGGAATGTTTCATGATTGACTGGAATGTGAATACGTCTTCTCCTTGAACCCATTTCATTCCAAGTACCGACTCGGAATTTTCTCTCCTCTTCAGTGACACCTAGAACCTCCTAACTGTGGGACAGGAAGTACCGCAGCGTGAAATCGCCCTTCAAATGAAACTCTTTACTTCGTTCACCACCTTTATTGCCTGTTCGACTGTCCAAGTGATCGTCCACGTAGTGTTTGTCGACGATGGCATCAGCAGCTCGGGGGAACTCTGTGGACGTTTCGGGTTTTCACGTATTGGTCGATCCAAACGTTGCTACGTCCATGATGTAGACTTTTGGAGGATCTGTTGGTATGTCCCGGAATAAGAACCGTTGAGTCTGGCAGTCAGGGAACCGGATTTTTAACTGGTGAAACACCTTCATCAGATCGCCACTAACGGCGATGGAAAACTACCGGAACTGACACAGGACCTTCAGCAGTGGAATCAATAGGTCCGGCCCTTTAAGGAGTTACCAGACTCGCTTAGCGTTAACTGAAGTTAGCTTGATAAGAGTGACATTGTGTGTATAGCCTTTGGCAATTGGATCCCTTTGTAATTTTCGATGGAACTGGTTGACTGTTAGCTCAATTGATTGAACAAATCAAAATTTTAAATATCATCGAATATTGTCGAGATTGCAGCACTGATTATGCAGGTGATGGTGTAACAATTCTGCGAGTGTATCCCTTGCTTCATAAACATCAAAAAATCAAACACCAAACGCACTGGCAGCACTGTCCCTGTAGACTCCAACAAGCGCTCCGACAAGTACTAAAACTCTTGACAGCGTACATACAACACCGAAAATGAAAGTGGCAGTGCACAAGCCGAAAACAAAAGCACTCGCCAGTGTGGACTGCGATAATCTGGGCTTATACAAATCGACTCTGACTACTATATTGCACACTGGGCTCGACGCAAGATTCAGTCGATTTCAACCGCTACCGACCGATCAGAAAAGGCCTTCCTAGGAGGTAAAACGCCACATTTCGCGATACCAAGTGACTTGGGACTAATGATAGAATACTCGCAGAACCTTTTCTTTCTAGTATCCTGGTTACCTTCATCCGGCGAAGGACCATTCTAGTGGCATCCATTTCATCCCCGTGCGTGGTTGAGCACATCTAGCACGGTAACGTCCACCGGGTGAATTCCCACGAAGTGCAAGTAGTGGAGGAGGGCAAAGCGAGTTTACGAGCAAGTCAGGTTAGATCCGGAAGAGGAGCTGAGTTACGTCCATTGGGCGAATTCCCACGAAGGGCTAGTAGTGGAGGAGCGCAAAGCGAGGTCGACGAGCAAGTCAGGTTAGATTCGGAAGAGGAGCTGAGTTGCGTCCATGGGGCGAATTCTCACGAAGTGCTAGTAGTAGAGGAATGGAAAGCGGATTGTAGTATGATGGTCTTCCGCGGTATGGAGGAGCAGCAGAAGCGGTGCTAGGGGGACGCCCCTGAAGATGGTAGTGAGAGGAAAAAGGGGTAGCGTAAAGAGGAAAGCAGGTAAACTGTTGCTGAATATAATGTGAGTACCAGGAAGATATTTAATTGTTTATTTACTACATTGTACATCGTATGTCCTTACCATTCAGTTACTTTTTTCGTTTTGCGTTATCTTTCTGTCTGAATTGGACCTAAAACTCGTGAATCATTTATCGAGACACGAATTTGTGGACACCCACGAGACACTTTTAGCCCAGGTGCCTGATTGGGGTAGAACTTCAAGATCAAGCCACCTACAAGACTGTTTCGTCATAATAGCAGCAACTTGTAATAATGGTTTGATCTATGGATATTTTGGGCTGGTTCCAACTCTTGGCACTGCACACTGGGCCAGGAACCGAAATTAGCAAGGCAAAACCTCTAGCGCATTGGGTGTGCATTATATAAAAATGGTCTCTTTGGCGAAGTTTCTCGGTTTAACATGCGCCTTCATCTGGCAATGGAAATTAGTTCCAATTTTCTCTGCATTGATGGTGCTGCAAAACTAACTTTCTTATTTCACATGATAGAGATTTCATGCCTTCGGCAAAGTTGTAGAACATTAAAAAATATAAAAAAATGCTGAAGAATTCATAGTTTTAGCTCTTCAAATAACAAAGATATAGTGTAATTGTAAAATTTAACTGAAATCTACGTTTTTTGTACTATTTGCCATACAAACGACAAATTTTTCATTTTTAACGCCGTGTATCTTTTAAGTCGGATAATTTGCAAGTTTTAAGGAAGAGTTCCCAATGTTTTGGGTCAATTCAAGTGAAATATTAGCCAAAATAGTGAAAATTACCATGATTTTCATAATCCGGTTTCTCGAAAAGTAGCAAGTATAAGCAAAAAGTCATTTATTTTCTGAAATGTACCATTTATCATCAATCAAAGATGAAAGTTTGCCGGACATATTATTTTATATATTTGAGATATCTGAATTCATAGAAAACAACGTGTCGCCAACGCAAATAAGAAAGTTAGTATCGCAGCACCATCTATGCGGAGAAAATTGGAACTAAATTCCATTACCAGATGAAGGCGCATGTTAAACCGAGAAACTTTGCCAAAGACACAATTTCAATATAATGCAAACCCAATGCGCTAGAGGTTTTGTCTTGCTAATTTCGGTTCCTGGCCCAGTGTGCACTGGAGAGAGGGCTTGGTTGGCAGTGCTGGTGAGGAGGTAGTTAGTCTCCTTTAGGAGGGCCACTCCAATCCTTGATCCGGTAGTCTTATCTAAAAAGTTGACGGCTCGGCGACAAAAAGTCAGCGTGATAAGTCTGTCGAAGGGGAGGACGCCTCCCTCGATGCATGCGGTCAGGCCCGGGGTGGAAGGGAGCAAGCCGGACGTGGTGAGGATGGCCCTTTGATAAATTTGAGTTAGTTTTTCAACGAGGGTCGTTCGAGCCATCCAGGTAAGCTCGATCCCGCAAGTGAGTCGTGTGTTGATGATCGCCTTGGCGACTCGAATTTGGAGTTGCCGATTTCTGTCCGGGTGGCGTCTGGCGATTGAGCAGATGAGAATGAGTCTTGTCCGGCTGTGGACTTTGACATCGTCAAAGTGGGCTCTAAACGAGAGACCACGGTCAACTCATATTCCCAGGATTTTGATAGTTTTGCGCTGCGGAATGATCTGGGGGTGGTGGCTGGGACCTGTGGCTATGGGCGCAGATGTGCACGAAGGCACTCTTCTCCGCCGACATTTGGAATCCGGCGTCGTTTGACCAACGGTGTACGAATTTGATGGCCTGTGCCAATTTCATGCGGAGGATCTTTATCGTATTTTTGACGGCCATGAGCACTAGGGTAGAGAACTACTTCGGCCTAATCGCAAATTTTGGGCCTATCGAGCAGAAAACTTCAAATAAATCCATGATTTCATAGATAACAAGTCAATTATGCGTTTGGTACGATACTGTAGTTAATAAGCTACGGAACGAAGTCAATAAGAACGCGTGATATGATGGTTTGCACCCATTATTCCCAAAAACAAAAGAAGCGCTCTGACCGAATCATTTTTTATCATCATCCGATAGGCCGAAGTGAATTCATTGGCGTTTCAATGGCGTTTCAATGCGTTTGTTTTCTCTTTATCAAATCTTACGGTACATACGGAAAGGTAAATAAATTTGGAAGCCAGCAGTAATAATAACATTCCGTTTGGTGCTAAACTACGCTAGATTAAGAAAGAATAAGTGCGAGTTGTGCTTAATAGGCCGGAAATGGGGTAATTAACCCTATGTCGTCTTATTTTTTTGTATTTTTTTGAGCACCAATGCTACCGATGCCAGGGAGGCAGCTCCCACACCTGGACCCTACCTATCGAGCCATCAAATCATGAACCGGGGACCAACGGCTTTTCTTCCCTGATCACAGATGTTATGCCTCAGAACATCCCGGCGGCGCCAACTGGGATTGAACTCAGGCCTGCTGGGGTGAGAGATAATCACGCTTACCACTACACCACCGGCGCCGCTCACTATGTCGTCTGAGTAGACGAAAATGAAAATCTCCGTTGGCAGGCTACTAAACACTCCGTCCATTTTTACTAGGAACAGGGTGACCGCTAGTACGGACCCCTGGGGCATTCCCATTTCCTCTTGGAAGGTGGTCGATCGGTGGTTGCTGGAATGTACGGTAGCGTAGGAAGTTTTTAATAAAGTGTAGGATGTGGCCTTTAAGTTCCCAGTTGGCTCCGCTACCCAGACTCGGTTGTTCGCCTTTGATATGTCCAGTGTCGCGTGTCGATTATTTTCGAAGTATGTGTTTGTTCCGTGTCCTGGTCAAAAGGCGTGCTGTTGGTGGTCTAGTAGGTTGCGGTCGTTGAAGAAATTAGTGAGGCGACGGTTCATCATTCTCTCCATAATTTTAGAGCTGCAGCACGTGAGGGGGATTGGGTGGATTCATTAGTACCGTCTCAATGACGCGTTCATCTAGAAACATTGATAAATAGCAGATTTTTAGCGATGGGCCCAATATTAGATCCATAGGCCAACATAAGAGCCATTTCTCCTATTTGTCTAAACCTAGAAGCCACCATCTTGAATCCTAGAATGGCATCAATCATCGATCTCCGGCCTCTTAACGTCATTTCCGTTCCGAAAATATCAATATCATAGGGTATTTTACAGTTTTTTTTTTTAATCCGGCATTCACTATCTTGGATTTTTTAAAATATAAAATGGCGTCGACAATCTGTTTAAAACCACATTACACTTGTGTACACAACAGTACTTTAAAGTATACTAACTTATACTTTCCATTTGAATTTACCATTTTCCACTCTCCAAATAGCAAAAAAAAAAAGAAAAATGAAGCAGAAGCGTAACGGACAATCTTTCACGGTTATAAATTAGATAGGGGAAATGACGGCTTCGGCATGACAGACTATTTTCGCCAACCCAAATTGAAACACTATTTTCACTGGATTTTCTTACGAAAACACTTCGCTGAATGCATGCAAACGATTCTTTATGCTTTCAGCTTCAATTTGACTATTTTTACCACTGAGAAAAAGCAATCTAGCAAGGTTTTCTTGAAACGCAACACACGCACTACAAATTGTAGCTGATTTCGAGTTGCCGATAATAGATAGCAGATTTACATGCAGTTCAAATGGAACGGTTGCCGAAGAAAAACTGGTTGCCGACAATACTCGCTCTCACTAGAGAAGATTGGAGCTTTGTAAAAGCGTTTCAAAACAGTTTTTGACAATTCTTTCGACTGAAATTGTTAGAGCAGCTGGCAGTAAAAGATTGTAAACAAACCAATACTGCATATGTGTGCGTTCCTTAGAGAAAAAGGCTATAGAAAGAAGGTCGCTGCTTAGGTTGCCGAGAATACGTAAATTCCCCTATTTAGATACCGTATGCGTGATAATGTTTGCAACATTGAGCAATGTCAAAATTAAAAAAATTCTCAAAAATTTCGTTAATGAGTTTTTTTTTTTATTCAAAGGGTCATGTTTCTCAAAGTTTTAAACTATGTTAATCATCGATCGAGTTTCTACTTGCTGGAATTACGGCCTGCACACGCTTCCGGAATGCACGGCAGGTTCTAATAATGTAGTCTGGATCCATTTCTCTCCAGGTACGGGTCAATGTTTGTCTGAGACTTGCTGTACTCGGGTGACGTTTAGAACAGGCCTTGGCCTTCATGACGAGCCATATTGAGTAATCCAGCGGATTAAGATCGGGGCTGGATGGCGGCCACATATCCTTCGCCCAGAACGGAAGATATTCCTGCAACCACTTCTGAGTGCGGTTCGAGATGTGGCACGGAGCCCCATCTTGTTGAAATACAACATTTGGCTTCGGACCGTACTGTTCTTTGATCCACGGAAGAACAAACTTACTTAAAATCCCGATGTAGACCTCCGTGTTGACCTTGTTGCCTTCTGGAATGCACACCGGGTCCATTTTTTTGCCATCGGAAGCCACCAATCCAAACACCATAACGCTAGCAGGATGCTTGGTCAGATGCACATTCTTGTGCACGTCAGCCACGTCTTTTACCGGAAGAGAACTAATATACCGGTCGGTTCTGGAATTTGAAACGGGATTGACGGTAAACATGCTCTCGTCGGTGAGAAAAGATTACCGGATTTTTTCGCTTAAGTAAATTCAAGATTCTCTTGCATCGTTCGATTCGTAGCTCCCGGATGCGGTTGGTAATCATGTGAGTTTTTTTTCCGTGCCCTCGACTTCGCCCCGCAATTTTCCTTTACGATCTTCCGTGCCGTGAAATCACTGATCCCGTGTTCCTTTGCCATTTTCCTTATTGAACGCACTGGATTAACCCGAATCTTCCTTTTGATAGCAGCGATAACCCTCGGAACCCGAGCTGACCTCGGACGACCTGGGGCCACCTTCGCGGATAGTTGTCCTTTCTTTTCTCGGTCTAAAACCCTTTTGATGGTCCACCGAGACACTCCCACGACGATTGAAATGTCTTCTTGCGACATTTGCGCGTGGGACAAATCACGAATACGCTGCCACTTCGTCATGGTGCAACTGTCAAACTAAGTAAATCATTTTCTTTTATACACAGCCTACTACGGTATGAGCTATTGGTTACGCGCATGCAAAAAAAAAAACAAGACATTGTATGTACAGGTGAAACGGGAACCTTATTTGTTCGATGGTGGAAACATTATCACGCATACGGTAGATAGATAGATAGTTACAAATAATCACTTACGCACATAAGAAATTCTCAACAAATCTGCCCACCATCCGAAAGGTATTTGTAACCTGATGGTCAGGATCTCAAAATATAGCATAAGCAGAAAATATACATGCCTAGCGCCGCATAGTGAGACAATTCTGAACTACTGTCCACCAACCATAAGGCCTTGATCCACTGAACAACTGTTCCCAGGACAGTAACCTTCCATATGTCCAGGATCACGAGATATTCCACGTTGGAACCCATATGCTACGTGGACTCCATTTATGCGTTATCCATATATTCCGTATTGAGCGCACTCTTGGCGGGATAGCTGTAAATCGTCCAGCTCAAACCTTTGTATGGGTAAGAGGTGGGACCATCATTATCATCAGTCCAGATCGTTTGTGTTTGTGATCTGTTTAAAGCTCACATTATAAATTCATAATGTGATCCTCTTCATTTCCTACGTTGATTTCTAAATTCTAAAGTACCATATTGACCCGTATTGACAGCGCAAATCTCATCCTAATCCTTCGCTCGGTCTTATTTTCCAGATAGATATACAAACTATCTGCTCTGATCCCATTCATGCCTGGGTTGGTATCGAGTTTCAAAGTGATGCTATTGAAAAATTGCTCTCCTGTCGGGCATCATTTATTACAATCGACGTCTTTCAGCTTGCCTCGAGAGCAATATCCACCGGCAGCTTCGTTCCACTCGGACCCAGACAAAACATCAAAGCCCCTGCTCATTGTAGCACATCATTTATTATTGCCCGCCCAAGTTCATCACTCTGCTGTTATGAAGAATCCATCCGGATGACAGAATATGAATCGATGCAATTCTTCCTGCCATTGCTGCACTTCCAGAATGCAATTGCCACTCACTTCATCTTCGAATAACCGTCTGTCATCGCATTGTCGGATGATGTGAAATTTCAAGTGCTTCGCACCCCGGTCATGCTCACACAATTTGCCATAATGCTCTCGTTTCTTTCTTCTCTGATCCAGTATTTCAGTCATAATCCAGGGCTTTGGGCCCCACAAGAACAATGTTTGCCAACACCGCCACCGCCACCGCCACCAGTACCAAACTCTTCCGGATCACTACTACTCTGCCGCAGTAGAAAAACTTGAAGATGAATAGCGACACTTGAAATTATTATCTGCCAGCTCGTATCAAGATTCCAGTCTCGGAATTGGAGGCAGCCGAGAAGCATGAGAAAAATTTGAATAATCCAGTGAAGAGAAGTGCTTCGAGATAAAGAACTAATTACACTTCTTGCAAGGAGCATCGAGCAAGTTTCCCATTTCGTAGAGATATTTATATTAGCACTTCGTTAAGCTTCGAGCTATCTTGTGGATTCTTTTCTGCTGGCACCTTTCAGCATGAGCAATTAAGCCGTATCAAATGTAGATGTGCTGAAAATTCTTCGACCAGCTATGTTACGATTTTATGTGATATTTGATTTACGTATTGACAAGTCTAAACGGTGTTTGGAAAAACCTGCTTTATGCCTTGTTCAGACTGGAGAGTTATAACATGTTATAGCGGTTGTCAAATAATTGCAACACAGAAACCACCATCAAGATAGCGCTATAACATGTTATAACTCTGTAGTCTGAACGTACTATTAGACTTCAACAAACTCTGCACAAATAGTTGCCATAGTTATCCGCCTTGCTTGCATACTTACTTCAATCACTTCCTATTCAACATTTGCGTCGTTAGTCGAGAAACGCTATTACATTTCTGGAATGCCGCTTTTTATGATGATTCAAAACGGGAAAATTCTTCGCCCAACGCAACTTCCCAGCTGTTAGCACACACCTTGCATTTCGATTCCAATCTAAAATGATGGTAAACAACTGCCAAGGTGGATCATTCATCAAAGTATTACCTGGAAATAGAAAATGAGAAAATAATTGCAAGTTTAAGAAAATTGTTTGCTAGGAGCTCATTTACAAATCAAGAAAGAAAAATACAACTCAAAGTTGGAGCAAGCCAAGTAGGCTTTAATATTGTTTAAACGATGCGTAGATGGTTGGATGGAAGGCAAAAATTTCATTTTGTTTCTTCGTTGCTCGAGAAGTCTGTTGACGACGGCAAAGTGCACGAGTCAAGATCGGAAAAATTGAATTAAATAAAATGAAATTTTTGAGCGTTTTTGTGCCTCATTCAAAGGAATGATGCAAAGGAGGTTCAGCTTGCTAGGAAAGAAACATTTTAACGAGTTGTAGACATCGTCCGCTGTCGTCGTCGTCGAGGAAAAAAAAGCACGCCGTGTTCGTTGTCTGTGAAACATAGTGAACCGTATATTGCTGTGTTGCTTGCTTGCATAAATAGTGAGCTCGTCATTTTTTGACTCACTTTTCGATGGATCGCCTGGAGTCACGCGCACAGTACAAAAATAAGGTATTTACGGTTAAGACGGACAGTGCACAGTGGGCCAGGAATTAAATCCAGCAGGAAAAATATAATAACTCTCTGGGATTGCATTCAATTGAGTTGACGTCTTCAGTGAAGTTTCTTGAATTAATTAGGCCTACAATTTGGTAGATAGCAATAGTTCAAGTTTTAACCGCAAAGATGGCGCAGCGTTTTTTTTTCGGAAGATAGAGGTTTGCTGTCTTGGGCAATGTTTCTTTCTTTCTTGATTTTGTTTTTTCGTCGATCTTGTTTCTGTGCTGAGGACCAATGGTACCGACGCCAGGGAGACAGCTCCCACAACAGGACCCTACCTATCGACCCATCAAGTCATGAACCGGAGACCAACGGCTATACTTCCCTTCCGTGATCAGAGATGTTATGCTTCAGAACATCCCGGCGGCGCTGACGAGGATAATACCGGTTGGAGTTTACCACCACTTGTGTCAGTTCGAGATAGGCCCGTTCGTGATTCAAATTTTATGGGTAGTGTCCTAAGCCAGCCAACCAATTTGCATTAATTTATTTTGTTCATCGCAATCGAAACAAGGAAGATTTTGGCAATAATTACTGCAAAGGTTCTAACCCAAATAAAAATAACCATAAAAGAAAGCTTAACGACGTGTTCGGGCTATCATCCAAACCAGTTGTGGGATACTTTTCCCATCCTGGATACAGTTCGGTTATGATATTTGTTTATTAGGGAATCGCAATTAAACAGAATTTTAAATTGAAATGCATTAAGCATTTAGCTTGCTGGAAGCAAAACAACTCACGCTACGTATCGATGGACTTAGATTTGTAGCTTTCAATCCCATTTTGTTTTCGAAATCTGAAACATGATTACTGCTTACATTTCAATTTTGAAGGTGAATCTGTGAAAAATGCCCGTGCGATTTTTGAATGGATTTACGAATCGCACCTCGGGGTAATCAAATGCATTATTATGCAGCACCTTGTTTCGATGAGTAACAGTCCGTTAAACATTTTCGATCAAGCTCATGAATAGCTGCGATTCACCATCAAATCGGAAAAACTTTTCCTTAACATTGAATTACGCCATTTTTCCAAATAAAAACACATTGAATTGAAAAACTAAAAGCATAGAACTTACGTTTTTAAAGCACTATGTAAAAATATAAACCATAATAATGTAATAAAACTTTAAGTTTCAAATATTCATCAAGCCTACACTGTTAGGTATCGGTTGTGAAGTCTAATCTGGTGCTACTTTGTATCGGTAGTGAATAATCGAACAGTATAGCGACGCAAAATTTGCCTTACATAAAGATTGCTGTTTGTCGTAGACGTCTCCTATTGACAATTCTGACGTTTATAACACGCACACTTGCGTACTCCCATTTTCAAGAGCGAAGTTTATTATCCTCACTTCCGCTCTAGCCAAAAATCTTAGTTTGTACAGGTCGGACTCGATTATCCGGAATATTGATTTTTTTTTCACTCCGGATAATCAAATCCTCCGGATAATCGAATCACTAAAAAAATTCAAATTTGCCCCTCCTCTTAGCTACATCCAATATTGTTAAAATAATCATATTGTATATTATAATATTAAATTATTTCACATGTCTGCATCAAAAATAAAAAAAAAAAAAACGCAAAAAAAAATACTCCGTATAATCGAGTCTCCGAAAAATCGAGTCCGACCTGTGATCATATTGTATATTATAATACTGAATTATTTCAAATGTTTACATAAAACAAAAAAAAAATGGAGACGAACCAGCTCAGGGCTGAAAGTCTCCTTAATTAAGATATAAAAAAAAAACTAAAAAAAAATATCGGATAATCGAGTCCGACCTGTATTGCTATCCTCACAGTCGGACCATCAATACTCGCACATATCGAATGAACTATACGTATAGGTCAATGTTTTCATCTGGAATTCTTATTCTATGGTAGAATACTTTATTGATGAAACAATATGACTGACACAATCGCACTTTAACTTTCTCTATTATCTGTATTATTAGCGAATGTTCTCTATATATTTTTGTACCAAAGTAATACATCATCCACACCAAGGGGTGGTCACTCTACACACTTGTTTTGCGCCAACTTTTTTCTCAGTGTGCCGCAGTTGTACCGGCAGTGTCAAGAAGTCATTGAACTGACTTTTGATTGCTTGTGAATAATGTTTTGTTCGGCAACCCGGTATTTTAAGAGCTTTTATTTTTGTTTTGTTTTTCAATGTTTTTTAAAACGACACGGACTCCAGTTGGGACCAGAGATGCCAGATCTACGGAAATCTCCGTAGATCTACGGATTTGACCAATTTTTGCGGAAATATGGATCCGTAGGCAAAATCTACGGAATTCAGTACAGTTTCTACGGATTTTTTTCTTCAGTGTACGTCAGTTTACTTGTTTTCTCCCTTCAGAATCGAATTTTACGATCTAGAGTATAATCTGATTCTGAAGGGAATGAAGCATAAAGTACACGAAACGAAAATTAATTATTTGATCCATGTGTTTCACTTATACATTTTTGCCAAAACATCAGCCTTATACATTCCATAAGACAAACCACATAGGTCCTATAAGAATGCATAAAAGGTATGTGTGACCGCTTATACATTTCATTTGACACATGATCTTCATTAACTTTTTGCATGGCGTCTGCTTATTAGTTGACTTATACATTTTATGTATAATCAGCAATAGAAATTTGCCAAAAGGTATAAGGAGATTTCTATCCGTGTAAAATACACCCCTGCACGCTATTTTGAGGCTACCCAGTGACTGGGTGGATCGCACTCATTTGTGCATGCTGTATGGAGTTGTCAAAAAATGAGTAAACTGGTTTTGCTCTGATGAGTGAGATCTACCCAGATTCTGGGTAAATGGTTCTGATATAAATCATTTCGGTTAGTAGTGCCGGCAAGAAACGAAGACGAGGCAAGGGATCCGGACGTATTACTCCCAAGGATTTGAACAAAGGACAGGTGCCTGGTTTCGGTAAGGCCAACATTTTATGGCCAGGATTGTCAGCGCCGATTATTCGAGGTCGCGAGCTTGTCCAACAGCAGCAGCTTCTGGAACATAAGGAGCGGGAAGCCAAGCTCAAGAAGATTCGCGATGAAATGGTGAACTGCAAACGGATGAAGCTCAGTCCCCTTGAGCGAGGTTGGCCTGGATATAAAATGCGTAGCCGTAGTATAAGACCGCCGTATACAGTTGGAGAGGACCAGTTTGAAGGATTCGACACCAAATTTAATTTTCTTCCCGGACGAAAAAATGTATATGCAAAGCATTCATTAGGGAGTTTATTCGTTTATATCGAAATGGGTAAGGTTTACTCAGTTGACAAATGTCATCATCTGAGTAACCGTTACCCAGTTTCATCAATTAGCACGTTTACTCAAATTTGAGTAAAAGCATGTTTATTCATTTTTGAGTAACTTCCCTTTTGGCTGAACTGAGTGATTTTCGACTCAAAAACGAGTAGCATCGAAATAGCGTGTGCAGCTTTTCAACCGTTTTCTTGCTCGCTTATCCGCTTTTTGATAGAATTGGCGGTGACGGTAACTCTGTAGCTCTTCCCTCCTATAAAATATCTCGTAAGCAAACGTCAGACTGTGCGTGATACATGCCGGCCATCGTACTATCTCTTCACTCCGCCGAAAGTTCCCATAATATACTGTCAATCTTTGCTTGAAGAGAAACATTTTCGACGGTGCCGTGTGAAGGCGAATACAAGTCGTGTCGAGACAAAAGTGAAGAATCAAACAAGACGACGAAACGAGAAGAACGAGAACGACGGCCATTTTTTAATTTTTGTTTTACGTTTGCTGCTTGCGTTACGTCGCGTGTGCGTTTTATTTCCGCCGTAATTAATTTGAAGGATGGTTGGCCGTAAAATGAATCGAGTTATGTCCGCTTTTTTGAAGCGTGGTGGCAGTGATCTAAAAACAGATCTAGGATTGGATTCAGGTAAGTTATTGCATTGAACGCTGAATTTCTTTTATTCCAGCTAATTTGCAGTGAAACTTGACCTTACAGCATCCTTCATTGATCATTACCACCAAATTATAAAAAATCGTTTACTTTTTTCATCTCTTCCATAGTTTCCGAACGCAAAACTGAGGGCACAGCTGCAAAGAAGAGCAAATCTGGGACTGGACAAATCTTATCTGACATCGGAAATGCTGCCAGATCAATTGCAGGACCTTCTACTGAATCTACTGTAGGACGTACAGTATCTGCTAGATCAATTACTAGCTCTGTTGACGCCTGTACTGCTAGATTCCATGCACGAGCTACAACTCGGTCTGTTGCCAGAGCTGTTGGATCAAGCGCCGATTCTGCTGCTGGGTATTTTGCCACATCTACTGCCAAATCTGCTACTGGGCCTGTAGCCAGAGATGATGCTGGATCTACCTTCAAATTTGCTGCTGTATATGCTGCTAAATCGACCGGCGAATCTGTTGCAGGGCATTTGTTTAATTGTTTTTAGTCTGGCGGAAATCGCACTCAATCCCATCAGAATGAGTGAATTTTATAGATTTTGTCAGTTTTGAATGATTTATGTATACATTATTTTCCATATTTATCTGATAAAAATAGAATACTGATGAATGCGATTTAAAACTTCTGTGTTTTTTGTAGTCAACTGCAAAACTTACAATGTTATTTTTCCTTTTCATTAGCATCGAAACGTTATGAACAACAGTACAGAACTGCGTGGGAGAAGGAGCTTCCATGGCTCGAGAAGAGAAACAATAATGCTTTTTGCAAAATTTGTGAAAAATCGTTGAGCTTTAAAAGTGGCGGATTAAAAGACTTGAAAAATCATGCAATTCAAGAAGTGCATATTCGTGCAAACAAATTCAACTGAAAAAGAGTTCCATGCTTGATAACTTCATGTCCAGTGAAATTGATTCAAGCATAAGATTATGCCTTTATGCAATTGACTCCAACATTTCGTTTCTTGCTTTGGAAACGCTAGTACCTACGTTGAAGGTAACTTTTTCGGATTAAAAAATTGCTGCTGGATTGAAGATACACAGAACAAAGGCGTCAAGGATTATTACAGCAGTCACTGGGGAAACTCAAAGAGAACGTCTTATTGAGATTTTACAAAACACGCATTTCAGCCTAATAATCGACGAATCTACCGATTTGACAACTTCTAAAAAGTTGTGCATTATTACACGGTACTTTGACCCGGACAAAGGATGCGTTAGAGATGGGTTCTACGATCTCATTGAAATTGAAGCAGCAGATGCAACAGCGTTGTACCGTGCAGTAACGGAAAGTTTTGAAAGCAATAACATTCCATATAAAAGAAATCTCCTGGGTATTGCTTCAGACAACGCTGCTGTCATGGTGGGTCACAGACATTCAGTCACATCCTTATTATTGAAGGATTGTCCAAATTTGGTAGGTGTTCGATGTGTGTGCCACTCGATAGCTCTATGTGCGTCGTATGCAACGAAAACACTTCCAGACTACCTTGAACAAGCTTTGAAAGATATTTACAGCTATTTATCCGCTAGCCCCTTAAGACTCAATCAGTATGACAAAATACAGCAACTATTGGAATACAACCCTACACGCATCCTACGAATGCATGACATAAGGTTTTTGTCGCGTGGACAAGTCGTTCAAGCCGTTCTTGGACGCTACGAGCCCTTAAAAATCTATTTTGGCCTAGCATCCAACGCAGATCAAATATCCAACGCAACGAAAATACACAACGTGCTACAAGACCCAATTACTGAGCTGTACCTGGAGTTTCTGAATTTAATTCTGCCGATTGTCGATAACATTAACAAGCTTTTCCAAGCAGAAAAGCCAGAAATCATATCCATGCACTCTACTTTGACACGAAAAGTATACCAAATCTTGGGCTATTTCGTAAAACCTCAAGTTTTGCTCGATGCTTCTAATCCGAAAGAGCTGAGATTAGAAAACAACGATTTCAAACCATTGGATGAAATATACTTTGGCGTTAAAGTATCAGTCCTCATCAGCTCCGTAAAATACGACAGGAAAAGAATCACAGAATTTCAAAACCGGTGTTTATGCTTCTATGTGGAGCTGGTAAAGCAAATGCTTAAACGATTGCAATTGGATAACGTGGTGTTCAGGAATCTAACCCTCTTGGAGCCGAAAAAACTGAAGCAATCCACTAGTTTGGGTCCTCTACTCGGTCATTTCAACAACGTTATTGACAAAGAAGACTGGCAGCAAGTCGATAATGAGTTTAGTGAGTTGCAAGCTTTTGATTTTAAAGACATCGGCGTTACGGAAGAAGACAATGCCGATGATTTTTGGACAAAGATTGTTGAGCTGCGGAAAAACGATGGACATTTCTTCTTTCCATTTCTTCGACGGCTACTGAAGGCGATTCTTGCATTACCGCATTCTTCCGCGGCGGCTGAACGAATATTTTCAGCCCAAAACCTCAACAAAATTAAAACACGAAACAGATTATCAAACGAAACGCTGGTTGGAATATTAAGAACAAAGGATTGACTGAAAACATTTGGAACTTCTAGCTCAGTTTCAATCCCAGTAGACATGCGAAGCAAGTTCAACTCTGCAATGTATGTTACTAAATCCCAGACAAACGAAGAAGAGGAAGAAGATTTCAGTGATGTTCTGAAAATTTTAAACAAAGTTTAATTTGTTATTGTTTGATATGGTAAGTTATCCTAAAATAATTTTAAAACACCTAAATCAAACAAAAATGATAAAATATACAAATATATCTCAAACAAATTGTCTGATTGACCAAGTATTTTTATATGTCTTAAAGAAAAGATTACATAGCACTTGTAAAACCGACTTTTGATATTAGACGCGGAGGGCAGTATGTGTTATACCAATCGACTAAGCTCGACGAGATCGAAAAATGTATGCGTGTGTGAGTATGCTCGTGTTAGTACGAGTGGTTCCGAAAAATCGAAATTTGAATCCATTTTTTTCAAAAGTTCTTTCATCGGTTTATCATTTAACGTAAAATATCACCTTAGAAGTTTAACTAAAAAAAATCCGTAGAAATCCGTAGATTTGAATAAGTCTACGGGATTGCATAGAAAAAATCTGGCATCTCTGGTTGGGACTACACACTGGATGCATCCATCTCCAAGGATGCCTGCAACGGACGAGCTCCGTTGCTACACGATCCTTCCATCTTTGGCGGAAGGCCGACCCCGCACAACGAACGTCAATCATTAGTCAACCAACCCTTCTGGGAGCCGGCGGAGGAAATGGATTTGCACCGAATTTTTCACCGCCCGAGTATCATCCGTCGGAAAACTGAAAACCAACACCGGCCAGAACACACGTCGGACTGATGAAGGACGCACCGCTGACCCGAAACGGACCAACCAATTTTCCAAGCTGAACTGCTTGTCAGAGTCCACCAACCCGTACACCCTGCAGGACAATTCGATCAGCTTCAAGGTATACAGCGCCTCCAAGAACAATCGCTTCCCAGGCCAGCAAAAATCGCATTCTCCACTTCTTCAATAACCCACCCGTATGCCGTCCGATCTTCTGCTGCCTGAATTCACCACCAAGGGCTGCCACCCGTCGCAAGTGCGAATGTTCCCGCTGAAATCGGGAAGTTCCTCCTCCAGATTGATTGAGTTCCCGAGCGTAGCCCTGGCGGCCCAAGATTTCCAGCGTAGACCACGGCTACACAAATTAGCGATGCAGCTCCCACGGCTGCGGCTGATTCCAATGCTGCTGGTGCTTTAGTTTCTGCTGCTGCTGTTCCTTCTGCTGGTCCGTCTCCTCTAAAATTCGTCAAAAAAGACGGACCAGCAGCAGCATTGGAAGCAGCCGCAGCCGTGGTAGCTGCTTCGCTAGTTCGTGTAGCCATGGCCGGAAACCTCGGTTAGGTCAAGATACCGCTGTCAGCTGTTCTTCGTATGAGAGGAAATGTCGACTACCGTCACGGGTGAGAATCCATGGCGAGACTTGGTGGAGATTCACGGTTGTTTTGAAAATAATTTGACTAGGAGTGGCAACGTCAATAACAAATTTTGACACATGCACACTGCGCAGGTGCAGAAAAAGTTCAGTGTTGCCAGTAAGTTTGAAGATCATAAAAATTTTAACCATGGGTGCCAAACAACGTCAAGGACTGCACCCCGATGTGCCCCAGTTTGATTTTGGCACACTGTGTAGAGTGACCAACCCCTTGATCCACACACATATTTGTGAACTCAATAGCATTAAATTACACACAATGCATGCAATTTTTGTTCACCGATCAACATTCACTGCACTGTTGTTTTTCGAGACGTTAAAAACGCAATGTTCAAACATCATGTACAAACATTGGACGCACCCTAGGTGAGTAAGAGAGGTGACACAGTCGGAAAAAGTATTACTAAAATGAACCATGCCCATTTTGTTATGGCAAGTTTGTTATAAAAAATGCTCCTCGTGATTCTTAGCGAAATTCACATCAAAGATTGATTAATTGCGTAGGAAATCAGTTTGGCACGGCATTTGTGACCAGCGTACACCTTCCGGTCGTATTAAACAGATCAAAAACCGTCCAAATTCGCCCAACAAAAATTTTGTTTTGAATATCTGTATTGCAAAATAGTGAAATTTTCGTCAACATTAACGGCAAAGAACTCACCAACACTGGGAGACCGTGAGTTCCTGCTTCTTCTTCTTCTTCTTCTTCTTCTTCTTCTTCTTCTTCTTCTTTTTCGCATTTGAAGCTTATTGCATATCGCATACTAGCTTATTGCGTGCTCTCAACTTAGTGTTCTAGATGCACTTCCACAGTTATTAATTGAGAGCTTTCGATGCCTGTACCATTTTTGCATTGGTATAATTGTGTGGCAAGTCCAATCATACTTCTATGCCCAGGGAAGTCGAGAAATTTTCCAACCCGAAAAATTCCTAGACCGGACCGGGAATCGAACCCAGCCACCTCCAGCATGGTCTTGCTTTGTAGCTGCGCCTTTACCGACTGAGCTAAGGGAGGCCCCCCGTGAGTTCCTGCCCACCTGTCATTTTCCATCTCGGGATGCACCCACATGTGTGATACATGTTTGAACGCAAGGGTAAAAAGTTTATGTGTATGTGCAAACATGAAAGGCAGCAATACAGCGAAAACACGTTCATCTTGAACACAAAGTTGTATGTTCAATACCGAAGACACGCTTACCACTACACCACTGGCACCGCTAATCTTGGGCAATAATGTTGAACGTAGAATTTTATGAAAAGTTGTCGAAGACATAAGAGCTGTGTATCTTCAAGCAACTGAGATAATTTTATAAAATTTGGCTTAAATCACAGGAGTGGAACTTCGGATCAGAAAGTGGCTCCACTTATCATTTGCGAACACTAGCGTACCTAGCGGTAGAAGGCATCTTCTGCCTGCAGTTAAGATAGGCAGAATGCTATGATAGTGCATTCGCGGTGAAGATAGTGAGCCAAAAAGTTGAGCACGTTATTTCGGGACCTTCTTGTCTTAGAGTTACCTCTATGCTAATACCGCCGAATACGGAGTCAGGACCCATTAAATACGGGTTAAAAAGGCATTGCGATCCGGTCACACACAAAAACGTTGGTCGAAAAGTGCAAGAACGAACGCTATACCGCCACATGGCACCCGTTTAGCAAGCGTTGATCGGCAAGCTACCGACGACCGCTTTAAACCAACAACAGGTGAACAGCAAGTCCATCGTCGATTAGCCGATCGAGCCCCGGTGCGACATCCGTCTGGCAACACTATGACAACCGTCGAGCACCGTCATCATCCGGGAACGTACCGTTATGCCGTCACCGAGAAACCTCACCCGCTGTAGAATCTCGTCATCGCAGGCCAGCACTACACAGATAAAAAATCTGAATTTTAGTTGTGATGTAAACATTCATTCACGTAAACTTAAATTTAATATCACGCAACCGAGCAGCTTGTAAACAATGTTGTTTACAAAGATGGGCTTTTGTATACAATATTTGCTACATTGCATGAAATGTGTCAGAACTTTATATGATATATAATGTAAACTTATATGATATGTGACGCTCCATTTATGTGCATCATATTGAACAGAAATTTACGCTACTTTTCGAACTACTCTCACTCCAGCAGACCTGGGTCCCAGTCAGCGCCGCTGGGATGTTCTGAGCAGAGCTGGTAAATATCACCGCCGTCATGTGAGAATGAGAAAACAGGTTCTCTCACTATCACGAGACAAAACTACCTATCATTCGTTTTCTTGTCATTTTCCAATGATCAAGCACTCATGAGAATAATTCTATTACGGTTTTTACATCTACATTTCTAACTGATTTAGATTAATTCAAGCATGTAACCGTATGTTATCGGTAGAGTGAATATATTGTTACGATTTTTTCGGTACAAGTAACTTAAAAAGTAATAAATGAGCTAGTAATTACGATAACCACAACACTGTCACGTTTTGTCATGACGAAAAATTCGATGAGATTTTGAAGAAAATCTCTATCATTGTTTTCTCATCTGATGATAGTGACAGGAGTATCTCTGTAAATATCGCGTGAGATCTTTCATTGAAAATGAAATTTGCCAACCCCTTCCTGAGGCATAACATCGCTGATCACGCTTTCCTTCGGAAGGGAAGTAAAGCCGTTGGTCCCCGGTTCATGAGTTGATGGGTCGATAGGTAGGGTCCAGGTGTGGGAGCTGCCTCCCCGGGCGTCGGTAGCATTGAGTTCTCCAAGCAGGATCTCACGAACACTACCCTATTTATATTAACTTACACACACTAGCGTATACTGTCATGTGCACGGTAAGAATCAAACATCCATTTATGAGTAAAAGTGAACCCATTGTCAATAAAAGTGGCACTACTAATGAATGAGTAACTTATTATACCAATTACGTAGTAACTGTTAGCTACTGTTAGCAGAAACTCATTGTTGTTAAAATAATTTACGCATTAATGAGTAAAGCCACTTTAATTAAAATTGGGTTAACTTCTACTCATAAAAGGGTATTTGACTGTTACCGTGCAAGCGTAGGGTTTGTTTTCGTTTTGTTGTTTATTTTTACTTTAAAATGACAGTTCTTACAGCAAACAAAAAAATTCTCACAACTAACAAAAAAATTCATCTCACTAACACACGCAAATCGCACCAATACGAACCCGCCTGGAGAGGACTATTGGTGCTCAGCACGGAAAACAAACCAAGAAAAAAAAAAAGTATTTCCATATTTTTAGTACCTAAAAGCCGCCATCTTGGATATAAAAATGGCATCAGACATGGATTTCCGGTCCCTACACTTCACCCCGATTAAAACATACCCATATTGTGAGGACTTCGTAAACTGAGGTTCCATTGTTATGTGGACAATCCTCCGATGATTCCAGTTCAGAATTGGTATAATTATGTTGTGATATATTGTATATATTTTCTTCAAAAACCAACGAAACGTCCCCTATCATGATCAATGATTGCGGATGTTGTAAAAAGATCTAGTCATGCAAGTAAAAGTAAAAATATTAGTAACAGCAATAGTAACATTAACAGTAACAGTAACATTAACAGTAACAGTAACAAACAGAGTAATCGTAAGACTCGTCCGGTCATTGTGATCAAACCAAAAGAGTCCAAACAAGCTTGCGAAGATACTCGTAAGTTTTTGAAAACTCAGTTGGATCCAAAAACACACAAAATCAGTAATTTTAGGAATGGTAAAGATGGCTCTATTATTGTTGAGTGTGCAACAGGAGCTAATCTTAATGATGTAAAAACTGGTATTGAAAGCAATCTGGGTGAACAATATAGTGCTGTTGTTCCCACTTCGGTGCCAAGATTGAAAATAGTGGGCATGAGCGATCAGTTTTCCTCCGATGTCTTCATTGACTACTTAAAAAGTCAAAATGAAGACATCGCTATAAATGATGTTAAAGTAGTGAACATGTTTGAAAATCCACGCTTCACTTACAACAAGTTTAGTGTTGTAATTGAAGTCGATGTCGATACTTATAAATGTTTGTTATGTGCGAAAAAAGTAAATGTAGGGTTTGATCGGTGCTCGATAGTTCCCGCGATTAATGTGTTGAGATGCTTCAAATGTGGAGAATTTGGGCACAAGAGCATGGATTGCAAAAATTGTGATAGATGCTCTAGGTGCAGCCAACAACACAAAACGTCGGAGTGTACGTCAACTGTATTGAAATGTATTAATTGTTTGAAAACGAATAAAGAACGAAAAATGAACTTGGACGTCAACCATGCCGCATTTAGCTCGGAATGTTTGCTTTATAAAAGACTTTTTGATCAGAAGAAAAGCAGCTTGCGTTTCAATAAATAGCAGCCAAGTTCCAGGAATGTGAATCAATTCGATTTTTTATACTTGAATATTGCGGGGTTGTCAACAAACTACGTAGCATTACGTCAGATTGTTGAGGAAAAACGTCCTCTTTTAGTTTTATTATCTGAAACTCATATTGTAGAAACTGAAGCTTTTGATCAGTATAGTATTCCGGGATATATTGTTGCTGCTTGTTTATCACATTCTAGACACACTGGCGGTGTTGCTATTTATGTCAAAGAATCAGTTCAATTCAACCTTCGTACCAACGAAGTTATTGATGGCAACTGGTTCTTGGGCATTACAGTTGTACGTGGCATGAAGATGGGTAATTATGGTGTTTTGTATCATTCTCCCAGTTCTAGTGACCAGCGTTTTGTTGAAGTTTTAGAGAACTGGTTTGAGACATTCCTTGATTCTAGTAAATTAAATATATTGGCTGGTGATTTTAATATTAATTGGCGTGATAACCATAATTCGAATCATTTGAAGCGTTTAGCTGAGTTTTTTAATTTAAAGCAAACTGTAAATGAGTATACGCGTATTTCCAGGCACAGTAGAACTTTAATTGACCACGTTTATTCCAATTTTAATTCCATTTGTTCAGTTACGGATACTGATTTGAAAATAACCGATCATGAGACTTTAGTCATTAATGTCTTAGACCATGTTAACGATAACGATAATTTTGTAAAATTGAAGTGCTGGAGGAAATATTCGAAGCAAGCTGTTTCAAACCTTGTTGAGAGAAGCCTGGATTTTCCATTCGCGGACGGTAACTTAGATGAATCTACAGCTGTTCTTAATAACGCTTTGAAAACGTGTACCAATCAACTAGTTGAGCAAAAGTTTGTTTCTTTGAAAAACTCGAACAGCTGGTACAATTTGGATCTTTTGCGTCTTAAACGGAAAAGGGACAAATTGTACAAAAAGTTTTGTAGATCTAATAATGACAATCATTGGGCTAGGTACACAATCGCGCGTAATAAGTATTCACAATCGATAAAGAAAACTCGTTGTGAATATGTTCAAAGGAAGATTGATCAGCATCAAAACAACAGCAAAGAGTTATGGAAAATTTTGAAATCTTTATTAAAACCTAGTAATTGCAAACCGCGGTCCATAACTTTTAATGGCACATTAGAACAGTCAGAACAAGTAATTGCAGCTAAGTTTAATGATTATTTCGTAGATAGCGTTTCATTGATTAATCAATCTATTGAATTGGTCGATGAACCTGACGAAATAAAACAGCCAGTTAATAGTAGTTGTAGATTTGAAGTTTTTCACCCAATCACATTAGATGAACTTAGAGTTATTTGTTTTTCATTAGGAAAATCGGCTGGAGTAGATAATGTTAATGCTAGAGTTATTCAAGATTGCTTTCATGTCATTGGCCACATCTTGCTGGACCTTATTAATGAATCATTACAAACTGGACATGTGCCACAAATTTGGAAGGAATCCTTAGTGGTCCCTATTCAAAAAGTTGCTGGAACGATTAAAGCCGAAGAGTTTCGTCCCATCAACATGTTGCACACATTAGAGAAAATTTTAGAACTTGTTGTTAAAGGTCAGCTGTTGGAGTATTTAAATAGTAATAGTTTGTTGATACCAGAACAATCGGGATATCGGGAAGGTCATTCTTGTGAAACTGCGTTGAATTTGGTATTAGCGAAGTGGAAAAATAACTTGGAGTGTAAAGATACGATTGTTGCTGTTTTTTTGGATCTTAAACGCGCTTTTGAAACAATTTCTAGGCCCTTATTGTTAAGATCAATCAAGCGCTTTGGAATTACGAGTACTGCATATAAATGGTTTGAAAGCTATTTGTCTGACAGAACTCAACGGACTGTTTTTAATGATTCTGTTTCCAGTCCCGTGGGGAATAACCTTGGAGTGCCCCAGGGAAGTGTATTAGGGCCCCTGTTATTTATTATGTATATTAATGACTTGCGACGTGTTTTACGATTTTGCGACATTAATCTTTTTGCAGATGATACTGTGTTATTCATTGCAGCTAAGGATTTAGATGATGCCGTTTTACACTTGAATGAAGATTTGCGTTCTCTAAGTAGATGGTTGAAGTATAAGCAGTTAAAATTGAATACAAGTAAAACTAAATTTATGGTAATTTCGCGAAATCGAGTAAATGAGAACGTCTCTGTTGTAATTGATGATGAGACTATTGATCGCGTTCGGGAGATTAAATATCTTGGCGTGATTATTGATGACACACTTAAGTTCAACTCTCACATTGACAATGTCATCAAGAAAATTGCCAAGAAGTATGGAATTCTATGTCGACTGAAAAACGATTTAACTATTGCCAGTAAAATACAGCTATACAAATCAATCATCTCTCCTCATCTTGACTTTTGCCCTTCCATTTTATTTCTGGCCAATGCAACACAAATATCGAGATTACAGCGCTTGCAGAATAAAATAATGCGTTTGATTTTGAGATGTAATAGATTCACTTCCTCAACTTTGATGTTAGACGCCTTACAATGGTTGTCGGTGAAGCAAAGAATTGTATATTTGACTATGGTGTTCATTTTTAAAGTAGTTAACGGTTTGCTGCCTCGATATTTGTGTGATCGAATTGAAAGAGGAAGTGACTTTCATAGATATAATACTAGAAACGCGGTTGAAATAAGAACACCACATTTCTTGACTTGTGCTTCACAAAATTCATTATATTATAAAGGAATAAATGTTTTCAATTCGATGCCTAGACATATCAAACGTTTAGCAACACTTACAGAATTTAAAAGACACTGCATTTCACACGTTAAAACTGTCTTTTGAACAGTTATCCAGTGATTTTTTTATGAATTGACAAATTATGTATCTTGACGAAGTTATCTCTAACGGATTATTTTATATGGATAGCTGTCATAACGACTTTTTAATAATTATTGTAGCACTGCAAAAACTATTTCTGTTCGCCACGAGGGTGATGATGGATTTTTAATATATGATTTTATAGTAGATTAATTTAAAAAAAAAAAGTAGTCTACAAAGGTTTGAGCCTCGCGCGCGTATTACGGATATAGAGGACTGAATTTAACATTTGATAAAAAAAAATGCAATTTTGAAGCTTATTTGGAAGATACTTTGAGTTAGTAGTAAGTTTTCTGGCAAATGTCGGGGGTTCGTGAGCATTCCTGACATTGCTGAAAATTATAATAGCATCATTGCGGGGTTGCTAGTGTATAGGATGCTTTGTTGATTGTTCATTAACTCTTGATTGCTTGTAATACTTATGAATATTTTAGGTGGACAAAAAGGCGAACTAAGAGGTGGACGCCTGAGCTTTTCCACATTTATATCGCTGTGAAGCAACTGTAAACTTTAGAGGGAATCTATATCTGTAACTGAAACCAGTTCGATTTTGTTTGCCAACCTGGTTAAAATGTCATATTCAATTATCTTAAAGATAAATCGTCCAGCTCAAACCTTTGTAGGGGTAAGAGGTGGGACCATCATCATCATCATCATCATCAAGCTCATCAAACATCGGCACCTAAATTAGTATGCTTCAAGAAATCTGCTCGATATAAGTAAATTTCTGACCGACCTTGGCTGATGAAGCAACTTTTGCGTCCCGACCCAGTAAACAACCACCGGCCGGCTGAAACGCTACCAAAATTCACGCCAATGATTTCCCGTCTTCCCGTCAATATGTATGTAGGTATGTAGATGTGAGAACGACAGGAACAAACGGTCCGGAGAACCTTTTCTCGGAAGGTTCGTGGAAAGTAATCCCGCGCTCCGAGAGTTGATAAAAACAGCAACCAAAAGGCGAAATCAAGCGCTCACCGTCAAAACCGTGTCTTTTACCCGGAAAGCGGCCTGCGGAGTTTATGAACTGGAAATTGGGTGTCGATTTCCTTCGCGGAAATCCGGTCAAAGTCTGAAGATTGGTACCGACCAGCAGGAAGCAAATGGTGCAAAACTTCACTGCCAGCTTTTCTGTTGCGTTGATGATCTCGGTGATATGGGTGATGATTATTTTAAGCTTCTTTTTTTTTGTTTTCTTTTAGCTGTCAAGTGGGTGAGAATTGAATTTCGTCGGAAGGATAAAACAATCCAAATATTCTATATAAAATGGCTGATACGGATCACGGCAGCAGTCAAAAGGCAGTCCCTAGAATTAACCTGCCTATAAAGGTCCTTTTCGTCCATCTGGAAAGTGGAATTTCTCTCCACCCAGGAGTCCTAACAGGATTAGCAGGAAGAGATAAAAGTGGCAACATGTAAATGTGAGGAAAAATATATCATTTCCCTATTCTACCCACGGCCCAGAACGTTGTCATTGGGTAATTTAGCACGCGTTAAACAGACAGCTGAAAGATTTGACGTTTTCTCAGTGCGAATCGGACGGCACCTCTATTTATCATTCTCTCCTTATCAAATTACGAAACGTCAATAAAAAAAAAGTCAGTCAGAGCAATATTTTCGTATTCGTTTCGTGCTCGAATGAAATAACGATGGGCTGCCACCCATCCACTTCCCAATGGGAGTCCAGTTTCCACTCTGGCGTGGCGTGCACGTCCGACAGCAGCTCTTGTTCTTCAACAGAGAAATGGAAGCGATTTTATTTTACCATTCGTGCCACACACCTCTGCTGCTGCTGGCTGGACGGAGCTAAGGGAGGAAAAGAAAATGCTATAAATGGTCATCGGACAGTCAGCCCGTCGAGTGCAGCTGAGAATAAATTGCAAAATTTGCATTTCGATAAACACTCCCGGGACTAATGAGAAATGGTACGTTGCACGATGCACCGAACGTTTCTTCGATTGTGACTGGTATTGCTGTTAGGAAGGTACCTGCTGCTCCCGAAGGAATCTTAAGAGCATTTGTAATGGTCCAACTTATTACTTATTTATTTGTTTTTATATCAAATATAATAATTTCATTGCGTTCACCATATACTTGCCTCTTGAATACTGAGTTTTCGGTAGAGTTGAACTAGCTTGTTAGATATTCTGTGCTCAAATGCCACCCCACACTCTTCTGCATGCTACCAAAAATGATCCATGCACATTGCACACTCACCGTTCAAATCACCCAATTGTTTGGTGCACCCCACACGACAGAAGTTTCGTCAATATTTCCATCAATATGTTCATGTTAAGCGCCCATTACACTAATCAATATTTTGACAATAAATTGACATACTGACAATATTATTGAAAAGGAGAAATTGATGACGATGATTGATGACAAGTATTGACGCAAAGCTGATTTACTTACAATATTACATACTTGTCTTAATTTTCCCACACAAGAAACATGGATCAGCGAAAGAAAGTGTGTTAAGCGTTAATATTTGCACTCGGGTCCAAACAGAAACGTCCTTATTGCTGATCGAATATTAGCTTATTGCGTGCTCTCAACATAGTGTTCTAAATGCACTCCCACAGTTATTAATTGAGAGCAGTAGATAATAACATTCCAAAACCTTCATGTCCAGTTTGCTATATATCCAATTAAATTCCAGAAGTTTCTGTCTAGGGCCAAGGTAGTAGAGGAGTGCGAATTGGATAGAAAGCGGAAGCTGCAGGATAGGAAGCTAAACAGACTACGATAGGAGTCTCAACGGAGACGGACGAGACACCGAACGGGTGAGCAGATCCCATGAACCATCACCACGACGCCGAGGGTTCACTCCATTGATGGGTTGGTTGTCAACCGATCGACGACCGCATTCACGGAAGAACAATTTACACACCTCAACAAGGGGCTAGGATACGCGGCTACAACCAAGCCAGACGTGGAGCAGATCATCATTGACGTAGAAACAGCGATGACCAAGACACTTCCAACATCATCACAGAATACGGTCAGGACTATCACATCGAACATAATCAAGGACGGACAGGAGCAAAGTTGCGCCAACGAAAAAGAAATTCGGATTGTAAAGTAGCTAAAAAGTTAAGCAGTATACTACGTGAAGGGAGACAAGAGAAACGCGGTCGTTATCATGGACAAGGACGATTACGATAATCAGATGACAACGAAGATTAACAACGGACCGTATAGACAGCTTCGAGTAGACCCCTTACAGAACATAATGAAACGCGTGGAGAAAGCACTGAAGGAGTGCAAATCGATATTAGGAGATGGAGCAGGTCGTTTACGGGAACCCAATCCCATTCTACCCAGGATCAAAGGATCCACAAACCGGAAAATGAAATGCGAGAGATCGTGTCTGCATTTGGTTCCCCCACCCACAAACTAGCGAAGTGGCTAGTCAAAGAGTTCCAGAGTATGCCGAATCAGTTCCAGAGTAAAGCAGTTAGTAGCACCCAGGAGTTCGCCCAGCAACTACATTCTTCAGGAGACATCAACGAGAACGAGATTATGATATCTTTCAACGTCACAGCTCTTTTTCCCAGCGTACCGGTCAAGGAAGCGATCAACCATTTGGAGGACTGGCTATTAACACAACGAGAGGATGCAGCATGGAGAAACAAGCTTCGGACGTACCTTAAGCTGACCCGCCTTTGTATGGAACAGAACTACAGTCAGGAATCCTTATTGCCGGGGTAACGGGGGCGTGAATAAGGATACCCACAGCTTATGGTATTTTCACTAATGGGGGCTGTAGTGGATTATCTCATTTGTTTCAATACATAAAGCTATACTGTCTTCGACAAAGTTGCTGGACTGGCAACAAGCCTGTGCCATTGGATTTAGGTTAAATTTGGAACTACGCCGCTAGAGGCGCTTATGACGGGTGCTATAATATATGGATCATATTTCCAACATATAATATTTCGTGATCCTGGCCATATAGAAAGTTACTGTCTTGCAAAGTTGTTCAGGTAACCAAGTCCTTCCGGATGGTGGCCATATTAGTTCAGAACTCTCTCACTACGTAGCGCTAGTGTGCATGTGCAATTCCTATATAAACTGTAACTCGAGAGCCTGGCCATATAGACAGTTGCTGTTTTCAGCAAAGTTGTGCAGGTGATCAAGTCCTTTCGGATGATGGTCATATTAGTTCAGAACTCTCACACTACGCGGCGTAGTTTGCACATGAACTTCCTTAATATGTTATGACTCGAAAGCTTGTCCATACAAGATTTTGCAATGTGAGAACAGGAACCGGAAAAGGGACGAAGTGTTGAAAAAACTGACAAATACCCTACAATATGGCTATTTCCGGATAGGGGATGACGTGTAGAGGCCGGGAATCGATGCCAGATGCCATGTTAAAAACCAAGATGGTGCCCATCGGTTCAAGAAAAACTGTCAAATATCCTACAGTGTGGGAATTTCCAAAAAGGGACGACGTGCAGAGGCCAGACGCTATTTTGGAATCCAATATGGCGGCAACATGTTTTCCATGGTCACCATAGCCGGTCGAACTCCAGATGAAACTAGAACTGCACTACCGTTCATACTGGTGACAACGCTGTGATGAGACAACAAAACCTTACCCCCAAGCTCCTCCCCTGATCCTATCCTTCGACAATGTACCTCTCTAACCTCGAGTAAGCCGCGAGTATTCGGTCCAACTCCTACTAGACATAGAATTAAGTGAATGTTGTTACAAACAAAGAACAATGAACTATCGGCTCTGTAGAGCTAACGCGATTAAGCCTTCCAAATAAACGAACTAGTTAAAAAAACATGTTTTCCAAAAATAAGGCTTACCAAGAATATTGCGTATAATTTATTGTGTATAGCGTATCACTGAGCAAGATTGCAACGTAACGTGGAAAATTCCTCAAAACAATAAAACGCTTTGTTTTGTTTTTTTTTCTATCGTAAACTACAGATTAATTCCTGGACCACTCTACAGAGAAAAAGGATGATATTTTCATCCACCACTTGGTTCGGCAGAAATCGAGTTAAAACTAAATCAACTCTCCGAGGTCGAAAGTTTCTGCACATTGGACAGCAATGTTGAACGGAGTGCAAAAATGCAAGATTTGTTAAGGGAAGTCCAGACCCTTCTGACGGAGTGGAAGAACGAGAGTGACTAGAATGCATAAAACACAACAGCGCTGGTTGGTTCTTTGTTATCGAAAGAGAAAATAAAATGTGGAATAAATCTGTAGCTTACGATAGAAAAAAAAACAAAAAAAATCAAAGTGTTTTAAAGTTTTGAGGAATTTTCCACGTTACGTTGCGATCTTGCTCAATGATACGCTATACACAATAAATTATACGCAATATGTTTGGTAAGCCTTATTTATGGAAAAAGTGTTGCCGCCATATTGTATTCCAAAATAGCGTCTGGAATGTATAACTGGCCTCTACACGTCGTCCCTTTCCAGAAATTCCCACATTGTAGGATATTTGACAGTTTTTCTTAAAACCGATGGCCGCCATCTTGGTTTTTAAAATGGCGCATGGCATCAGTTGCGCTATTATTAACCCTTTAAACCATGCAAACTTCGACACCTTAGGGATAATTGAATGTAGCCATCGTCCCAAGCTCCCTTCACTCCATTGATGTTGCCAGCTATCGAGCGACTGCTGACGATAAATAGAGAAAAATTCACTATAGGCGATGTGTCGATCATAAATGTCGCCTTCCATAGTGCCCACCTTCGCAAGTGAATTCGCCTTCTCATTGCACAAAATTGAGCAATGCGAAGGGACCCACGCGATTGTGATGATGAAAGAGCGCACGGATAAAGCACTAAGCAGCTCTCGTATTTTCAAGAGAAATACGAGAGGTGCTTTACCGGCCTAATGGAACGGATAGCCTCGACAGAACTGAGATTATCCGTAAAAATAAAGTAGTGGTCTGGAAGAAGTGAAGCAATAGTTTCCAAAGTGTAGTGAATTGCTACCAGTTCAGCCACATATACAGAACAAGGAGCTTCAAGCACAGACAAACAGACATAACACATTGAATATTTCTCACTGTAAAACATTGTCGCTAAAACATTACCGCCATCTGTTGGGTACACTGTGGTGGGCACTACACTGAACAGATGGCGGCAGTGTGTAAACGTCAAACGCAAGGGAATTGACTATGCGCGCCACAGGTGGCGGTACTACCAACTACGATACTTTTAAATTGTCCGTTAAATGCTTGTTCGATGAATAACTTACGAGTGTTATGTCTGTTTGTCTGTGCTTCAAGTTTTCGAGAGGCGCTATGAAATTCATTAAATACACCAAAACCAGCAGACTCCTCTATTAGAGATCCATCTGTGAAAAACGTTCTTGCAGAATCAACATGGCCAAACTTTGCAGCGTATAATGACGGAGTAATCATAGGACGATGATGCTCTGGAATTCCGCGGATTTCCTGCGTCATAGATAAATCAAAATTCACTGAATTGCCGAAATCGGAGAAGACTACACGATTGGGAATATTTCTTGAAGGGCTGACATCCTGTGTTAAATATAGGTAGTACAAAGTCATAAAACATGTTTGAGGATTTAGCTCCAGAAGCTTCTCAAAGTTTTCGATCACCAGTGAGTTCATTACTTCGCAACGGGTGAGGAGCCTAAGAGATAACTCTGAAAAACGGACGGATAGTGGCAACATGCCCGCCAGCACTTCGAGACTCATAGTATGAGTCGAGTGCATGCATCCTAACGCGATACGAAGACAACGATACTGGATCCGTTCCAGCTTGATGATGTGCGTTTTAGCTGCCGACTGGAAGCAAAAAGTACCGTACTCTAAAACCGATAAAATCGTTGTCCGGTACAACGTCAGAAGATCTTGTGGATGGGCTCCCCACCACGTTCCGGTAATTGATCGAAGGAAATTGATCCTTAGTTGGCATTTTCGTCTCAGACACTCAATGTGGGATCTCCAGGTGCATTTGGAATCGAACCAGACCCCGAGATATTTAAAACACATGGAATGAGTGATCGTTTTACCCAGAAGTTGAAGCTTCGGTTGTGCTGGGCTATGCTTCCTAGAAAAAACGACCAACTCAGTTTTCTCCGTGGAGAATTCGATACCTTGCTGAATAGCCCAAGTAAACAAATTGTCTAAGGTATCCTGTAAGGGTCCTTGCAGGTCGGCCTCTCTGACAGCAAGTTGTACAAAAAATTATTCATTAATGGAGACAATCCACAAACGTGGAGTTTCTCTGAAAGAACTTCAACGGATACTGAATCAAAAGCCCCCTTGATATCCAAGAACACAGAAGCCATTTGCTCTTTCTTAGCAAAAGCCAACTGAATTTCCGAGGAAAGCAACGCGAGACAGTCGTTCGTTCCCTTACCCCTACGGAAACCAAATTGAGTATCTGAAAGAAGGTGGTTCGTCTCAACCCATTTGTCGAGGCGAAAAAGGATCATTTTCTCCATCAATTTCCGAATGCATGACAGCATCGTGATGGGCCGATACGAATTGTGATCCGACGCGGGTTTATCAGCCTTTTAAATGGCTATCACCCTTACTCGTCTCCAATCGTCGGGAACAATATTGAGCTCCAAGAACTGATTGTACAAGTTCAACATGCGCCTCTTAGCAACGTCTGGGAGGTTTTTCAGCAAGTTGAACTTGATTCTATCAGATCCCGGGGCAGAATTGCACAGTTCGACCATTGAAAAAGGCTGACTGATTTCGTCTACCGAATTCGCTGTTTCGCGAGGAATAAACTGCAACGGCACGGAATCAGGACACACTTTTCGCGCGAATTTAAGAATCCATTGATCCGAGCATTCCTCGCTTTCGTTGTTAGTAGACCGGTTACGCATTCTTCGCGCCGTACTCCAAAGCGTATTCATAGACGTTTCGCGCGACAATCCGTCTACAAACTGCCGCCAGTAACCCCGTTTTTTTGCCTTGATGAGGCTCTTGAGTTCGCATTCAAGAGATGTGTATGCGTCGAAATGCTCGCGTGTTCCGCGTTTCCGAAAAAGTTTAAACGCGTCGGACTTTTTACGGTAAACCTCCGTGCATTGTTGATCCCACCAGAGCGATGGTGTTTTCTTACGGATTGACGATCGCGGCACCGGTCGTGTTTGAGCTCGAAGCGCGCTGTCGACGATGAGATTAAAGAGGAAATTATATTCCTCCAACGGCGGAAGCTCTTCCACTGACGATACTGTATCGCCTATCGCGGATTGGAACTTGATCCAATCGATGTTACGGGTTAGATCATACGTGACGTTAACGGATTCTGATGAGTTGAACCCACTGGCAATCGAAATTTTGATCGGCAGATGATCACTACCGTGCGGATCCTGGATTACATGCCAAGTGCAATCCAACGATAGTGAATTGAAGCAAAAGGTGAGGTCTAATCTGCTACCATTCGAGGATGGACCAGCCAAACGTGTTACTTCTCCATTGTCAAGTATTGTCATGTTGAAGTTGTCGCAGAGATCATAAATCAAAGTAGAACGGTGGGAGTTAAAATCTCCCATGATCAACCATGGAGCGGGAAGTACCGCACATGTGTCGAAAAGTTGTTTGCGATTAACAGAGACTCTAGGAGCAATATATACAGAAGCAATACAAAGGCTCTTACCTTTAATGGTAGCCTGACATGCGACAACTTCAATACCGGGGAATTCGGGAAGATTCACTCTATAGAAGGAATGGAACTTTTTGATCCCCAAAAGTACTCCTCCTCCACGCGAATCCTCACGATCCAGTCGAATAATGTTAAAATCATGAAAAGGAAGATCGATATCTGAAGAGAGCCAAGTTTCACACAGAGCAAATGCATCACAATCATTACTGTGAACCAAAAACTTAAACGATTCTATCTTAGGAATAAGACTTCGACAATTCCACTGTAGAACAGTGATCAAATCCCCGACCTCGTTTGGAAAATTATCCATCGAAAGAGATGATAGCTGCAAGAAGGGGTCATTTTGAAGTCAATTGCTTCAAGAAGGATTTCACAGTGGGAAGCAATGTGAGGACAATACTTTTCAGAGAATCAGAAATGTTGATGGTCCACAATGTCACCACAGAACAACCCAGATAAAGAAGGGGTTTCTGTTCTTAAAATTGAAGGATCAGGGGTTTTGGATGTCCCCGGGAGAGGTGGAAAATCCTGGGTATAATCAGTTCTGCGGAATCCAGGAGGAGTAGAAGTCTCATTTTTTCCACCACTCCTCGATTTGGGCAAGCTGATTTGGGGTTCTTGATTGTAAACTTTCCGCGAACGGATGCGTTTTCGTTTCCGTGCAGAAAAACGGAAAGAAGTTCCCTCCTCAGCTAAGTAAGAGTCAGTCTCGTCATCTGACAAAAGAGAAAAGGGATTTTTGTCATTGGTCGATGGCGTGGCTGTCTTAAGCATTTCTACAAAAGACCGCCTGGAACGTTCCTTAAGGGAGCGTTTTATTTTGTCCCCGAGCTGTTTGTACGCCGGGCACGACGAGAGAGCATGAGGAGGAGTTCCGTTGCAGTACACGCATTTTGGTGCTGTAGCTGCGCAGGCGCCATCCTCATGCTTCTCCCCGCATGTGGAGCAGCGTGCCTTGTTGCCGCAGTGGGAGGCCGTATGTCCCAACCGCTTACAATTCTGGCAGTTCATGACCCGAGGTACAAACAACCGCACAGGAAGACGAAGTTTTCCCAGCTCGATGTATTGAGGAAGGGCAGATCCAGAAAAGGTCACCCGAAACGAGTCTGTGGGGGTAAAACTCTTTTTACCCTCGCTGAGCGATACTGACTTCATTCTATGAACGGCCAGTATCTTTACCGGAGGAAGCAAGGGGTTCTTGAATCGGCCAACCGCTTGCTTCTCCAGTATCTCGGGGTTCAGGCTCGCCTCAGTGACCACGCCTTCGATCTCCACATCAGAGGCTGGAATGTACACCCTATATTTCAGTCTAAAACTGGGAAACAGCAATTTCATAGGCCTGTTTCAGGTTAGCGATGACCACACGAAGTTTGTTGTGCCTTACCTTCGTTATCTCGGTCACGGCAGAGAATCGCTTTGTCAGATCATCAGATATTTGAATAACATTCAAGGGTTAATGAGAGAGAGAAGGATTAGTATTTTCCGCGTATCTGTCAAGGATAATTCAAGGGTTTATTTTTGGGCACACATGCGCACGATGATTGATGAACGATGTAGATGTAGAAACGGGTGCTCACACTCGATGATGATGATACGTGAGCGGGTATGAGTGATCACGCTACGATGATGCCCAAATTGGTTTGCGAATTTCCAATAGCACGGATTAATCTTTCCGAAAATGACACTTTCTACTAAAAAAAAACTCACTTTTCGATCAATTTACGGGGAACTATGCCAGTAGTCACTTAGTGAGAAAAAACTGATAATTTATATCAAGCAAATACCGAGAAAACTTCTAAAACAACGGAGCGCGAAACAAGTCGACCGTACTTCTTGCTAGGACGCAGTTAGATCTATTGAGAAATGATAAAGAATTCGATTTTATTACAGTTGTCATTCTTACATTTATCGAAAGGATCCGTTTGTTATTGAAAGGTCCCGCTATTTATACCCTTCGGAGTGTTGAAACACCCTCCAAAGGCCCCTTTGTCAGTCAAAATTGGATTCCTTAGCAACAAAATAAAGGAATGACACCGATAATGCCCATGCATCAGAACCCTAGTATTAACCACTTCAAACTAGAGAACAACGAATAGAAGATTAGGAACCACATGGATGAAGACTTACTAACACATGTTTTCCTTGTTTCAAGATCATCCTCGGTGGACAAAGCCGAGTCTTGTCACTATCAACAAGGCATAAAAAGCAACAAGGACTAAGATGTGTTCCTTGGATTATTGAAAAATCTTGTTCCCCTTGTTTGAAGTAGTCAGGACTAGGAACCGGTGGTAGATCTTACATCCCGTAGCGTACCACGAAAAGGTGAGCTACCCACGTTACGGGGCATGTAACCAATTACTTATATATCTAAACGATGTTAATAAACTCCTGAAGAACCACACGTAGGTATTCATGAGAATAAATGTCGAAAAATTATAGTAGTTCTTCCAACTTATGCTAACTAAATAGCTTCTATTCGTAGAGCTAGAAACTTCTATTAATTTATTTTATCCTAAATTAATAACATCAATGAATAAGCCTCGCTCAATCTCGTTACGTTTTCCCATGCAAGTGCAACACGCTCGTACCAATACTGCGCCCCGTTAGCAAATTCCCCATCCATCACGGTTGACAGAGAATAATCATTCAAATTTGCGATCGACTGCAGCGAAGCTCGGAACAACATGCAGCGATTCGGCAAGCAAAGATCAAAATCACATAAATAACCTCCACTATTCTGAACAGCCGTGAGGTCGTTTTACCGTTTTGCTCACTCTGACTTGAAGCGCGTGCAAGTCAGTTGACAGTCACGATGTATCATAATTTACTCCAACAAATTTCCACCTTGTTCCATTTCAGAGGTTTCACTCTCGATTTGGCTAGCAGCATCAGTAGCAGCAAGTAGCAAACGGTGCCAGCTCTGTTCTCAGACTTCTTAAATCATGCCACATTTGTGTGATCATCCGCAGATTCAGATGGTAGGTACTATACTCTTGTATGTAAGTACAAGCGCTGCTGGATTGCAGAAGAATGCGAAGGAAGAAACGATGACAAACTCCCCGAAGCCATACGGGCCGGGAATCTGTTTTCGCCCTCGTGGAAGGTTTTTCTTCGCCGGTGCTCCCGCGGTGTGATTTTCATTCATCTTCCTCCTCCAGTTTGTTAAAGGCGGTTGGCTGAAGCCGTTGAGGATGGGGAATTCTGTGTGGGAATAAATGTTCATACACACGGTAGCTGCCTTCAAGTACTTGAGGTTGCGGGCGGTAGTCCTCCCCAAATGGGTTTCCCACCCGGCTCCGCCGTCGGAACAAGGAGGAGAGAGGAAGCGATAAATCTTCGACTCTTTCAACTCTTTGTTTGACCGTGAATTACGACAACAGGAGTCTTCGTCGTCGTCGTCGTCGGAACTGCCAGGGAAGAGTACCAAGTTTTCGCGGTCCTCGTAGGATTCATCGCAGGAGTTGGGCCTGAGATAATTGCTTCATGTTTTGATTGAACGGCAACGGCGAGATGGAAAATGTGGTGCGAGTGGCTTGAATGGCTCTGTTGACTCGGAGAATGATTTATTCGGCTTGTGTTTGCGTATAACCTGGGATACCCGTTGCACAAAGTTAGCTCAAGCTAGATTAGTGAGGCATTGCGTAGACAAATGAAGCGTGTTAAAAGGCAGTAAACCGGAGCGCAAAAAGCCTTTTGTTCTGGGGAATTCTGGACAGGCGCCACCCAGACAATCGCTCAAAATCTGCAAATGAACTGATTTCATTTTACGACACAGCTGTGCTAAAGCCGTCGAGTACGAATCCGTGTCTAACCAGTATCCGGTAGCGGTGTGGTTTTTTTTTCGTTGAACCGTTGGGTCATAAATTAAAAGCAAGACCCAAAGAGAGTTGCAGTTAACGGGGTTGTATCCCCTTCCACCTCAAATCCCCAGCAACACAACACCTCACAGTTCGCTTCTTCATGATGTAGAATGGAAAGGATTGTTGTGGATACTCTTCTCGCTAGAGGATGAATGAGATGAGTATCTCTTGCTGCTGTATATTACCCGGGAGTCTGACTTATGGTTGGTTCAGAGTTGTACCGATTACCATTAGAATGTTTCGTTTGTTTGCCCTTATGTGAATCTGCCACTTGGCGGCAGCGGCGGCGGCTAAATCGTCTGATTGCTGATAGCTGATGGCGGTGGTGGCGGCAGCAGGCGAACGAGCTTTGCAAACAAACATTTCTTTTAGCACTAGAACATAAAAGCAAAGTTTTTCCGAGCCTTCCTTCTCTCTCGGCACACTTTCGCATAAGAACAAAGCCAGAGTTCTTGGAGAAAATATCAACTTTCTTAATTGTGACTCTGTGTAGTGAACCGCAACAACGTCGTCGTCGAAGTAATAAAGCATCTCACTCGAGGGAGCAGCATACATTTTTGCTCTCCACGAGAAAAGAACTAATGCATAACAACATACATACTTTGTGGCATTCATATGATGAAAAGGAAAGCCAAATCCTTTCCCTGCCCCATTCCCGAACATCAACGACTTTCGGAGTGGGGGCCATAAAAGTGAAACCATTCACATGTATCCTCTCTAGACTCGTCTGGTTCCCCTGGAGCACGTGCAGAAGCAGAGAAGAATAACCATTAAGCAGCTTTTTGAATTATTTGTGGTCTTTTTTCACCGTAAAAAGTTTTGCATTCAATGTATCCCTGCGCGTTGTATCTTCCAGCAAAGGTATTTACGAACGTGTGTGGTGAGTACCGTTCAGGCGAAGGCTTTTATATCAGGCTTATACACTGGTTGTGGCCTTGGAATATGAAAATTTGAATTATGACTTTGAACCGCCCTCTGCCGTTGACAGTTTCTATTATTGCGACCAATTGTAGAACGGACTTGAATTCTAATTAACTGAATTTGAATTCCAGTTCGTTACTGGCTACTCGTTACAAGTCAAGCTTTGGTTTTATTTGGATTGGTAATACAATTCCCATTGCATAAATGTGAAGCACTTTAAAATAATCGATAACAGTTTCAGATTCTATTTTATTTAATTAATAATAATTAATAGTTGATTGAAATCATTATAGCGTGTAATAAACGCCCTTTTCTTTCCAAAATAAACATATTTAATTCACTTGGCCCAATCACAATCATTGCGACCTACCGCCCCGAGCAATTCAACAACAGAAACGGGTCGTCAGTGGCCCTCTGATAAGACATCCTCAAACTCACCCGAAGGTGTGGGAACTTCATCATCGCTGGCGACCTAACGAGGACCTGCAGGAGAGACATTACACCATCTTGGCCTTGGACACCCCTATCCGGCTGAGTCGGTTCGGAGTTAATGCAACCATCGGCATCTTCGTAAGCAACATGGGCCACAACATCTCACAACCTGTGGCCTGCCAAGCGCTGAGCTCAGACTACTATCTGGTGGTGGCCGAAGTAGGCTTCTCTGCTAACAGGTCACAAGCATCCCGGCGCAACTACCATCGTGTTAGCTGGGAACAGTTCCAACGCTGCCTTGACACTGCTGTCGACTACGAGGAACATCCGGACATCCCCGAAGACGTTGACCGATGCTTGAGTTCCATAGTGAGGGCGATATCCCGAGTCAGGGAACAACACGTGCCACTTTCCAGACAGGTGCAGGACCCACTAAAGACATTATAAGACTCCGTAGGCAGTACCAACGCACTGGAATGACCACCTTGAAGACCGAATGCAATCGCCTAACAAAAAATATGGACCACAGAAATGAGGACTTAATTGGCAGATTGCATTACGGCTGACGAACTGCTGGCCTATATCAAATTATCTAAAAATATGAAGGCCCCAGGTTTCGACCAAATTCTGAATCTGGAACTCAAACACTTGAGTCCCAAATTCTTCCACCAACTGGCACTGATTTTTAATCAGTACCTTAGACTTGGTTACTTCGCCTCGTGCTGGAAGTCAGCTAAAGTCATCCCCATCTTGAAGCCTGGGAAAGATCCGTCCTCTCCTTCAAGCAGGGCTGTCATCTGATGACTCAATACGCGCAATGTACTGATTTTCTGAAATATACAAAGTGAGAATCAATCAAACACAAAGTTGACTTGTTTTTCACCCTGTGCAAGTGTAAAGCAGCGGAGAAGAGAAGACAGACACACACCCAGAAATAACGAAAGCTCAATGTGTAGCCATCGCTCCCACGGCTAAGACGCAAAGAGCGCCAGTCAGTGTAGGGTTGCAAATGGGAAACACAGCAAAAAGACAAAATTCTTCTCTCTTATGCCCTGCTTCATTGCCAATGCATGCAGTCGTGGTAAGCAAAGTCTGCAAATAATTCAAAGAACGGAGTGTACCGCTCACTGTGTGGATCGCTTTCTCACAGATTAGTTGGAAAAGTGTGTGCGGAGTAAATGGCAGAACCACACACTCTTTGTTGAGTGTTGTGAGATGCATGCACAGAATTGCTTTTCTAAGGCTCTAAGGTGCTTTCCAGCCCTGCCGGGGTTATCTAAGCTGCAGTAAGAGCAGTATACCACTGACTCCTGACATCTGCCGATGAAAACAACTTATTTCTTGAGGAGCAGTTTGGCTTCCGTAATGGTCGCTCGACTATTCACCATCTAACTCGAGTGACAAACATGGAATGATGGCCTGGTCTATAAATTGTAGCGATACGGTCTTCTAATCTTCCTTACGAAGATAATAAAAGAATAACTCTCGAACAGGACACTCCGAGTCTCTCTGAATGACATCACATCGGATGTCTTCAACATCGGTGCAGGTGTTCCATAAAGAAGATGCTTGGACTCATCTTGTGCAACCTGTTCACCTCCTACATGCCAGCTCAGGGTAGGGTCATCGGAGCTCTGACCGCCAAAATTCAGAGAACACTGGATGTCCTGTCTGATTATTTCAACAGTTGGAAGATCCACATAAACGTAGCAAAGACCCAGGTCATCATCTTTTCTCATTCCAAATGTTCCGTCTGAGAATAATAAGATCAACTTGAACGGCACACCCTAGTAGCACACTTGTCACTCAACAGTTGCGGTTACTTGAATGCACCTTATTTCAGTCACAATCAAGTTGCAGCAACCTATTTTGATGGATGTGTGTTGCTTGGGCAGTGGTGGAATGGTCCAAAGAGGTATTCTACTTCGGCCTTACACTCGACAGCAAGCTGCTTTTCAAGGAACACGTTGACAAAACAAAAACCAAATGCAACATCCTGATGAGACCCCGTATCCACTCATCAACAGGAGATCCACTCTGTCCCTGGAAAACAAGCTTGCTGTCTAAAAGCAAATAATCCTTCCCGTGATAGAATACGAGGTCCAAATCTGGGAGAGTACCGCAGATTGCCATCACTTAAAACAACAACGGGTTCAAAACAAGATACTGATGATGATCCTCAACTGTCCTCCAAACACTCGAAACTCTAAGGTCTTCAGACGCTGGAGTTACGGAGAACTGCTACCATTGAAAGGTTCAGAGATTGCTGTAGGTAATCTGATCAGCAGATTATCAGGGATCTGGTACGTTAGGTTAACCTTGATGTTTAGTAGGTAAGTTCACACATTTTTTAATCTCAAGCTTAACAAACCCTTTAAAGGGTATCCTAAAAATTAGCGCTAAACGCAATCGTCATACTAGAAAAATCAATTAAACCGAACAAAGACCCAAAGTCTAATCAATTGTACTGAAAAATCAATGATAAAACTTAAAAAATTCACAAATATATGTAAATTTAACTATTATTGAACATAATTAATTTTATTGCGATTTTCATGATCGATTAGAAATGTTTTTAACACTCCGAATACGGTGGGTCGAATACTATACACCGACTACGAAGCCACCGAAAAATATGTAACAGCAAGTTTGCAATGACAATGAATTTCAAAAATTGTGGTACCTCTAGAATTCCTAGGCTCTGCAGAAAGATTGAAAATAGGGTCGTCTTCTTTTTTCAAAAGCGAAAAGAGTCGTTAAATGTTTTTTTTTTAAGGCGTGTTTATGGGTTTTGCAAGTGGCTTAAGATCCATAATTTAGATTAATGTTCACAAATGTTCATAATTAGCAAGAATACAGTCATGGTTCTTATATATGTAACCTGGAGATAACGGAACGGTCCTCGGAAGATCTGGAATATCCGTAAAATTGGTCTATCCATAAACCCCTGATCATAGAACTCCGTGGTTTTTTTTCGAAAATATTAGGAACTGTGATATAAGAAAGAATTTGGGTTCATGACATAAACACGGACACGGAAGATCCGGAACATCCGTAAAAGTGTCCATTTTATGAAACTGATCCTAGAGCTCCACGTTTTTTTCGAAAACAGTTGGAAATGTCATATATAGATTAATTGGAGGCCATGACATAAACATTTACCTAGAAGGCCATGGGACCATCCTTCCGAAGATCTGGAACATTCTTAAAAAATGTCAATCCATGACACTGATCCTAGAACTCCGTGGTTTTTGTCAAAAACATTAGGAACTGTGTTATAAGAAAGAATTTGGGGCCATGACATAAACATGGACCTGTATGGCCATAAGACCGTCCTCCGAAAGATCCGGAACATCCTTAAAAGTGGTCAATCCACGAAACTGATCCTAGAGCTCCGCAGTTTTAGAAAAACACTAGGAGCTGTGATGCTAGAATGAATTTGGGGTCGTGCCAAACATGGACCCTGATACCTAGAAGGCCATGAGACTGTCCTCCGGAAGATCTGAAACATCCGTAAAAGTGGTCAATCCACAAAGCTGATCCTAGAGTTCTACGTTTTTTTTCTTGATATAAATCTGAAAAAAAAATCTGGTCATGACATAAACCTGGACCCGGATGGCCATGGGGCCGTTCTCTGGTAGGTCTGGAACATCCAGAAAAGAGATATACCAATGAAACTGATCCTAGAGCTCCACAGTTTTTTTTTTTCAGTTTTACGGATGTTTTGGATTTTCCGGAGGACGGCTCTATAGCCATCTGGGACCATATTTATGTAACGATCCCAAATTCTTTCTTATATCACAATTCCAAGCAGGGATCGGGTGCTACTCAATTTTTTGCGAGTAAAACACACGCTGTTGCGAGATTGCACTTTCATTTCCAAAGAGACGTGAAAGGCATTTTAAATCTTGCAGCACATTTCATTCTTCTCAGCCGGCGCCGGTGGTGTGGTGGTAGGCGTGACTGCTTTCTAACACCTCGATGGGTCTGGGTTCAATCCCAGCCGAGGTCGGTGGGATTTTGAAGGGAAGTAAATCCGTTGGTCCTGGCCCATGTGTGTTGAATGGGTGCGATATCCTACGCAAGTGTGGCAGCTGCCTTCCTGCACATTCGATTGTCGTCAATGGATGGCAATCGATGTCCGTCGGTGATTGGCACTAGATTGCGGAACAGAGACCGACGTTAAATAAAGGAAAGAAGATTTCATTCTTCTTGTGTTGGAGAGCTGCCGCTCCAACGGTGTTAAGTCTCTTTCTCTCTCTCTCTTTGTTTCTCCGACAGTGTACTTTCTTTATAACTGTAGCGTTGTAGGATAGCTAGCATAAGTGTTGTTAATTTTCATATCATTCGATTGAAGATAATTCTGTGAAAAAAAATTCTCTCGTGCCCATGATTTGAAGAGCTCCTTTCTCATTCGAACCTCATTGTCACTGTCAATTGAGTCACTCACTATCATTTGATATACGATAGTGGAGTATGGAAGAAACCCAGCAAAATGGTCCCGAACAGACATGTCATGTATGGAAAGTTTATGGTAGATGTCTACCCAATATCAAGTTGACTTCGGGTCAATTTTGGGTGGATGTCGGGTCAATGTCGGGCCAACATCGGGTTGGGCTTTGATATATATATATCCGGTAGGTGTCGGGTTGGGTTAGATTTTTCGCCGTAATGTCGACCAGAGCTCCGTTTGTATGTAGATTACACTCAATTGAATGATATCAAGCGTTTCTCAAACGAGAATGACGAAGCATCTTTGTCTCATCATGGATGATGAGACTTACGTCAAGGCGGACTTCCGGCAGATTCCGGGGCTACTGTTCTTTCAAACGGTTCCGGAGGAAGTAAGGAAGCAGAAACTTTCAAAGTTTTCCAAGAAATACATGATTTGGCAAGCGATCTGCTCATGTGGCAAACGGAGTGCGCCGTTCGTGACTACCGGGACTGTAAATGGGGAGATCTACCTCAAGCAGTGTCTACAGAAGCATCTGCTTCCTCTGTTGAAACAACACGAGGGCCTTACAATCTTCTGGCTGGATCTAGCTTCGTGCCACTATTCAAATGTTGTCCTGGAGTGGTACGAAGCCAACGGGCTCACTTTCGTACCCAAAGACATGAACCCAGACTCCCAACGCACCGGAACTAAGGCCCATCGAAAAATACTGGGCTATTATGAAGCAGGCACTACGGAAGCATTCCAAGGAGATCAAATCTGAGGAAAAAATGAAGAAAAAGAGGGTTTCCGTACAGAAGAAGCTGCAGCCAGATGTTGTACAAAACCTAATGAGTGGAGCTAAGCGTCAGGTGCGAGCGTACGATTATGGTATTGAAGTTTAATGAAATAAATATGCAAAAAGCTTACTGATGGGTTATATTTTACTAAGTTTATACGCATGTTGAACAGATTTAACCCACTGTTCGTCGTGGGTGCGTGAATGGGGCGTGAAAGCCTGCGAGCTGGACCAAACCTGGCATATGATTGCGCATCCATAGTGCATATCAACCCTCCCAACATGAAACGAAGATTTTCTACCCAGATTGAGACCGAATCGACCACTTAACCACCCAACGACGCCCGATAAAAGTTCTCCGCGGTTGATCGTTCAAGGCATCTGTCACCCGCCTATATAGCTTGTGGTTGTGGTGCAAGTAGTAGCCGTCGTTGGAACTGTGGCAAACGAAAGCCAACCGTTCGTTCGGTTCGAGTTCTTGTTGTCGACATTAGCCCAACGGTTCAACTCGGTGTGTGTCCCGGAGAGCTATACCTTGTCCGGTCGGGGCATGAAAGAAATCGGACCCTTTTCCGTGCCACTGCATGTTTGTGTGGCTTGCCGTGGGAAATCCCAGTAAGTCATCGCCCCTTTTGGATCCACCGAATCAAGGTCAAAACATCTTTTTTTTTATGAGCTACAAGAAAATTTTGTAAATAGTTGTGACCTTAAGAGAAGATTGAAGTCCCATATAATATAGCGCACTTCAAAGTCGTGGAACTTTCTTTAAAGCTTAGCAGCTAATTTCTCGAGTTGGGAGAATTAGACTAGTTTTCCCTTTTATTTGCTGAATAGTTTTCATTTCGTTATATTTTGACTTGAGTTTCGTTATATTTTGAATTGAGTTAATAAGCGAATTCAACCGGCCCTCGTAGACGCTAATTGGGATCGGTGTTTGAGCATTATTGACCCGCCCTGAAGAGAACCTCTAGCCTAATCCTGATCAGCAAAAGCAACCTCTGAAAGTGGCGCTGAAGCTGCTGCTTGAAAAGAGATTAAAACAATCGTTACAAAATCTCTGATCACGCCTCCCTTCGGGCGGAGGAAGGATAGCCGTCGGTCCCCGGTCCATGAGTTGATGGGGCAATAGGTAGGGTGTGGGAGTTGCTTCTCTGGCGTCGGTTATATTGGTACTCAGTACGGAAAACAAAATTGATAGTTGGAGATGCTTAACGTCAATATCAAACTTATATTGAACATGTAATACGTTAGATGAGGAGATGAAAGCAGTGCTGAGTTGCATCACGGTACTGACAGCTTTTAGATTGACAAAAGAGATTCCTACGGTTAACAATCAAAGCAACTGAGAACCCTCTCTCCGTAAAATTTTTCACCAGTATGACACAACAACCGTGAGATATCGTTGTTTTGCTTTTTTCACTCATTCGCAATATCACTAACATCTGCCATGTGTTACCATCATATTACCGAGAAAAAATAAACAAACCTAAATTTGACCGTCATCTCATTTTGAGCATAAATACGGTTATGACGGTCATTCCCCTTCCAAAATCACGGATGAGGCGATAGCTGTGATGTATCAAGGAAAAAGTCTTATCCTGCGTTATACAATCGTATCATAACCAGTAATTATTATTGTGAGAATTCATATATGTATGAACACGTACTACCTGCAGTCACGAATGCTAATCATGGATAGAGATTTTGCAGCTATTCATTTTTTCAGATACCGTGACGCTTGAGCTACAAAAATAAGGATGTTGACCGCATATCGTATCCACATTACCGAAGCCCAAGTATCAAGGGATCCGTAAAAAGCAAAACCAATAAAAAGTCCTTGCGTAAATAGGAATTCCCCTCTAAATATTGGAATTGTGGCTAGCAATCAAAGCAACCATTGGTATCCATCAACAAAGAAAACTTCAAATTGTTAGTTTGTAGACCGTAAGGAAACGCAATGTATTTCAATATATCTTCGCTAAAATTAATAGCAAATTCGTTTATTATTCAGTTCCAACCTGGATCGGGTATCAAGATTGGATCTGCTTGTTTTCGGACAAACGTCAGTTTGATCCTTTGCTTTTAAAACCCAGCTCAGGTTGATGTTTACACTTGCAAAAAGTTCGGTTTCGCACTGATTTGTCGAAGTTCCACCTGTTGGTTCCATGATGGTCCTTGCAATTTTTCGGAGCAATTAAAAACTTAACTTAAGATTTTTTGCTTCGCTTTTCGCATGAAACGTAATAACGTTGAAAAGATATTTGTTTTGACAGTAAAATTCTTGTCGTTGAGCTTGTCAATTGTGAGTTGTGCCAGTTTTGAGATTTATTAAGCATCGTTAACAATGACGCGTACGTAAAAGAGAATTGATATTGCCGATGGATCATAAAAAAAGTGAAAGTGTCTTTAATTTGCATGTTAAGAAATGGAATTTTTGAAGATAAACGGATATTTTTCGACATTGTAACGTAATAGCACCCACATACTTATTTGTTACAAGGAAAATGAAAATCCAACGTTTTCTTCAAAATGTTTCGTATGTTCTGAACTCAACAACTTTTAGCAAGAACAGGAAAATGAGGGAGCTTCCAGTTCAGCTTCGAACCTGTTCGGATACGGTTGTGTATAAGTTTGTTTCTGTTTTGTGTGTCTTCTTCTTCTTCTTCTTCGCATTTCAAGCTTATTGCATATCGCATATTAGCTTATTGCGTGCTCTCAACTTAGTGTTCTAGATGCACTTCCACAGTTATTAATTGAGAGCTTTCGATGCCTGTACCATTTTTGCATTGGTATAATTGTGTGGCAAGTCCAATCATACTTCTATGCCCAGGGAAGTCGAGAAATTTTCCTACCCGAAAAATTCCTAGACCGGACCGGGAATCGAACCCAGCCACCTCCAGCATGGTCTTGCTTTGTAGCTACGCCTTTACCGACTGAGCTAAGGGAGGCCCCTGTGCGTGCGTTCGCTGATTTTGCCAGATTAGCGCTGGCACTCTGCCTCCCGGACGGTTATACGTGTGTGATTGGTGGTTTTCTCGCTTTCCGAGAAGTTTTGGAATAGAAAAAGAAAACGTGATGCATCATGTTTGCAGGCATCAGAAGAGATGTCGCTATCTGCGATGTTTGTTTTTTTCTTCGCTTGTGCTCCCGGTACAGAAATTTGTGGCGTCGCGAGTCATAGTTTTTGATTTCAGTTTGTTTACGCGTTGTATGATTTTGTGAGCGGTCGCTTCGTGTTCGCGTCATGGAGCAATCGACTACATTCGACCATTGATCCCCGTATGGCGGGTCTATGATCGGAGCTACTACACCAAGCGTGACATAGCTGCTTGCAAGGGATTCAGTTGGACTGATTTGGTGAGATTGTTCCTTTTTTCTACTTTTGTCTATTTAAACTTAATTTCTATGAATGCGTATCGTTTGGAATCATTAGATTCGGATGAGACTCTTAACTTTTATTTGCAGGGCTGTTACAACAGGCGCGGATTTCACGAATTTCACGGATTTCGCGATTTTCGCGGATTTGTCGCGGATTTGAATTTTCAGTCGCGAAAATAGCGGAAACATTAAATGATGTCACGAAAATCGCGAAGGGACTGATGTGCTTTCACAAAAATTGTAGAACTCATGGTAATATTTCCGTCCCGGATTATTTTGCTATCATCAATTTTGTTGTTCATTTGGCTCTCTATTTTTTACCGGTTCAAACCAAACACACTGCAAATAATCGAGAAATGATCTCTGTGCCATAAGTCACATCGGATTTACACGGAAATTCCCTGAGGTCTGTCCAATGTGAGATATTTTCCTTTTTTCCAATATGAACATATCATTTTTCGTTGTCAAATCATAAACGAATCGTATATATGTGAGCAATTGCCATGTATACCGGATATTCTAGGTTCTCCAAATCGTCCTGAAGTTCATTTGATTTGTTCTACTATACCAATCAAGACCCCAATAATGTCTGTAGTATCGAAATATATCCAAACAGATTCAAAGTGTCTATGCGGATTGTACCCGACCTATTGCTAAGTATACAAGATGTTTTAGGTTCTGAAATAATCCTGGAGATCAGATAATTTTTCTACTAGATCACCCAAGACTAATTCAATATCTGTAGTATCGAAATATGCCCAAACAAATTTGTAGTGTCTATGTGGATCATGCCAACCTATTTCCGTGTATGCCAAATGTTCTAGGATTTCCAAATCGATAATTCGATACTACAGATATTATCCTAGTCTTTGTTGATCTAGTTAAACAAATCATCTGAACTGCAGGACGATTTGGAGAACCTAGATCATTTGGTATACGTGGAAATAATTAAACATTGTCCATATAGACACTATGAATCTGTTTGGACATATTTCGATACTACATACTTTATCCCAGTCATGGTTGATCTAGTAGAATAAATCATCTGAACTCCAGAACGATTTGGAGAACTTAAAACATCTGGTATACATGACAATAGTTCATGCATGATCCACATAGACACTGTGCATTTGTCTGGAAATATTTCGATACTAAAGACGTTGTCCCAATCTCGGTTAATCTAGTAGATCAAATTATCTGAACTCCAGGACGATTTGAAGAACCTACAACAACTGGATTACTCGGAAATAGATCATGCATGATCCACATAGACACTTTGAATCTGATTGGACATTTTTCGATACTACACACATTATTGCAGTCTTGGTTGATTTAGTAGAACAAATCAACTGATGTCCTGGACGATTTGGAAAACCTATAATTTGCGGTATACATAGTAATAAGTCGTGCATGATCCATAAAGTCACATATATACGATTCGGTTATTATTTGACAACGAAAAGTGCTAGGTTCACATTAGAAATAAAAAAAACATGAAAATGTCTCACCATTGGACAGAACCCAAGGAATATCCGTGTAAATACACAACCGTGACGTGACCAACAGACTTATGAAACTCTGGTAATTTCTCGATTATGTGCAGGGTATTTGGTTTGAATCGGTACAAAATTGAGAAAACTAGATCCAAATTAACTACAACATTTAGGACAGTAAAATACGTCAGAGACGAAAAGGTTAAATTAAAAAAAAATGCATTGCAAATGAAAATACATTTTTTTTTAATAATGTTTCATCAAATCTAGCCCGGTATTATGCAATGGAATCTCATAATGTAAGGGTGTTTTATTATGTTCACTAATTACTCAGAATTTATACTATACATAAATAACTGAAGATGATAAAAGCTATTTTGAAAAAAAATTCAAATGTTACAAACGATACTCCTTTAGCTCAGTCGGTAAAGGCGCAGCTACAAAGCAAGTCCATGCTGGAGGCGACTGTTCGATTCCCGTCCGGTCTATTAATTTTTCGGATTGGAAAATTTCTCTACTTTCTTTGGCATAGGATGGTACAGGCATAGAAAGCTCTCAATTAAAATGTGAAAGTACTTCAAAGAACACTAAGTTGAGAGCAGGCAAAAATCTTATATGCTATTATATAAGCAATAGGCTTGAAATGCCATGTAGTAGTATAAAAATGCTATTTTAGACAATGAAAACATTTTTTTTTTTGTCGCGGATTAGTATTTGAAGTCGCGGATTTCTTTTGAGAAATCGCGGATTTCGCGGATCAAATTTAGAAAATCTTGTAACAGCCCTGTATTTGTTTACATTGTGTTTCAATCGGTATTCTTAAGAACTTCACAAAATAAGGTTTCAATATTTAAATTGAGCAGCTCGACTAGCCTGGTGGCTGCCGCTTTTGCTTACTGAGTAGAAGACCGTCGGGGATCCACATTGTAAAGATTCCCTATTTTCAGCTTTTTTACAGGCTGGAGTTGTTATTTGAACCATTTAGTTTATCAATTTAATTTATCTGTATAACAATTATTCACAAGCATTCTTCCAGGTCAATTCAAGAATAGTTTGATGATGATAAATCTTCCTAATATTCACATTACAGTTATGACCCGATCCTGTCAGTCTCTCCGCGCATCAGACTGTTATTTTTCAATAATTCCACATAATTGCAATTTCATACCTTCCTCCTTCAAGATGAATGTTTAAGGTACACATACTTTGCTAGCTGACAAAATGGGGTCATTGCCGTATAATTATTCTCTTTTTGCAGCCTTCATTTAGACTGGATCTATTGATTTAAATTATTTGAGTTTTGTTCCATCTCTTTGATGACGGAACATCATTAGATTTATACTGTAATGATTCACTCTTACAGCTTTCACCCTAGTTTTGTCTGTTGATTTGATTTGTTTGAATTGGTTTTCAGCTCTTTGGTGTTGGCAGTCGCGGGCGATCAATTTTGCTCATGCTCATGCTCTAAGTTTATTTTCAGCATTTCGATGATGGAACGTCTTCAGATTTATATTATAATGGGGCTTATTACGGGTGTCACATCACGGTTAAAAGTTGTCACTTGTCGTCACGGTGAAGTGATTCCCATTTGATTTGTACGGTAATCACGGCTCTTATTCTGAGTATCACTTGCTTATCACCGTGTAGTGACACCCGAAATAAGGCCCAAGGATACACCATTTGGTTTTGGCTTCGGGCAAATCCAAGTATAATGCATGATAACACTGATTCTTTTAAAACCATGGTAGCATCACTTATCAAGGTGAATCCTGATCCAACGAACCCAACTTACTAACAAAATCTCCTTTTCTGTGTCTTTTGTTGGAGTGCAGAGGTATGCACATCCCACAAACAACAAAGATCACTCTAATATTCCTTCCCTACTCCCACCTGATTGCAAAGAACGTGGCCGGCGCCGTTATTGATCTACAACATATAGAGTCACTGAAACTTGTACAATGAGAATGGACGGTCACTCCCAGCCCCATTCAGTTGATTCATTGTACAATTTCACTGATTCTGATCAATCACGGAGTAGCAACCATTGATATGTGCAGTCAATCTAAGCTAAGCTAGCTATTGCTTATCTTATATGTATAGTGTTTATAGTACTACATATCTTTCATTATTGACTTTACATCATTTAATATTATTGTAAATTACATTTTATTATACTTAATTCTTAATGTTAGCTATTAAGAGCGGCTCCAGGGAAGCATAGTGCCAGCTTGAAAAGAAATCTGAATCGTTCATTATCTGTTTTGTAAAAATCTTGTGTTTATTGTATCTTGTTACATGGCATTATAACGCATTTTACATATAAATAAGTATTAACCCGGTTACACACATCTCAGGTCATCCAGGTCTTAAATAAGATGGGATCCGTTTCTTTTTATCAACAGTTGTAATATTGCATCATATGCTGAAAATATATGAATTATCGCGTATTTCTGTTGTTCATTACATACCAGGTGAGGGCTTAATCATGTCTAATGTTTTGGTTTTGAGATGCTCGATAACCTTAGAGGGATCGGTTTTGCTTAATGAGTAGAATATCATGGGTTTAATCCCAAGTTCTCTTACAACATAACACAACACAAACAAATATTTATTTGCATAATATAACCTGGAAATTTCAGGGTTACATCTTCCTTATTGGGAGCTGAGGAGACATAGAGCTGCATCATATTGTATGTAAAATAATTATTATTTTCATTGCAGAATACCAGTTTTTTGTATATGGATATGTATTATAATGTATTTTCATTATTACGTATTTTAATGTTCTGATATATTTCCTTTCTCCATTACATATTTTTACTGTATATAAATAAATACTGGGTTGGGAGAGAGCATCAGGGTATCATTTGACCTGGAACTGGACGATTGGAGTGGTATGACAACCGGAGTCTAGGAGGGAATAAACACTATCATTTTCTTTATCCTACCGATTCGATTGTGATGGTGTGAATTCTACTCCAACAGTTTCATGGAGATTGACGCGCCCTTCTTAACAAACCATCCTGTAGGAAGCTTAATAAGTATTGCGAATTGCGTTATTCGATTTGTTGGATCGTATCGTTGGAAGGAGATTCTTAAATTCCCGTGGATTTCGCGTAAGTGCCTCTGCTTACGGGTCCACCCCACCGTTTTTGGCCCTCCATACAGCGATATTGTGAATTCAGATTGGTAGCTCAAATTGATCTTGCTATTAAGCGGAGCTGCATACAAGACAAGATCTTCGAAGGGATGGTGGCTACCTTACATACATTCAACAGGAAAATGAGGGAGCTTTATTCTCACTTCCCACTTATAAATGCCCAACAGAGATTATCAGTAAGTGAATGATTTTGCTACTCTCTCCTTGTCATTTAATCTAACTATCATGGATGGCTTTTATGAAGACGGTCTAGTGAGGTAGAGGTGTTTCCAAGTGATATTCTAGTTGACCGTCATTTCTGAGATGTGACGGTTATGCGAGGATGACCTTCAAGGTACAATAACCGTTATGACAATGCACAGCACTGGATGAAAGTATTGAATTGATAGTTTCTTTTTAGTATGGCAGTGAGAAAATTGTACGTAAAAAGTAGAAAGCGAGCAAAAGACAATTTTAAGGAAGGTACCAATCGGATGGTACCACCTCTCATCCGTTGGTGAGAGGTGGTGAAAGATTCCCCTCCCCCCCACTGCGAAAGTATTACAGATCTCGTTGCTTATTCGCCAAACTTCAATAGGACATGATCCAAAATGTTATATTACAACATTTGGCTTTTTTTTTCAGTGGTGATAAAATCGAAATATTGTGGAGATGAACCAGCCCGGCTGAAAATTTCTCAAATAAGTAAATCCAATCCAATTGAAATATTGGGTCAAACAAAGCATTCCAACTAGAAATTGATACATAATGTTTCTTCCCTCTTTACATTTCATGTTCATAACTCTTTGAAAAATATTGCTTTTTCAACAACAAATCAAGACATTTCCATGCATTACTTTGAGTTTTACTACCATTCTTTCGTGAGCTCGGTTGGTTGGAAGTATCCAAGAGTGATGTGCATTTTTTTTCTGTCGATCTTTCCGTACTGAATACCAATGCTACCGGCGCCAGGGAGACAGCTCCCACACCTGGACCCTATCTATCGGCCCATTAACTCCTGAACCGGGGACCAACGGCTGTACATCCCGTAATCAGAGATTCTATGCCCCGGAAAACCCCGACGACGCCGACTGGGATTGAACTCAGGGCTACGAAAGATGTGCATGATTGACATAAATACAAAAGACGGTGCTGTTGCGTATTGATGAATAGCACAAACTCAGTGTTTTGCCACCTGGGCCGTACAGTGCGCTTCTAGCACATCCTTCAGAAAAATAATATCAGTGAGCATTAACACGTGTTAGCAACAATTATCGACTCTACAATCGGCTTCTGTACAAACGGTATACTCTACGGACGCAAGACAAACTTTGGTGAAATCCTACGTAGGCGAAACGCCTTGATGAATGATCTTAAAATTTTACGAAAGATCAGGGTAGGAAAGCTCACAGACAAGCATGTAAATATCCCTTATGAAGTATTTCGCTTGTGTTACCAAAATCGAGATCTATCTGTATATCACGATGCACCGATCAAACCAATTTAAACAAATGTTATGCAACAGGAAAACAACACAGGATTAAGTCAATTAAAATTTCAACAAACCGGTAACATGGCACCAACCGAGGACGATGTAAACAAGGCAGAAACGATCACCCACCATGCCACCCCCAAACAGGCAAACAAACACAACCGGGGAAAATTTTATGGCACATCCCATTAAACACCATTCGTCATAATTAAATTAATTACAAAAATCATGCTCCATCCGAGTCATCTGAGCATGAAGTCCGAGCAAGCAATTACATACATAAACTCACACGCGTGCGGCGGATATGATGGGTAACCGCCCCCAGAAATGGCCAGCTCTTCCCCTTTTGATAATCCTTGCCCGTTAATTCGCTTACGGTGTGCCATTTATTACTGCGTGAATTTCCCCAAGCTTCTGACGGTCTCACAGTCACGAAATCGCCATAAAACAAAAATCCGCACTCCAGACGCGGTTGTACGTGGGGGTGTGTGTTAGGGTAGTTCAAAATGTCGATTTTGCTCCACCCAACTCAATGAATTCTAAATCATGTTCTGATCATTCTTCCAAAATTTGAGCTCATTTTGGTGCGATCTCTAAAGTTTATATGGGAATTACTATTAGAAAAGTTATATTATTGTTCACCTCGACCCAGACTTTTGCCGTCATTATCATTATTTATTTGTTTATTTGTTTATTTGTTGTTTCATCTTCGATTAAAAATAAACTACTTTACCTAATATACTTTACCTAATATTCTTAATCCTAATTTTTAAAAGTACTTTTGCTAATCACAAAATCGAAATCCTCGTTAGTATCGTTAAAAGCTCGCAGACAAGCGTCGAATGGATTGTTGAAACCGTAACCAGTCCGGTGAGCCGGCACAGCGACAAGTTGTGAGCTCCTCAACTGTCGGGGTGGGACGTATAGAGGGACATCCTGTAGTAGTTGAGGACAATCAATGTTGCCACGCAGTAAGTCGAAAATAACTAGTTGCTGAATGTGTGTGCGCCTAGCACGTAAGGTTTCCAAATCAATCAGCATACTGCGTGCAGTGTAGTCAGGCAGATTTTGCGGGTCGTTCCATGGAAGGTTGCGCAGCGCGAATCGAATGAAAACCTTCTGAATTCTTTCGACTCTGGCCGCGTATTCCAGGATGCTACGTACCAAAGTACAGAACAAAATATCTGTAAACTGCCACGTATAGCGTCGAATGCATTCAAGAACCGTAGAAGCTTTAGCCGTGACAAGAGCAACATGTTCGTTGAATCTTAACTTCGAGTCAATAGTAACACCAAGATCACAAATTGAGGTAACACGCTCTAGTGACACGGATCCAATTGTGTATTGGTGGTTGACGGTGGTGCTCCGACGGGAAAACGATATCACCTTGCATTTTCCTATGTTGACACTCATACCATTTTCTTGGCACCATAGGAGTAGCCCATTTATGTCATTTTACAGGGCGTGGCAGTCGAGTACGGTCGCGATGACTCTGAACATCTTCAGGTCGTCGGTGAACATTTGCTTAAATGAAGAAATCTGAAGGCATAGATCGTTGACGAAAAGGACAAACAGCATTGGGCCGAGCACACTTCCCTGCGGTACTCCCTAAGTAATTGCAAAGCCCTGCGAGCGTGCAGAATTGATCGAAAGGAAGGAATGGCGGTCGGTCGAGTAAGAGAGAATCCAATCAACTAACCAAGTAGGGAATCCAATAGCTCTTAATTTTTCCGTAGCGTACACGTGAGAGCCAGTTCCTGTTCAGTGGACGCGTTTGATGGTAAATAACCGTTTACGTCCTCGTCGAAAGTCCATGGAAAAACTTGATATCTATTCTTATGGGATATAACACTATCTAAAAATGGACTAGGAACTAAGTAATGATCTTGAAGTTCAATCAAAAAGAGGCTGTGAGCAAAGTTATAGCTGATTAAATTTCGCATAAGAGCAGATTGCAAGCTTACCTGTAAATAAGTATGGAAAAAGCTTGGACGATATGAAAAAAAAACCACTTTTCTCATAGTAAATAATTCCCATATAAACATAAAAGGACCAGTGTGTAGTTTAAAATCGCAATCAAATGATCTATGTAAATTTTTTAGAGAATTAGCATGACCTTATATACAATTGCTTGAACGGGGTGGCGCAAAGTCGATATTTTGAACCACCCTAGTGTGTATGTTGGCGTTGTATTTCCACAAAAAAACCCTTCACCTTTCTGGCTGGAAAACGGACACTTAACTGTCCACAATACTGTCCGGCTGTCGGGGGAAAGCCACGCTACGTTCGCTGTTATGGAGCCGTTGGTAACAAATATAAATTTGTGCTGCTGTCAATTGTCATGGTCACTTAGCAGTGTTTTGTATTTATAACATCTTAAGTTTTTATCGTTTTTTGATGATTTTGTTATTTCAGCAAATCTTGTTACCAATCCATTCAAAAATAATTAAATATCATACCAAAGGCTTCTTACTAAATAATATTAAAACATTAATACCAGCAGGAGCTTAATAAGCCACAAAGGAGAGGAATAATAAATATGCCAGCAAATTTAACGAGCATTATACTATATCTTCAACTATGTCACGTTGGAACGTCAACCATCACGTCAACCAAGCGCGAAAGCTATTAATTCGACATAAAAGTGGCGATGTTTACATTATTAATGTCTCGTAATTTACAGACCGCACCACTTGTGTCACCTGCCTACGGGTGGCTGCAGGAGCATATTTTGTGGCAGTCTGGTGGCTCGCTATTGTTCTACCCAGAATAAATCGACGAAGCGTATATGGTTGCGAGAAAATACGGCCATCAGACGTCGTTGAACGATGATGGTAGGAATTGCATTTTGATGCTGTCCTCAATATAGCGGTTAGGATTGAGAATCAAATGAGTTTTTGTTCGTCAATGGTTGCAGTACAGTGATCATTGGATTGCGGTGCACATTTTGAAACTGATATTTTCTGTTTATTATAATCATCCGTGAGCAAATGATTAACATTGTTTGTCGGTTAATTGTTTTCACGCTATCGAACAAAGGTTAAGAAATATTTAAAAAAAATACTACAGGCTATCTTCGAACATTCCATTTTAAAAGCGATCTAGATATAACATGATGCCAATCATTCAACAACACATGACGAAATTTAACTTTATTTTCAAAAAGGTATCTTTGTAGTTTTTTAATAAATTGTAGTACGAAAACGTCACTTCTGATCGAAATGACGTCTGAGACAAAGCTGTCGAAAAAAAATAAAATCTTTCTGTGAATTGAAAATATATTAAGTAAAAATTCAAAACATCTAAGACTCAAGTATCTCAAAAAGCATATCTTTAATTTATTTAAGTATGCTCGTTAAAAATCAAAACTTCTGAAATATTTAAAATCACGGACGCTTAAAAATTGTCAAAAATTTTTGAATAAGAACTTTTGGTAAAATTTTTGAACTTTTTGTTAGTACGCTTTTTATGTTATTTATACACAGGTAACAATATTTGAGACATTCTTAATCAAATGTGACCTTTGTTCTGATGAAAAATGTTTTTTGTCTATTTTCAAGTGCCAATGGTTTTAAATCCCCTGAAATTTGCATGTTTGATGAGCTTCATTTAAAAAATAAATTATTGATATTGAAGATAGACTTTTTGAGGTATTTTAGTTTTTAAGTTTTTAGTTAAAAAAAATACTGCGTAATTTTTTCCATAATAACTTTATTTGTCTAAGCAACTTTGTTTCAGACGTCATTTTGATCAAAAGTGACGTTTTAGTGGCACAATATATTAAAAATTGTCAAAGACTTCATTGAAAAAATCAAGATACTAAATTGCCGGGTTTTAAAAAAATGTGAATGATTGCCCATAGCAAATAATTATGCAAAGTTTCATGCAAAATTTACTTTTATTTTTTTTTTATCCTATTTGGCCTGGAACTGGTACGTAAGAAGGGCCGTTCTATCTCGCGATCTACTAGCTTTAGTCATAGAAAATCTTGTTAATCTACATTGAACAACGGCTCCGCAAAGCTAACGCAATTGAACCTTCCAAATAAATATATTTGAAAAATGAAATAAAACAAATTTCATTTCTAGAATCTTTAAATCATCAAATCCTAAGTCATATGTATTTCTGTAAGAGGTATGAAATTCACAAATCCGGAGTGATTCGAGATTTGGGCGTACGTTTTTTTGTAAACAATGCAATCACCGATTTCTTCTTGAGAATTTCACCAACAAGCTATACCAGCTGCTCGATGAATCACTGCCCTATCTGTTTGTGTTGTTAGATTGCGAGAATGAACATTTATCACTAGAAATCGGTGGTTGAAGTCATTGTTTTCAAAAACATTCACGCCCAAATCTCGAATCACTCCGGAAATGTCAGAATTAATATTTTTCTAAATGTTCCATGTTAAAAATTGCAAGGACCCATTGCGTCACAATCTTAGTTGAACGTGTGTACTATAAAGAGTTTTTGAGCTCTTGAGCTAAAGATAACTTATTGACATTTTAAAAATGGAGATTTTTTCCCTTGGTTTGTTTTCTATCGATCTTGTTTTCCATACTGGGTATCAATGCTACCGACGCTAGGAAGACAGCTAACACACCTGGACCCTACCGATCGACCCATCAACTCATGAGCCGGAGACGAACGGTTTTACTTCCCTTCCGAAGGAAAGCGTGATCAGGGATTTTATGCCTCAGAAAATCCAGTCGGCACGGGATTGAAAAGGCTTACCACTACACCAAAAGCGGTCTAAACTTGGAGACTTGCAGAAATATATAATTCAAGCATATTCATAAAATATCAATTTAAACAAAATTAAACTATCTACTTAAGTTCTGGACATCCTCATTCTACTTTCAAAAAATTTCAAACTTCTTAATATGAAGGAATTAGCTCCACAGACCCCCCAACATATCATTAGCTTGGACTTTGAAAATGTTCTAATAATCACAATACAAGCTGAATTTCCAGATCGAAGTTTTAAATTTACAGAACGTCAATTTATGCTTGCAAACAGCTTGAGCTGTAATGCCTAACGTGACCAACCATCCAGGATTAGAAATTTTTCACGTTCGCTCACTAGAGGTGCTCAATAGGGTGCTTCATTTCGAAAAAAAAATGTTAAATTTCTCATAAGCCACCCTCCTGTTTAATGTTTAACCCCAAAATATGAGTTTATTAGATTGATAAACGTTTAGAGGTCACTCAAATGGTTTGAAATTTGTATGGGAATTACTATGGAAGAATTTTGATTTTCACTTATATCGATCTAACTTTGTTCCTGGTTGCTCAAATGCTAACAAAATTTGCGGTTGCTGGTGACCAACCAGCCTCTTTTGTTGATACGGTTAGTTTGACAGCAATTTACGAAAGATAGAGTTGGGTTCTGGCCACACTGCCTTCGTGATCGGTTGATGTCTTAAATGCGTCCGGTAATTTGTTCTTTTTCGAGTGATTTATACGGCTTTAAAAATGAAATGTATTGTCAAGTGTTAGTTTTCAGTATTAGAAATCATAGGATATAGAAATTATTTTTGAGAAAAGCCGTAATTTCTCGATCGATGGTCCTAATTTGTGTCGCGAATTAGTACAATCTTTCGTCCACCATGATGTTTTTTTCGATCGGTTGCTTGGTTTTTTCACCGGCCGGGGCGCGTTGTAGTGTATGTGAAATGTGTTCTTTTCTCTGTTTCTCCCCCTTTAATTTTGCCCGCAAAAGGAGGTGCGCTATGATGAGAAAAAATCTCATTTCGTCGTCCGTCGCGGAATTCGTGTCAGCTGGTGCGAGAAGAGCGTGGTGAAAGAAGAGAGAGAAGCAAGTTGGAAGATCACGCGCATATAGCATGCTGCTCTGCTGGATCTTGTTTTTCAGCCAGCAGCAGCATTGGCTTTGTGAATGGATAATCCTCAGAAAATTCGAGTGAGAAAAAGCATTGGGAACGGACGGGATGACCGAAAAAAATAAAGAAGAAAAGGCTGTGGGTGTAGTGTGGATCGTTGCTATCAAGCAGAGCTTGGAAGTAAGCGATCGGTTCTATTTGAATTTTGTGTTTCTGGCGGTTTGTGCGGCTAGAATCGGCGGGAGGAAAATTAAATATAATTATTGTGAGGCTATTATTAGTGTTGGCTGATGTGTAGAAAGAGCTTTTGGAGCTAACTATTGTGTCTGAATTGGAAAGATTTCGTGTGTTTAAGTTTCGATTTCACTATCGTGATTGTGTTTGGTCATGTTTGATAGTTTATTGTAGCTTAGAATCGACCCAAGAAATGTAACGGTGGAGCTGGTACTTGACCGCGTGGATCTATTATTAGGTTTTTGCAAAATGCATTACTTTGTGCACAGAGTGGAAAGATGTTTAGTTGTGGTTGTTTAGAGATGACTAGAGAAAGATAAGCATCAGGAATGCGCTCCCGGATGTATTGATTTGGTGAGTATGTTCCAGTTGAAGATTGTTCTTATACATTTCTCGATTGCATTTTCGAGGGGACGTGTCTGCTTTTGTGGGCAGTGCGTTTGGTTGTCGGTTTGGTGTGGTTGGTGGCTCGCCCGCGCGTTGTGGCGCCGCCATCAGGTATGGGAAAATTTCTCCTATCTGATGGTGGTGTTGGCATGCGTGGGCGGGATGCTGGTTGCGCCGGATTGATGATGGGATGCATTGTTTGCGGGAGTGGATGCGTCCCTTCGGGGGAGTATTCGAGATTTATGTATGTTCATCGTTCATCGTTTCATTTGTCAGAGTGATGAGCACGGTCGCATGATGCATGTTCCTCGGCTTTTTACGGTTAGGTGTCTACGAATAATTCACTATGATTTTATTTCCATCTTGATATAGTTTGAGTTTGAATACATCCTAGGTCCTATTATATTATTATTAAATATTCATTGGTACATATTTATAACAGGGTCAAAACACAACTGGAAGAAGCAACGTAACATCATTTGATTTTCTCTAATGTATGTTTAACGTTTATATGACAGTGAAATTAACCATTTAATTTTTCCTTTCCAGGATAGAAAGTTACATAACTTATTGATATATTTATTTGTTTATTTGTAAATACTTATTTAATCAAATTCTGAATATGAGTGATGCGGAAGCTTATTGTGTTCGCGAGCCCTCCGTTTAGACTGGACGCATTGATTTAAATCTTTAAGTTTATTTTCAGCTCATTGACATTTTTAGATTAATATTATAATGATTCACTATTTTCAGCCTTCGTTCAGGAAAATACAAAAAAACATTGGAATGCATGATTACAATTGCATAAAAAACTGTTAACTGTCCAAATAACCTCGATTTTTCTGACTATTGATGCATTATGAAAGTTTACCAATATTAAAAAAAAGCATTCCATATTGCGTTAAGAAATTCCATGGTGCATAATAAAGTGTTTGTTTCAATTCCAATAAAATATCAGAAGTTAAAATCAGTTGAATGTATTGAGGTTAACTGAAATCGAGCTTATTTGTATTTTGTAATACTTGTTTATTTAACATTATTTTATATATTGCATGACTAGTAAATTAGTTTTATTTCACATTTTGAAAATCTCATTATATCACTATATAACTATCATTATATAACTATAATTTTCATTTCTAGAAAAAAGTTGTCCTGTAGATCCTGAAATACCAAAAGGTGTATCAAATAGCTTATCATTGTTATTTACTTTTTATTTTATTATAATATAATATGAATTTGGCCGGTTGCTTTTGGTGCAGCTCAACTTGGTTATTTGGCTGAGATCATTCCTTTTTATTTATTTATACAGTAACCCCTCCCTATCGTTTAAACATCAATTCAGCTTATCGTTTACCAAAACGAACCTTGCTGCAAACCCTACCCTCTTACCCAACATCCCAGTGACTCCTCGTGGAAGTGCATAGGATTTCTCGGCTTCCAGCAAAGCGAGTGTCACGTCAACACATTCCTACCCATTTCTTTCTTGACCTGCGTTCAGGCGCGGCTGGCGCTGGTATTGCCTAATTTGAGATCACCAGTTTTTACACATTGAGGATGATTGCTAGTCCCAAGCATCGTCTATTGGTTCTCTGTGTAATTACAGCTGATCTGGCAATAACAGAGTAGCAACCGTGGGCGGTCAATCATGCTCATGCTCATGCTCAATTTACGAAAGATAGAGTTGTGAAAAAAAAAATACAAAATAGGGTAAATTTATAGTTGAATATCTGCCATACAACAAAACCAATTTTATCACAACAAAAACAGACTTGTTAATCGTTATCATATCAACCTCATATAACATTATTTCAGCGTTTGAGCAACTAGATCAGTTGTAAGTGAAATTCAATAATTTCCCATTGTCGAGGAGTGTGACCCACGTGACTAGCACCAAACCAGCACAAGAACCACACACAAGGAATCAGCGGACCTACGAAAAAAAACTGGAACCAGGGATCTTCAGCTGCACAGCAAGGTGTTGAAGTGCGTTAAAGCCATCCCCGGCCTTTCGATCCAAGATGTGGTCAGAAGGTACAACGCCAACTTTCAACACGGGAAAAAAAAGAGTTCCCATATTCGTGAACCACAGCCGTGAACCATAGTTCACGGTGTATATTTGAGACAATTTTGTTCTGGATAGCTGGCCGTGATTTTTAGTTCACGGTCCGTTCCCGTTTTCGGGAACGGATTTTTTTCCGAGAAACGGTGCGGAACATCCTTGCCAGGGAAGGATACAAGTCGTACAAAGCCAGTAAACATCCGAACCGGCACATGAAGCAGAATTCCGTGGTCAAAAAGCGTGCAAGGCTCTTGTACGAAACACAAGGGCTGCACTTTGATCGATGACGAAACATACGTCAAACTCAATTTTAAACAGCTTCTCGGTCAAAACTTTTACATCGTGTTTGGACGTGGGGATGTGCCGGGAAGATTCAAGTTTGTGTTTACCGACAAGTTCGCAAAGAAGGCCATGATTTGGCAAGCGATTTGCAGTTGTGGCCCGAAAACGGAACGATTCATCACATTCTCAACGATGACATCCCAAGTTTACATCGAAGAATGCCTGAAAAAGCATGTATTGCCGTTCATCCGCAAGCATAGGAACAAAGTCATATTTTGACCCGATTTGGCCAGCTGCCACTACTCCAAGGTAGTTCTGGAGTGGTATGCTGCCTGCAAGATCGATTTTGTCCCCAAGCTAATGAATCCTCCGAATTGCCCGAATTTCGAACAATCGAAAAATACTGGGCAATTTCAAAGCAGCAACTTCGACGAAGCGGCGGGGCAGTCAAGGACATCCAGCAAATGCGGGCAAACTGGTAGAAATGAACTGATTCCGTGTCAGTTTCCACTGTGCTGGCGCTGATGGGCTCCATTGATAGGAAGGTCCGAGATTTCGTTCGAACTGTAACTTTGAAGTTTTAATAACATTACTGTAAAGCAACCATTAATGGACTTTTTAAACTTATTGAATCACGAATTACGGGGCTTTTTGTGCGTACCAATTTACTTTAAGTCAGCCTCTACATGAGTGAGTGTACATGATGCTTCTCGTTTATTATGCCGATCGTCCATTACTCAGCAAAAAAATAATTTTGATATCTCATCGAAGTGGCTGCACTTCAATCGTGTCCAAAATATGGTGTTATATTACTTTCCAAAATGGTCAACATTATCATTTATACACTGCATGCACTGAAATTACGTTGTTTTAACTGCATTTGTTTATTTTTGTGGTCATAAAAATACATGAGTTTTTGACATGATTGAAGTATATATTAAAATTTATTTTTTGCTGAATACTACCCATGATCTTTTAAACCTGGAGACAAAAAAGCTACGAAAAAGCGCTTATGCCTTGATTGAATTCTACTTTTGCGCGACGTTTCACTAAGTATAAACTACGACTGACGCGACGATTTTATCAGCGTATACATATTGCACATCTCTTAACCTATCTTGACCGAACTCTATTGGGTTTTAAAACGATTGTTTTCTCCTTCATATTTCGTCGTCAAAACCTCCAAACCCCACAATCAAACGCGGTGTTCTTTTCAGTTATTCGAAAATTTCGGTCATTCCATAAAACATTGTAACTATTTACAAAATCTTCTTCGCGTCTAACACTTTCATCCCAACTGGTTGCATTTTCCAAAATTATTCGAAAGGAACAACACAAAATTTTACTATTTTTGACGTAGGACTACGTTTTTGATTTCTATATAGGGGTACACTTTGTGAAAACCGAAAATGGAACATGTAACAAATTAAGAAAGATTTTGAACGTTAATAACTCAGCTGACCCTGGTCCAATTTCAATAATTTTCTCTCCAATCGATCAGATATATGGCTATGCATCGATAACAGTGCTTCCGAATGTTGATTTTCAACAAGAAACTATTGAAAAACTGGTAAATGTCCAGCATTGTCCAAAAGCGTCGAATTAACTAACAAATCCACCAATTACCTACATGTATATGCTGCTTCCCCAGCACAGTCGTCAGAGAGTAGTAAATAGACGAAACAAGTCGAAGTGGCATTCGCCTCCGATCCTCGGGCGCGCTCGAATAGGGAGGATGGAATTGCGTAATATTTTGCACACTCATCGCCATATCCAGAACCAAACGCAAATTCTTCGAGATACGAGGTGTGCTGAAGGTGTTCCTGAAAAATGAGATCCGTGATGCTGTCACCTACACTAAACACGCCAAACGTAAGCGGCCATGGATGTTATCTATGTTTTGAAGTGGCAGAGACGCACTCTGTTTGGTTTCGGAGGTTAAATCATCACCAACTTTGGCATCAAAACGGCTCTTTTCAGGGCCACCAAGCTTATTACAGTAAAAAATAGGAATAGAATTCATCTGCCTGTTTGTCCATATTCAGAACCAACGATCACACAAAATGCTCATGTAATCGAACTGGAAGCAGGGGTACAAATTGTTTTGATCAACCTTGATGAACTTTGAATCGCCACGGCCGGATATTTTCGATGGAAGAAGCAACAATCTAGCATCTAATTCGACGAAGACAGTAGGAAACATTTGTGAAGCCGAGTTATTTACGAAAGAGAGTGTCGATGAAGAGAATCGATCAATGTAGATAGGACCTATTGAAAAGTGACACGAGATTTGTTTTCCTTACTGAGCTCCAATGTTACCGACGCCAGGCAGGCTGCTCCCACACCTGGACCCTACCAAACGACCCATAAACTCAACCGGGGATCAACAGCTTTACTTCCCGAAGGAATGCGTGATCAGAGATGTTATGCCTTAGAACATGCCGGTGGCGCCGACTGAGATTGGACCCAGGCCTGCTGGGGTGATATCACGGCGAATGAGATCGACCCAAATTTGAGTTTAGTTATTCCAGAAATAAGAAATAAAGTGCAGGAACTCAGCGATGAGTAAATTTGCCTCATGGTTTCCCAGGTTTTTCCAGGATTTTCCAGGAAAAAAATCCCGATTTTGAGAAAAGTAAAGATTGGATTCATTCAATCTATTAGTACTACTCCGAGACTGAATAAAATTTTCGTCAATTTCTTCATTTTCTGGCAGATTTTTTAGGTTTTCCACAGGAATTCATGAGACAAATTTACTCATCGCTGAGTTCCTGCACTTTTGGCGATTATGAGTGAACTAAACTCAAATTTGGGTCGTTCTCATTCGCCGTGTACACCAAAGGAAAAGAGCCAGTGTCGCTACTTGATAGCATACTACTCATAATGGGAGGAGTCTTTGTAGCTTTTATAACACTTGGTTGTACATCATTCTGCTTTAACCTGAAAAGATATAAAGAGCGCTGCTGTATGTCATTAGCTCATTTTCGCTTCGGACGGCGTGGTGAACAGCAATAGCAGCAGTAGGAAGGTGGTGGCTAGTCCACTTCTTCACACCTAACAAGCAACAATTGACTGGTCGTGGCAAAGGAGGAAAAGGTCTGGTAAAGGAGGCGCCAAGCGTCATCGCAAAGTTCTTCGAGTTAACCGCCATCGGTCGTCTGGCTCGTCGTGGTGGTGTCAAACGTTTTTTCCGGTCTGATCTACGAGGTTTGCTAAAGGTGTTCCTGGACAATGAGGTCCAAGATGCTGTCACACTAAACACGCCAAGCGTAAGTGGCCATGGATGTCCTCTTCAATAAAACGGCCCTTTTCAGCTTACATCAGTAAAGAGTCGGAATAGAATTTATCTGTGCTTGTTTGTCCATATTCAGAACCACAAGCCCCCACACAAAAACACAAAATGCTCTCCAGATTTGTAATCTTGTAACCAAACTTGGAAGCAGGGGTGCAAGTGATTTTGATTGAGCTTAATGAATTTTCTTTTTGAAAAAAATACTACAAATTTGGTAAGCCTACAATTCAAAAACGGAAAGAGTTTAGATAATAGATAATTGATCAATTAAAAGAACTAAATGCTTTTCACATTTATTCGGTCCACTAGCGGTCCTACGTCAAGCTTCCGTTCGTGCCCCTTGGCACAGACCCTTCTACTTTTTTTTATTTACTAACGACACTTTACCATCATCGTGGCATTCGTGCCGGAAAATTTTACTTTGGATTTTGTTAAGCTTAGTCGCACTTTTCATACGATTGAAATTTTGACAATACACCAAAATTTCTGTTCCTAATTGTGTTCGAAGTAGTTGGCTGGATTGTGTCAGTCGACAAATTTAAATTGAAAATACTAATTACCTCTCGTTCTAGATGTAGAGAAGTCGTTAAATTCTGGATAACGTTGGGTTCTGCACAATCTTTGTCGGGTTCTGTCTTCCTCAATTCCGTACAAAACACGAATCATCCCGTTTGACAAGTGAGCGGGAACGGTAGCGTCCTTTTTCACATTAAGTGAACCCCACAGGTATCAATATATTGACGCAAAGGGGAATTATTGAAAATAATACTGATGATGTGAATGTAGAAATATTGTCAATATCAATGTATTGACGTCAATATAGAATGTATTGACAATACAATTATTGCCAATACAAGCAATCGTGTAGGGTCTACTTTACACTTCCCAATTTAAAAAGTCAATATATTAGTGCATTCCTGAATGCACGTAGCTGATACTTCTTCTTCTCCTAGGCTTGTTATTCTTCTTCAGCGTACGATTTGCTGACTCTTAAATTAGTGTTCTAGATGCTCAGTTATTAATTGAGAACTTTCTCTATGCCAACCAATGCATTAATTTGTACATATATTGTGTGGCAAGTGCAATAATACCATAGAGGTAAGTTTAAGGCCAGAAGGTTCCGATTAAACGTGCTCAACTTTATGGCTCAGCTCTGGTACTTTCTTCGGTCCCAAGCTTATCGATGCACCCTTCGAAACATAGGGAGATCCGCGACCCCTCATTTTATCTGTCAAAATTACAAAGCGATTCAGTACGGTTTTACTGAGTTTTTGAATTGCGAAACTGATCGGAAAAAGTTTAAAAATCTGTGGAAAATTTAATAATGAGAAAATTTGTTCTGAACATGGACATACTTAGTTCTGCTAACTCCATTTAATGATAGAACATAAAGATGGTCGATTTCATTGATTCCTTACGGATAACGGTAATTTAAATTTTTACCAACTTTTTCAGCAATTCAATAGCCCAGTAAAAAAATACTAATCCTTGTAAAAAATCTTAGTGCGTAGTAATAGAATTTCGACTAGAATGGGGTACGTTAATCGATTTGCTTGGGACCAATAGGCTAGTCAAGTAGTGAGCCAATTTCAAATCTATAGTTTCGTATTGATTGTTGGTTGTACTGCAGATCCTGCAGGACCAGAAGGTGTATAAAATAGCATATCATTGTTATTTACCTTTTATTTTATTATAATATCATATGATCGATGGTTTTCAGAATTTGGATCACCCAAAGAATAAATTGGATATCATCATACATTAGATCAATGTTTTAAAATTGTCTTACCTATGTAGAGTTTTGATATTTCAAGAAATTCATGGTTACTTGTTTTTATTACTCTTGTATGCTCAAATACCTTGATTTATTTCACAAATTGATTCTTTACTTAAATTTCGGATTTATTATATAGGAAAAGTTGAGTTCAATCATACAGTGAAAGTCACATATTTATATATAGCTTGAATTTAATGAAATTGAGTGACTAAAAACAAAGTTGTTTGTATTTTGTTATATTTTAGTAATTATATATCTACGAGTTGGTTCCGGAATTTCGACGTCTGTGTTTGAATGAAATACCTGCGATAGCTTGAAGAAAATGTACGAGAATGCCTGTTGCTATTGGTGCAGCTCCACTTGGTTATTTAAGTGAGATCTTTCCTTTTTATGTATTTATACAGTAACGCCTCCCTATGGTTAGGACGTCAATTCACCTTATTGTTTACCAAAACAAACCCTGCTGCACACCCTAGTGTCACGTCAACACATTCTTACCCATTCCTTTCTTGACCTGCGTTCGAGCGTGGCCGGATTGAGGATGATTGCTAATCCTCAGGTATCGTCTATTGGTTCTGTGTGTAATTTCAGCTGATCTGGCAATAACAGAGTAGCAACCGTGGGTGGTCAATCATGCTCATGCTATCCAAACTAACATTAAGTGATCATTATAATACAATTATCAACACAACAAACAACATGCTTGGCTTTATTAAACGATTTAGCTATAATTTTCATGATGTACATTGCCTATGTGAGGTCAGTACTGGAATACTGCAGCATAGTTTGGTTACCTTATTCAATAACGCACGAGGAACGACTAGAATCGGTACAAAAGCCATTCTTATTGTAAATTATCTTGGACAAGTTTACCTCTTCCGTCTTATGAAGCACGGTGCATGCTAATCAACATTCAATCATTAAAAGAGCGTCGTGAATTTACACTGATATCATTATTAAACCATATCGTTTTACACCGCATTGATTCAGAAGAACTATTATCAAAACTATATTTTTATGTGCCTTCCCGACAACTGCGCAATCGGAATATTTTTTTACAAACCACCATCGTACAAATTATGCCAAATTTAGACCCTTAAATGATCAATGGCAAAAACCAAACACCACTTAAATTTAAGTCGTAATTTTAACACCTGAAAATAGAATATTATTAAGGCAAACATTGCTTTATGTATTTTAATTTTTTTTTTATTTATTGATTATTATTTAAAAAAAACAAAGAATGTAATTATTTATGTAACAAAATGGTCTACATCTGATTGACGACAGTAAATATCTGCATATATATATGTATACCTTTCATTAGTCACAGCTGCTGTGGCTCGATGGAGACGCATTGTGAACTACATTGCGTCTTCATCGTTTCCATGCACGTGTGGTGCATATATTGCGGAACAATAATTTTTTATTTAAAAAAAATTGTATCTCCAAAACTGCCTCTCCGACATCGCTAATTTTTTAATATGATATGTAAAATTAAATGACCCTTCAAATGAAAGATGTTTTAATGTAGTTTTAAGAAAAATTATGAAACACTCAGAGATATTTGATTTTGTAGGAAAAAATATCTTACAAATGCTTTTTCTTGATTTTCACTGCGAGGGTCTTCAACAACTTCTTATTTTAGTATTTTTAATTGAAAGATGTCTTTTGTTGGAAATTTCAGGGTTACATCTTCCTTATTGGGAGCTGAGGAGACATAGAGCTGCATCATATTGTATGTAAAATAATTATTATTTTCATTGCGGAATACCAGTTTTTTTATCCATATAAATGTATTTTCATTATTACGTATTTTAATGTTCTGATATATTTCATTTCTCCATTACATATGTTTACTATATATATAAATAAATACTGGGTTGGGAGGGAGCATCAGGGTATCATTTGACCTGAAACTGGACGATTGGAGTGGTATGACAACCGGAGTCTAGGAGGGAATAAACACTATCATTTTCTTTATCCTACCGATTCGATTGTGATGGTGTGAATTCTACTCCAACAGTTTCAGTGAGATTGACGCGCCCTTCTTAACAAACCATCCTGTAGGAAGCTTAATAAGTATTGCGAATTGCGTTATTCGATTTGTTGGATCGTATCGTTGGAAGGAGATTCTTAAATTCCCGTGGATTTCGCGTAAGTGTCTCTGCTTACGGGTCCACCCCACCGTTTTTGGCCCTTCATACAGCGATATTGTGAATTCAGATCGGTAGCTCAAATTGATCTTGCTATTAAGTGGAGCTGCATACAAGACAAGATCTTCGAAGGGATGGTGGCTACCTTACATACATACATACATACATTTTTAATTGAAAGATCATTTAATTTTACATATAATATCAAAAAATTAGCGATGTCGGAGAAGCAGTTTTGGAGATACAATTTTTTTTAAATAAAAAATTATTGTTCCGCAATATATGCACCACACGTGCATGGAAACGATGAAGACGCAAGGTAGTTCACAATGCGTCTCCATCGAGTCACAGCAGCTGTGACCAATGAAATCTATGAGTAACTTACAAGCTGGGTGCAACATTCAGTTCAACCTGCGGGCCGTCCATAAACCACGTAGACCAAGTTTTAAACATTGCAGATCCTACCTTTTCCTTCGTATACTCAAATTTTAAAGCGTTTCGTTTCAATACTCCTCCCATAGGGCCTTTTCCATGACAAGTTGTGAAAAAATGCCACACGGCAGCAATGCCAAAATTTTTTTGCATGTTGCATCAGTACCTAAGAGTCCAAGCTGTACCTCATAGGTATATCACTCGTTCGTAGGCAATGACTTTTATATAAGCTCCAGCCCAATAGGCTTCGCGGTGTTAGTGACGTTTGGAAATGTTTGGTGGTGTTTGTATTTATTCGCAATATTCATCTATTTACCTCAAACAGCTGTTTGAAGTGACGTCATTGCTTACGAACAGGTGATATACCTATGAGTTACAGCTTAGACTCGTAGGTATATCACTCACTCGTAGGTACGATATAACAACGAATGTTATGAAAGAAATGATCAGTTAGAAATCAAAGTTTCCTACTAGAACAGTTGACTTGAAGAATATCTAAAAATGAAACGTAAGTGTTCAATGTGTGATGTTTGGATGTTGAGTTCATGTGCCAGAAAAATCACCAATAAATTGTACGATTATGCAGTGGAAAAAAAGATTAAAATAGATGAGAGTAGCTCCTTCATTTGTCAACGATGCTACCACAAACTATATGAACCCAATGATGCCGTGACCGAAAAAGCCGTTGCAGGAACATCCAGAATCGCTGCTGCAGGTACGTTATTTGAAAATTCATGTGATTCTTGTTTAAATTTCAATTCTTTTCTTTTAACTACTAACTTAAACTTTTCTTTTTTGCAATCATTTTTCAGAGTCCATCGAAGCAACCAGCATTGAATCAATTTCCGTTGCGGGACCTTCCAGAATGGTTCCTTTTCCCTGCCAAGGTAAATAATAAAAAATAAATCATTTGTATGTTTTTTTTTTCTAATTATCAATCATTTTTTATATTTATTTTCAGAATCAGTGGAAACAACCAGTTCTGAATCGATCGTTACCACCTACAACGCACCTTTGTCGGACGAAAATGAATTCCTTATACAACTTAAGGATAAATATAAAGAAACAAGAGACAGCAATGAGCGATACAGGATTTTAACCACACTTCCCAAAAGTTGGTCTACATATAGAATTATGAAGGAGTTCAATGTTTCCCAACATATGGCCAACCAAGCAAAAGCACTGCAGCAAGAGAAAGGAATAATGTCGGTGCCTGTAAAGAGGTTAAGCAGAGCTTCATTAGGAGAACCAACGATAATGCTTGTTCGTGATTTTTACAATAGTGACGATATAAGTCGTGTTTGTCCGGGGAAAAGAGATTATTTAATATCTAAAAATGATGAAGGTGAAATCTACGTACAAAGAAGATTAGTTTTGTACTTGCAGGAGGCGTACTCCATCTTTAAAAATACATATCCTGATATTAAAATAGGATTTTCCATGTTCGCCAGTAACCGTCCGAAACACTGCATTTTGGCAGGGACAAGTGGTACGCATACCGTATGCGTTTGTATATATCATCAGAACGTTAAACTTATTTTTAAAACACTACAAAGCAGACAATGACTCCCAGATGGTGTTGATTCCTATCACGATTTGTTTAAAAAAATAATTTGTCAAAATCCAAGTGAACAATCCTGGCTGCAGTGTTGCAAAAATTGTTCAGGAACGCAAATTTTGGCCACAGAACTAATGACTATTCTTAGTAACGGACATGTTGAATCAATACAATTCAAACAATGGCGTCAAGTAGAGAGATGCATTATGGACTTAGTTGAAATGGACACACAGGAATTTATTGATACTTTTTTAGAAAAATTATTCAATTTATTGCCGCATAACTTTATAGCTGAGCAACAGGCAAATTACATGAAACACGTCAAAAGCAATTTGAAAGCTACAGAATGCATCATAATCTGTGATTTGTCGGAGAATTATTCTTTCGTTGTGCAGGATGCAGTTCAAGGCTTTCATTGGGCGAACGCCCAATGTACTATTCACCCTTGTGCTATTTATTTTAAAGACGAAGAATCTAACGATTTGAAATTTACTAGTTTTATTGCAATTGCTGATTTCACTAAACATAATCATGTCGCAGTTCGTTTATTTCTTACGCATTGTCTAGCGTTCATAAAATGTAAATTGCCAAGCTTACAACAGATTTACTTTTTCTTAGATGGATCAGGAAGCCAATATAAAAATAAGATGACCGCTTTTAATTTATGCAACATGCAAAAAGATTTTGGCATTGCTGCCGAGGGGAATTTTTTCGCAACTTGTCATGGAAAGGGCCCTTGTGATGCTTTGGGAGGAGTATTAAAACGACACGCTGCGAAAGCGAGTTTGCAAGGCCACCATATAACAACGGCCCAAGAACTTTACTCATGGGCTATTTCTAAGCCAGATTCAAAAATACACTATCAGTTTTTTTCGGAATCCGATTACAATAAAATGGAAAGAAAATTGAAAAACCGTTATATACATGTGAACCAAATTTCGGGGACACAGTCATTCCATAGTTTTAAGCCTCAAAACGAAAAGTATATTATTGTCAAACGGTATTCATTTTCAACGGCAGAAAAATGTGTGAAATTGTAATTAAAGAAAATAAATGCTTCATGTTTTACTTATTTTTCTTCGACCTCGTCATTATTTGTAGCATTTAAGTACTTCTCCCAGAATTTTGATACCAAAATTAATAATGTCAAACTGGGGCCTGTTTTAAAGCCACGAAGACTTCAATGGGGGAGGGGAGTCCAGCCACAGTATACGCTCGGTAAAAATATTTTAAAATTTTAGTAAAGTATACGAGGGGGGAGGTAGGATCTGCAATGTTTAAAAATTGGTCTACGTGGTTTATGGACATCCTCCAGGCTGAACTGAATGTTGCACCCAGCTTGTAAGTTACTCATAGATTTCATTAGTCACAGCTGCTGTGACTCGATGGAGACGCATTGTGAACTACCTTGCGTCTTCATCGTTTCCATGCACGTGTGGTGCATATATTGCGGAACAATAATTTTTTATTTAAAAAAAATTGTATCTCCAAAACTGCTTCTCCGAAATCGCTAATTTTTTGATATTATATGTAAAATTAAATGATCTTTCAATTAAAAATACTAAAATAAGAAGTTGTTGAAGACCCTCGCAGTGCAAATCAAGAAAAAGCATTTGTAACATATTTTTTTCCTACAAAATCAAATATCTCTGAGTGTTTCATAATTTTTCTTAAAACTACATTAAAACATCTTTCATTTGAAGGGTCAATCGTAAACATCGGTCAAGAGGTTCAGAAGTTATAATGTTTTGAAAGAAGACATTTTTGAAAAAAAAAATGATTTTTTGGACCACCCTAACACGGAAATGGTCACCCTAATGGCGCAATAAAAAAATACGAGTCTAATATTTTTTGATAAGGAAGAACTATACCAATTTTCATGAAATTCTGAGACCCACTATAACTTTTTTCTATGGAATTGCTGTATATATATATATTTATATATATATAAATGCACTTCTGCATGTCTACCTGACCTTTATAGATTCGGAAACTACTGAACCGATCGGCGTGAACATTTGTATGCAGGGGTTTTTGGCGCCTGGAAAGGTTCTTATGATGGTTTGAGACCCCTCCCTCTCTGTAATGGGGGCTCCCATACAAATGAAACAGACAAATATAGCATGTTTTTAAGAATCGGCGCATAAACTCAAGCTTGTATTGAATCCCGAGCAAGGCTGAGCACACTCAGCTAGTAAAATATAAATAAAAAGAATCACCTTGAAAGAACCAAGTATCATAATCCAGCGGGAACAGAGATCTCTTGTAATTGGATGCACGTCGAAATAAACATCTCCAAAAAGAGTTACTGACTTACTTATGGCATCACACTTAGTACTAAGTATTTTAGACATAAATTCATCATTGCTCACACTTTGAATTTTATTAAGATTTTGAACAGCTGAAAACATATCTCCTTGAAAAAAGAAAAACCATCCTATGCCTGCTCTCAGGTGGTTTTTAAGGGACTTCCCCTTTATTGATTCTGGTTTTGACAATGATTAATGAAACTGTCACAGTTGTTTTGAATTCTACAAAAACAAAAAAAAACAAAATTCAAAGAATCCTTATGTTTGAACAAGATCGGTACAATCTGAAGAGCGCCGTAATGGATTTTCAATGCATTACATTAACTGTATTTAAAAAATAAATTCAAAGCTTAAACATTCATACATTTTAATCGAAACGCATTCCATAAACCCGGCAAAGCCCCTTGAGCTTAAAACGCCCCGATCTGTCATTCGTTGGAAACCACCTCAGCTCCACACCCATTTCCATATAAATAATAAATATTTACATACCGGGGACAATACAGCATAAATGAATTTCAATTATGGCCCATATTCAAAAAATGATGGTATATTGCCTACCGTAAATATTTTCTCCCACAGGCCGATATCGATGAATCACCGGAACTGCGTGACGTGCTTCCTGCTGCGTTTCAATTCGAATTTCTTTGTTATATTTGCGCGGCTTCCTGCTCCCCCTAGCCGTCCGAATCGAATTGATTTCAATCAAAAGCGATTCTGTAACTGTGTCCTTCAATTAATAGCCAATTAATCACTTTTCACTCGCCTCACCCCGTGCACAATCCACCGATGCTACGCGATGGAATCCACGTCTCACTCAATATATATTCATTACCCGACAGGATTCACTGTATTATTGGGCCATTTGTTTGAGCACCCTGCTTTTTCACCATCACACTTTTTTTTTTCTCTCCCGTTTCGGAAATATATTTATTTTCCACAGCTTTCGTGCACTGCTTCAGTATATTTTCGCAGAATAAATGACGCTGAACTGGTTTTTATTTTTCTTTCTTTCGGTATGCCCTTTTCCATTCATAAACTATTTTACTGCACTTCTTTCCTCTGCGTTTGCAATTGCACCATTCGTTTTTCTTTCGCTGGATCTTCTCGGCCAATTTATGGTATGTAGAGTACGGTCACACCACGGTGCTGCAGCAAATATTTCCAAGCACGTGAACTCCACTCGCCAATAACTTTCAACTCAATTTTCCACTGACATCGAGCTCTTGGCCCCGCAATTCTCGCAACACTCCCACCCCTTGCACACTCTCCCACGCTCTAGGTCAGGACCCACAGGACCGGTCAGCAGCACATTCAATTTCGCTGGAGCACACTCAAATATTTGCTTTTACCGGTTTTCCCTTTATTCTAATATAACCGACCGCCCGAGCCAAAAAAAAAAAACACAACAGGGCGAGTAGCTCCTGCAAAAACAACGGATCTGCTGCACCCGGGTGAATTTCACTTCCGCGAAAACTATGCACTTTCACTGTTATAATCAAGCCATTAAGTTCCGATCCACGGCTGAGCAAAACCTGCAAACCCGAAAAACCACAAGTTCAGATTACTCGCGCAAGACAGGCAGCTAATCACCGTTAAACTATGCTGCGCATCCGGAACTCGAAAGATTCACCTCCGCAGAAATTGAATCGAAAAACTGTGGCCCGAAATCACGCGCGCGTACACGTCCTGAACGACCGGCATGCGATTCGCATCTAAAGGAGCATCCGCCAACAGAGAGCACAGCAGCAGCGGGCAGATCACATCAGAAAACCCCCCCTAGCGGCGCCAGGCCAGGCCAGGAATCGTTCGTAACATATCGAGAAAAGGAAATCGGAAGCGTTAGGCGATCGTTCTCTCTCTCAGCCAGAATATGTTGGTACCGTGGCATTCTCTCGTTCCTATGTAGGGCCGAATGTTACGAAGGTCAGGTTTCGTTGACTGTGAGCGCGAGAGAACATGTGATGGTCGTCAAGTAGCCGAAGCAAATTGGTTAACGAGTCGAAAAGCGCTCGTTGTTGGTGAGACTGCCGAACGGAAAATTTGGGGGTGAGAGCATAACACGGGTGAGAAGGTTGAGAAAATTGTGTTATGGTTTCCATGTTGAAGAAAACTGTGTGAAGCAGAGAGAAAACCAAATTTCACCGCGGAGAGTTATGGATCGTGAGAGGTGGGTGTTGTTTTGATGCACCAGACGTTACCGTCGTTATGGATGTTTCAAACAAAGAGATGAGCGGTCCGAAATTTTCTCGTGAGATCTTTGAATTGTTGTGGTATAAGAGCATCGAAATGTTAGATTATTGTGGATATTTTTTATCGAATCAATGATAAAACTAGTTGTAAAAGGTGTCATCTAGCCGTTCTGTTGAAATCACTATTTAAGATCCGGTTGGTCCAGTGAAACCCCACAGGTGCGAACGGACCTGACGTTTGTTTGCTCCGACGTGTTTGAAAATTTGGAAAAATTGAAAAGTAACAATTTATGTTTATGATAAGGTTTATGTCCTTTACCTCGGTCTTATATGAAAGCTATCTGATGTAATGATTGAGCTGCCGTCAATATTTCACTGTGAACATGTAAGCTTAGATATTCTTATTATTTGGATATTGATTAGGCACGACTGAAAATTGTTTAATCTCACCATTTTAACATGAAAACATTCCAGGTACGTGGATGTAATGTGGGTCTACTGTACTCAAAATGGGTCCATAAATGGATGCAACTTCGTCCTATCGAAGATGAACCTCGATCTATAAAGCATCGGCATGTGGAATCGCGCTTCTTTTTAGTTATTTATCATTCATATGTAACCACATTGTTGACGTTACTTTCACTTTTCGCGTAAAAACTGATGAGGATGAAAAAGATAGTGATTTCCATTGATCCAGATAACATAAACCACGAGCCAAATAGTTCATCTAACGACCACACATATAACGAACTGTAAAGTCAAGTGATAGCAAGCCGAACAATGTATTAGCTCCTAAGTAACATTGCATCCCCACAGCCATGTATAGATACTTCCAGCTATTTCCAACACATAGATCGATAAAAGAAGTGTTTTGGCCAGGATGCGGCCCTACGTTGTGTTTTGTGATGTTTTCAAGGCGGTGGAGGATGTCGTTTCAGAGCACACAATAATCTACAAGCATCACATGGCGGCACTACAATATTACTTTTATTGCCTCCGAGAGGCATCCTGCCTGCTCGGAGTTAGTATGCTTACAGAATAAATTCACAATAAATAGCTTCCCTTATGAGCTAACACAAAACAACGAACATTCGAATACTAAAATATATCAAATCAAAATACTAATCATCCGTAAATAAAACATGAAAGATCAAGCTATACATTAATCGGTATAGTGGTGTGAGGACACTTGACGGCTCTTTCTACTGTCGATCACATGGTCACCATCACGCACCGGGGGGCTTTTGTTGTTGCCGCTATACAAGTTCAAAACCAATAGTGCCCGGCGCCGATGGTACGATCGAACAAGTAGCTATTATCTAGCATCTAATACGGTAAACTCGACAAGAAACGGATTTGTAGCTAAGTTATTAACAAAAAAGAAAGTGGGCGAGGAGAATCGATCAATGTTACTTAGGACCTAATGCATTGTTTGTCTTGATAGTTTTTCGAAGGGCCTATACGGTAAATGAATATGACTTATATTTGTATCCCGATCACTCATATTCACAAAAACGTAAGTAACTCATGGAATGAGTAAATGTTTACTCAAATATGATTAAACGTCACTCATATATGTTTAATTGTCACTCAAATATGAGTAACATTTTATCATATTTGATAAAAATTTACTCACTCTACGAGTGATTTACGCTTTTGCGAGTTTGAGTGAACGGTACTCAAATATGAATCAGTCTCATTTGCTGTGATGTTTGTTTTGACGGGAGGATTGACTGCACGCTATTTCGAAACAACCCAATATATATCTATATATATAAATAAAAAAATATCCTGTATATTCAAAAAACACTGGGGTGGTAGGGTGCATCAATGTATCTTTGAAGTTGTAACTGGACAATGGAGTGGAGTGCCAACCAGATTCTTGGAGCCCGCATAAATGCGAACCATTGCTTGTCCATTATTTTAAATGGTTAAAAATTGTTTATAATCCCTGCTTAACTTTAACTGAAATGGTTATGGAACTTTACATGAACGTTTGTGTGATAAAGTTTTAACCTTCTGTATTACGGTCCTTTGGAGGTGAACCTTACAAATAATAGGTTGTTAAGAACCATTACCATTCCAAATTCTTGCTTTCTCCATACATTTTTGGGAAAGGAATTATATTGGAACTATTTAATTTATGATTTGAAAACATGGTTATGGTTATAGTAGTCGGTAAGGTTCATGGATGGTTTTGAAGCATTTCGCGCCAAATCGAATCGAAGCTGGCAGCACCCTCTCAGATTTCAATAAAATTTTCTGGATGTGTAGACTTTGACTATATAAGCACTTTTGCATACCCAGTTTTTCCAAATTTTCAGCAATGTCAGAAATGCTCACGAACCCCTAACATTTGTCAGAAAACTTACTACTAACTCAAGGTATCTTTCAAATAAGCTACGTAATACGCGCGCGAGGCTCAAACCTTTGTAGACTACTTTTTTTAATTAATCTACTATTAAATCAAATATTAAAAATCCATCATAACCCTCGTGGCGAACAGAAATAGTTTTTGCAGTGCTACAATAATTATTAAAAAAGTCGTTATGACAGCTATCCATATAAAATAATCCGTTAGAGATAACTTCGTCAAGATACATAATTTGTCAATTCATAAAAAATCACTGGATAACTGTTCAAAAGAGAGTTTTAACGTGTAAAATGCAGTATCTTTTAAATTCTGTAAGTGTTGCTAAACGTTTGATATGTCTAGGCATCGAATTGAAAACATTTATTCCTTTATAATATAATGAATTTAGTGAAGCACAAGTCAAGAAATGTGGTGTTCTTATTTCAACCGCGTTTCTAGTATTATATCTATGAAAGTTACTTCCTCTTTCAATTCGATCACACAAATATCGAGGCAGCAAACCGTTAACTACTTTAAAAATGAACACCATAGTCAAATATACAATTCTTTGCTTCACCGACAACCATTGTAAGGCGTCTAACATCAAAGTTGAGGAAGTGAATCTATTACATCTCAAAATCAAACGCATTATTTTATTCTGCAAGCGCTGTAATCTCGATATTTGTGTTGCATTGGCCAGAAATAAAATGGAAGGGCAAAAGTCAAGATGAGGAGAGATGATTGATTTGTATAGCTGTATTTTACTGGCAATAGTTAAATCGTTTTTCAGTCGACATAGAATTCCATACTTCTTGGCAGTTTTCTTGATGACATTGTCAATGTGAGAGTTGAACTTAAGTGTGTCATCAATAATCACGCCAAGATATTTAATCTCCCGAACGCGATCAATAGTCTCATCATCAATTACCAAGGTTTTAATAAAGATTTCAAAATTTTCCATAACTCTTTGCTGTTGTTTTGATGCTGATCAATCTTCCTTTGAACATATTCACAACGAGTTTTCTTTATCGATTGTGAATACTTATTACGCGCGATTGTGTACCTAGTCCAATGATTGTCATTATTAGATCTACAAAACTTTTTGTACAATTTGTCCCTTTTCCGTTTAAGACGCAAAAGATCCAAATTGTACCAGCTGTTCGAGTTTTTCAAAGAAACAAACTTTTGCTCAACTAGTTGATTGGTACACGTTTTCAAAGCGTTATTAAGAACAGCTGTAGATTCATCTAAGTTACCGGCCGCGAATGGAAAATCCAGGCTTCTCTCAACAAGATTAGAAACAGCCTGTATCGAATATTTCCTTCAGCACTTCAATTTTACAAAATTATCGTTATCGTTAACATGGTCTAAGACATTAATCACTAAAGTCTCATGATCGGTTATTTTCAAATCAGTATCCGTAACTGAACAAACGGAATCAAAATTGGAATAAACGTGGTCAATTAAAGTTCTACTGTGCCTGGAAATACGCGTATATTCATTTACCGTTTGCTTTAAATTAAAAAAAACTCAGCTAAACGCTTCAAATGATTCGAATTATGGTTATCACGCCAATTAATATTAAAATCACCAGCCAATATATTTAATTTACTAGAATCAAGGAATGTCTCAAACCAGTTCTCTAAAACTTCAACAAAACGCTGGTCACTAGAACTGGGAGAATGATACAAAACACCATAATTACCCATCTTCATGCCACGTACAACTGTAATGCCCAAGAACCAGTTGCCATCAATAACTTCGTTGGTATGAAGGTTGAATTGAACTGATTCTTTGACATAAATAGCAACACCGCCAGTGTGTCTAGAATGTGATAAACAAGCAGCAACAATATATCCCGGAATACTATACTGATCAAAAGCTTCAGTTTCTACAATATGAGTTTCAGATAAGAAAACTAAAAGAGGACGTTTTTCCTCAACAATCTGACGTAATGCTACGTAGTTTGTTGACAACCCCGCAATATTCAAGTATAAAAAATCGAATTGATTCACATTCCTGGAACTTGGCTGCTATTTATTGAAACGCAAGCTGCTTTTCTTCTGATCAAAAAGTCTTTTATAAAGCAAACATTCCGAGCTAAATGCGGCATGGTTGACGTCCAAGTTCATTTTTCGTTCTTTATTCGTTTTCAAACAATTAATACATTTCAATACAGTTGACGTACACTCCGACGTTTTGTGTTGTTGGCTGCACCTAGAGCATCTATCACAATTTTTGCAATCCATGCTCTTGTGCCCAAATTCTCCACATTTGAAGCATCTCAACACATTAATCGCGGGAACTATCGAGCACCGATCAAACCCTACATTTACTTTTTTCGCACATAACAAACATTTATAAGTATCGACATCGACATCAATTACAACACTAAACTTGTTGTAAGTGAAGCGTGGATTTTCAAACATGTTCACTACTTTAACATCATTTATAGCGATGTCTTCATTTTGACTTTTTAAGTAGTCAATGAAGACATCGGAGGAATACTGATCGCTCATGCCCACTATTTTCAATCTTGGCACCGAAGTGGGAACAACAGCACTATATTTTTCACCCAGATTGCTTTCAATACCAGTGTTTACATCATTTAGATTAGCTCCTGTTGCACACTCAACAATAATAGAGCCATCTTTACCATTCCTAAAATTACTGATTTTGTGTGTTTTTGGATCCAACTGAGTTTTCAAAAACTTACGAGTATCTTCGCAGGCAGAGTTTGGAGTCAAGAAGCAGCGTTAGACTTTGAACAATATCTCAACTATTGGTTTCTCTTTATCAAATCTTACGGTACATACGGAGAGGTAAATAAATTTGGAAGCCATCAGTAATAATAACATTTCGTTTGGTGCTAAACTGCGCTAGATTAAGAAAGACTAAGTGCGGGTTGTGCTTAATAAGCCGGAAATGGGGTAGTTAACCCTACTTATGAAATGCTTGCAGGAAGGGAGTTTCGAACGCCTTTGGATACGGTTGTATCTTAAGCTTCTTCTCTGTTTTGTGCGTGCATTAGCTTTCATAGTTTTCGGCTGCATTTGCCGGATTAGCGCTGGCACTCTGCCTCCCGGACGGTTATACGTGTGTGAGTGGTGGTTTTCTCGCTTTCCGAGAAGTTTTAGAATCGAGAAAGAAAACATGATTAATCATGTTTGCAAGCAACAGAAGATTTGACGCTATCTGCGTTGTTTGATTTTTTCTCCCGGTCCAGAAATTTGTGACATCGCGAGCGATTAATTTAATTTCAGTTTATTTACGCGGTGATGATGTTGGTTCACTCGCAACTATTTTTGAAAAAAAAATTAAGTGTTTTCGAACGAAAGTGTACCAAAAGTGCTTCTGAACGTGTTTCGTAGTTGGGTGTGGTGAAATTCGTGCATTCCCGGTTGATTTTGGAAATCCGTATCACAAGATTGCCCATCGATTCCTTTTTTTTGCCGTTCGACGATGACGGGTGTTTTCGCGAGAGTGACGTTTATTTGATCCGTTTTTTTGCACGGGTGTGTTTTTTTGTAACTAGCGTAAGTGTGCCTGCGATTTGCATTGAGTGTCGGAGATTGTAAATAATCTAAAGGATGGCTCGCTGGATACGCCCAAGACTGGACGGGCAGTAGCTGGTGCCCGTGAACGGTTCCTGGGGAAAGCACTAGATGCGACCCCTCCTCCCAGATGACCATGGCAATACAGGAAGTATTGGTAAATATTGGAAGGTAATTGCTATTAGATATTTTGCAAACAGTGACAGATAGCGGACATGAAGAGCCAGTGGAGGTGCCGGGCAAAGGTGTTTATCCTAGACAAATGGTAAGTTACAAATTCGCTGTTGTCGCTGTCGTAATCGCCGTCGTAGTCGTAGGCAGTACCGTTAGTATATTTAAAATTAACCACCAACCGCTGAAAATATGAACTATCGCGTATTTCTGTTGTTCATTACATGCCAAGTAAAATTCGAGAACGTAATTTCATTTGAATAGCTTGTTCAACCAGGTCTTAAATAATCGTCAAGTCGGTCATAGCTTTTTATGATTACCTGAACCATGCGTAAAGAGAAAATCGAAACATTGAACGTCGCGTGAAAATGGACCTTAATGAAGGCCTCTTTCATAGCTTTTAGGGTTTCAAAGATCGTCGGTTGCAGTGGCTTGCTTACTGAGCAGAAAAACACGGTCCCAGATCCTTTAATATTAAAAATGTATGGTTAGATCGCTTGTTTATCGTGTATTTCGTAAAACGTTTCGTTGTCGTCGGTGCCGGGTCTGAATAGTCATAAAAAACTTGAGTAACGCTATAATGTGATATGAGGGGCTCGGTGGCCTTAGAGCAACCGGTTTTGCTTACTGAGCAGAACATCATGAGTCTAATCTCAATCCCATCAACATCAAGATTCGTCAATCGTGTTATTTCTTAACATGACTACAATAACAGCAACTCGGTGATAAAAAAAGGAGCTCGTCTGCCTAGTGGCAAACGTTTTTGCTTACAGAGCAGAAGACCGTGGGTTCAATCCCAAGCTCCTTCGTGTTATATGATTGTTAGGACATCAATTCAGCTTATCGTTTACCAAAACGAACCCTGCTGCAAACCCAACCCTATTACCCAATATCCCAGTGATTCCTCGTGGAAGTGCAGAGGACTCCTCGGCTTCCATCAAAGCGAGTGTCACGTCAACACATTCCTACCCCTTCCTTTCTTGACCTGTGTTCGGGCGCGGCAGGCGCTGGTATTGCCTATGAAATGCTTGCAGGAAGCAAACAGTCTCTCATTTATAAGCGACTCAAACACCTTAACACCTCAAGAGCAAGGACAGCGGAGCAGCTAAGATATCGGAGCATTTTTTTTTCAGGACACCCGATGGAATAACGCTCGGACCTGGTGAAAATGAGGATTTGGTTTTACTTATCACAAAGAGAACCATTTGTACATCTACGGCAAAAACATCCATGTTTACGACGTCGGTTGGCACATCACGGACGGCTCGCTCAATTTCTGATTGCAATGGTGAGTCATTCGAGAAGACGCTCAAGAAGTGCCTTGCAAGTAAGTTGCATTTTTCCTCACTTGTCAATGCAACCTCATTGACGAGAAACATTTTAAACGGCAGCCCAGTTTCCTTCCTCTTCGCATTCACCAACGACCAGAATCCCTTGGGGTGGCTTTGCAGATTATGTTGAGTACGAATTACATACATCTTGTAAAGAAGCTTGTTGTAGTGGCGATCAGGGCTCTACATTTTCGAAGCTCTAAAATGAACTCGAGTTTTGTTTCTCTCATACAAACGTGTTCAACGCTTCATTTCTATAACGCCTAGCTAGACTATCAGCAAGAAATGATAATGAAAAATAAGCACGCTTAGAAGGAAATGCTGGCTGTGGATCTTCTCGTCGTTGCTTTGCTCATCGCTTTCAATGTAAGTAACGTCGATTTTCTAGTTAAACGAAACCTCATTATGGATTTCAATCCCCTTTCACGAACACTCTATCACCGCTCTTTCAATTTGTTTAAAATGCGTTATGTCCCGTTTTCGAACATTTTTTTTAGATAAATATGTGGATGGAAGATAAATTAAACATATTACGTGTAATCTTCAAGTGTTTTCACGTGAGAAATGCTTTAAATATGTAATTTCATTTTCCGTCATATACGTCATGAAACCTCTCTTGATTTGTTTCATGAAAGAGAAAACTATCAAAGTCGAGCGCTCTTTCGCTCATCCGTTTCAACGAAGAAAGGAAGACCAATGGAGCGACGGGAGAAAGAGAGTCAAGCGATTGAACATTTGTTTGTGCATGCCGACTGAGGTTCTAGAATGCTGCGAAGCTGTTCGACTTTAACAGAAAAAGAAAGCCAGCAGTCGCATCGATTTGGTCGATAGAAGCTGATATTGTGACGCCCTGGTGGCGATAATCATTGCTGGCAATTGAACAATTTCGTTGTACCCTTACACATCGTCGATGAGTGAGAGTGCGAAGAGCTCTAGCTCGCACTCGTTTCAGGTTGCGGCGAGTAGCGTTAGACCAAGGTGGTCAAGGTCATACAACACGTTCCAGTCGATCCGGGAAACGGAACGCCTCAGCAAACGGAAATCGGTATTCCAAAAATTGAGACGATTGACAGTCAAGGTTTCATCAAAACGAATTTTAGATCCGTCAGCGATAGATATATCCAAAGCAGGGTGAAAATTGTCAAGAGGAACGATGACGTCAAGCGCTTCAGCGACGACACAGTCCAGAAGTACACTTTCACTGACTAAAACCAAGTCAAGTGAACGAGAATGAAAGAAAATTGGGAACAAGGTTTGTCAGGCTCCGTCTATGAAAAGCCGTGCCGTCTACAAGCAAGCGGCTGGCATGAGTAGTTGAAGATGCAATTGGATCTGTAAACGCATAACCCTGGCCTGAGGGCGACCAAATAAGCCCAGACTTATTAAAATCACCAAGCAGAAGAAACAAATCCGTCATATCAGCCAAGGCCGATGCAAATTCTGCAGATGAATTCTAGGTGAAGCTGCATTGTGCTGCAGTCATGTCGATGTTCAGGGGGAATATACACCGCTTCAATGGGGATGTTCCGCGAAGTGATGCTGACCTTAACCAAAACCGCTTCAATTTTAGTAAACCGTTCGTCGGCGATCACGCACGAGGCGAATGCGTTGGAAACAGCGATGAGGACACCACCACCACGAGCACGAATGCTGTTGGATGAATTACGGTCTAATCTGTAGACAGTAAAAGAGTCGCCAAACAGTTGGACTGAATTGATCCTCCCATTGAGCCAAGTTTCCGTGAATACATAAACGTCATATTCCCCGTCAAGCGCAGCCAGATAAACATCGTCCAATTTAGTCATGAGCCCCCTGGTGTTCTGGTACTAGACTCGTAAATCGCTAGATGGTTCGGCGCGAGGCGTGTCAATGGTAACTTTTCCAGGACCCGAGCGGAAGAACAGTGAACTTTCTGGCGTAGAAAGGCTAGAATTGGTGGCCATAACCGAAAGCGAAGATGAACTGAAACCAAGCGGTGGATCAAAAGTTGAATTCACAGTTCACGTAAAATAGTGGTAGGAACATCCCTCCACCTGGCCCACACACAGGGCCGGGACGGCTGCAGGGCACTGGCGGGAATGGATCGACTGTGGCGGGGCTTCCAAGATGCCAACGGCAGTGCGTCCCAGTAAACAAACAGAAGTTGATTCATCATAATGCTGTACGCCGTCAATCTTCGGCAGGATTAGATCAGAGGATCTGGATGTTTCCGGTGAATTTTCTGTGGTGCTTCTCGGCTTCTAGCATGGTGGGGCTGGTATATGTACTGTTAATGTCATTTTCAGACCACAATTGTCGAGGAGCAGACATATACGATGGTACTCTGGAAACCAAGATTTTTTCAGGCAGAGCAGTTTTTGCTTGCTGATTGTACTTGCCTACGGTTTGAGTTTGGAAGACCCGCTCTCCTAACTCAAACGCAGGGCTATGACGACTGTTGAACGACTGCGATGATAGAATCAGGGGCTTCCACAAGGCGAATAGCAAATATACGTTTATGTGTATTAGGTAAGCAAGATGGGAGTTTGTGGAAGGTTTAATGTGACGGCGTGTGTTTTTTTCCTTGACTTGTTTTCCGTGCAGAGCACGGAATTGAACCCAGGCCTGCGTGGGTGAGAGGCAATCACGCTTACCACTACACCACCGGCACCACTACCCAGAGTTATTTGAAATAAAATCAACCTAAGAAAGTTGACTGAAATAAAATCAATCTGCTTATTAAGCCCACTGTAAGGGCACGCACCCTATTCCAGAACGTCCTCAACCATTATGAATGTGGTCAATTGGTGGAAAAGTAACTTATAATGTGATGCAAAAGCTATATTTTATTAAGCTGTAAGGAGATAATTCGTCGCACACCATGATTATCTCACTAAAACAAATGTCATTTTGAGGTTTGCATCGGTTATCTATCAAAGTCCAGAACTCGGTCAGTGCTACAGTTGTAAATTTGAAAGTGGTGCATTCTACTAGATAATTCTATAAGCTTTCAGGCAATAATATGAAACCCCAAATCAATTAATTCTTACTATCAGAAACTGCTTGTCTACCAATTTGACAAAAATTAACCCGGAATTTGCGGTGTTTAACAGAAGCGAGTGACTTTATCAGCTGGTCCACAAAAAAGTTGAGGAAATAACCTTTAAAACGGTAAAAAAAAAAACATTTGAAGAAGAATAAGTGGAACCAGAGATACATTATTTTGAAAAAAAAGGGTCGACTTCATTTTCAGTGTGGTAGTCGAAAAGTTAATAAACATCTTAATCTTTATAGAAGCAATTTATCATAACATACCTGTAGGAACGTTCAGAAAACAATAAAATTAAATAAGATGAACAAAAAATGCATTTAAAGATGCATTGGTTTACCTAATTCAATCAACAAAACCTAATCTTCTACCTACTTGAGTAAGCATTTCAAACAACAAAGGCAACGTTCTATCCATCCAATCTTCCAGCAAACAATACTTCCCATTCGACAAGGCTTGGAAGCTCTCTCACGTACGATATCCATTCTCGGGAATCGAAAACAATCATCCCCCGAAAAACCCCTCAAATTGAAATTGATTGCCTTACGGTTACAGAACTTGACCCCGAGAGTGTCATCGCATGCGACCCCGCATGTTCTGGCACAGGATGGCAATTTTTCACCTCCGGCGTCCAATCGTGTCTCCTTTTCCGATGAGTTATGTTTTGTTTCCTTTCTCAGCGCATCCTCCTCCTGGTCCATCTCCAGAATTGCTGATAATTTGTGACCGATTCTTTCTGTGAACGTGGGGAGGATTTATCTATCTGTCGTGAGTTCGAGCAGAGGTTTGATGGCGCTACGCACCATACGCACGTCGAATCGACTTCGGAAAAGATCTGTTTCCAGCTGGCCTCTATAATGAAAACAAATTAAAATAAACATAAAACATAGAACGAAACGCTGGAACAATACATACATACTCAATTCCCCACACGTCGCAGTCATCGAGTTCGGTTCAATAGCATTTGGGATGTGAAGAGGAGACAAACGAAATCGGAAGGGACATTTTTAACCGAGAGGAAAAGATAGGCAGCCAAAGCTGATCTCTAATTTGTATGTTTTTCTCGATTTCGTTCTTTTTCGTCTATGTTTGTTCCCAGCTAGCGGTCCTGGGTTTGAGTGAACAAAATCTCTCATCTCCACGCACTGCTGCTAGCTGCTTTGGAAAAGTGTCCGTCAGTCAACGGGACGCCTCGATTATCTGTAATTAAATGTTGTTTAAATAAACTTGGTTGAAGTGTTTTTAATTCTATCGGCTGTTAAAATCACAACTTTGGCTTCTGGGTAATCTCGATCCCTCTCGTGCCGATTCGGTCGGCAGCTCTGAGAACAGTTGAACGTTGGATGGGGGGCGTGTGTTGACAGATGTTTGCGGCTCTTGTTGAAAACTTTTTGGGATGGAAACAATAAACAGAGGAAAAGTGCCGGAATTGATGGCCGTAATTATGCTTCGCAGATTTACATGGTCGAAGGACACTTTCAGCCATCACCTGCGCAAACAAAATCCGATTTTCGCTCTTAAATAATAATAATCATTCCCATGAATGACGATTTATCATCGCTCGAGCCAAAGGTCGCACAGTTTCTCTGCGACGGATTGATGTTCGATTTTTGAACGCACATTTCATATCACTTGTTTCACTAACTGATGGCGTTGTGACAACACATAAATCATCCATTTCACTCGTTCTCGCCGATTCATTCGGTATACCTCCTTGGGTGAGCAGCGAGCGCTATTGGAAATAAATCACCTAATTACTAATTATAAACAAACATTTGTCATGACTCAAATGAGCAGCAGGAAGCAGCGGAAAAGTCGAAGAAAGCGTGGGGAGAGAAATGAAGAGAAAAATCCACTTCCAAATGAGCAGGTGTTTCTGTACTCATTTCTAGGAGATGGATGATTTATTGATTTTGTTTCTGCTGAAGGTCGATAACTTTTGGGCCAAGTGGGAGAAAGTTGAGATGGAAGTAATGGTTACCCCGACCAAACATTTCTTTACATTTCCTTAAATTTCGAAACATCAATAAGAAAAATCGATTATGCAGAAGAATTGTTTCCGATGTAAACAATTATTTAGAATCAATCATTGATGATTCTCATTGCCAGATTACGACCATCAAGATAATTGCACACATTTATGTGAAATACAGTGCTGATATTTTTGTAATTTTATTAGTAATTGCTAGTTTCGATCCCATCTTATTCCCATAATGTATTGATTCCGTTGATGAGCTTCTAAACTACTGACAAACACACTAGTAGGGGAAATGGCTCTAGTGTTGGCCTATGAATCTAAGATTGGGCCCATCGCTAAAAATCTGCTCTTTATCAATTTTATCCAGATGAAAGGAAGGTACTAATGGATATTTTCGGTCGCCATTGAAAATTTAGACGATTGCTTAATTTATGTATGGGCCCATATTAAGTTCAGGCTGACATTACATCCATTTTTCCTATATTGTGTATCTAAATCTCTGTACATGTATTCAGAGGACAACAAGTATCAAGCGTTTCTGTTCCCTCCTTCGGTTCAAAATACCGTATATAGAGGAATGTGGGGTAAGATGAGGGAGTCAGAAAGATTTTTACCGAAATTTCAACTGCTTAGCAATCATTTAGGTTAACAAAGTGGCCACCGAACGATCTGCAAGCCACTACGAACATTGAAATGTCAACTTTTAGTGGATTTATAATAACAATAATTATAACATCAACTTGTTCTCTTTCGTTACGTCTAAACAGAATCGGGTAAGCCTGATAGCCTCCATGTCTGAGAATGAATTGTTTGATATTTAATAATCAATCATGGACGTTGCTGGACATCGCGATTAACATTAAAAAAGGTCGAAAATGTTGTAAATACAAGTTACGTTTGAAGACGTTCGAAGAGCTTTTTAAAAAAAAGATTCAACTGCTCCATACGGAGTCAAAACTAGAACTGATTTAATTTGCAACGATTAATTATATCGATCACACGATCGGACCTACAAATATGCTTACCCTAGCTGAACCTTGTACCTAGCAACTACCATCCTATATTTATTATTTATTTATTTATTATTATTATAGTCCATCTGACTTTGTAGTCTTAATGAAACATTTGAATCTAAATGTAGTCACTCATTAAACATTAAAAATTTGCCGACAGCAAACGATGACGAAATCTGGAGGGATTGATGTCAAAGTCAAATAGGTCAGATACTTCGTTGAATTGATGAATCATGGTGACAAATGAACTGTTTGCTGCATAGAGAATGTACTTCTTCATGTAGCAAGGCTCTCGGACGGAGTGTTCGGGCAGGAGCATACAGATTAATTTTCACCAGTAAATCAGGAACATCATATTTTGCGAGCAAGACTTTAGCAATGAAGACGATCTTGGATACGTTTTGTTACTCAGCAAGAGTATCCAAACCCAGCAAATGACAGCGGTCAGCAAACGGTGGTAAATTCAGCGGGTCACTCCAAGGAAGATAGCACAGTGCGTATCAGACGAATTTACGTTGAACAGCTTCGAATCGTGCACTCCATACTGCTTGGTAGGGATTCCAGATAACACACGCGAATGCCAGTAGTGAGCGTACCAATGAACAGTAAAGGGCTTTAAAACACAGAGTATCATGAAATTACTTAGAGATCTTGAACATGAATCCACGCTGACAATTTGCGAGTGTATGTAAGCTTTTCATCCAACATGACACCGAGGTATTTAGCGTGATCGACACGTTGAACTGCAGTCCCAGTTACGTTTTAATCAAACACAACGGCAGTCCTAGTTCGACGGAAGCTAATTACGCAGCACGCAGGACCATAAAATTACGTTCACACCAATCATTAAAGTCTTCAAGAATTTTTTGTGGTTCTAAACAGCCAGCATAGCCTCGAACGACTATGTAAATCTTCAAGTCATCGGCGAACAATAGTTTGACTCCAGCAGAAAAAGTGTCCACGGCTCGGTGCACTGTGTCACAGCATTCCTCGATGCTGGTGTACCGTGCCCTGGTGGTCGTTTACATAGTTTTCTATTTTATAATTCTATTACAGCCATTACAGTCAAACGCTTAAAAATATGACATTTTTTTCTCGACCCCTTCTGAATTGAATTGAATATTGCTCAAATGTTTGCTGCTATAAATGGTTGCATTTTTCATACATGGTTTTTTCGTACATAGTAACTTTTAAAAAGGGCGTATTAAAAACATTGATTATTTATTTTCATGAACATGAAAACTATTGATTTGATCAAGATAACATCTAAAAAGAAGTTGTAGGTAATTACCATTAAGGAAGAAATACACTTAAATAAAAAAATAAGTAAATTAATATTTAAAAAACGTTAAACCTTGATTATCTCAAAACACCTCCCTTCAATCTTTAAACTTTTTTTATATTAAGAAAACTGAAGAAAGGTTATGACATTTGGCTTAGGCTGGTAAGTTAAATCTATATATTTTTAATACTTTGTTAATTTTTAAAGTTTATGAGATTGCAAAAATAATACTTTATGTGAGTTTTGCGCCTAATTTTGAATAAATTTTCACATAATAACATTTTTCCTAAGTCTAGTCGGTCTCAAGTTAATGCGCATTAATAAAAATAGTAATAATAATTTTCAATAATTTATATCATTTTCAAATGTTAGTCGTGATGTCCAGCAACGAGGTGTTTTTTTTCCGTGATTATATATTTAAAAAAAAAAAACAAATAATTCATTATAAGATATGGTAACTGCCATACTTAATCTGTCCTGCAAACAGCGTATCGTTTAGCGAGATGCCTGTAGATGTTTTGCAGGACGCATCAAACACCACCCTGACCTCAGTTGTGGTGCTTGACTCCTTAATCACAGGATGATGGGACAAGAAGACTCGTTGGACGACTTCCTCATTCCCATCCTCTACCTTGCACATGTGGCCAAGATCCAAATACTCCGTCATAAAGGCGCAATACTGTTTTCAAAGATCCGGGTTCCTTGACAATCTTCGTTCCACGCGGCAATTTCCTTTGATTCTGCTAGTTGTACCAAGATTCGTTCGTCCTTAGAAAGAGTTATGGTGTAGCAAATCCCTTTGTACTGTTCGTCTGAACTGTTCATCACAGTGCATTTCTTCTGGAGAGTAGTTGTTGACAGCTCCTACATCTTCGCAGGACCAAAACCGAGACAATAGTTCCTCCAGGTTGTCCGAGATTGCAATGCTACACGAAAATCTTGTAGTTTCCACCGGCGCGTAGATCTCACCAGATACGATCCATCCAAAAACCGACTTCGTAAGTGTAAAAAGGTCAACACCCATAGGCACTGAAGAACTGAAAGAACGCCTGGATTCCCAAAATTATGTCTACCTTCCTAGAGCGGAAGAACTCCGGGTCCGCTAGATGGATTCCATCGGGTATGTCCCATCTGTTAATCTGCACTGTAGCAGTAGGCAAACAGGCGGTAACATTCGGCAGAACTAAAAACTCCATGGCTCTTGAATAGTTTGTCATCCTTGACTTGATTGTAACTGCAATCTTGCGTGTAACTCTCGTCGTTGATTGTGCAACACCTTGGATCGAGATGTCGACTCTCTGGCTTGAATCCTTCAACAACTTACTCAGCCCTTGCACTCAGAACCAGAATTTTGTAATGCACGAGCAGGATATTGTGACCCTTGATTGTCTTCAATAATAACAACCGCAGTCGCCAAAAGTACCTGGGACGACGTAACATTTGCCATGATACTGTAGTCGTGCAAGTTGAAGTCGACGCTTGTGGTCTGAAATCGCTGAATTTAGCTTAGCGCCTTCTGTGTTTGCTCCAGGTTTTGATGAACTATGGTTAAAACTGAAGCACATAACGGTGAGGTGTCTACCCTTGCATTTCCGGCAACTGAATTTTAAAGATCATTCCCTAGCGATGTGGCCACGTTTTAGACAATTGCGGCAAAGAGAGTTGCTACGCAGAAATGACTCCCTGGAAGACATCGACATCTTCAAGAAGACAGGACAGATGTGTAATCCGTGGATGTCTGAGCAGGAAACACATTTTACACCATTGGATTGTACAGCATTGTGACTTGTTCTTTGAACGATTGATTTTCGTTTTTCCTGTAGCCATGGAAGTGGCACCCCTATCTCTACTAATAACAAGTAGCCGTAGCGAGCATAACCGCGGCCCACGCTTGGGCCTAGCTTTGATTGCTTTGTTTTAACTTTTTTATGCTGCCTACGAAATGATGGCTGCGTGCCAGTCCCTTGCCTGTAGCGTAGAATCCAGTCGTGTTTCTGTTTTAACTGGTAGTGATTCAAGTATCTGGATTCGCCGGTGAAGAAAATCCATCAAATTCTTGACGGTGTCCTTGTCTTTAGCAGACGTGAATTCCTCCCAACCGCGCAGGATCTGGGGGCACTGAGCAGCTCAACTAACACCAAGTCCTTGTATTCCGCAGGATTTACTGCTTAATCGAGGTTCTGAATAGCCCTATCGAATCCCTCGACCAGTCGTTGTAGATCGTTGTAGATCGTTTCCTTGACAAGCGATGGTAGTTTTAACTTCACCTGAACTCGAGATGGAAATATAACAGGTGGCCAGGAACTCACGGTGTTGGTGAGTTCTCTGCCGTTAATGTTCCAAAAATGTTCACTATTTTCCATACAGAAATTCAAAACAAAAAAATGTATGGGCGGATTTGGACAGTTTTTGACCTGCTTCATACGACTTGAAGGTGTTTGCTGGTCACAAATGCCATGCCAAGCTGATATCCTACGCAATTAATCAACCTTTGATGTGAATTTCGCTAATAAACACGAGGAGAATTTCTTATAGCCAAACTTGCCGTAACAAAATGGGCATAGTTCATTTTAGTAAACAAACTAACACTTCTTCCTAATGTGTCACCTTTCTATTTCCTGCCTAGGTCTGAACTTGCCTTTTTCTCAGAAGTTTGCTGTTATTATAATGTTTCACCAACGTATCCCACGCAATTGAATAGTTGGCAGCAGTAATCTTCAGAAGATCAACGAGTGCCTTTGCCTCTCCTCCTAGGCATCCTTTGAGGTAGTGAAATTTCTCAACAGGTTGTAATTCAGTTTTGTGGTGAAAAAACTAACGGTTTTGTGGTGAAGCTCAGCCACTCATCTTTATTCCCATCGAAATGCTGTAGTTGCATTTGTGGCAGACGAACATGTTCCACAACACCAAGTAACGAAGCATCACCTCCTCGAACAGATTCATTTGAAATATTTTGCAACTCGTTCAGCCATAAGGAAGGATTTGACAACAAAGAAACGGGATTCGAATTCAACCTGATCCTTCTGAATGGTTTCACTCTCTTCTAATATTGTTGAATGTAGTACGAAGTCCTCTGAGTTTTGCCGATAAAGACTTTATTGTTTGCGGACCCTTGGTTGCCATGGTTGAATCTCGTAGACGCCGTTGAAATGCGGAAAGTGGATGAGACGTGGATGTAGTTTCGAGAAATTGGTCTGCTTTGGCTGAACATATACTGTCCATCTCACCTATGCGAGAGAGCAGTGGTACTCCAACAGTTATTAAGATCTAAAATCGGAACATAGAGTACGATCAGATACAAAAACGGAATAGAGTAACTCCATGTGTATGTGTGACTCAGTGACGTCAGACTCCACATAAATCCAGTGAATAACGAAAGGGCGGAAAAGGCAGATGCAGTACACAAAAACCTCAACTTCGGCTGTACATATACCGTAAAAAATCTCCGTTAGAGAAATGTACGTATACCGTAAAAAAGCTCCGTTAGAGAAATATAGTTTACACCAACAGCCTGATTCGTCAGTTCACATTCGCATTCGTCGAATGAAGCCTGCTTCGGCAGTACATATAGTCTTAGTCTCACATGGAGAACTAAAGATGGCGCAAAATGTACCTCAAAGCCTCGTCCAATGAAGCATTTGAGAGGGATTGCCTCCGTAAGAAAGGTAGCCTGACAGACAGGATTGCTCTGCATTGCCCAAGCTCAAATAGTGCTGTCGATGTCATGTGGATCGCCGTCAATTGGTTTAGTTAACTGCCAACCACCAATCAGTCCTTTTAGTCTTCTAGGACGTTTACTGCCAGCTCGCCCAAGTACCGGTTAGTTGCCGACCGTTGATTTAGAAAGAACAGAGAACAATCGAAATGGAGGTGTTAGAAGAATGCCGATTCTCTTTGGCCAGACATATACTCGTTCTTACCTACCTAAGTGGTGGTAGAACAGCACTAAGGCCGTCTACGTTGTACTGCAAATCCTCAAACGTCCAAAAGGGTACAGGAAAGTCGAACAGTTTCAATTTTTCTCAGTCCAGACCTTTAAGCAGCAACTGTATAACGATGCAAACATTGATTTAATTTGTTTTTTTTTATGGTTTTCATGGGTTGTTGATAGAGGCCGCAATATGATTTTACATTTTACTTGAAAATTTAGGCTTTTTCACACATTATATCACAAAGTTAGCGATTTGTTTTTTTTTATTTCGTTTTTGAGTTATATATTTTTTAAAGTTATCAAGTTTTGGGTTTTATCTGGGCCTCACCTTTTTACATCTCATTCTGCATTACTGTGACTATTGACAATTCACCTCTTCGGTCACTCTGTAACTCTTCACTCCTATGGTAAAATCCCATAAGCAAACATCAGTCTGTGCGTGAAACTTGGTGAACATTTCGTCACCCTTTCACTCCTATGAAAATCCTATATGATTCTGTCAATCTTTGCGTGAAGAAACGGTGGCTTGCTGGAGGAATGAAGAAATAAGACTAAGTCCGCTAGATTTCATGCACAGATTTTCAGATGCTTATGGGATTTTACCAGGAGTAAAGAGTTGTAGAGTCACCGTCAACGTCAATGCTTGCTTTCGTAAGGGCCAATGCTGCAAACTTAAACAATTCACTCAAGAAAACCAACACCATGATAACGGCGCCGGTGGTGTAGTGGTAAGCGTGATTACCTCTCACCCCAGCAGGCCTGGGTTCAATCCCAGTCGGCGCCGCCGGGATGTTCTGAGGCATAACATCTCTGATCACGCCTTCCTTCGGATGGGAAGTAAAGCCGTTAGTCCCCGGTTCATGAGTTGATGGGTCGATAGGTAGGGTCCAGGTGTGGGAGCTGCCTTCCTGGCACGTCGGTAGCATTGGTGCTCAGCACGGAAAACAAGATCGACGGAAAAAAAACAAACCAAAAGGCAACACCATGATTGTGTAGAGAAAGAGTCCTCCTATCCAGTGTTGGCAAAATCAGAAATCAATTGATATTTTTCCGCTCTCATGCGCTCGCAATATCACGCGTGATATTGGAACAAAATATCATACTTGATATTGATTTTACCAGCTATTCACAATGTGCAAAAATCAAGCTGAGAGTTGACTCGACACAAAAATGATTCCATTGCACATCGTTTTCTTTTAGAAAGAGAAAGAATAGTTTGCTATCTCTTTTTTATCTTCACCGATGGCAGACGCGAAGGGACTGCTGCAAGCCGTTATGGAAGTTTTGGTTACATTCGGGTGTAAAGCAAAAATCATTAAACTCAATCTCACCACAGTTTGGTGAGATTTGCAGTTGGTGAGTTTTGTTAGCTTTATATGCCGAGCTGCGATATCACAGCTTGCAAAATCAACCGCAGTAGTTTGCTTTTTGATTTTTGTCTACGAAAATCAAGCGTGATCTTGGGCGTTGGTGAGATTTGATTTTTTGATATTTTCCCAACACTGCTCCTATCCGATAAAATTAGAGGCTTACATGGATTGACTTTGATGTACGAGATATTTACGGAAGAAGCCATTATTTATGTTTTCTACATTGGTCCTTATGAATGCTCAGTGTCGATATAACAAAAAAATTATTTTGACAGATCGATGTCCAACTATGCCAGTTATACCACTAAGGCAAAGCAAAAAAGGGATCAGCTTTGAGTCAGTTTATTGCATGAAGTTTCACATATGTTATGTGCACAAATGCTCGAGGAGTTTGGGATTCCACTTTTGCTAAAAGTAGCAAAAGTTGGGTTCACGAGGTTTCCTAGATGAAAGTTTCCTTTACGAAAGTAAGGTTTTTGTACGCGAGCCACATGGGATGTGCCATTTAGCATTCATCTATATAGATTTATCATTGCTGTTCTGTTATGCTGCAGTAATCATAATTCATAACTACTCAAGATATCACAAATCCACGACCTCCAGCATAAATTTAACAGCAACGTAGAAACCAAATTGGTAATGATTTGTAAAACGCCAGAACGCATAAAGCGAATCCACATACATAGGTACGTATCTTTTGATTGGTATTTTATTGTTTTTTGAATTTAAGTATCATCACATTCATAACCTTGCCCTTATCTAGCCTCGTACTTGAGACTTAAGAAGGGCGACCGAGTGCCTTGGAGAAACAAAACTCCGTCGCACCATTGCTTTGGTTAACGCAGTAAGGGCTTCATACTGTGGAGGTTTTGATTTGGTTACTTACAAGTAGTTTGGGAACTTTGTTTAGCCCGAGATCTTGCCACGAATGTTTAGGAAATTTTTTAGAAATTGTTCAGGGTATTTCCTGAAATTTGGATAAGTAAAGTATGTAATGAGATAAATAAGAAAACACAAATTATGGTGCTTGGAAAATATTGCCAGAACTGTTGGAAATGAATCACAATTTTAAGAAGTAAGGATGCATGGACTTTGAAGATGTTCACCTGTAGAGTACGGTGCTGCTCATCATGCAGCATCGATAAAGTGCAAATGTTATGCAATGTACCATATCAACTAGATAATACACTATTTGAAACAACGTCTTCAACGTCAGGGACGGACGCATCGTTATTTTAGGCAGATTTATATTTTAAGGGCGCAGGTCAATATTGGGTGCGACTACTTAGCTCAAATTTTAGAAACACAGCACTGCTTTCAACAGATCAGGAGTACATTCTTGATTTTGTATTTGTAAAATATGAGTAAACATTTAGTTTAACTTTTGAAATATTTTAAAATTTTGTTGGGTTTTAGTTCGCATTACATCCAAGTGAGAAACTTTCAGAAAGTGGTTTTCGCACCAAAAAAACACCCATTTAGGGGTTGGCCCGTTGAAAATATAAACTTTTTTAGGGCCAGTCTAGTGTTGATAAGATTGCTTGTTAATTCTTTTCCACGAATGGAACATTGTGTAAATTTACAGCTCCTCCACCTTTCCATCCCTAGAACAGGATATTTATGCATTAACTTGCAGGAATAAAGCCACTCACACAAAATCCTCAGACTAGACCAGGTTGAAACGAATCAAGGATAAAATATCCTACGGATTACAGAAGTTCATAAAACTGCTGGTCCACAACATCAACCAGCACAGCGTCGTATCCATAAAGTGTGTCGGGAACAGATACGACCAACTGCGACACAAAACATCGTCACAAATCGTAAAAGCTTAGATAAGCATCCTGTTGGTTAGTTGGTCGCTTCTTCCTGGCTGATGCTGATGCCACCCTACTGGATGTTCATATATGTACTGGGAAACTGGGTGTACGCTAAGCCTGGAGTGTATAGAAAAATATTGTGCCAGCTCAGACGCGGATCCGCTTTACAAGCTAATAAATCGAGGACAAGTGTCCTGCTTTAGTATTCATATCGATTTCTTCTCTTCGTATGAACCGATAAGGAAGAGATCGACTAACAGTAGCCGGATAAACGGTAATCGGGCGATAGACTGTCATGTACCTTACTTGGCTATTTCCGTTTACGAGGATTTAAAATAAAAGTATGTTTTGCGCAATTGAACACAAGAAACCCCACATCCAACAAAATAGCGGCGCCTAAAACTGCTCCCCTCTTATCGAATCTAGTCGCAAGACGTGATGTATCACTTTGTCTTCGGCAATGGAATCGTCTTCATTAATCCACGGTTCATCACTGGGGTCGAAGAATTTCCAATATCAGGCCTCATTTGGTCTACTACAAGGGAAAAAAAGACGACACTAGCTTACAAAAGTTCCCTGCACTGCAGCAATAAACAAACGAATGGGAAGCGCATATGTTTGTCCCATTTCGAAAATTAGGGAAAATCTACTACAACACCCAAGTCAACCACTCCCTCCACCCAAGTCCCTGACGGTGCCAAATCATAAATCAATCGGTGAAATAGCTTTGGAATCCCTCGGCTTTATCGTTTTATTGTGCGTAGTGTCGAAGAGACCCTGCTTGTTTGCTATTTGATGCTGCTGCTCCTCTCCGGAGGGGGCTCGCCCGCAATGCAGACGGCAACTTGGCGGTCCCGGTTGGGGTGGTGCGGAGAAGTTGAACGTGGAAGATTAAATTTCTTCGATTTGTCAATATGTGCGCGTTTGGTTCGACAATAGGCGGTGTTGCGTCTGCAAGCGGTCCAGAGCAGACGACGATCTATGGGTCTTCTGATTTAGTTGTGATGTGTCGTGTAATGGGTTTTTGACTTGGACACTTATTGTCATCTCTCGCTATTGAGTTTGAAGCGGTGGCGTTAGTTGAAAAAAGTTTAATTTGATTTACATTGTAAACCGAATAGTTAGTTTTGCAATGATTGAGTCCCGAACAAGTAACGGGAGTTGTCTATGGATCTATGGAACTTATCAGTGGGGTCATTTTTTGATTTGGACCTGATACAGAATGAGTACAGCAATTTAGAAACCTCCTGATATTTTTTGTGATTGTTTGAAACAAAATGCATTAAATTTTGTTGAAAATTGAGATCACGGGATCAAAAATAGGCAAACAAAAATATCGTAAAAGCAGAATTATTGAGTGTACTACCAATCCCGAAAACCAACCTGCACTTCGTTATTCACTCGGCTTTCATTCGGTTTCGCACAATTTGCATCTTTTGAACGCTCAAACGCGCTAGTAGTGAACTCGCTGAGGAACTAGAAATTGTATCCTGGCCTGGTTTTTACCAGATCAGCAACCGACTATCACACTTCGATCCCATGAAAGGTTTTCAAAACTCTTTACAATGCACATAAGAAGGGGTCCATATAAATGGGCGGCCAAAAGTGCCAACAATGCAATGTTCGATTTTTATGTTTTCATCGTTTTTTTGTAGTTTATTGTTTATATTTTCAGGATTTTTTTTTTCCTTTGGTTTGTTTTTTTCCGTCGATCTTGTTTTCCGTGCTGAGCACCAATGCTACCGACGTGCCAGGAAGGCAGTTCCCACACCTGGACCCTACCTATCGACCCATCAACTCATGAACCGGGGACCAACGGCTTTACTTCCCATCCGAAGGAAGGCGTGATCAGAGATGTTATGCCTCAGAACATCCCGGCGGCGCCGACTGGGATTGAACCCAGGTCTGCTTGGGTGAGAGGTAATCACGCTTACCACTACACCACCGGCGCCGTTATATTTTCAGGATTCATGAAAATATGTCAACAGGAAGAAAGTTTTATTATGAAAAATGTCTCCAAAGTTGGCCATTTTAGAAATACCAATTTGAAGTTGTTTAAAAAAAAAATGTTATGCAACAATAAAAAGAGTTCTAAATATGATTGTTGTATACCATTTCAAAGCTCATATTTTGACCTATCCGAAACTGTAGAATCTATAAATTTAAACGCAATAGAGCCTGTATAAAACTACATATAATGTTAAGGTAAATTTAATGGTTTTGACTCATAAAAATAACTAAGTACGCCTCTGTTCGCCGCAGTTTGCCATAGAGCACTTGAAAGCCCTTTATATTATCTTTCGAAAAATGCAATAAAAGCTTGCGGAAACTTACGGAAACGCTAATACGAAGCATTTAAAAACTGCTATGTTTTTGCTCTTTTTTTGAGTTTTGGCATTTTTTTTTACGTTCGCGATTGACTTTGACGATAGAAGGAATTTGATCACCATATGCGGCACCATGTCAAGCGGGTTTAACCTCAAGGAAGGAGATCTATTTGATTATAAAACATGATTATATGATTTCATTGACGAAGTGAAACTGGCTCACAATAGGGGTGTCATCCTCCCCCTGCACTTTCTGGAGCTGATAGTGGTGACCAGCCGTTGAACCGGTAAATTTATTTGTCTACGCAATCTAATTGCATTACGGAATCTAATAACAAACATTTGTGAATTTTCTGCTTCATAAGAGTGTTACTAATCCTTACTCGATCACGGGTAAGCAATCTCAAGATAACAAAAGACCTTTTTGTTGTTTCATTCATTGGCATGCGCGTTAAACACGGCAAGACATGATTCACCTGCGTTTAGCACCATTAGCAAGTCAATCAACCAATAACAGAGCGAGCGCGCAAGGTTTGGTTCGTACGCGAAGGGAAGGTAACAGAATACAGATGGCAAAGGAAGAAGACAACTAACAGATAAGTGGCTGGTTTTTGTTGTTCGTGCTCATTCGTGTTCAAACTTTTGTTTCAACTCGGCGTGAAGTTATATGCCAGCAATATGGCAGTGAATAAAAGAGATCTCATCAATTTGTTCATCAAGCCAAAGTCTAGTGATGTCATCAATGATTGCATTGAATTAATCGAAAGCCGCTTAAACACTATTTTTGAAACTCGAGACCGAAAAATCTTACGTTGCTCGTTAAGCAGAGTTAAAGCAAGGTTTATTAAGTTTTACGCAAAGTGTTGCTCCCGAAAAATCAAAAACTTCCTTCAGCATCATGCAAAGTGGATGAGTATTGATTACAAGCTTCCTGTGAATGTTTCTGAACCAACGCCAACGGAGAACATTGCGGATCCGGCTGTTGTGTTAGCCAAGAAACCATGTACAAGCAAGATGGGCCGACCGAAACTCTCTTATGATGTTCAATCGGGAAGGTCAAAAAGGCGAACGGACAATGAAATATCGAAACTTTTTGAACAAAATACTAACCTAGCGATCGATACAGCGAAGTAGATTGCAGCGAGAAATGGCGATGGTGAAGTTGTATCGGGTTTGACAAATATCAAAGGCAAAAAAAGCATCGAGAAAGAAACGAACCGTAGTATGATGAGCCCTGCCCAAGTAGCACCTGTAACATATTTTTATAAGAGAGAAAGACAAACATGTTACACCATTATTACATAAAAGTAGCGATGAAATATATGCAGTTACATATCATGTCAACATGAAGCTACCTCATGACTTTCTAAGTAATAGGACACATTAATGTGACACAACGGTCATTGGTAACTCCATAGTCAGATTGTCACGATGTTGAGATAAAATGCGACTTATCTGGTCTCAATGATGACACAGTTTAACCTGTTTGTGTCGATCTAATGTTATCAATTGGTTGAACTGTAGCTGAGTTGCCACACAATAGCGATCGAAAATTTACGAATTTGTAACTTGGCAACTATTGTATGCTGCATTACAGTTGCATTTTCGTTTCAGCGTGACCCTAATAGGCGCATGTCTCCAGATGGTAACACAAATGCAATCTCTATGATCTGAACAAATGAAAGCTACACTGCCGCTCTAAAATGTTTCACCGATCGCCATCTAATTGTTTGTTCCTGTTTTTTATCCAAATGGTAAAATATTTAATCAATGGTGATGCAATTGTGAATGCTGAGCCTTAAGGACAAATTAATAGAAACGAGGTTTCATTATAATCTCAAGTAATGTTTCATATCATGAAACTTTTTGTTAGAAGTGTAACGTTTTATTATTCCGAAAAACATTATTTTAGCTGAAATGAGTCTTTGCAACCTTGAGTGTAACTCTCAAACTGAGTGTACACAGAAGATTTTTTTCTTCGTATCATATATGATAAAAAAAAAATATGGTAATAAATCAATTGAAATATAAGATGGCGCATTTATTTTATCAATATAAAACCCCCAACTTCACCGTAAATTTGAAACTGCATATATTTTTCTCTGATACGTGATTTCGTTGCAAATATCTCTTATGATTTTATAATTTTATCATCGCCTCAAAATATTTACTCTGTACTCTGTACAACAATTTTCGTCGTCGAAATTAAACTAATGGTAATCAACGTTACAAGTTAACTTATTTGTATGTAATCCAATATTGTTATTCCGTCACTACTGTGTAACTAGTTTTGTAACATTGAATTGGTTACATATCAACTCACATCTTGCGCTTTTTGGGTTGCATTGCTGTTGCCTTCATGGTTACTGTAATGATTTTACGACACATAATTTGGTCACAAAATAGTGACAGCAACTTTTATGTGACAACATGTGCTACTTGGGTGATGCTGCATTAGCACTACTTTTGGAGTGTGAATTGACAAAGAAGCAGTACAGGAAGGTCCGTAATGCAGCAATTTCTCACGGCCATGATTTTTTGCCATCGTATGATTCAGTCATAGAAGCCAAAAAGAAATGTCGTCCTAAAAACGTTGTCGTCACTGAAACTGAAGCCACCGTACCATTGCACGATCTGGTTGACCATACCATCGACAGGATTATACATAGCCAGTCTGATTTTATATCACGTCAAGTTCAAACTCTTGACAGCCAAACCCTCAAAGCAAAACTAATCATTTGCTGGGGGTTTGACGGAAGCTCTTCTCAGTCTCAGTTCAATCAGGAGTATAATACGGTTGATGATCATCATGAGACATCCGTGTTTGTAACATCTACTTTGCCACTAAAATTGACTTGTGGTGATACTATTCTATGGGCGAACGCAACTCCTCAGTCAGTAAAGTTTTGTCGGCCAAAAACCGTGAAATTCGAGAAGGAATCAGCAGAGCTAACTCGGCGCACTAAAGAGGAATTTGAAGAGGAAATTTCCAACCTAAATCCCACCACATGTTTCGTTGGAGGAAAAACTTTGGAGGTTGAATGCGATTTTTTTCTAACGATGCTCGATGGGAAATGCCTTTTGCATATATCAGATGAAAAATCCAGTTCAGTATGCTATATATGTGGGTGTCCTCCATCCAAAATGAATGATTTGCACCTTGCAAGAAGCTTCCCTATCAATAAGGATATGCTGACGAAAGGGTGTACGATGCTTCATCTGTGGATGAGATTTTTGGATGTTGTTACGCATATATCGTACAAACTGCCCATAAAATTGTATCAAGTAAAAGGTGAGAACAACAAGAAGATTGTTGCAGCTCGTAAGAAAGAAATTCAAAATCGCTTCTGGAATGAATTGCATCTAAGACTTGATTTTCCACGACCGTCAGGAGGAACGAGCACAACAGGTAGTCCTTAAATAATTTGTTTTGAGAGTTCTTAATGTTTGCATAATATTTTCAATTATTATTTAGGAAACGTTGCAAGGCGCGCTTTTGAAGATCCGGTTAAGCTGGCTGAAATTCTTGAGGTAGATGAAAATCTTATAATTAATCTGCAAACCATCCTTATATCGATAGCATGTCAGTTGCCTATCGACATTCCGAAATTCGAAAGACTGTGTGATGAAACAGCTGAGTTATACATCGATAAGTACAAGTGGGCTCCAATGACACCTACTTTGCATAAAATCTTAGTACACGGTGCGGATACACTAAGAAACATGCCTTTGCCGGTAGGACAAATGTCAGAGGAAGCGGCCGAAGCAAGAAACAAAATTTTAAGGGAATACCGTTTGAAACATGCCCGCCGATCTTCTCGTTTGAGCAATTTGGAAGATGTGTTTCATCGACTTCTAGATTCCAGTGACCCTGTTGTTTCTAGTGTTTATTTGGAGGACAGACTGCAGAAGAAGAAGCACAAAGTACTACCACAACGTGTTCAAGAACTTCTACTGTTAATAGAAGAGGATTCCAACGAAAACATCGGATTAGAATATCCTGATCAACTGGATGCATTCTTTGAACAATTGGATGAATTGGAGCTACAAACATCACCAATGGACGACAACAGTAATATGGAAATCGAATAAATTACATGTTGTATACTTGCTGACTATAATGTTTGTTTAAAGAAAATTTAATCTTTACCGAAAAATCAAACGCTGAATTTGATGATTGTGACCCAATGTTCCTTAAACACAGAGGGCTATCACTGAATCACATTTTGAAAGGTACCAAAATGTCAAAATCGAAAACATGTTGGATTCAAACTAAATGTATTGGGTTGACAGCTGTAATATACCTCTGTTTGAGCACATGCAAAATTAATGGTCACGTAAACACCTCCCTCCTCATTACTCAGATACGTTTAAGGGTTCGGTGTTCGGTCTTCTGGCATTGGCTTAACAGTCCATATTAAAAAATTACCCCTCCTTAGTTCAAAACCTGGCTACGCCCGTGATGACACATACTTGGTTTTATTATCCTTTTATTGCAAAAAATATGACATAGAGTAGTAAACCATGCGTTTGCAACTATAAAAAGACTTTTGGCCGCAATTCACATTTTTTCGACCATTGTGCAATGTAGGCAGGTCATAAGTAAAATATTTTTATCAGTAGCAAGCGGCTGAGGAAATTACATTATTATAAACTTTAAAGGGAAGGGACAAAGAGAATGCATATGTAAATAGTAAGCAAACGCAAATAAGCGTTCCATCTGAGACTCGAGTAGTGACCATTAGTTAAAGATACGAACAGTTTCCTTTTCAACGTTTACCAAGTTTTCGCGTCGGAAGTTGTCCGGTCATCTCGTGTGTGTGAGAGTGTGTCCCACGATGGGACGAAATCGCTCAAGGAGCAAGCAACGGATTGAAGATCCCGGTGAAGGAAGCTCGGGTGGTGTGCCTATTTCAAATAGGTTCGCCACTCTACCTACCGATGGAACAAACGCCCAGCTAGCGGCAACGAACAAGCGAAGTAAGAGGAGGAGGAGGATGTTACCGCGACGAACGTCAGTGACATCGGTGAATTCGGTATCACCAATCAAGGCAAAAATTCCAGCCAGAGTGCTACAAAAGTGAAGCTACCATCGCTGGTGGTAAAAATGCATCCCTCAACACGCTCATCGATAACTTCGTGTCGATGGGCGTCAAAGCTGAGTACAAACTCAGTGGAATCGGCACCAAGGTAATTCTCCACACGAGAGCGGAATACAACCTGGCCGTAAATCCCTTTAGGATTCCAAGGCGGAATTCTTCACCCACGATATTCCCGGTGAGAAGCCCTTCAAGGTAGTCATCCAAGGTCTACCAAGCTACGAACCAAAGTTCATTTCGGATCAAATCACGGACCAGTACAAGCTGGTCCCAACTACCGTCTACCGTATTACGCGAAGGGACGAGAACACAAAAAAGTACCAGGATTGCCTTTTCCTGGTACACTTTCAGAAGGGAACAGTGGCGCTGAATGCGTTGAAGTCTATCCGCTCCATCAACTCCATCATTGTGGGATGGGAGCCATACCGTGGCAGGACGAAAGAAGGAAAACTCTCCGGCATTCAGGGTGGAGGACTTCCCGCCTCTTAATGCTACGCAGCACGGTCAAGCAAATCCACGGGTGCAATCCGGCACTCGTCATGAGTCATGAGTGCGGATGAGCTGATGAAGATTTTCGTCGACATGACCTCTTCGTCAGTGCCGAAACAAGCCCGAACAGATCCAAGTGCTCGGTAAGTTTATCGTTCAGTATGGCGTCTAAACCATTAACTATCGTTCTAAAAAAACCGAAGATCTGGCGAGGAAACGTGAAATGACCGATCTGAATAAGGACATTGCTTGCAGAATGGTCTCACTCCGGAACGAAAGTGGAACAAATCTGGACGACCGCTCCAGACCATTCTGGAAAGATGCCAAGGTCATAAAGACGCACCCAAAACCTATTCCACCCCTCAAAGATGAATATGATGACGATCGGCTCATAATCACCCCTCAGGAGAAAGCAAATGCGATTGGTGAGCATATTGCCAAATTGCACTTGCTTGGCTCCAACATCCAAAGTCCGCTCGAAGTTCAGGTTGAGCAATGCGTACTCAACCTTGATTCCTCCCATCGGAGACGAGCCAGCCAACGGCTAAAAGTCTCCTTAATAAAGATATAAAAAAAAAAATTATTCCTCCCCTTGTGCTATCCCTCCGGAAGATAGAATCACAGTGGAACAGATTTGCTCAGCGCTGAAATGCACCAAAAACATGAAGGCCTCAAGGGTTCGACGGAATATTCAACATAGTGTTTAAAAATCTCAGCATAAAGGTTCACTCTCTGCTGGCCGCTGTCTTCAACAGATGCTTGGAACTGCACTTCGTTCCAAGTATCTGGAAGACAGCGAAAATCATACCTATCCGCAAACCCGGGGAGGACCCAACGCTAGTTTCAAGATACAGAGCGATCAGCCTCCTTTCAGCGCTGATAAAATTGTTCGAGAAAGTTATTCTCAATCGTTTGCTCAAGTTTGTCGAGGATCACAACATTCTCCTACCGGAACAGTTCGGGTTAAGGAAGGGGCACTCCACAAATCATCAGCTAGTAAGGGTCCGCAGCCTGACAGCATTGTTAGACGTTGAGAAAGCGTTTGACAATGTCTGGCACAATGGGCTTGTTTGCAAGATTTGTAACTTCAACTTTCCTTTCATCTTGTTAAAATCACCCGTAACCAGTGATGGAAAAGTTCGCAAAAAATCACTATGACTCGCGAACTTTTCCCTTGGAGAACTGCGTGGAATATCGCGAACTTTTCCAACACTGCCCGAAACAACCTTCAGTAAAGGTCGTTCAGGTTATCGTTGAATGGTTGCCTTTCAAACACGTTCTCCATCCCAGCAGGTGTTCCGCCAGGAAGTCTGTTGGTCCTTTTGCTATACAGCATCTACACTTCTGACATTCCTCCCCTCGAAGACGGTTGCGTGTTCTTCCTGTTCGCAGATGATACCGCAATAACCGTCAAGGGTAGGATACCTCGCGAATAGTGATGGAAATCAAGCGAGCATGATCCGATTTCCAGTTTGTCGTTAACTGTACAGATCGTCGTACAGAGATCGTCGAGTCCTCTTCCACCTTGAAAATACGTTATTGCATACCTAGGCAACTCACAGATAACAAATACATTGTTAGCAGTCTTGTAAGCGGTCATGGTAGTCGACACATTTTCTGTGATAATTGACTGCCTTTGCCTACGACACTTGCAAAACAAGCTATCATAGTACAGTACCAAACTAAAATGTCATATAACAGGCTCTGTCATACAACACTATCGCCGAAGACCGTCACCAATGTATGTATTTTAGTTTTTCTCATAATAAGAGCTGCTGATGTTGTGTTTGTGTGAATTCTGAAAATAGCAAGCAATGGTGTCCTAGTAATAATATTTCTGATCAGAAATGGTTTGATTTACACCAAATTGAGGAATTACAACGAAATCACATATGTCAAATCAGGCATAACATTTGATAACGGCACAAAAGCATTTGTAAACAAACTTTCTAAGGCCCTTTACACGCGAACCAAAGTACGCTCACGCAAACCAATACCACTTTCGAAAAGGTGATAGTTGCCCCTATCCGATGATGTTATTGGTTTGCGTGGGCGTACTTTGGTTCGCGTGTAAAGGGCCTTAGAAAGTTTGTTTACAAATGCTATAGCTATTTTGATAATTTTCTTTTAACTCGAATGTTATTCTACCGCTCGTGTTGTGTGAGAGATACGACGGTAGAGCATGAGTGTTCGAATACAAACAGACTGTCGCGCACGACAACGAAGTGAGTGTAGTAAAAAACGTCAACTGTTTCAACCCCTGATTGTTAGATTGAGTCAAGCTCAGAGAAGTGAGTTACCCTTTTCGCTCATTATATCCACCAATCGCAACATGCTTATTTGCTGGCTGGCTGTCATGTTTTTGATGCTATCATCTGCTCTTTTCTCTCTGCTTACAACACGATTTTCCGTCCCTTTCCACCATGGCGGGCCGTATTTAAATAAGGCCCGTGATCTTGCCTACTGTCAAACGTATAGGATTGATATGGGGTTGCCAGCCTCCTGGTCGCAGTCTTTGGCTGTTTGGGGTTACAGAGCAATAGCGAATTTGTTCCCAGGTTGGAATCAGTTCCAACCCAGTGCAAACCCAAACTTTTTGTCAGTGCGAAAGTCAATCCGTGCTAGGTTATAAAAAAAAAACGATCAAACTGACGTTTGCTAGAAAACAAGCAGACCCTAACTTGATACCCAATACAGGTTGGAATTGGATAATAAACAAATTCGCGAGCATAGGGGCTGCCCATCGGTATGGTAGAACAGCCCATAATGCACCCCTGGGGTAAAATGGCCCCGTGCGGTTTTTCGTTGCTTTCCCATTACTAATTCTGGAAATATCATGTGGCAGAATGTTAGTTCAAGCACTGAAATAGCAATGATGATTGTTAAATACACCAATTGACAATCGAAAAGCTATGAAAAACAGTGCAGGACCATTTTACCCAAGGGGTGCGTGTGGGAATCATGTGCACAGACTCACAGGAACAAAATCCAAGTCGCTCAGAACAGAGTGCTTAGGATGATCCTTGATCGTCCCTTTGACGCAAGAATTTCAGATCTCCACCAAGAGGCAAATGTTCCAAACATAGATTTCAAAATTGATGACATTAAGACTAGCTTTGTGCAGAAATGCAATACATCATAACATGCTTTGATAAGCAATTTGTATATAGTAGTTACAGGTTAAATTTAGTTGTAAATAGTAGTCATATGTAGTATCCTTTTTTTCCAATTCTTTTTTTTTTGTAGTGATCACAGTGGCAGCATACACTTGCTTAAACTCTACACTGGACCCCTTTTATTGATAAATTTTACTTCTATGAGCCTCTATTTTAAATCAACACACAAACGTTCCTAGGCTATGGTGCCCGTTTGGTCACTGTTGTGTTTGTGTTAATCCACATAGTTTTGATAATATAATTGCGCATTCTTGTTTTTTAAGGTTGATTTTTGTCCCAGTCTTGTCTTCTGTCGTCACTTATTTTGTCATTTTGTCTTGTATATTAACCCCAACTTGTCTTGTGTATTGTGTCAACTTGTGTCTATTGTCCTTCCCCATTTGTTTGTTAACTCGTAAAGCATACATAAAGGTAGATTAGTATTAGTTGTACTTGATCCAATCAATAGAAAGAAGCATAGATACATTAGTTGAAAAATAAAACTAATATATATTGATTTCATTTTCATTTTATGATGTACAAGGGGGTCAGGGGCCATGTCACTGATGTGAATATTCACATCATCCATAATACACCAGGGAAGGGAAGAGGAGTGAGCAACACAGCATCTTTACCCATGGGGGTTAAAAAAGTTCTGCGAGGTACACTTATGGTGATCCAGCTGCTCATGGATTGTAGAAAGGAAAAGGGTTGGATAGGTTTTGTGTGAAAAGTGCATAAGCTATTATCGTATCGTTGATAAATGGCCTCGTTTTGTTTGCGCTCTCGTCACATAGCGCATCGATAACATCACACCGTCAATGAAAAAGAAATTAAGTTATTTATTTATACATCAATTCATTACTGAGCTCTGCTTTGAATCAAATTTAAGTTACTTAAAACTGACGATACTTCTCTGAGAGTGCTCTAAACACCGAATACAAAAAAAAACATAGGAAAAATGCTTAAAAGATCATACAGCATCATAATAATCCGGAGCGGTTCAACTGAATATCCTACTACACAAAAATAAGATTAAATACAATTAGATTGGTCTCACCCGATATTATTGAAATGCTTGACGCTTTGAATTTCCAGACTTCGTGTTGTTAGTTTTCTTGAAGGTCTTGTGCTTAATGCTTGATTTGTCTTTCGCTTCGTATTTCTAAGAATTTACTCTATAAATAGACAAACAAAAACAAACACAACGCTTCCCGCCCACAAGCTGTAGGCCGAGTGCAGAATCTTTGTGATGATACTTTCCAAACGTGCATATCTATAGACATAAATCCAATTCAATAAAGGATTGATTTCCACTGCGACTAAATCCAGCAGTCCTACTAAAATATCAAATGCTGTGCTTAATCATTTATTATTAGTACAGAGCAATAAACAATGTAAGGTGATGATTAATCTGTTAATATGCTTTTCTAAACAGGTTCAAATGCACTTTTGGTAAGCATCAACGCTGATCTGGCAACACTAGTGTGCATCTTTCCAATGTGGTAAAGATCCAGATCAGCCCTGATTAGCCTAATTAAACTACCTCAAGGTTTTGCCAAAGCCCAGGGATGTAGTATCCTTTTTCCAATTCAAAACAAAACAATCCCACCAAGGTGGTCATACTCTAAAACAGGCCTGATAGGACTAGGAACTGTAAATAATAATTAAAATTTCAAATGTACTAAAGCTGAAAAGACGCATCTGTGTCATTTGATAATTCATACATGTAAACCACCCAAATACACGATATAAATATCATGTAAAGTTAAAAAAAGCTAGTTTTGATCGAACCTCAAAGAAGTCTTGATCGAATCTTAAAGAGTCCAGCATCAATTGCATCACATAATATCACGAAGACGTTCTAGGTATAGTCAGAGTTTCGCTACACCGATTACTATGGGAGGTTTTTAATCTTCACTAATATCGCTTTAAATTTACTTCTAGTTCAATAAGCACACAAATAAATTATATCTGCTTAAAAAATTGCAACGGTAATCCAATCCGATTATAACCAACTAATTGCTCCATTTGCTCAATCGACATTTATTACCTGCAAAATTCCATAAATTGCATAAGCTGGTCCACCGATCGGTTTATTACCAAATGCGATTAGTGTCACACGTAAACGGCACATTACGATCGTGGTGACAGACTGCAAGACGAGCAAAACTCTAAATACCGAAATACAGGAATAACATGCAGTATACAACGCAAAATTTATGCCCTACTAAAACTGGGACAGCGAGAAAAAGCTTCCACAAACCTACAACATTTATGTCTTTTAGAATCTCATGAGTTGTAAGGGAGAAAAAGTATGGTGCATGCAGCTTCACTCACTTCATATATGGACATACACCCGTGATGGTGACATCTCCAAGAACGGATATCGTATGTGAGCTAGTAAAAAGTACATTTATGGCTACATCATATACTTACTAGATACACATATTCGCACGAACGCGAATGACATCTGTAGATGTGGAAAAGATGGGAGGATTCCAGGTTCAATTTTTGTTATGCAGTGCAGTGAGGCCGTGGGGTCTCCCGAAAGCTTGTCAGTAATTTCGGAATTATGAAATCATTAGATGTTATAATACTGTGTTGTAAAGTAGGTTTTTGACACATAACAGCTGTCAATCTTGATCAATCGGACAGAGCCTACTGTGTCCTCTTCTCTACGACTTCTAGCTCAGTTATGTACCGATAATCATTAATGATTTACTTCAGTAATTTCACATAGCAAACAGTTTCAGATTGCGAAATGTATTGATTCAGCGAAATACATGTTGATAGTTTAACTGCTTAATGGAGCACGGTAGAAGCTTCCTTACAAATAAGAAAACAGCTCTTGGAACATTCATGGATATGCTGTGCTGTGGCTCTGACCTTTGGTATTCTCTCAAAACCACTTTCCACGTCAATTACTCCATCGCCACTTGAACTTTATCCACACTCATCAAGTACATTTGAATTTCACACATTTAGTAAGAATTCACCCCACACACACTTTGGTTGGTACAATCGGCATTGTTATAGCGAAAGTGAATGGAATGACAAGCATTTCCATTCCAGGGGCTATCCTCGAGACAGACTACGACGACGACGGCTAATACCGGTGTGGTGTTGGTTTTTCACGTGTTGAATAGCTGTGCAACCATGTTGAGACCGACCATGGTAGAGGCTCATCCCTCACAAAGGATACGTCATGTAAGTTATGCTGCGTACTCCTACATGAACAGCATACCAACAGTTCATGTTTATTTTGCCTTCACTTGAGCTTTGGCCGCTGGTGTGGTGGCTAGCATGACTCTGTTGGCCATTGTGCATACGCAGAGCATCAACGGACTGGAAGCGCAACAATTGTGTGTTTTCCATTCCTCCAGACTAGCAAGAACCCGGTTCTTGAATGTGATGTTTTCCGTGTGTGCGCCCTTCTGCTTCTCAAAGGTGCACTTACAATTGTGATATAAAAGACCGTGTTTCCATAAGAAAATAGCATTGTTCTCTACGTGACAGCTCTTTATATTTAAGTGTTTCACGACGATTTCAATAAGATACCATTATTGACTGTTTCATGACTGTGGGCATCTAGTGGAAAAACTGTTTAAAGAAAGAGAGAAGGATTAGTAATTACCATTTAATTTCGCTACCTCAATTGCTTACCCTTGACAGTTACGCGTATTTCGTCTACGATGGACAGGCTTATTCAGTGTCTTGTACTAATACTCGACTAAAGAAACCATCGCAACTTACCGAATAAATATTAAACCTAGGTACATTTTGACTGTCAAAATCTGGAGAATATCAGTCAAAGAGTAGTAATTAAGGCAGTGTAATTATATGGACATTACTAATCCTTTAATCTTTCTTTGTTTCTGATTGTTACCATATTATATCACATGTTCACAACGAGTCCCTGACGATACTACAGGGAATAGTCATGAAGCGTCCGTAAGCGAAGTAATCCGCAACCTTTATTTATGGTGTCCCAGAAGCACAAAACAGTTCTCAAATGAATAAAATGACTGCCGGTATCGGTTCAGAGTGGTTTAGTACTCCTCCTTAGCAGAATAGTTATTTTAAGGGAAGTTCCGGAAAACTTCAGGGATGCTCTGATAGCTTTACGGTTGTTCCGAGAACTTCAGGAAAATTTCAGGAGCTTCAGGCAGGATTCAAACCATTTCAGGAAAGATCAGAGAATTTAATTCATTTTAAGAAATTTGCAAGAAATGTTCTGAGGAAAATTCGTGTGTGAGAACTTCAGAGACGTCCGATCTTTGGAGCAGTTTCTGTAGCTTCATGGAAACTCCAAGATTGATCCCTTTTGAGTTGAGGCCATATTATTTTCAGAGTTCTTTCCCAGATCCTGACTTTTGGGAATTTCCTAAGATTCCGTTAGATCGTCTTTACAGCAAACTATTTTGAGGCCTGTCTTCATCTTCGTTCACTAAAACGACAAAAGCTATAGGCTCTTTTAATGCACCATCAATGTAGAGTGCACTAGGCAATTATGAGAGGAAATGCCCTCCAAACCGTTTTTTTATATCATTATACCGATTTTCGAAATTCAAAATGATGCATATTTTATTGCACATCTTCCATACTTCCATCGGGAGTGTTTTTATTCTACCGTTTTACTCATTTCATTTTCATTTTCATTTTGCAGCGCAGGGTGGGGCAGTAAGAGCGCAAGTCAATCCAAGGCCGATAGTAAAGGAGGGGTAATGGCTGACTCGCCACAAGCAGGCTACATGACCGCCATGAGAGGGGATAATGATTAGATTGAGGTAGGTGGTTGGATGTTTTTGGATTGAGATGGCCACGATGCTACAAAATGATATGGAATGTGTAAGCTGGAAATAGTTTGAAATTTGAGTGAGTTATTTAGAATTCGTTACTGAGAGTTCTGCTCTGCTTTGAATCAGAACACTGGATTCCGTATGTATTGTTTCAAGATAGTTATGGAAAAAATGCTGTGACGTGAGCGCGTAGATACATCCGCGTAGTAAACCGATTGAATAAGTAAATCCGTTTCGAACTAAATATTTAAATTATGTAAGTTACGAAAACCGCGCGAATTCCGAGAGCCGTGCTAGACAACCGAAGCGAGAAAAAAATGTGCCACAAAAATAAATGTGATAGTCTATGTTGGCAAGTTGAATAATGTTGGTTTCCTCCCTAGATATTCTACTTATTTTACTATTGAGCTTTGTTTCAATTTACTTATTAAAAAAAAAAAAAAAACTTTTGGTAAGCTCTACCAAATTGCGAATTACTTCTGCGTTAGCTCCGTAGACGTAGGCGCGTTGATTTCGACAACCGCGAGAAGTTAAACATGCATCAATACAACATAAGGAAAGATCTATTTTTCAGTCACGTAGGATTTAGTTCATGGATTAACATTGACTTTTGTTTACAAATGTAAGTACTTGAACACTAAGAAATAAGTTAACTCAAATACTTTAACCGTATATATCAGAGATTTCGTGAATTGAGAGAATAATATAGTAATCGAGTACAATGAACTCAGGGGAAAAAAATACCTACAAAAGATTAAAAGTTCTTATTTGTCACATACCTCTACTTTTACTTATTTCCTAAACTATTCCTCTCCTTGTTAATGCTGCTTGTTATTGGTTTGCTTGCGTTTTCTTATTGAAGTTCAAGACTAAATAGGAAAAATTATTGTATAACTTTAAAGGTTAGTTGCCTCTCTAAGCGGACCCCCCGCATCCTAATTCTATTGTTAATCTACTTAATGTCATTAGACTTTCTGAAGTTTCTTATTTAAGTTCTTTTGATGAATATGATATCTCATTAGTCTAATTTTATATATTATTGAAATCTCTAATTCACCTAATCAATCACTTGTGCTTGTAATCTAAAGTTAAACGTGTTTCAAGTACTTTTGATTTTGACCTATACCTATTTATTATATCTTAGTTCGACCCAGGTGACACCTTCAAGTGACTAAAATGCTTCATTTTGAAGATAGTTTCCTAGCTGATTTTAAATTATACAGGGTATATGCTCCAACTATGCTCACACGCTTCCACTATGTCGTCCCACAAAATTACGTATGGATATATCACAATAGAAGTACGCCACAATGGAAATTCCGAGCCATAGATCAAACATTTATCCCAAATCAAAAATGAAGCACATATAAGATTAATTACAATACCATGTACATAAATGATGTTTAACATTGTTCCCTGAGTAATACTTCAATGAAAACAATAATGAAAGCTTGTCACGCAAGTAGAAGGAGCACCGTTGGGCACTTTCTCAAATATTTCAATAGTATAATTCCCTTGCAAACCCAAATAAATCTATCTGCGTAAAAATAAATAAAATAAGAGTGATTTGCGGCAAAACCCGCCAGTATCACACCCAACGTCAGTGCCTATACGTAAGCGTACTACGACGTGGCTCTCAATCAAAGGAGTAACAAGTGTGATACTATCACTGCTGGACTAGATCTTTGGTTTTCTCATGCAGTGGTTCATCAGAGAGGGGAAGCTTAGTAATCCCCATTGCCTGCCCACGGCACCATTCTATCGCGGCATGAGCCAGTAACGCCGGCCATAAACCCACCGTCTCCAACACTCCACTAGCATGAAATTAAACCCGCCCACCAACAGCAAGGTGCAAAAACTAGCCAAGGGGAGGGATTTTTATTCTACCATTTTACACAGCCCAAATAACCTCATAACCACTGGGAAGTGATGCAAAATATTATGACACTCACTCGACACTCGTCAATGCATCAACTGAAAGAACGTTTTGTCACACAGTGAGAGGTAGAGCCATGGCAAACAACAATCACCAGTAATGGTCGCTGCTCACAACCAAGACGTAACGCTAGCTGCTGATGTGAAAAAGCGACACGACAGAAGAAAATGAAAACAATGCCTATGCATTCCAACTTCGTCTCGGCACGCACATTGTAGTTATAAACAAAGCTTGCAAAATTAAACGGAAGCTGTTGGTCTCAATCACCAACACACTCACATAAGCAAGCAAAGCAGCACATGCTTCAAAACGAGCACATATGAGTGTCGTGATTGTCGGGAATGACCAGATCGGTGATGGATCACCACCGAAGACGACATTCATCAGTTGCTTTTTACTTCTTTCGTCAACTTGATGGATGGTCATGGAGAGTGCTTCGAGAAGCACATTAATAGGAATGTATTAAGCGTTACTACCATCAGCTGTTTGACGATCGTTATTGTGATAGATCGCAACTCTGCCGTTGGGAGTGTTTTATAAATCATAATTTATCTCAACACAAAAAGTGGAAATGGCTCTAATGTTGGCCTATGGATCTAAGATTGAACACATCGCTAAAAATCTGCTATTTATCAATTTTATCTAGATGAACGCGTCATTGGGACGGTATTAACAACAATCAATACGAAACTAACGATATTAAATTGGCTCACTACTTGACTAGCCTATTGGTCCCAAGCAAACGATTAACGTACCCTATTGTAGTTGAAATTCTATTACTACACTATGTTTGTTTTGATTCGCTATGAAAGTTTGACAGATAACATCAGGGGTGTGTGGATTCATGCAGAACATGCAGGGGTGAGTGAAATAGCTTGGGACTGCTTGGGACCGTTGTTCTGGTACTGAGTGAGCCAAAAATAATAATGATTTTCTTCGGGACCCAGTGGTCTTAGAGTTACCTCTATGGTATTAATGCATAGTTTTGGTCGCTATTGAAAATTTAGTCAATTGCTGAATTTATGTATGGGCACAAATTAGGGGCAATTAGGCCGACATCATATGCATTTCCCCTATGTGGAAAAACCAGCTGGATCACTGCAAAATCGATACCTAAAACAAAATATTCCACGTCGATGATGATTTCAAGCACCTGCTGTGGATAAATTAATAAGGAAAGTTGAAAATATTTTCCACTTCCTATGCCTCACGGCAAAAATGTCAGCCCTCATTACTCTTGTGCGAAAGGGGCGACCCCGGCGTAGTGGTTAGCATCCATACCTCTCACGCCAAAGTCACGAGTTCAAATCTCACCCCCGGACAAGTCACGAATGACCCAAGAGCGTTAAAGTGACTATAATACAAAAAAAAAAATACTCTTGTGAGCGTTCTCCTATTCACCACCAGAGGCTGAAACGATCGCTTAGATTCTCCATATTCAGTATTTTCTCTAACGCTTTCCCGAGTACCGTAAAACGGTGTCGAATTGATCACACCCCAATTAACATTCCAAGTTTTATAGAAGTTTTATAGAATTCTAAAAGCCTAAATCATGGTCCACAGAACCCTTTTAAGACCAAAATTGTTACTTGGGATAGATTTGTCATAATGAAACTGTCAAAGTTTGCAAAGAAATATCTGGTTTGGCAAGCCATCTGTACCTGTGGCTTGAAAAGCAGCATTTTCATAGCTTCCGGGACTGTCAACCAAGAAATTTACGTGAAAGAGTGTTTGAATAAACGTCTGCTGCCTTTCCTGAAGAAACACGGTTGTTCCGTACTGTTTTGGCCGGATTTGGCATCTTGCCATTACGGTAAAAAGGCCATGGAGTGGTACGCCGCCAACAACGTGCAGGTGGTTCCCAAGGACAAGAACCCTCCCAACACGCCAGAGCTCCGCCCAATTGAGAAATACTGGGCTATTGTCAAGCGGAACCTAAAGAAGACCAAAAAACTGCTAAGGGCGAGCAGCAGTTCAAGGCAAACTGGCTTTCTGCGGCGAAGAAGGTGGACAAGGTGGCTGTACAAAATCTGATGGCAGGGGTCAAGCGTAAGGCCCGGCAATTCAGATTTGGAAAAGCGGAAGCCTAACTGAATATTTTTCCTGAATTTTATACTAATTGAACTTGAAAAAAAAAATTTAATTTGATTTTTTAAATAAACGATTTCACCGATTTACACGCGTTTTCCCTTGACCAAATTTTGACCGTATCACCCTTTAGGAAGCGGAACAGTTTTTATCTTTTCCAGATAAATTGATTCATCTGAGATGCTCCAAAACTTTATCTAGGTTAAACAGGTATATTACGCTGCCCTTAATGAAAGCAGCTATCTTTTTACTGTTCTCACTTTAATCCACGGAATAATCACGTATTTCCGTTCCTATGCGTTGAATTAGAAATAATCTGCAATCTTTTTTTTTTTTTTTTCAGTGGCGGTTAACAAAGAAATAAAGATTTATTTTCGACAATACTAAAATGTTGGATTTTTATATTAGATGGGAAAGTATGGCCTCTCTTAGCTCAGTTGGTAATGATGTAGCTACAAAGCAAGACCATGCTGGAGGTGGCTGGGTTCGATTCTCGGTCCGATCTAGGAATTTGTCAGGTTGGGAAATTTTTCAACTTCCCTGGGCATGGAGTATGATTATATTTGCCAAACAATGATACTAATGCAGAAATGTTACAGGCATCGACAGTTCTCAATTGATGACTGTGGAAGTGCATCTGGATCACTAAGTTGAGAGCACGCAATAAGCTAATATGCAATAAGTAACAGTTCCAGAGAGGCGAGACTCTCAATCCATATCCAACTGATGGTGAATTACCACGGCCTACGCCTGGCTCGCAGCCCTACTGGATGCTCTTCATGTGAGGCGTGTCAACATACGTGTTTTCATCCAACTTGACGCACTATTCAGAGGCAGACCATGACGAACCGGATGCGGCTGGTAATGAATCCATAGTTTTAAATAATTTTTCTACGAAACTGACACGCTCTATAGAGGAAGAAAATAACAAAGATCACGACACTTTGCAGAACGAAACAAATTCGGAACATGGATCAGGGGTAAATAATTTTGATAATAGTTTTATGAATGACAGGTTACCATCAACTTCTTCACCTAATCTTCAGACCACTACAGAAAATTTGGTATATTGCCAAAATGTTAACCGCATGAGAGCGCCGGCAAAATGAATGAAATTAACAACAATATATTAAGTTCTACTTACTCTGTCATAATGGCTAATAAAACAAGTTGGGATGATAGTGTGAGAGGTGAAGAAGTTTTCGGTAACAATTGTAACGTTTATAGAGACGACCGCAATTTTCGATGGTCTTTAAAAAAAATCGGGAGGTGGAGTATTAATAGCGATTTCGACCCAATTGAATTCAGAAATCATTATAGCTACTAAATTTAAAGAATTCGAACATGTATGGGTAAAAGCGCAAGTAGCAGACGAAACACATGTGACATCAGCGTAAGTCAAATCAAGGTTCATGATATCTTAAAGGATTTAAACAATTTAGATGCATCTAAAGGTCCTGACCGTCAGGTTCCGCCAGTTTTTATGAAAACTTTAGCAATTGAACTTACTGTTCCATTATTTTGGATTTTCAATATGTCACTGGAATCCGGAAACTTCCCTAACATATGGAAACAATCGTTTTTAGTGAATATCTCGGAAGGAACACATCTGAAGGTTCACATGCCGGCAACCTAAATTCAGTTAAGGGATTTAGGAATTCAAAATCTTAACTTAACTTAAGCTGCTTAGGAATAAAGATGCTGGAAGTTTCAAGATATGATACTGTATTATTCTCAGGAATTACGTTGCGCTTTCCGGGCTGGCAGCGTTTTCATCCTTGGGAGTTTCATTTGACGGTTGAGAATAACAGGAATTGGTGGGCTGCCCATTCAAGGCCTTCTTGAATGCCAGCAAACAGATACGAGACACCGTTCGGTGTGTGTACCTTCATTACACCGTCGGGACCAGGATTGACTTCAATGATTCGGGCTAGAGGCCACTCGATGGCTGTGGATCCATCCTCTTTCAGGTGGTACTGACACTCCCCCCCCCGCCTTAGCATGGTTTCTTGAGGGAATCGTTGATTCTGGTTGTGCAGCTGTGAGATATACTCTCACCTCCATTGCTTCCAATACTGCTGTACTAGTTGTTCCAGTTCCTAGTAGTGCTGTAAGCGGCTCGTAGGAACCTCCGTGTAGTCCGTATTGGGAATTGCCAGCAACGATGGGCCAGTCAAAAAACGTCCGGGAGTGAGCACGTCTAGCTCATCAGGATCTTCCGACAGTGGCATAAGTGGACGAGAATGCATGGGTGAGGATGGTGGTCATGTCTTCGAACGACAGTTTTCGTTGGCCCAAGACTCGGAGCAGTGACGTCTTGGCAGATTTCATGGCCGCTTCCCAAAAGCCACCAAAGTTTTGTGCTCTTTGTGGGATAAATTTCCGAATGATGCCATGCTTACAAGCTTCATTAGTGATTTCTGGTGTTGCAAATGAATCGGATAGAAGGTCGTAAAGCTCTCGTAGATGGTTGCTAGCTCCTTGGAAGTTCAGACCATTGTCCGAGTTGATCTCAGTAGGTAAGCCTCGACGGGATACAAGTCGTCGCAGTGCAGCCATGAAAGCAGCCGTAGTGATTTTCCCTCCCCGTTCGAGATGGACCGCTTTCGTGCTAAGGCACACGAAAACTGGGATGAAGGCTTTGAGAGCAGCTGCTCAGTTACAGCAAATGCACGAGTGGGAGATTTACGAGGTTTTGACAGTTGACCAGCTGGCTGGGATATAGGGACAGGGTTGCTTCGAAAGCAGCGAATGCAGTTTCGGAAAGTATAAATTGCAAGTGCCTTACCCCGTAACGGCTAGAATTCTTGCTGTATTTGAGCGAGCGTCATTCGGGGGCCAGAATGGAGCGACAGGTTATGGTATGCGACAGCTACCTGTCGCGAGAAAGAGTGGCTACTAGGGATAATCATGGGGTGTCGAACGGCGAATCGGCGAGATTTAGCCGGCTACCAACGCTAACTATGTCTTGCTGATCTAGGAACGGATGGTGCAGTTTCAAGGGTAATCCGCAAGAGTTTCCAATAGCACGACTAAATATCAAAAAAAAAAAGGGTAAGGTTTTGGGCAACCCATCGCCACAAAGACGTTATTCGTTTTCTCCAGCAACTCCTCCGATAGTTCCTCGAACTTCAAGTTTTGTTCGGTATTCAAATGTTGATCAAGCAAGGATAATCAGGGTGGCCCATGGAACAAGTGCTGCATATGGATCTTTTGGCATTACTCCCCAAGATACAAGATTTGCTGGATTCTCCGTGCCTTTGACATGGTTCCAGCGGTGACCTTTCGTCAGCTTCGGAATATTCGAAACACGTTCGCAACAAATGTTGGATACACGTACGATGGCCGCTTCAATAACGATAGTACAACTTTCGAATCTGACCAGAACCAAGCTTCGGTTCTATCCATCCCGAGTGCTTTGACGGTCGAACCATTTAGTTTTGCTGCTATGGAGGTACCACATAACTCTAACCTTGTGAAAGTAGTCTTCTTCTAACTAGCTGGACGAGATTTGGCCGCCAACAGTTCCAGCTTTATCTGCCCCTGATGGATCTAGCATAAATACACACACCGTAAAAAGCTCGAGTCGAGTCCTTAAATTGATATGGCCTCGTTAGATCGATTCGTGATGGTGCCGATTTCTGCTGGTGATTTGCCGGTCATGCTGTTGATCTTCCTTCATGATTGTATTAGTAAGCTTCGTTGACATACGCTAGCTAAACAATGCCACTATGGGCAAAAATGGGTCCAAAATTACCCAAAATTCAATATCTCAACAGCACGCTGAATTCCGGCCATGAAAAACAACTTTTCCGAAAGGAAATCGTCCGGAGAATCGATTGCACGTAGTCCCATAGACCGTAGAGCCTTGTAGGTATGTGTTTTTGACCATTTAACCCCATTTTCCCCTACGTTTTGGAGGAAATGTTTTTTCACAGCTCTATTTTTCGTAAAACATAAGCACTTTATGCATGGTTTTAGAATACTATGTCTTTAAACAACAGTTCATGAGATGTTAGGGGAATACGGGGTACACTTTATAGGGGAGTAAGGGGTAAAAGTGAAAAAAAAAAACAATCAATGTTTTTTAATACAAAATCCTTTTTTTTTTAATATCTTAATATTTTTTACTTAAAAAAACTTTTAATTAACTTTCATTTGGTATTTTAAGTTCCGTCATCGGCCAAACAGTTCAAAAGTTATAAATTTTTGAAAAAAATCGAAAAATTTTTTTTTTTGACCGTCCTAATATATAAATAGTCACCCTAATGACAAAATAAAAAATAAGGGTCGAATATGTTGCGATTAGGAACAAAACTACCAATTTTTACAAAATTCTGAGAACCACTATATCGTTTTGCTGTATACAGACAAAAAAAGTGAAAACTCTTTTAAAACAGATAGCAGTAAATTAAAACTTATTTAACACCAATTAACCTTAAAATTTCAAAAAAAAATCTTATTTTTGCAGGCAACCTTTGGGTTCATTCAAACAATTGCATCGTTCAACATTTTTATGAATTAAAATAAATTTAGCGAGGGTTCACTTTTACCCCTTACTCCCCTATAAAGTGTAACCCGTATTCCCCTAATATCTCATGAACTGTTGTTTAAAGACATAGTATTCTAAAACTATGCATAAAGTGCTTATGTTTTACGAAAAATAGAGCTGTGAAAAAACATTTCCTCCAAAAAAGTAAGGTAAAATGGAGTAAAATGGTCCAAAATACATACCTACAAGGCTCTTCGGTCTATGGGACCACGTGCAATCGATTCCCCGAACGATTTCTCTTCGGAAAAGTTGTTTTTCATGGCCGGAATTCAGCGTGCTGTTGAGATATTGAATTTTGGGTAATTTTGGACCCATTTTTGCCCATAGTGGCAATGGTTGGTCCACAAACCTTTGCAGCAACATCGGGGAGAACTTCAATGCGAGCGCGATCGCCGTAGTACGCTTCTCAACATCTTCGCCACCCTTAAATGCTGGGATTTCTGAAAATAAAAAGAAACCTACCCTTCTCGAACACTGAGCTGTTGGCAATCTAGACATCTGGAAGTTGATTGAGAAGCTCTCTTGACTCAGCATTTCTAGTTGGGAGCACGCATATTTTCTCAATTGGCCGCTTCAAACTGCCAGACACCGTTTTGATGGTCACAACTCGAACTACTCCGTCAGACCCTGGATGTACTTTGAGGATCCGACCCATCCACCAGTGGATCGGAGGAAGATTATCATCTCGCACGATAACTAATTGACCAACATTGATCGCTAGCGCTTGGTTCTGGCCTGCAGTTGGGTTAAATATTCCGTTTGCCATCTTTTCAGACGGTTTGTAGGTATATCCTGGTAATCGAATTCTGGTAGCTGTTCCAGAGATGACCCAACCAGAAAATGACCTGGTATGAGGGGTTCCATATTGTTTGAATCATCGGAGAGCGCTGTAATTGGTTTTGAGTTTAGGCAAGGCTCTACCTGACAAAGAAGAGTATTCATATCCTTTAACGATACTGGATTATCGCCAAGAACAGTCTTGTAAGCGGTCATGGTAGTCGACACATTTTCTGTGATAATCGACTGCCTTTGCCTCCGACACTTGCAAAACAAGCTATCATAGTACAGTACCAAACTCAAATGTCATTTGACAGCCTCTGTCATACGACACTGTCGCCGAAGACCGTCACGAATGTATGTATTTTAGTTTTTCTTACAATAAAAGCTGCTGATGTTGTGCTTGTGTGAATTCTGAATTAGCAAGCAACGATGTCCTAGTAATAACATTTTTGATCAGAAATGGTTTAATTTACTCCAAATTGAGGATTTAGAACGAAATCACACATGTCATATGATAGTTATTTGATAATTTTATTTTTGCTAGAATGTTATTCTACCGGTTGTGTTGTGTGAGAGAGACGACGGTAGAGCATGAGTGTACGAATACAAACAGACTGTCGCGCACGACAACACTCGGTACACGGTCAATCATACCTACTCAGCTACTGAGAATAATTGACTCAGAGAATTTTCTTTACTCAGATTTGGAGGAAACTGGATCCGATTTGGAATCGTTAAAGTATTGTGGAGCGAAAATTTTTAAATTTTGCATCACTCTAGTACACACCTTTAGGCAATCCGATCGGATATACTATCCGGTACACTCCCGGCCCGGGTCATCTCGAGTTTCAAAAAATAAAACAAAAACAAGAGTCAATGTCAACATACCGGGTTGCCAAAAAAGCCAATATTCACAAGCAAACAAACATCAGTTCAATGACTTGCTCCTCAGCACTGCAGGCACAGTTGAGGCACAGTGATGATGAAGACGAATATTGATGTTGACAAGAACAGACGCGATACTGGACATCCAGCCACGAATGAAGAAAACGAATGTTGTTATGTCAAAATTCAAATTCATCCAGATAGTTAGTCTATCTGCTAAGATTTTTTTTTTAATTTTCAGCTAAATTAAGTCTAGTAGAAATGATTTTTATCAGCACTGGTTGGGATCTACCCAGGATTGAGCGATCTTCGCGAAAATACCGATCTGGGTGGATTGATTTGATTTACAGAGATATTATTGATCCATCAATTTAACCGTTACCAAAAAAATCGTTCTCGGCGGGATCGATCTTTTCTTCATAATGATGAATTATATGCCGACAGTTTCAATGAAACAACAAAATGAGCATAATTAACTCAACATCAACGTTTACTCGTATTTATTCGTGAGATCTGTTTATATGTCAGAAGAAACTATTTCAATGTTCTCTCGGCTGTCGACAGAGCAGGCCACTCTTGATGTGTGTCACGCGATCGTCTGTTTACTCGGCAGCAACCATTGTGTGTTCTTCCTCATTGCTCCTCATGAGCAGTTTTTTTCGGTCAATGGAAAGCAACCGTTTCGTGATGAAGGTGTGAGTGATGACCACGTTTTTCGTCCATTGCTGCAGTAGAAGCGCTCTAGCCCCCGTTGGCGGTACTGCCATGGGGGGGGGGGGGATAAAGTGTTTATTGTGTTGTACCTTTTAACTATAGTTTTACGATGCACTGTATATTGAGCAAGAATCTTCGGCTCTATAAAGTTAATTCAATTGAGTCTTAGCAAATAAATTAATAAACAACAAAAAGAAATTATTAAGATTCAGTGGTTAAGAGAAGAAAAAAACAAACGGAATCAAAGGAGCAGGATTGCCGAAAAAGTTATAAAAATGTGACGGCTGTAATGCGTAATAATGAAAGAGATTATCAAACTTAGATTGTCAAATCAATTATGTTCAAAAATAGGAGCAACAATGCTGATGCTGATTTTTAGTCTATGTTCATTTAGTTTACCAAGTGGTTTGGAGCTTAAAGAAATAGTTTTTGTTTTTTGATGCACACTGAAAAAAATTGTAATTCATTTATATTTTTGAAAACAAACAATCGATCCAAAAAATCCAAAATCAAGATGGAATAGATCGACCTACCAAAGATCGATCCAAATCGCCCAAGTCTAGCCTCCGAAGAAGAAAGGCGATCGCGTATACGACATTCAGCACCACCGGCCATCATTAAGAAAATAGAGGAGAATTTTCATCGTAAAACTGCTGCAATATATTTGTTTCAACTTAACCCCATTGTATGGGGTTACACACAGTTTCCTTATAAAAGTTTAAGTTTCTGCATTTATAATTATAATTCAATATTTTTTCATGATGGAAGGCGCTCAAAGTACAACTTTGAAAAAAAAAAACCGTTTTAACGTTTCCCCTGTATATTTTTTATGTATTCATTCGATCTGAAGACCTTACAGTCCAGCTATATTGAGCTTCGGCTAACGGCTAACATACTATCGTTGTTCTAATGGCATTTGCAAAATATATAAAGCTCTAATAAATAACGAGGATTATGTTGTTCAGTCGGTCTATCGTGCTCATCTGAATAGTCAACGTGTTCATCAATAATCAATTCCATAATTTTTCCATAGCTATCGTATTGCCTTTCAGATTTGAAGACATTTCATATCACTTCGTCGCTTTACAGCTCAAGATTCACTTTGCAGATTATCAGAAAAATATGAACTTTCCTTCTACGAAATCTTTTATCCATATTCATACGCCCAGCATTGACGTCGTAGATTTTTTTTGAATCACCTCTCCAAACATTGGTACCATCCATTCAAAAAATGAAAATCTTTTAAGAATCGGTGAAAGTTTACCACTTTCCCGGCAATGTCATGCCGGCGAATGTCGCATAAAACGGTGTAGTTTATTTGCGGATGAATAGCGTAAAAATCGAAGAAGCAGAAACCGTTCGCCACATTTAAGAGAAGAGCCTGTTGCTTTTTGTCGGTGCTGGGAAGCATTACATGAATAGCGGAATCTTGGTTCCGGTTTTTCTTTTTCCTTTCCTGCTGAAATGCACATAAGAAAGGATATGCTTTTAGGATATTAAACTTCAACCTCACCGTCGTCGTTGCCATTGAAAAGAAAACTCAATGGAGGTGCCTCGCAAATCATATTTCATGATAAAAATGGAAAGTTTGAGATAAATTTTATATTTGAAAAACTGAGCCATGGTAGACATCCTTTCATAGCGCGGCTCGAGCACTCAGTGCACTATCAACGAACGTGGGGGAAATTAGTTCGTTAGAAATGTAAGAGGGATATTTACATAACAAGATTTGCACTTTGTAAACTGTCCACTTCAAAAGACAAGCACCGGTTTATCTTATTTCCGTCGAGTGTGGGTCCGGCGTAGTCCACATCCTCTAGGTCCAATCACAATCTGTCGGTCGTGCTACTCTGAGGACAGTCTAATTAAGTTCACGTCAATGCTTCTCAAGCAGGACGGCACAGCCCAAGCGCGTGAGGATGTTTGATTTACTGGTGCTGGCTAGTGTGATGCAGTCAGTGCCAAAATATCTGAAGGCTGAATTAAATTAGCTATCCGTAGGCGCTTTACAATCCAGCGAACGGGGTTTTTCTCCGTGGATCGGATTCACCTTGGGACGACGGCTGGTTGATGGCATTGTGCTGCCCGCACTGCACCGTTGCTGTTATGCTGTTGGTTCGACTCACGCTGAGTGGCTTCCGATAAGCTCATGGTAGTTTCACGTTTGTTGTTCTGTAGCCCTTGTGTGTTTGCTTTTGACTGAGTATGTGCGAAACTGTGATGGTCCAGTAAATTAAAAGTCATTAGCAGCTCCCCCTGATAATGGGTACAGGTATTCATGGAGTAGAATCTGGATGATCGGAAGCTGGAGCAGGATTTTGCTCTGATATTTTAATTTAGGTGCTAAACATAGCTTATCATCCACCTGTGGGAGCTGTTATTCACGTTCAAATTCTGCTATCCGACCTTGTAGGTACCGTAATCCGAGGGCAAATTGATTTCCAAAGATTTTCAAAGAAATTCCCTACATTTAGGTGCACCTGTGCATTTCAATAAGGTACACCGGGGCAAGTTAAAACGCGTGGGGAAATTGAACCGGTACCCGTACCTCTAAGCGGAAGTAAATTTTCACTGTCATTTTTTTTCAGAGGCATTGTGTGGTACCGAAAACTACTAGATTTGAAATAATCTCAGTGATTATTTACTTCCGGTAAGAGATACCCTACCGTTTGAGGTGAAAGTGGATGGGTTCAGAATGACTCACTTCGTCGATTTTTTACAAAATAATGCAACGCTCAATCGATAAAAAAAAACTCTTCCGTGCAAAATTAGAGAATTAAATTTTATATCTCTAGCGATTTTTACAAGATTGATTTATTGTACATATTTTCTGAAAACTATTTTCTAAGTTCAATTTTTGGATCACAATCGAACCACAAACATAGTGGTCGCCAACTTTGCTCATCAATTACACAAGGATTTTGTATGAAAGGTCAACTGCTCGAATTAAATGGTTAATTAGCAAGAAAAACCACCAGTATGATCAAGCTCGCGCGTGACGTTTTTCGTTAGCAATAATTGATGAAGATTGTAAAATATCTTTTGGTATTTCAATTCGAAATGTTCTGCGAAAACGATCGATAATTGAAAATTGATGTAATAACTTCCCTGATTTCCAAGAATTGAAATGGCTTAGCTTCTCTGAACTTCGGCAGGACTTCTCTGAACTTCATCAAGACTTCCCTGATTTCCAAGAATTGAAATGGCAGATCTTCCCTGAACTTCAACTGAACTTCCCTGAACTTCAGCAATACTTCCCTGAACAGGACTTTCCTGAACTGCGGCAATACTTCCCTGAACTTCGACCGAACTTCCCTGACGTTCGGCAAAACTTCCTAGAACTTCGGCAGAACATCCCTGAACTTTGGTAGGCCTTCCCTGGACGTCGGCTGGACTTCTCTAAACTTTGGCAGGACTTCCCTGATTCCCTGAATTTAAATGACAGAGCTTCTCTGAACTTCGACGGGAATTCCCTGAACGTCGGAAATACTTTCTTGAACTACGGCACGCCTTCTCTGAACTTCAGCAAGGCTTCCCTGAAGTTAAGCAGGACTTCCCTGAAGTTAAGCAGGACTTCCCGGACCTTCGGCAATACTTCCCTGAACTTCAACAGGACTTCCCTGAACGTTGACTGGACTTCTCTGAACTTCATCAGTACTTCCCTGATTTCCAAGAATTGAAATGGCAGAACTTCTCTGATTTCCAAAAATTGATATGGTAAAACATCTCTGATCTTCGACAGGACTTCCCTGAACTTCGGAAATACTTCCTTGAACTTCGGCAGGCCTTCTCTTAACTTCAGCAGGACTTCCCTGAAGTTGAACAGGATTTCCCGGACCTTCGACAGGCCTTCCCTGAACTTTGGCAGGACTTTTTTGAACTTCATCAGGACAACCCTGATTTCCAAGAATTGAAATGGCAGGACTTCCCTGAACTTTGGCAGGCCTTCCCTGAATTACGGCAGGACTTCCCTGAACTTCAGCAGGACTTCTCTGAACTTCATCAGAACAACCCTGATTTCCAAGAATTTATATGGCAGGACTTCCCGGACCTTTGGCAGGCCTTCCCTGAATTACGGCAAGACTTCCCTGAACTTCGGCAGGACTTCGTTGAACTACAGCAGGACCTCCCTGAACTTTGGCAGGACTTTCTTGAACTTTGGAAGGCCTTCCCTGAACTACGCTAAGACCTCCCTGAACTTCAGTACGACTTTCCTGTCCTTGGAGTCTTGGAATTGAAGTTGTCATTTCAGAAATAGAATTAATATAACTACACAATAATATTGTATTTGCCAAAAATTCAATATTTTTCCATTTTGCGAAATTGCAATGCTTGTTTGTATTGATGCATTTTGAATTTGGGTGTGGTTCGAACGAGTATGGAGTCAGTATCAACGGAAAAGCCTTAACTTTCACCTTAATAAGTAGTGCTATAAGCGGTCACCGAAGTCGACGCATCATTCTGGCATTCCTTTGCTTCCGACACTTGCAAAATATGCTATCAAAATACAGTACCAAACTAAAATGTCATATAACAGTATATGTCGCCGAAAGACCGTCTTGTATTGATGTATTTTATGCCGTTTTAGTTTGGTGAACCAGGTTCGAAACTGGGTTAGTTTCTTCTAACTATCACTCGCGCGGTGAACTGGGTAAATTGAAATGTTGTTTACATTTATGAATTCATGAATTCGATTTTCATTCTAATTGCATGAATGGTAAGATACAAGCTTTATAAGCCATCATGACTGCAAGGAATCGGCTACAATCTGAAGGATTTGGGACAATGGAAATCGACTGATCTGCGAAGAAATTTCTGTAAAAATGTATACTTCTAAATTATAATAAGCGAAGTTAAAAAAACGGAGATTTAGAATCATGTTCATGATTGGACCACATTTACGGGTGTTTGGATCTTCTGGAGACTACTTATCTTGGAGTAATCGGTGTCTCATATGGTTCATACGGCATATGGCCATAGAGGTAACTCTAAGACTAGAAGGTCCCGAAATACCGTGCTCAACTTTTTGGTTCAGCTCTGGTACTCTCTTAGGTCCCAAGCTAATCGATTCACGCCTCAAAAATCCACTAACCCCTCATGTTATCTGTCAAACTTTCATAGCGAATCAAAACAAACATTGTGTAGTAGTAGAATTTCGACCAGAATGGGGTACGATGATCGTTTGCTTGGGACCAATAGGCTAGTCAAGTAGTGAGCCAATTTAAAATCGTTAGTTTCGTATTGATTGTTGATATGGCGCAGCATTATATTATCATAATATGGATCAAAAGTATATATTTTCACAAAAATTTCTTTGCAGTACAGCCGATTTCCATTCTCCCGGACCCACTCCGGATTGTAGTTGATATTTTCTGATACGTACCACAAAAAAAAACTCAACATTTGAGCTTTGGCGGAGATTTCCTTTCGTCCACCTTTTTCCTTTACTCTGTAAAATTCGGATCCTTCGTATTTCTGGGTTAGCAACACACCAAAAAATTATGATTATTAAATGAGACGTAATCGAAAAACGGACTTAATATTGCATGACGTAATTATAAAATTAACTTAATTTTACGTTTCAAAAGACGCACACAAAATTAGCGGTCATATCAGTACTAACATTTGAAAACGGCACAAAAGCCATTTGTAAACAAATGGTTTGTGGGCCCTTTACTCGCTACCCGAAGAACGCCCACGCAAACCAACAGCATCGTAAGGAAGGGGAAAATTTCCCCTACCCGATGTTGCTGTTGTGTCGCGTGGGTGTACTTCAAGTAGTGAGTAAAGGGCCCACAAACCATTTGTTTACAAATGGCTTTTGTGCCGTTTTCAAATGTTAGCACTGATATTATAGCAACTTTCCATCATAAACCTCACAATATTACTTCATGACATATAATTTTACATGCGTGTACTCAAAATTATGCGGGCACACTTTTTTTTCGGTGTGGGATGACTTAAAATTACACGAACGAACGCTGGGCCAACGCAAGCGAAAACTTCAACGTCGTCGGCCGTGAGTGGTTCGTTTATGTGAAAAATTGTGTTAAAGTGTAAAATGTGTGATGTGGCTACCGAAAATAATGATTTTTATATTAAGCATGTTCGGTTGCATAAAAATAATAAACATTTTGAGTGTCCCATTGAACAATGCACGGTGGTTTTCAAGTCATTTGCGGCATACAAGATGCACCTCCGTCAGCGCCATGTTGGTCGAAAAAAAGACGTACAGATGGAATGTCCGGATTTGTCATGCAGTTTTGAATGTTTGGAATTCAAATTAATGACAAAACACGTCATGCGGCATATTTCAGAGCGACATCCGGAATTTTGTCCGCTGAAATGTCGAACCGGTAAACCATTCGTCACAACCAACAGTTTAAAAATACATAATATGTATTATCACCGGAGGATTGCAATGCAGAAAGATCTTCCAAAAGTTCAACTCCCTCTGGTGCAGGAAGCATATCCTGAAATCAGTGCTGACGATCCGGTTCCGGAATCGTCATCAAGTGCAAAATAACTTGGTGGAAAAATTAATTGAAGTGCGAAAAAGCATGGAAATGGTGTTCGGTACATTGTTTCTAAAACTAATTTCGAAAAACCAAGTCACCGGATGTCGTGATCCAATAAATAGTGGAAGCTCTATAAAAGATCATTGGTTACAGAACTTAATATTAAATTCCATATTTTTTATATACCGGTGTTTTCCATTTTGGAATATTTTTCATAACATTAGTTTACATGAGTTGATTTATAATGTAAATGTAATGTTAGCAAGAACTCGACTAATAAAAACTTCAACATTCTAAAGCTAAAGTATGTTTATTCAAAAAATAGTTTGACACCTTAATTCTGTGGTTATTTTGTGTGTGTATTTGAATATCTGAAGTCCCTTTTACTGTTTGTCTTAATTTTTATTTTAGGACTACTGAATTCAAGCGCAACATGTTAAAAAGTCAATCAACCATACGTAAACAATGACAATGAATGTCGATTTTTCACGGATTAAAACTAATTCAGGCAAGCCGACATCAGCATCTGGTAAACGAAATTTACTTTACCAGATCCTGCTGTCGATTTTTCTGAATGAGTTTTAATCCACGAATCATGGACGTTCAAAGTCATTGTTCACAATTTATTCCTTGCATCTTTTCACAGGTTGTGCAGGAATTCGAAATTGCGGATTTGGTTAAATCTGTAATGTAAATCCCTTTTCCTATAGCCATTAGACGGAACATTCCGTAGGCATCTGAAAAATACGTCTCATTATAATTTTACATGTCAACAAACTTGAACGCGTAAAATTACAATTTTGCTTCATTTTACGACATGTAAAAATACTAACGGACGTAATTGTATGTCATTTGAGTCGCTTACATGTGTCGGTTTTAGGAGACTTAAAATTACATGAAGTTTTCGAAGTGTGAACTCTGCAGTACTCCTGTAGACGCGAAAATTACAGCGGAACTGCAATATAAGCTGATTTAATTCGATTTGGTTTTCATTAATTTCCTACCTCTTCCTCCGTATACTTGTCCACGGCTTCCGAAATGAAATCCGCAATCCTCCTTTTGTTTACATGAATTTTTATTTCACCATCGTGTAAGATACCGGCCAATGTATCCGCGAATTCGAAATGGAGCTTCATTGGGTTCTGAGATGATTTTGAGCTTCACTGGTTTAGTTTTGTGTAAAAATGGTACGTTAAAAAAATCAGTTCAGACATGAAAAAGTTTTTGTAAGAAAAACTTTTTTCCTTAAAAGTGTCCATCTCGCGATGTATTGACGGTTGGTAGTAAACATAATAACCTATCTTGAGGCAAAGTTTCATCCAAATCAAACATGGCCATTTTTTTAAATCGACTTTAAATTTTAAAAATCATTTTTTTTCAGTGTAGGTCTCAAATGTTTTTTTTTTCGATAACTTGGACGATTTCCTAAAAGTCATCCATATAACACATTTTTGTAGGAGTTGTCATTTTTCCATAATATTTTTTTTTTAATCGGCAGAAAAAGTTTGGCCCTTCTTAAATGTTAGTCTAGATAAATTTTGGAAAAACTAAGTATGCAAAGTGGCATATTTAGTCAAGGTCCACACATCCAGAAAGTTTCATTGAAATCTGAGAGGGTGCTGCCAGTTCCGAATACGATTTGGCGCGAAATGCGTCTTGAGTTGCTGGGGCTTTCAGAGCTGCTCGAAGAAAAGCATGCACAAAGTGCTTCCGCAAATATATTATCCATTTCTTTTTAAATTTCCTTTTACCGCCTTGAAAACAAAATTCAATCACAAACTTGTTTTATTTCCACAAGACTGTTGTTTTTATCCAAACACAACACTGATTCTGTTGTTGTTTACCTTTTTGACATTTCGCCCATACCTTAAATTTTGAATGTATGCGTGAAACTGATGAACCTTGAAAAAAAAAATCGGCTTTGAACCAAGTCGTTTTCCAGGTTGCTTGGTGGCGCAGCTAGGTAGGTAACTGGCGTTCAAACCTAAGAGAAGAGGTGACAATTGGCTTCTTCCTCTTTTATTTCTATCTCTATCTCTATCTTTATCTTACGCACATGAAATCGACCAATCAGGAGCTGGTTCACGTTTGACAGAAAATTGGTTCATTTTCGCCCTCGTATTGTCACCTCTTCTCTTAGGTTCAAACTATCGGTTTGACAGCTCTTAGTTTGCAACCCAGGTGAGGGTTCGCTTCAAACTAAAACGGTACATAATAAGAGCTGCTAACGTTGTGCTTGTGGGAATTTTGAAAATAGCAAGCAATGAGGTCCAAGTAATTACGTTTATGCTCAGAAATGGTTTAATTTACTCAAAACTGAGGAATTAGGACGAAAACATACATTGTCATATGATAGTAATTTGATTTTTTTCTTTTTGCTCGAATGTCGTTTGTGTTGTGTGAGAGAGACGACGGTATAGAATGACTGTACGAAAACAAAAAGACTGTCGCGCACGAAGCGAGCGAAAACGTCAACCATTTCAACCTCTGGTTCTGCATGATTACTTATCCATGATAAGTAACCATGCAGAACGTCCGGAGATAAACCATCGTCTGGGTGAAAATCTTATTAATAACGTATGCATTAAAAAAATGAACTAATTTCTTCTTCTGGGTGAATGCCTGCTGCTCAGAAACGTTTGGCCTCGACTGACGCTTCCACATAACAATAATGGCCATCTTGACCCTGTACTTCTTCACCGTTTGGCCGGTTGTTTCTACCCTTTGGTCCAAGAAGCGGAACGATGAAGCCACCTTATCCTTGGTCTTCCGCTTCAGCTTCTGCTGCACTTTACGGTCGCGCAGCACCCAGGCGTCCATTCGACGCTCTCGCCTTTCTTCGGGAGAGGATGTTGTAAATGTCAGATCGGTTATATCCGGCGGACACGAAGTGCCTCACGATGTCCAACTTCTTCGCTCCGGGGTGGAGCTGACAGTACGAACAAACCTTCAACCGTAGTTGCTTGACTGTTTTCGCCATGGCTGCTGCAAATCAACTGATAACGCTGTCAATTTTTTTGTACACAACAGGGTTGCTATGATTGGCGATGCATAGGTGCATTCTCCTCCAATCGCATGAAAAATCGCTAAAATCAGTCAATTTTTGTTAATGCATTCGTTAAAGACAACCTACCAAACAACCATGTAGAACGATAGAGCTCTCATAGCTGCAGATTTTAATATATCTAGTTCATCCATGTACATATAGCGGCGCCGGTTGTGTAGTGGTAAGCGCGATTACCTCTCACCCCAGCAGGCGTGGGTTCAATCCCAGTCGGCGCCGCCGGGATGTTCTGAGGCATAATATCTCTGATCACGCCTTTCTCGGTTCATGAGTTTATGAGTCCTCGGATGAGTCGATAGGTAGGGTCCAGGTGTGGGAGCTGCCTCCCTGGCGTCGGTAGCATTGGTGCTCAGCACGGAAAACAAGATAGACGGAAAACAAATCAGAGGAAAAAAAAAATACTTATTTATATTAATTTATTCCAATATTTACGTTAATAAGTAACTAATTTGCCCCCGGCTTACGGTACTAATATGAAACTGCATGTGCTGTGATCGCATGATGGTTTACGAGGGTGAGAATATCGCTTCGAGCAGCGTCTATGGGACAAGATAATGGTCTAATCCACGTGTGCCTAATAAACGAGACGATACAATGGCTGTCGATGCACTGCTACATAATAAAGTGTTGCTGCAGTGTGATGTAAAAGCTCATCGGCTCATTGAGTGACTCAACTAACGCGTTGCAACGGCATGTAGGCAGCATATTGTTACAATATAGATAGACAGATTTAATAAACTTGCAGACCGCGTGAAGATAAGAAGATGGAAGGGCTTTGTTTGTTTACCAGTTGATCACTTGTGGGTAAACAAATTAGTAATTAGAAGATTTTTTTCAAAATATTGTTCCACGACAACGATCGAGTGGTAGGAAACGTCATTTTAAACTGCTCCAGTGATGAAATGTTGTTCTACTCTATAAAAAAAATTCTTGAAACAAAAATCCATCGAATTAAAAATAATGTGTACATAGACTCTAGATTTTAACATCATTACACGTAATTCAAACATTTAAATATATTTTTTTAGACATTTTAGCGCATGATTGGATCAACCTTGTTTACGTGGTATATATCAGAGAACTTCGAGGCACTCCCGTTAAATTTAGAAAAATTTCAGGTACTTATTGGAAGTTCTGGGGAACTCCTGGGAACTAATTCAGGGAACTCCTGAAAATATCAGGGAAGTTCAGAGCTTTTAAGTTCACCTTTGAAAACTTCAGCGATGTTTCAAAAACTTTAGGAAAATCCGTAACATTCAGAGATCGTTCAAAAATTTCAGAAATGTTCCAAGAATTACAGGAAAGTTTGGAAAATTGAGGAAGTTTATAGATCCATAAGGGTAAATTCTGTAATATCCATAAGCAGAGATCGTAATTTTTGCCTTCTTGAGAAGAGAAACGTAATTTTCCATCTGCTAGAAGAAATAGATGAGAATGTGAGAAGCGAGAGATTATTATACGCTCCTAGCAGTTTTCGCGAGAAAAAGCAACAGCGATTTCTTTCTTTTTTTGACAGCATGAGCTGCATGAGATTTCATAAATACAAATTCGATATCGTACGGATGCACCAAACTTCACCTCCCTATCAAATTTAGCTTTCCAAATAAGTTGTTGAACAATTGAAACCACTAGAAAAATAATCCTAGTTGAAAACGGTTTCTTGTTGATTTTAAGCACACTCTTTCGGCAATCAATCTGTTGATAACAAATCATTGGATAGAGTAAATTCAACTGCAAAACGCTTGCCAAATCATGGCCTTCTTCGTGAACTTGTCGGCAAACACGAACTTGAATCTTCTTGGCACATCCCCACGTCCAGTCTCGATGTAAAACTTTTGGCAGGGAAGCTGCTTGAAATCGAGTTTGACGTATGTTTCGTCATCGATCATAGTGCAGCCCTTGTGTTTCGTCACAGTCGTACAAGAGCCTTGCACGCTTTTTGGCCATGAAATTCTGCTTCATGCGCCGGTTCGAATGTTTACTGGCTTTGTACGACTTGTATCTTTCCCTGGCAAGGATGTTCCGCACCGTTTGAAAGCTGGCCACATCTCGGATTGAAAGACCGGGATTGGCTTTAACGTACATCAACACCTTGCTGCGCAGCTGACGATCCTTGGTTCCATTTTTTTTCGTAGGTCCGCTGATTCCTTTCCTCATTCAGGGTTTCTTTGTAGGTTTTGAGCACTCGACGATCTGTTGTTTTCGGCATCTTCAGCATTTTAGCCAGCTTGGAACCGAACCACTCCGGATTTTCCAGGTGTTTGTGCACAATATTTTTGCTTCTTTCGAGTTCCATTTGACGTTACTTCTGAACGCGATAGACTAGTTTGATCAAACTTGCACTAGTTGTTCTCTATTCGCCTTGACACCAGTGATTTTTGACAGCTCATATGTGTGAAGCGTGACGTAAACAAACCGCGCATAAAGTAATAGGTTTTTGGCAGAGCTTTTGAAATTTTTTGAACTTTTATTGAAATAAATGGTAAGTATTATGTGTTAGAGTAACATCTCTAGATGATTTTTTATTAATCGGCATCAAATTTTGTGTATTGCTTTTGCTTTATTTTTCTATTTTTCCAAGTGATGTTTTCTGAAATAAACAAAAATGCTCAACGTTTTTCACAAATTTATGAAAAAAAATATCTGTACTTGATTGAAAATACGGTTTCAAAGTATTGCTAGAAGATGTGTTCATAACATGTTAGTGGAATTCACTTCGAGAAGTTTATTCCAGTCAAGTAAAATAATGATTTTAAAACAATATTTTTAGGCTCTACCTGACGATCTCCAGTCCGAAATTCGCGTACAAGTGCAGCTTTTTGATATGTTGCACTATGCTTCCGGAGGCAGCAGATTGATCGTCGAGGGAGAAAGAGTTTGCAGGGCTAATCATTTGCTGCTGGTAGGTTTTCAGACTGTGTACGACGATGGATTACAACTGAATGCATCGTGCCTGAAGTCATCGTCGCCAAGCTCGGAGCCTCACAAAATCTACATTCGTACTAGATGTTCATTCGAAAATTGGACCTTCCAGTGCTCGTGCAAAGCTGGCTTAGGTAAATGCAAGCATGTAATGGCCGTTCTAAATCATCTATTCATGTAAGATAAAATATGTTACTATTCCAAACATTTATTAACAATTTTATGTTTGTAGGCATCCTTCCATCCCTATTCTGACTGTTACAGATTTGCAACAGAAGTTGGGAAAGGTAGCGTTGAAGGTGGCAGGAGATATGTACAAGGCCACAAGGATTAGTGAGTTTTGTCGTAAAACTCGAAACAGTTCTGGAAAGGAACCTGAAACCCCAGGAGATCCAAACAAAGTGCATCTCGAAATACAATTAAAAGAAGATGAAGCGGCTTCAATTTTGGATTCTTTTTTACAAAGTTTGTCAAATTATACAGCATAAAATTAAATTTTTCCATAGATACTTTTTATAGAGTTTCCTGATAGCAGTCCATGCTACGAACTAAATGGCAGACCTAGGCCTCAAGAGAATATTGAGAACTCGATTAGGGATGAAACTATGAACGTTAGTTTGTTAGATGAGTTCTTAGATCTTCAGGATACCGATGCTTCAATTTTAACTAAATTTTTGAAGGCAACTTTCTGCAGTGAATGGCATACTCCAACCAACATTGAACATTTGTATTTTATTGATTCATTGGATGCACACCTCAGCATCTTCTATGAGCTTCAAGTTCGTGTGTCAGAGAGTGAATCCATTCAAATTTGTTTGAATACAATAGATCAACGTATTTCCCCAGTTTGAATGACCGAAAGAACACGTCGGATTACAGCTTCTAACGCATATTCTCTGTAAACGTACTATTCATCAAATACCGAAAAGCTGAAGAATTGGAGAAAAAAAAAATTATCAACATGGTTGTGCCAAAAGAAATACACACATTTGCCATTGATCATGGTATCCGTTGTGAACCATTGGCTATAAATGCTTACATGCGAGATTTTAAAAAGATTGTGACTAAATGTGGATTCACAATCCCACCACATATTCCCTGGCTTGGATGCTCCCCTGATGGGATTATAATCGATGAAACGAAGGTCATTGAGGTTAAATGTCCAGTGGTTGGAAATACCCTTTCTCTCAATGAAACCTTAGAAAAATTGAAGTACCTAACAAAGAATGAAATGTAGCTCGGCGGATTTTATAATTTACTTTGAGTTTGAAGACAAGCGTTATGTTCAGACGATTCACTATGATGAAGAATATCTACAACCAATTATTTGTTTTCTTAAAGAAGTTTACTTCAATGCCTTCTTAAAAATATTGTATACGTCACATAATACATCTCTTGGAGTACACTTTATGTACATAGTTGTTATTTTATAAAAAGAGAAACAAAACAACCATTTTTTGAATATGCTGAAACCTTTATTCAATACTTTTCTAAAATCTTTCATTTGAGAGGATTGGCTTGGAAATATTAGCAACTGCACAAGCAATGATCATGACATCATCCAAAATAGGCAAGAAATTTGTATCAATTTTGTCGATTAGAATATCAAATTGCTTGATCCGCTGAATTGCTCGCTCTACATGTACTCTTGCTGCTGCTATCGATATGTTATCTGTAGCATCATGTCTACTCAGTTGTGTTTTTGGGGAGGTTAAAAACGGTGGCCTTACTAATTCCTCTGCTCCTGCACTCATCGTCAATCAAAAATCCTTTGTCAGTCATGACTGCTTCACCTACATTTAACTTTTCCAAAATTCCTTCCTGAATAACTACTTGTTTGTCGGAAGCCTTTCCTCCGTACCCACGACTAATGAAAGAGATAGTACCGCCAGGTGTGACTAAAAAAAAAATTAGTTGTGGTTAAATTTGTTTCAAATACACTACATTTTAAAACAGCGTTTGTTTACGTTTTCTCACACACGCGTGAAACTAAAACAGATGTCGCCACCGTACTGTTGTCAAGGCGAATAGAAGTGTAAAGAAACCACTGTCAAAGATTTTCGATTACCAACACTAGAAGCGTACTAGCGCCGCGCGAGGGGCGTACCAATTTACTTTTAGTCAGCATTTACCATTGACCGAGGAGCTCATAGTGTGGGGCTTCAACATGAAAATCAAGCAAGTCGATAGCAATTCAACTTGGGTCCAAGTCAAACGATCTGCAAGAAGCCGTTTAGGATGGGAGACTTTCACTTTCACGCATTTTTTAAATAACTCTTTTGAACAGCTCAATATCAAATATATTCAATGACAATTTTATTCACTCCTACTCTCTATCACGAATTAGTCAGGTATGGGGTACATTTGTTTAAACCAATAACGTATTCAATTCTCTCGGTACGTTTCGACTAGAGTATTTTCGATATGTTTAAATTAATGGGTTAGTAAGTCTTCTTGCCACGCAGTGGGCATCCTTTTCGGATGCAAAGGGTTAAAAGTACAAATTAAAATATATCTTATATTTAGTTTATTTCAAAATGTATGAGCCAATAGTAAAATCATTATATTTTACAGAAAAGCGGATTTAACGGTATAGATTTATTATATTCCTCAGTTTTCTTCTTCTAATTCTTAAAGCAATTCAATCCTTGTCTTGATCCAATGACTTTGCCAGTGCTTTTTGAACGAGGTCCTGGTTTGATCTTATTTTGAGAACATTCTCAGGGTTAGTTCCAATGATGCAGTTTCTGACCTTAGTGAAAACTAGATTGAATTGACTGAAATCTCGCTCTACACTACATTCTGTAACCGCTGCTCCCAGTATTACAATCAACAGTTTCCAAATGTCTGGATCATCATTGCGTTGTTAAGTCCAGAAATCAATAATTTTGACAATCCTCTGAGAAAGGAAGTCATTCAGGCTGAACAGACTAGTAGACGTGGTCGCTGCGTTTTCATTTGAAAAAGAGGTTGGTTGTGGACAAGCCACTGGTTCCTCAATGGGCTGGATGGAATTGGTAGTGAGCTTTTTAAAAATATTTACGAGAAAGCTCTGAAAATTTAATATTCATTAGTAAAATTAAAACCTTATTAAAAATATTGCTTACAATAATGCTTTACTTCCGCTGTTATGACACATGCTTGACGCATTGTTGCCTCACCGCTCTGTTTCTGACGCTTGCTCGGCGATCTATTATCAAAGCAACCAACTTTGAAGACAAACGTTGCTGACCGAAGGGATATGGAGACAACGTACAAGATATCTGAAGGGCGAAGCGTCTTTATAAAATTCAAGTGCAAAGCAGTAATGAAAAAGCGTTGGTGAAAAACCCAACGAAGCACACTTTCCATTATTCCAATGGAAAGTAGTGGATGTGTCGATGTCAGCTGCGGGGGGCAACATTCGATACGTGCGTGTGTTTGATCTGCCGCCAGCAGTAACAAATTTGGATTTACCACGACTGATGGAGAAATTTGGAAAAAAAAATAATCGATTAGAGCGCGAGAAGTGTCCAGCAAATCTTGGGTTGGGTCATCTGTTTACTGGTGTCCGTGGAATTCACATGGACGTCAATAAGGATATCCCATCAATTCTTCGATTTGCCAATCGGAAAGCGAGGATCTTTTATGAGCAATTGAAACTGACTTGCTACTTGTGCCAATCGGATGGCCACCTGAAAGCAGCTTGCCCGATGAAAAAAGCGCGTCTGGGCAAGAACACAATCGAACAACAACAATCCAGCAGTAATTTGTGTGCCGTTGTAGTTAATTCTGCTTCGTCACACGAAAACAAGTCCGAAAAGAACCTGTTATTGAGGTGTTAGAGGATGGAAAAGAAGAAGAAATAATCGCAGACACGGATCTCGATAAGCAATCGCACAAGTGGCAATATCAACAACAAAAGCAAACGGTGCTCCACTATAAAAAAGCCACATAGATACGGAAACTGAACCGAGTACGTTCAGCTACATACGAAGCAAATGAAAGAGTAGCAGAGGATACAGCAGTCTACTAATGAGATTCACCTCTTTCGGGCAGCAATTCCAATTAATTTGTAACAAGTTGTATATTTGTTATTTAGTATTTTTGCTTCGTAGAGTATTTTAGGAAAAATAAATTAACTAGAAAAAAAGCTTCCACGTAATCTTCAATTAGAGAAAGAGTAAAAAACATCCATATTATATACATACTTAAACATTGCTTGATAATAACAAGCTGACAGTTGAATATTACCCACATACTCTACCCACTCCCACACAACACTAACACCATTAAGTTACTCGATACTGTCCTCATATTCCTCTTCTGACACTGTTTTCTTTTCCATTAAGGATGACATCTTCACCATATTCTTACCGTTATATATGGTAATGTTCTGAATTCCCCTTGAATTCTTCTCAGTACTAGCTTCGAACGCAAATTAGGGCTCCCTTGAATAACTAAAGGTTTGTAGTCATAGCTTAATTGGACTTCTAGGCGTTTAACGCTTCTGTAGCAAGTCTTTTTTTTTGGCTCTCAATTAAGTGGTCTAGATGCAAAGTAATTAATTTAAAGCTTTCTATGCCAACCAATGCATCTGAATTATAACAAGCACAGTAATACTCTATGCCCAGGGAAGTTGAGAAAATTTCCAACCTGGGAATGGAACATACTGAGTTCTTAAGGTGATACGATTCAGCGCCCACAAATCATAGGCACTTTCACTGCCACTTCGCGTTTTCTAGGGAGTTAATCTCTGGAACTATTGCGATTTCAGGCACTAAATTGTCATCACAGTTTTGTTATTGTATATTTTCCGGTAGAAGATAATGGACTCCTGGAAAAAGCGAAGTGGAACCAGAGCCCGGGGTTCTGGATCGTATCACCTTAAAACAATATCTATGTTCTGCCTCCCGCTTTTCATTAGTCCGCCAAAAGATCCCTTCAGACCTATCGCATTTGTCATAGTGGTCTTTGGTTTGATCCCGTTAAAAAAATATGGGACTTTGAACAGTTATCTGAAATCTATGACTTGGAAAATTGGTAACTACACTGCAATGCTCATTTCTGTATGTCAAACTTTGTAAACATATCAAACAGAAATGAATAAATAGTGTATTACTGAATTATAAGTGGGGATGGCTGGCATTCACTAGCCCGAGAATACCCTCCAGATGCTAGCCTCTTTACCCACCATACATCAGTACACACTTATCGAGTCAGTAATTTTTACCGAGTTTTTGAATTGCGGAACTCTTAGGTAAAATTTAAAAAATCTGTGAAAAATTCAAAGTTGAGAAAATGTGTAACGAAAATTTACAGACTTACTTCTGTTAGCCCCGTGTAATGATGAAAAATAAATTTTGTCGATTTTATCCAATCTTTACGAACCATCCCTCTCCAAAGGGGGAGTTTTGTAAAAAGAGATGATAAAACCGATTTGTACCTTCCTAAAAAGTTGTCCTAGATCGCTACTTACTCTCTATATGCAATTTTCACACTGCCGTACTCTAACCGGAACTATCAATTCTATACTTTCATCTCCTCATCTATCGTATAAAAATTATCACTTTAGTCTGTTATTGGAAATTAGCATCTTCAACTATGTAAATCGTTGACTTCACGCAGAAGTAATAGCACAGACAAACAGACGTAATACTCACAATCACATTCATCGCAAATAATCTTTTAGTTGGGAATGTTCTTGCATTTGTCATGGTGGCGCCACTGAAGCATTGAGCAAGCCACTACTTTTCGAAAATCCCTTTTCTCTTTTGTCAGATGACGAGACTGACTCTGACTTGGCTGCCCAACTAACAATTTTAGCTGCAGACTAGCTTACACAGCCGAAAATTGCCTTATGCAGCTAATTTTTGTCTGTATAAGCTGATCTGCAGCTAAAATTGTTTGTTGGGTGAGGAGGGAACTTCTTTCCGTTTTTCTGCATGGAAACGAAAACGCATCCGTTCGCGGAAAGTTGAGAATGAAGAACCCCAAATCAGCTTGCCCAAATCAAGGAGTGGTAGAAAAAAAGAAGTTTCAACTCCTCCTGGTTTCCGCAGAATTGACTATAACCAGAATTTTCCATCTCTCCCAGGGACATCAAAGACCCCTGATGGCCCATTTTTAAGAACAGAAGCCCCTTCTTCATTTGGGTTGTTGTCATTTGATAAAATTGTGGACGATATTCTCAAGTACCTCAATATTTCTGATCCTCTCAAAAGCATTGTTCTGGCAATGCTTCCTTCTGTGAAGACCCCCTTGAAGCAATTGACATTGAAGTGGCCCCTCATTGCAGCAATCATTTCCTTCGATGGATAATTTTCCAAACGAGGTCGGGGATTTGATCACTATTCTATAGTGGAATTGTCGAAGTCTCATTCCTAAATTAGATTCTTTTAATCCTAAATAGAGATAATAATAATAGATTCTTTTAAGTTTTTAGTTCACAACAATGATTGTGATGCATTTGCTGTTTGTGAAACTTGGCTCTCTTCAGATATCGATCTTCCTTTTTATGATTTTAACATTATTCGACTGGATCGTGAGGATTCGCGTGGATGAGGGGTATTTTTGGGGATCAAAAAGTGCCATTCCTTGTATAGAGTGAATCTTCCACAATTTCCAAGTATTGAAGTTGTCGCATGTCAGGCTATTATTAAAGGTAAGAGCCTTTGTATTGCTTCTGTTTATATTCCTCCTAGAGCCGTTGTTAATCGAAAACAACTTTCAGATATATGTTCCGTACTTCCTGCTCCACGGTTGATTATGGGAGATTTTAATTCCCACGGTACAGGCTGGGGGGAACTGTATGATGATAACCGTTCTATTATGATGGAGAAGTAACACGTCTGGCTGGTCCATCCTCAAATGGAAGTAAATTAGACCTCACACTTTGCTCTAACTCATTATCGTTGGATTGCACGTGGAATGTGATCCAAGATCCCCACGGTAGTGATCACTTGCCGATCAAAGTTTCAGTTGCCAGTGGGTTCAATCCGTCGGAACCCGTTAACGTCACGTACGGTCTTACCCATAATATCGATTGGACAAAGTTCAAGGATGTGATAGAAGATGCCCTAACGTCGGTAGAAGGGCTTCCACCGTTGGAGGAATATAACTTCCTCTCCAATCTGATCTTGGACAGCACGCTTCAAGCTCAAACTCGGCCGGTTCCATGAACGTCTTTCCGTAGGAAACCTCCTTCCCCTTGCTGGGACCTGCAATGCACTGAGGTTTATCGAAAAAAGTCCGACGCGTTTAAGCTTTTCCGGAAACGTGGAACACCCGTACATTTCGAAGCGTACTCTGCTCTTGAACGCGAACTCAAGAGCCTCATCAAAGCCAAGAAACGCGGATACTGGCGGCAATTTGTGGACGGATTATCGCGCGAAACGTCGATGAATACGCTTTGGAATGCGGCGCGAAGGATGCGTAACCGGTCTTCGAACAACGAGAGCGAGGAGTACTCGGCTCGTTGGATTCTCAAGTTCACGCGAAAAGTATGCCCTGATTCTGTGCCGGCATAGATGATTCCTCGCGAAACGACGAATTCGGTAGACGAGATCAGCCAGTCTTTTTCAATGCTGGAACTCTCACTCGCGCTCCTTTCGTGTGGCAATTCGACTCCGGGGGTTGATAGAATCAAGTTCAACTTGTTGAAGAACCTCCCAGACGTCGCTAAGAGGCGCATATTGAACTTGTTTGGTCAGTTCCTGGAGCTTAATATTGTTCCGGATGATTGGAGGCGGGTGAGAGTTATAGCCAATAAAAAGCCTGGAAAACCCGCGTCAGATCACAACTCGTATCGTCCCATTGCGATGTTATCGTGTATTCGAAAATTGTTGGAGAAAATGATCCTTTTTCGCTTGGACGAATGGGTTGAGACGAACCACCTACTCTCAAATACTCAATTTGGTTTCCGTAGGGGCAAGGAAACGAACGACTGTCTCGCGTTGCTGTCCACAGAAATTCAGTTGGCTTTTGCTGAAAAAGAGCAAATGGCTTCTGTCTTCTTGGATATTAAAGGGGCTTTTGATTCAGTACCGGTTGAAGTCCTTTCAGACAAACTCCACGCTTGAGGCCTTTCTCCATTAATTCATAACTTTTTGTACAATTTGCTGTCAGAGAAACATATGAGCTTTTCTCATGGAAACTCTACAGCTTCTCGATTTAGTTACATGGGTCTCCCCCAGGGCTCATGTTTAAGCCCCCTTTTGTATAATTTCTACGTCAGAGAAATTTACAATTGTCTAAGTGACAACTGCACGTTGAGACAACTTGCAGATGACGGCGTAGTGTCTATGACAGGGCCCAAAAGGGTCGACCTGCAAGGACCCTTACAGGATACCTTAGATAATTTGTCTACTTGGGCTATCCAGCTAGGTATCGAATTCTCCACGGAGAAATCTGAGTTGCCACGGAGAAATCTGAGGGTAAGCTGATCACTTATTCCATGTCTTTCAAATATCTCGGGGTCTGGTTCGATTCCAAATGCACCTGGCGATCACACATTGAGTATCTGAGACGAAAATGCCAACAAAGGATCAATTTTCTCCGAACAATTACCGGAACGTGGTGGAGAGTTCATCCCCAAGATCTTCTAACGATGTACCGGACAACCATTTTATCGGTTTTAGAGTACGGTAGTTTTTGTTTCCAGTCGGTGGCTAAAACACATATCATCAAACTGGAATGGATCCAGTATCGCTGTCTTCGTATTGCGTTAGGATGTATGCACTCGACTCATACGACGAGTCTTGAAGTGTTGGCTGGCATGTTGCCACTCTCTGATCGGTTTTCGGAATTGTCCCTCAGGCTCCTCACCCGTTCTGAAGTTATGAACCCACTGGTAATCGAAAACTTTGAGAAGCTTCTTGAGCTAAACCCACAAACTCGTTTTATGTCATTGTTCTACGTGTAAATAGCACTGGATGTCAGCCCTTCACAGCATAATCCTCATAGTGTATACTTCTCCGATCATCTCGATACAAGATGAACCTCTCGACTCACACGAACTGTCACGCGACAACGAAACGAGAATTACAGTCTCGATTCGCGCGACGAGTGGAATAAACGGAATAAACATAATTACCTTTCGTCTAAAGCTAGACAAAACATTGTGGAAACATACACGCGAAAACAAACCTTCTCTAGATTTCGAGAAAACAAGGGGGGTCAAAATTAGACCAACAATTGAAATAGGCGCAACAAAAAACGTAAACAATGGAGTAATGAAATTGGGATGTTAGCGGAACGCTTTAAATAAAACAGCAAAAAAGGTTATCTTCCATTTAACTTAAGTACTAATCCCCTAGGTAAACATGTCAAGGTGGTTATGTTTTGATAAGTTTTTAGTGGGAATGACAATGATGAAGACTGTACATTGTAATCGAAATACGAATCTGTCATTGATACCAAAATTAATTAAGTGGAATTAAATAGAAAATAACCTTTTTGCAGTTGTAAACAATGATTTTAAACACAAAATTATCGAAAATCAAAACACTCCTACACAAACTAACAAATCCATTCGATAAACGAAGTTTGCTGTTAGATTGCTTGGATCTGCTTTGATTCTCGAGGAACTTTCATTTAAAGCCATTGTTTACGCTTGGTTGTTCTGCCTATTTCAATTACTGGTCTAGAAGTGTCCCTAGGGATCAAGTGTGTCCAGTTGCCCCTATAGAATCTGCATTTAATTACTCAATCTTATCCTGCTTTACGCATCATACTCAGGACCTAACCAATTTAGTTACCACCAAGCCCTCTTATGTTTAAATGAAAGCATTCCGTCGTTTTGAGAAACTTCGATATTTTGTCTTGTTCCGCTGCTAGCTTGTCGAGCGACCTTTCAAAGTTGAAATGCGCATCTCTTCTCTCGTTATCTGCGGTCAATTGTGACATTCAGTCAAGCGAAATATTTTCCCTTCAATATCATTGGGCCACGAGGTTGAACAAAAAACTTCAAGTGGCACTTTCGTTGCGCAACCACCACCGAGCGACAACAATGGCAAAATAGAAAAGAATATCTCCGTAACGACCGCTGCTTGTTCTTAAAGTTTTCCAAAATGCAGAAAACAACAACAACAGTCAATTGTGGCAGTGCGGTACATCACGCGTGAATGTTGTTATACAATTGCCATTATATTGCATGAGCTCTGCTCCTTTTCCTACGGTGGCGGAAGCAGTACTGGTACAAACTACACAACTTGAATACGAACCAAGTAATCCCACAGAGTGCACTCGTCGTTGGTTGGATTCTTCTGTTATGGGGTTTCTTACAGATTCTCCTGTGTAGTAGAACAAAAGTGTGTGGTGGTACCACAGCCAGTGTGGGGCAGAACAGGGAAGGAAGGATACAAGGGCACAGCAACGACGACCAACAAAACAGGATTTGTAAACATTTATTTTTCTCGAACCACTTCCGGTCGCACGCTGCATTCATGGTTGGGCTCTGCACTCCATGCATACAGGGAAAGCGGTAAAATTGCGAGGATCCCTGGGAGATTGGAACGCAGTCGGAGTCAGAGACTCGCGCGTCCAAACAATTGTTCTTTTGCGCTTGCTTTCCCGCGATGTACTTTTGTTTGGTCTGTTTGCGAAAGCGTTCCGAGAAGGGCCGGGAAGAGCTCCATTCCTTTCCAAAAACTCCAAGTACAAACGAAGTGGAATGCCCGTGCCCGTGCCCGTGCTTCCATTTCGCAGGGAGTGTTGTATTTATGGGAGATAATTTGTATGAGAAAGTGCTTGTAGGAACACAATTGTCTACGATTTCCTGGCTCCTAGTTGGTGTAGTTTTTGGTTTTTGCCGCTTCCTTCCGAATAGGGCAACATATTTTCTCAAAAGTGCACCCAAAGTGCTGTTGATTTATCTGTTATGGTATGATTTTTCCCCGTTTCGTAGTTGGTTCGAGTGGTCATTTATTACACACTGTTTTTCCGACATGCTCCACGAGCTTAAGAGTTTGTAATTAGGGCAATAAATCTGGCTATTAAACATCATACCAGTCATGTTGTGCCATCAATACCGGCAGGGTACGAATATGTCGGAGAATATCGAGAGATTGAATCAAAGATGACCTCGTTGTTACTTTCCACAAATCAATCCACCTAGGATAGCTTTCAATCGAATTGAGTTTCGAAATGCCAGCTGGAAGCAGATGGTAGTTACACAAAACTACGAATTCCACCCAAATTTGATTGCGTTCCTGTTAAGCGGGAAAGGAATAATCAAACAAAGCGGATCAATGTATGAAATTGAAATGATGTTTACATTCACCGGGCTCTATATTTGCTCAAGCTGTTTGATAGGCGGGGCTCAATTTGTTGAATTATTTTCCTACCCCAATCATCCTCGTTACCTACTTATTAGTGAAATTGAATCTGGGAAGGGAGGAGTGGAATTGACTGAAATTCAAACAACATTTATTGGTCAAATACTCCCAAGGCAGACAGTCAGGTAATTTATATAGATTGCATTTCGTTTCCCACAAAAAGATGGATTTTTGTAAATCTTCGTTTGTTCCAAATTCAAATTAAATCACATTTCATTTTAATCTAGGAGCTCCAGCTACTACAGCAACTTACCAGACTTAATTGTTAATTGTCATCTTAAAACTAAAAACTGAAACTAAATCTTATCTAAATATAAAGAGAATTAATCGTTTCAATTGAAGATTGCGTCGATTTTTGCCGGAAATTATTAATTATTTTGTTGGGCATTTGTTCTAAAGTCTCACAATTCGAAATTCTTTGTACCTCGGTAGTACTGTACCAGGGAGGCAACTTCAAAATCATCTCCAGAACTTTGTTCTGAATCCTATGAAGTGCTTTTTTCCTGGTAGTGCGACAACTAGACCATATTGGCATAGCGTAAAGCATGGCCGGTCTAAAAACGTTTTCCTGTGTATAAGAGGAAACAAACATTTTATAAATTTGTTACATTTGGCTTGAATGCACTCAATGTGATCTGTTAGAGTTAATACATTAGAATTTTGAATTTGTAAATAGCAACAGTTTTAAATGACATGGATTGTAGTGTTAATTGTATTTGTGAGCACACAGAGGGAGAGAATCTAAATTATAACGACGATAGCCGATGGTCAACATTTGGATAGGTAGATAAGGGATCTGCACAATTTGTTAATAACCAATATACACGTTGAAAAGCACAGTACGACCTGTTTTGTGTCTCATTTTTTCTTTGGTCCTTCGATGACTGAATCGGTGCATTTGAACGACAAAGTCCTTCCGAGAAAAGGGACTTGGAAGAATTTTGTGTGATTGGTGAAGCACTTCTAAAGAGTGCATTTTTCGGTGCTAGTTCACTCGGCTAGTGAAGAAAGACCTTCGAGTACGGCAAGGCGAGTATCGCCAACATTTGGTCCTTCGAACCGGATCGAAGGCAATTCGGACCGAGAAGTGCGCCTCGCGATGGTGTGTGAAATGACCAATCCAGAGGCGTCGCGTGCCTCATTTGTTTACCTCTGCACCAAACTTTGTTCGTTATAGTTTACTACCACATATTACTTTTTGTTTTATTTTTCAGTGCTCCATGAATTCGTGGGACATATTCTCAATTACACTGGAGTCGCTTTTTACGCGGGGGATACGTGCCGCGTAAAAAAAATCGCGTAAAAAAAATCGCGTAAAAAAAACTACCGAGATTTTGATTTTTCACATGCTTAAATATTTTTTTATAAATCGGATGTTGATGCCATTCGTTATTATAGCATGCTATGGTCCATATAGACATATTTTAGAAACTTCTGTATTTACACCAAAAATTGTGATTTTTTTAAAAGTATGCCATTCGATTACCCATACCTTGAAACGGATAATGTGATTGGAATCAAGTCGATAGGTTGTATCGTTGTTGAGAAATCGTTAAAAACGTACCGCGTAAATTGCGACTAAGCGGCACTAACCGCGTAAAAAAAAACCGCGTAAAAAAAACCGCTTAAAAAAAACCGCGTAAAAAAAACCGCGTAAAAAGCGACTCCAGTGTACACTACATAACGTAACATTTGAAGAGCATATCATCTTGTGTAAACAAAACTTATATGGCCCTTTGCGCGCTAACCGAAGCAGGAGGAATTGTAAAACTTAACTAATTCTCGTTTTTATCACAATGCTAACTCGTTCGACTGAAGTGTAATGAAGAATATCCGTCAAACACTTCCGAAAACATTTTTTGTCAAAATCTAGAGAAAATTCATGAAGTCCCCTGGGTAGCAAACTTGAATTAATCAACTCTTTATTCATCAGAACAACACTATCAGAATGAACCAGGGAAAGCTCATAAGTTTTGACAGGCGCACCGGTGCAACCATCGGTAATTGAGAGATTTACAACTGACAAGGCAGTGAGAGCGAGCTTTTGCGCTCACTTTCTCCATTACTCTCTTTGCCTGCAATCAGATATCCAAGTGCAAAGAGAGAAATGCACGCTATAGGCACCAATACATCACAAATGTTCTTCTAATTTAAACTCACACATTCAAACCGGTCTACCAGTATGATACACGTCCAAAGCGTACCAGACTGCTGTTTCCGTGTTGCTCCCGTTTGACGCGTGACTGCTGAAATTTTCAGTTACAACTAGTGGTGCAAACCGCCATGTATTGTGGAATATTTGTCGTATGTTTCAAGAGGTGATAGCAGGTCTGCTTGGCTTACATCAGGCATTTGCACATTCACAAACTTGCCACCCGCCACCCAAAAAAGCTCGCTTTTAGGTGCACTATTTAACAAGCTTTGTCATGATAGTGATATCGACATGCTTAGAAATCAATTCATTAGGGATTAGGCAGACCATCCGAACTGAATTTAATCCTTTTTTTAAGCAAACAAAGGTCGAAGATTTAATTGAGCCACACTATAAAATAGTGTATTCATGGTCACTTGTGGTCTGGAGTAAAGAAGTACAGCCATAATGTGACCATAATATCTATAAGAATCTTAACACATTTTTTGAAATTATTTACACCTGTGTCGTGCACAGGTTGCACATGTGGACGCGACGCCACTGGACCAATCTGACCGAAAACGCGGGTCAACGGGGCTGCCATTACATTGGCGAAAAACAAGTGCGATAGTGCGACAAGGTTTCTACCACGTCGGGTACACCTCAGTGTGGGAATTAATTAAATTCAATAAGCACTATCCTGCTGTGTGTGCTTCGCGTTGACATAGTACCAAGACGGGTGCTATTCGGCAGCCTTAGTGTGATAATTCGATCACTGATATCGATCGCGCTACAACGGTGAACTGAGTGAAGATAGTGTTTATCGCTGCTAGTGTCGCAGGAGAAAAGCAGAACGATAGATATACGGTACATTTTCGCCGTCGGTACTTAATAAGTGCGTGTATTTTGTGCGGAACAAGAATATTGCGCTTGAGAGTGCACTAATCTGAGTGTTACTCTGTTGTGTGGAGAAGAAAGGACATTGTGTCTTGCCATTGTGGATCGTGGCCATTACTGGGAGGAGGTGATCAACCCTTCACGTCGCTGCCATTGGATCAATTTGGTGCAATACCGTTGTGTCTGGAGGAAAGCATCATATCCATTAGATTGCTCCCGATGAGTCCGTTCCAAGTAATTCTGCATGTGGCTAGCAGTAGCTTTTATAACGTAAAAAAGGTAAGAGGTTGTATCCAAGACTCGACCATAAATTTGACGTAGGATTACGTGCTCGGTATCAATATTTGGCGACTATGTTAGGGAAACCACTTTTTGCAGGCAATCGGTGATAATTTTGATAACCATTTCACAACAGTTGGACATTTGTGTAATTTTCAATAGTGACCTATTGAAAATTGATGAATTATTCAATTTAGCAGCTTTGAAGAAAAATTACCAATCAATTGGCTTGTTTAGAATTAAAATCCATCCGCTATTGACAGAGTTATAAGTGGTCAAAACCTGACCACTTTTGGTAACACGGTCGATTTTGTTTTTTTGAATTGCATCCCCAATATGTTGCCGAGAGACGTAATCCTATGTTAAAATGTAAAATTAGCGGGAGACGATGTCATAACACTTGAAAGCAATTTTGTGAAATATGAAGTGAAACAAATCCTCGTTCTGCATGATGATTTTGTTTGATTGTATTTATTTGTAAAGTCGCCGGTAAATACCAGCTAGCGAATTTTTTTTTTTTTATGATACCTCCTTACTTGAAAACAGGCAAAAACTCACACACAGGCTGCTTTTTCATGGTATATAGAGTGCTAATTCAATAATCAATTAATTACCTCAACATTATGCCCCTAATTTTGGCTCATACATAAATTCAGCAATCTACTAGATTTTCAAAAGCAACCAAAAATATCCATAAATAGCAGATTTTTAGCGATGGGCCCAATCTTAGATCCATAGGCCAACATTAGAGCCATTTCCCCTACAAAAATTCTATAATCCATATTAAACTTCCTATGTAAGCGCCGATCGAAACAAACTTTTTGACGTCACTGGGTGATTGAGTCAAAAACAAACCGTGCGAAGCGGAATGAAAGCCGAGGGAAAAACGGATTAATCATTTTGTCAAGCTTCTGCTTTCATGTTCCATCAGATGTCACTGCTGTTGTTGGCGGTGGCATCGATCGGAAACTACACATAATTTGTTTTCCAATAACTGTTGACAGAGGACAGTGTAGTGCAAAATATGTCTGGTACCTCTATATATGCATTTAGATTAACAACCGAAGTCCCTCCTTCTTTACACATTCTGCACTCAAAATAGCTCACCCCTCACAGGATTTCCTTCCGAATTGTATGAATGAGGCGGGGCAGAAAGTATCGTTTGAGCAGAATATGTAAAAAAGGAGGGACTTATAATGTTAATCTAAATGCGGTACTAGACATGTTTTGTAGTGTCATATATGGTTAACTACCCCATTTCCGGCTTATTAAGCACAACCCGCACTTAGTCTTTCTTATTCTAGCGCAGTTTAGCACCAAACGGAATGTTATTATTACTGATGGCTTTCAAACTTATTTACCTTTCCATACGTAACGTTGATAAAGAGAAACCAATCGTTGAGATATTGTCAAAAGTCTAACACTGCTTCTTGACGCCAAACTCGGCCTACGAATTCTTAACTCGGCCTAACGCATTGAAACGCCATTGAAACGCCAATGAATTCACTTCGGCCTATCGGATAAAGAAAAAAAATGATTCGATTGGAGAACTTCTTTTGTTTGTGGGAATTATGGGTACAAACCTTCATATCACGCGTTCTCATTGACTTCTTCTTCTTCTTTCCTTTATTTAACGTCGGTCTCTATTCCGTAATATAGTGACAATCACCGACGGACATCGATTGCCATCCATTGACGGCAATCGAATGTGCAGGAAGGCAGCTTCCACATCTGCGTAGGATATCGCACCCATTCACAACACACATGGGCCGGGACCAACGGCTTTACTTCCCTTCCGAAGCAAGACGTGACCAGAGATTTTTATGCCTCAGAAAAATCCCACCGACCTCGGCTGGGATTGAACCCAGACCCATTGGGGTGTTAGAAAGCAGTCACGTTTACCACAACACCACCGTCACCGGCTTATCATTGACTTCATTCGGTAGCTTATTAACTAACTTATTGTACCAAACGCCTAATTGACTTGTTAACTCTGAAATCATGGATTTATTTGAAGTTTTCTGCTCGATAGGCCTAAAATCGGCAATTAGGCCGAAGTAGTTCTCTACCATACTCTATTTTGTAATCTATGAAAGAAAATCACAAATTGGGTGTCATAAAAAACATGGCAATTGAGAGATTGAGCTCGTAAGAGCTAATTTTCTCACAAATTTGAATTTTTTGGCTTTCTGGGGGTTTGTAGTAAAGCAGGTAAAACTGTATGAAGAAAAATCATTTATATTAAACATAAAATATTTTCCGGGAAAACAAAATTTCATTTAATGATTGTCCCTGACTAATTAATTTAACTTGTCGTTCACTTTTTTACCGGAATATGCACCTAAAGCGAATTATTCCCACTTCTTTCAAATTCTATATGTGGATTTTTATCACTTCCTACCAGCGGAACAGCGCCGTCTCTGGAAAATGGCCGGACGATATGATTAATCTCACCAATACAATCAGGCCTACAATTCCACACCTTCTATAGACAGGTTGAGCCTTGATAGCTAGCTGGTTGCGGGAACTGATGAACTTGACAAATGTCCAAATAATACTCTTTAACAAATTTGTGGTGGCCCGGAAAAGGACCGTTTAGTCGTGATGGCTGAGTAATGCTGAGCTAGTAGGGTGTTCAACACGGATGAGGCTGGCGATCTGTTAATTGTTTGGAGCAAGGTTGACGCGCTAGGCATTGATGATCCACAGCTACTTACACTGGCGTGCACAGGGTGGGGCAACTGCCCCACCTTTTACAAATAAGATTTTTATTTCCACATTTTCCAAGTTATAAAAAAGTTTCTAGATTTCTTGATAACTTGATTCGAAGGTAAAATTGAAACCCTTTTATTGCGTCAATTCCTTTGAGATGGTATCTGAAAATTGCACCACAAAGGTGAATGAAGGGACAAACTTCAATGAATTTTTTTGATCAAAAAATTGCACCACATTGGTGAATACAAAAAATTTCTCTTGTAATTTTTTTTTAAAGAAAAGATTAACTGAAAATTTCTGGTGGAAAGTTCGCAACACTGTGGTGAATGTAAAAGCAAGGATTATTAATTTTTCTGGTGCATAGTTTGCGTCGTTCTGATGAATGCAAGCTTCATTTAAAATTTATGGTGGAAAATTTGCACCATTCTGCATGAAGAGGCAAATCCTGAAAATAGAACCACAAAGGTGCATGGTGAAACAAACTTCACTGACAATTTTTGGTGCACCGTTCTGGTGAATGGAGGAGCCTGCTCTTTTGAAAATTTCTGGTGCGAAATTTGCATCGCTTTGATAAATGGAATGAACAAAAAATTTCTGGTGGAAAACTTGAACTAGTCTGGTAAATGAAGGCACAAGCTTTATTTAAAATTACGCTAAATTTAAAATTTCTGGTGGAAAATCTGCACCGTTCTGGTGAACGGATGGGCTAGCTTTTCGGAAAAATTTTGGTCTTAAATATGCTGAATAGAGAAACATATTTTAATAATAATTTCTGGTGTAAAATTTGCACCATTCTGATGATTGGAGGGAAGCTGCTTTACTGAAAATTTATGATGAAAAGTATGAAAATAGGGGTAAGCTTTATTTGAAAATATCTGGTGGAAAATGGAAATCGGCAACAATCAGAAGATTGGATAAACTATTTTTATTGAACATTAACGGTGGAAAATTTGCATCGTTCTGGTCAATTAAAATTTTCTGGTGTAAAATTTTCTGGGAGCCTGTTTGTATTGAAAATTTCTGGTGTATGATTTGCAACATTCTGCTGCATGGAGAGGCAAGCTGAATTGAAAATTTCTCATCTAATAATTGCACAGTTCTGGTGAATGGAGGGGCAAGCTTTATTGAACATTTCTGGTAGAAAAACTACTACTTTTTGGTGAATGGACAGACATATTAAACTTGATTTCCGAGAAGAACGTAAAGGGTATTGAATTCTGAGGACAGTTTCAAAAGAAAAGATTTCTGGGGATGATTTTATGAAAATTCTGCGACTAATTTCTAGTCAATCCTGCAGATAGTTACAAGACAATTTCGAAACGAATACCGAGAGAATCAAATATTGAATGAAATTCCAAAGGGATGTTGAGGAAAATTTCAAAGGAATTCCGAGGATAATTTCAAGCTAATTCTGGGAAGAATTTCTGGAGAATACAGAGGAAATTCTTCTGAAAGTTTAGGGAAATTTCAATTCCAAAGTGTTCTGAGAAAATAAAATAAAATATATATATAAAATATTCCGAGAAGAACCTCAAAGAAATTGAATTCTTAGGACAGTTCCAAAATATTTCTGGCGAGAATTCAAAGAAAATTCTACGGATAATTTGTAGTGCATCCTGCGGATAGTTCCAAAATAATTTCGAAAAGAATACCGAGAAAATCAAATTTTGAGTGAAATTCCAAAAGGATTTTAAACAAAATTTCAAGCGAATTCCGAGGATAATTTCTGGCTCATTTCGGGAAAAAATTCTGAAACTCTAAAGGAATTTGAGTTCCAACGTGTTCTGAGAAAAAATCATGAAGAGATCTAGGCATAATTCCAGTGGACTTCTGAGAAGAATATCAAAAGAGCTCGTAGGAGAGTTCTAAAAAAATCCGCGAAGAACCTCAAGGATATTGAATTCTGAGGACAATTCCATAGTATTTCTGGGGAGTATTCCAAGAAAACTCTACGAATAATTTCTAGTGAATCCTGCAGATAGTTCCAACATAATTCCGAAAAGAATACAGAGAAATTTCAATTTTGAGTGGAATACTAAAGGGATTTTGAGAAAAATTTCAAGAGAGTACCGATAATTTCTAGCTCATTCCGAGAATAATTTCTGGATAATACTGAGGAAATTCTTCTGAAACTCCAAGGGAATTTTAGTTCCAAGGTGTTCTGAATAAAAGTCAAGAAGAGTTCTAAAAATAATTCCAGAGGACTACTGAGATGAATTTCAAAAAAGCTCATAGAGTTTTAAAAATTTTGAAAAGAACCTCAAGGAATTCTGAGGATGGACTTTTTTGCAACCGTACAAAGTCTAAAGACAGCTTTTGAATTCCTTAATTGAAAAGTGGATATTAGTATTCGCTGCAAATTTATTTATTTATTTCGTCAACCAACGTAGACTAGTACATATTAGAATACAGTTTTGTTTTCTTAAATTTATTTATTTATTTCGTCAACGCGGTCGCGATCTTCTTCAGAAAATGTCGTATAGATTTCTTGAAAAATTTTTGCAAATAGATTGCAGTTTTTTCCGAGCTATCACCGACATTTTCGTCTAGTTGCATTATTGAAGGAAAATTGTCAGATTTTAATTTGGTTTTTACGTAATTAAAGAAGTTCTTTGGACAGGACTTTATTTCATGTTCTGTTTTTGCATTATATTCTTCAAATGCAGTACTGATAGCTAAATTCAGTTGATCGCATAGATCCAAATAAATTAATAAATTATTGCTACTATTGTGTTTTTTATAAATTTTATGTGCTTTTTGCTTCCGATTTTTCAAGTTTTTTATTTGTCTGTTATACCAGACTGGATTTTGTGTGTTTCTGTTGCGTATTTTTTTCTTCAAAGGAATTTCTTCCGAAATTATTTCTGTTAAAATTTTGTAGAACACGTCTATACCAATTTCGACATTTCCTACATTCCTTAAAATTAATTGCCAATTGACACTGTTTAATTTAAATTTTATTTTTTCGTAGTCTGCTAATTTGTATTCAAAGACTTCTTCGTATTCGCAGTCGTTGGGTCTTTGGTTTTCATGCACAAATAAAGAATATTCAATTGCTGTGTGAAACGCTTCATTTTTCCACAGTGGATTTAGTGATTCGGTCACACAGAAATCTTCATAAATATTCGTTAGTAAAAAGTCCAAATAGCAATTTTGTTGGTTTTTGATGTGGTTAATTTGGTTCAGTCCTAAATTAGCAGTTTTGTCAAAAATGAACTGCAATGTTTCATTATCCCCAACGACTGGGAGTAAGATACATTCATTTTCAGAGTCCAGAATGAAGTCAGCATGGCGTTGATTAAAGTCTCCATAGATGTGAACTTTAACCTCAGGAGGAAGGTCAGATAGAATTTGTTCAGCACTTTGGAAGAAGGCTTCATAAGTGCTTTTATGAGCATGGTCTGGTGGAAAATACACTGAGGCGAACACGTGCGTTTCACCGGCTATGTGTGATTTCACCCAAATATGCTCAAATTCTGTAAATTTTGGTGTAATGATGAGTTCTGAGTTAAAATTGGTCGAAAGAGCTATAAGGACTCCACCGCCTGACTTCTTCTGAGTTGCATGAAAATTTCTGTCGTCTCTGAATACATTAAAGGCGTTTCCAAAGATTTCTTCACTTTTCACGCTTTCGTCCCAGCTTGTTTCAGTTGCCGGAATGACCGAGAAGGATGAGCATAATAAATTTTGATAGATTTCCTTCATTTTAGCTGGGCTTTTCATGCGATTGAAATTTTGACAGTAAATCAAAATTTCAGCCGCATTCTGTTTATGTGAAGAAATTGTTGGAAGTACGTTGGTTGATAAAATATTTTCATTATTATTATTATTTACACTTACATTTCCATTTTCTTCTGAAAGTGTCCGAAGAGTGTTGTCGTTTGATGAGGTTTCTTCCGAAGTGTGCGTCAATGTCGAGGAAAATTTTGGGTGCTGTAGAATTTATATGCGGCTTCCCGTGTGTGCTGCAGTCGTTGTGTGCGTTCACTAGATAAGAACGCACGGTGGGATTCCAGGTCTGCCAGGGCGTCAATGCGTGGGATTCCAAGTTCTTCGTGGACGTCCAGAAAAATTTCGCGCAAAAGTTGTGTGTCCGTTGGTAATCTTTCGGCTGCTAGCATTAAAGTTGAACTTGTTTTCGTTATTCCGCGGACACATACTGAAGGCGGTTGGTTATGCAGGAAAGACAGATAGGTTCGCACAGTATCCATGATTTTAGGGTCCCGCAGGCGTGCCTTCAAAAAGCGTCTGTCGCCGGCTGCAGATTGTTCCGTAAGCCTTACGACAGGCGGGCGCATAGGGTCTAGGAGTGGTGGGTTAGGTTTTTCTATGCGGTAAGAGTTAATAGTTTCCCCTTTTTGAAAATTTATAAATTTCGGTGTACTGTCTTTACTTGGTGGTCCAGAAAATTGTATGCGTGCTGCGGCTAATAATTCTTTGTCCAGGGGTAATGATGTCCATGTGATATTTCCATTTCCGTTGTTGCTGATGTTGTTGTTGTTGTTGTTGTTGTTGTAGTAGTTGTTGTTGTTGTTGTCGTTGTTGCTGTTGTTGTTGTTATTGGTGTTGTTGTTATTGTTGATGGTGTTGTTGTCGGAGGTGGCGTTGTTGTAGCGGCTGTATTCATTTCCTTGGATGATGTTTTTGGTACTGCTGGTGTGAATTGACCAAGTTCAACGTACTCGCAACGGTAATAGTTAAGTGTGTAACTACAACAGCATGTAAGGGCTAACAAAACCTTGAAATAGTCAAAAATAAACTGTACCCTTCAAAATATACAAAAACGTCCCTCACAAAATTTCAGAAAGGTAACTGCCTAAAAGATGATGCCAGTACCTTGAAGAATATATTTTCTTTGGTTTATATTTTTAACCTGTAAAGAAGAGCATGCTGCAAAAAATTATTTTAACGATTCCTACAGGGTTCAGAAATTGGAAGAAAGCGACCGAGATGCTGGGCAAACACAATCGCAGTAATACCCATGTTGGTAGTATGGACGCATGGAAGAATTTCAAAATCATGAAGGGTATCGACGAAGAACTGGACCACCAAAAAAAGAGGTATGATTGCTGCTAGTAAGGCAAAGCGGCTACAAAATCGCTATATAATGGAACGTTTCATCGATATTATGCGCATATTTTGCAAAGGAGGCCGACCACTTCGTGAACATTCGGAAGGAGCGGAAAGTGTGCCACCCAGTTGGTGGCTAACTACGATCCTGTGCTGGAAAAAACACTTGGCGGAAGGTGCCAAAAATTGCCAGTACACAAGTGACCGTATTCAAAATGACATGATTACATCGTTGCACAATGTAATGTTGCGGAACATTGCGAAATCCTTGCGAGGAAAACCAGTGGTAATCTTTGCAGATGATACGAGCGATTGTGGGCACCACGAGCAGTTGGCGATTGTCATCAGGTATATTGATAATGATCGGCCGACGGAAACATTCGTGGGTGTGAGACGGGTTTTGAAAACAGACGCGACGACCATCTTCAATACTATTGCTGAAGTCCTGACAGCGATGCAGATTTCTTGGGAGCAGGTGTTGGCAGTATATTTTGACGGTGCCAGCCCAATGGCTGGCAGCACTGCTGGAGTACAAGCCAAGTGCAAGGACGAAAACAGCAATATACTTTTATGAAGAGCTTTGAGTGTGTTGGTTTATTTTCTTTTGACAGATACGCGTATTTCGTCCCCTACTTGCAGACTTCATCAGTGGCAAGTACTGAACACCACTGATCAATATTGGATTGATCAAGAGCAATATACTGTTTGTTCACTGTTATGCACACTGTTTGAACTTTGTACTTGTCGACGCAGTGTGCATGCGAAAGGAGAATGCGATTCTTATTGGTCATTCATGTCGGTTTGCCGGTGCTATCACCACCATCTGAAGTGACTTCAGCTGAATCCAACCACCAAGGCAACAGAATTGCAGCAAATGTATCATTTCGGTTAAAGCCGAACTGATAATCATCGACATTGTCGATGGGATTAAATTGCCAATTCCATTGGCTGTCTGAAATCAGTTTCCATTGAAGAAGATAAACCACCACCAGAGTAAAAAATAAATAAAATTAGCTAAATTCAACAGTAGGGAAACAGTGGTGGGTGGACATCACCATCTCCCCCGCACTGTGTAGTACTCCCCATCCCCAGATTAAATGCACCTAGAAAAAAACAATTGCCCCTCCTTCATAAGATTCCTGTGCACGCTAGTGCCTACTTACGAGGAAACTGATTTCGATCGCGGTGCGGCTTATTCTTCCTTCTATGGATGCTCGCTGCTTTCAGGATGCCTTTCGTGGTGTACTGGATAACGATGTTCAACGCCACACGCCAAAAGCACTGCTGATACTGATGCTGCTGCTGCGGACAACATTACACACGGTGATTAAATGAGCACCGTTTAGTGAGACAGGATCGAATTCGAGTTTTAAATCTGTGTTAGGGAATACGCTGTTTGCAGGTAATCGTTGATAATTTTCATCACCATTGCAACAGTTGGACATTGTGCATTTTCAATAGTGACTTATTGAAAATGAATAAAGTGTTCATTTTAGCAATTTGCCAGATAAATTTCCAATCGTTTGGCTTGTTTAGAATTAAAATCCATCTGCTATTGACAGAGTTATGTGTATGTGATCAACACCTGACCTCTTTTCGTAATGCGGTCGAATTTGATTTTCTGAAATTGCACCCCGTTTGCAATTTGCACCGTTTTGTCGTGATGGTTGAGTAATGCTGATCTATTAGGGTGTTTAACACGGATAAGGCTGGCGAGCTGTATGTTATATGGAACTCACAAACAGGCTGCTTTTTCATGGTATACACAGTGTGATATTCAATAATCAATTAATTAACTCAACATTTAGAGGCAGACCTTTCATAAATTTTGGTAACATACACAAATTATATAATTCATATTAATTTCCTATGCCGATCGAAACAAACATTATGACGTCACTACAAGGGTGACTGAGTAAACGAATCGTGCGAATCGAAATGAAAACCGAGTGAAAAACGAATTGCACCAATACATTCAGGCCTACAATTCCACACCTTCTATAGACCAGGTATAGCTTTGATAGTTAGCTGCTTGCGGGAACTGACATCCGATTGATAACCTTTACAATATCCAAAACATACTCTTTAACAAATTTGTGGTTTGTTTGTTTAGTCGTGATGGTTGAGTAATGCTGAGCTATTGGGGTGTGGTTGGCGAGCTGTTAATTGTTTGGAGCAAGGTTGACACGCTTGGCATAGATGACCCACAGCTACTCATGAGGAAACTGATTTCGATCCAGCGGCTTCTTCCTCCTTCTATGGGTGCTCATGTGGGCTCTGCAGCTCACTGCTTGCAGGCTGCCTTTCGTGGTGTACTGGAGAACAATGTTGACGCCACACGCTGAAAGCACTGCTTCTGCTGATGCTGCTGCTGCTGCTGCTGCTGACGTTGACGACCGGTCACCACCACACACGGTGATTGAATGAGCATCGTTCAGTGAGACAGGATCGAATTCTATTTTTAAATCTGTGTTAGAGAACGCGCTGTTTGCAGGTAATCGGTGATAATTTTAATCACCATTGCAACAGTTGGACATTTGTGTATTTTTCAATAGTGACCTATTGGAAATTAATATAGTGTTCAATTTAGCAGTTTGGTAGATAAATTCCCAATAATTTGACTTGTTTAGAATAAAAATTCATCTGCTATTGACAGAGTTATATGTGGTCAAAACCTGACCTATTTTCGTCCTGCGGTCGATTTTGGTTTTTTTTTAAATTGCACCCCCCAATATGTTGCCGAAATACGTAATCCTACGTCAAAACTGGGCGATCGTTTGGCTAACCTAAGGGACTCCTTGCGATTCGCAATGCATTGGAGAAGTTTGTTCGCGAGTACGATCAAGATCGCGATGCCAGTCAACTGTGTGTACGATTAGATTCGTTGGATCAATTGAACGCAAACTTTTTGGATTGTCAGGATGCCATTGAACAGTTGGATAAACCAGAATCACTGCATGAGCATATCATCGAACGTGTGGAGTTCGAACAGCGGTACTGCAAGGCAAAGGGCTTTCTACTTACGAATCGCACTTGGGATCAAAATCAGTCGATGAACAATTCTATGCTGGTTCCGCAACATTTCACTCCAAACGTCTACCAAAAATTGATTTGCCGAAATTCAACGGAGATTTTTCTCGTTGGATTTCATTCCGGGACACATCTACGTCCATGGTCCATGCAAATGGTGATATACCTACAGTTGCCAAATTGCATTATCTTCTCCAATCTCTCGAAGGGGATGCCAAGAAACCCTTCGAATCAGTTGACATCGAAGCCGGCAACTACGCTACAACATGGGATGCTCTGATCAAGATAAACGACAACTGACGATACCTCAAAAAGCAACTCTTCCGAGCTTGCCAGCAGTCAAGCAGGAGTGTTCGAAACGCATTCACGGTTTGTTCGACGATTATCAATGTCATGTTCGCGCCCTCGCCAAACTGGGTGAACCCGTGAATCATTGGGACACGCCGCTCATCAATTTACTTTCGTACAAGCTGGATCAAGCAACGCTACGAGCCTGGGAAGAGAAGACAAGTCAACGGGACGACGTGACATACGAGGAACTGGTCGATTTTCTCTATCAACGAGTTCGGATTCCCAATTCCGTTGGACCTGATTCGCAACAATTCACCTCAATGAAGGTGGCCGGCATCGATAATAAAGAATTCAAGTCAAAGATATCAGCCAATGTAGCAACAGCTTCGTCTCCACAGTATTCATGTCCACTGTCTTGTTCAATTCGAAGCTGTCAGCCAGCGACGCGAGCTGGTTTCCCAGAAACGATTATGTTGGAACTGCTTAAGCTTCAGTCACCAATCCAAGAAGTGTGGTTCCAAAGTCACTTGTCGAACTTGCCACGATAAACAGCATTCTCTCTTGCACGATCCTGCTCCGATGAAGGTATCAGCGATTCTATCCAGTTCAGCTGAGTCTCGAAGTTCTGCCGTGTAACCGAATCTTGCTGTACCATCAGCTTTCTCGGTTCAACAATCGCTTCCTTCCACGTAACCAATCGTTGAACCTTCTGGCTCCCGCCAAGTCAGCATGGCAGTCCAAACTGCATGCACCATGACATTGCTAGAAACGGTTGTTCTTAACATTATCGACGATTACGGTCCGAGCTCTCCTCGATTTAGCATCGATGTCAAATTTCAATTCGAAACCGCTAGCTAAGAACCTCTACAGTTGCTGATCAACAGTCAACGTGTCCGTCGCAGGCATTGGATCATCCACACAGAATGTCAGTACTGCCATTACCGCAACCATCGAGTCGGTAGATCGAACGATCTCGATGAAATTGCAGTTTTTGGTATTGAAGCAGCCATCATCGGAGCTCCAAACAACGCCGATTGACATTTCGGCATGGAAAATTCCGGATGTAAAGCTAGCAGATCCTCACTTCAGTATTCCCAGAATTGTCGACCTCGTCATCGGCAGTGAAACTTACTGGGAACTCCACTCGGGTAGGAAGATTTTTCTAGGTGAAGGTCTTCCGTGGGTAGTCGAAACACCATTTGGTTGGGCGGTTACTGGTTCCGCAGCTCGCATTGCTACCTGCATTCCACGGTTCTGTTATCTCTCCACCGTAGATGAACGGCTGGAATCCACTCTACAAAGGTTTTGGGAAATGGAAACAATTCCATCGGATCCGGTCCAGTCTACCGAAGAAAGTCGTTGTGAGGAGCTGTACGCTGCAACGACTACACGTCAGGAAGGTACATCGTGCGTCTCCCACGGGTTGAAGATCCCAAAAAAGTCAGCTAGAGCGAGATCCTGCTATCAAGGACTCGTATCATGGAGGAGTATATGCAACTTGGACACATGAAGAAGCTGGAAGAGCCTGTAGATAACCACAGTCAGCACTATTACATTCCACATCCCTTCATATTCAAGGAATCCAGTACGACCACGGAAGTCAGGGTTGTCTTCGACGCGTCATGCAAGACTTCGTCGGGCTATTCCTTGAACGACACTCTGCTTGTTGGACATGGTCAAATCTAAACTGCTCTTCGGTAGAACATGGGTTCTTATGGATGTGAAGCATCATTCTATTTAAAATAATCTTTTCAAAAAGTTTACTTATTGAAGAAAGCAAACTTATTGGACGGTAGCTAGAAGCTTCAGCTGGATTTTTATCCGATTTCAAAATTGGAAAAAAAAATTGCACTTTTCCATTTATCAGGATGTTGAATGGAAACATCTGTTAAATAATTTTACCAAGAATTTTTTGATGAGGATATAGAACGTACCATCATCACCTGGAACTTCCATATTTTGTTACTTTTTTGGTTATAGATCTTCGTTCGTCCAAATCAGTCCCGCAGGAATCATCAAAAATATTCCCGAGCAACCAGATTCTCAATAGGACTAGAAAGACCCAAACTAAAATTATGGGAGCTCTCGAAATGCTTAGCTAGTTTCTGAGCTTTTTCCAAATTTATTATCAAAATTTTACCACCTTCTTTAAGCGCTGGAATAAGTTTTTGAGGTTTTTTCAAAATGTTTGCGAGTTTCCAAAACGGTTTGGAACTCGGGTCTTATTTTGAAACATTAATTTCAAAAGTGTTGTTCCTCAGGGTAGAGAATCGATTTTAATTTGTTTTTGCAAATCCTGCCAGATAACTTTGATGGCAGGATCGCGTGTTCTTTGATATTGCCTCCTACGGACATTTTTAAGACGGATCAAGAGCTGAAGATCGTCTTCTATTATAATTGAATCGAATTTAACCTCGCATTTTGGTGCTGAGGCAGCTCTTGCTTCAACTATAGAAGTTGTCAGAGATTCAAGAGCATAATTATTTTCATCTCTGGTTTGCAAAGGAATGTTTGAATCGAAGTTATATTCCATAAATGTTCGATATTGCTCCCAATCAGCTCTATGGTAATTGAAAGTAGAGCTGTTGGGATAAGAAATTATTTCTTGGGATATTTCAAAAGTTACTGGAAGGTGATCAGAACCGAAGTCAGCATGGGTAACCAATTGGTTACAAAGTTGACATGAATCAGTTAAGACCAAATCAATAGTTGAGGGATTTCTGGATTTCTGACTGGATATTGAATAGTGCAGAACAATCATCAAACAGAATATTACCATTGGAATTGCTTTGAGCATTATTCCATGAGCGATTTTTTGCATTAAAATCACCAATAATAAAGAATTTAGACCTATGACGGGTAAGTTTCTGAAGGTCACCCTTGAGAAAATTCTTTTGCTGGCCTACGCATTGGAATGGCAAATAGGCAGCTATAGACGTAAGTTGTCCAAATTTTTTTCAACAGAAACTCCCAAAGTTTCAAAAACTTTGGTTTCAAATGAAGAAAGAATTTTATGTTTGATTCGTCTATAAATAATGATGGCAACGCCACTACAGGGTCCATCAAGACGATCATTTCTATAAATTAAATAATTTGAGTCCCTCTTAACCTTATGGTCAGGTTTAAGAAACGTTTCAGTAATAACGGCAATATGCACATTATGAACTCTCAAAAAGTTAAATAGCTCGTCTTCATTATCTTTAAGAGATCGAGCATTCCAATTTAAAATGTTTAAAGCTTTAAAATCCATTACTGAATTTTAAAGTCATGACTATATTATTATCAAATTTTACTTCAGTTTGAATAGCATCAAACATGAAGTTAGATTTAAGCATATCAGAAATCATGTCAATTAATGAATTCTATAAAAAAAAAAAAATTTTAGGGGCAGTAATGCTACTACGTTGATTAGTATTTCGATTTCTACCCGCTGCAATAGCAGCATAGGTAGCTCCATTAACTCGCTGAACATTGTTAGCAGCGAGGGGAGTAGGTATAAATGAAAAATTTGAAGCAGGGGTGATATTTGTACCTACAGCAGAGTAATTTGTACATGGAGCGTTTCCTACCTGACGGTTAGAACGAGATTGTAGAATCGCTTTGCGAGTCTTACATCCTCAAGATTTGTGGTTTTCACCACAATTTGAACATTTAAATTTCTTAGGATCTTCCTTCACAGGACAATCGTCCTTTGCGTGAGAGGAATCACCACAATTCATGCATTTAGCTGACATGTAGCAATTTTTAGTTGCGTGACCCCATCCCTGGCACTTGCGGCACTGAATGAGGTTTTGGAAATTTCCTCCAGTCTTTCTGAATTGTTCCCAGTTCACTCGGACATGGAGCATAAGGCTAGCTTTTTCTAAGGCCTTAAGGTTGTTTAGTTCACTAGACTTGAAGTGAACTAAATAAAAATCATTAGAAATCCCGTTGCACGAATCGCCAGGACGGGATTTCATTTTCATTTTGATTACTTGGAGTGGCACAACTCCAAGTAATTTTGCAAGTTCTTCTTTGATCTGATCCAGGAATTCACCACTGGGCAGTCCTTTCATGGCAACCTTGAACACATGTTCAGTTTTGGTGTCATAAGTAAAAAATTTGTGCTGCTTCTCAGTAAGATACTTGAGAAGACATTTAAATCCGTCCAAGGCTTCAGCCATTACACGGCATTCACCCCGACGTCCAATTTGTAGTGAAAACATAACTTTCACGAAGTTCAAAAGTTCCATGCGAAGAGCATGGAAATCGGAAATGGTTATCACAATAGGGGGAATATTTTCCTTCTTGGCATTAAGCCGGGAAAGTTTACTAGAATTTTTCAGAATGGATCGATGATCATTTTCATCATCCGTGAGCAAATCAAATTGATTGCTCAAATTAATTTCATCAGAAGGGGGATCAAGAGTTTGCCCCTTTCTTTTGCCTTTAGGCGCCATGCCAGCAGTAAATTTTTTATCCAAATCGACTTCCAAGCAGATTACTATAAGAATCTGAAGGATCGAAGAGGAATTTTCCAAATCGATATCCAAGAAGGATTACCTCGGGTAGGGTCCTAAAAAGGATCGAAGAAGAACAAGAGTTTAACAAGGTAGAAATTTTACAGGTTGAGCACTGAAAAGTGCGGTTTAAATTTGTTGTAGCTTTACGTAGTAGTAACACTCCCTTCAGCAAAAAGCAAATAGATTCGCATGGCAAGAGAGCACGATGCGGACTGATGAAATGTAAGGTTAATGTTCCCGGCTATCGACCGCCGTTGGAGATGTTCTCAAAACTGCGCAAGTGACCCCTTAAAGTGCATATCCTTCAAAGTGTTTTTATCACACATGGCTGGAAGAAATTGGATCATTCTGGTGAGAGCCTTTCTTGTTTATTTGATTACATGTTATTTTAAAGAGGATTGGAATTAAAATTGTGGAGCTCAGTTAGCTTGACGGCTACCGCTTTTGCTTTCTGAAGATCGTGGGTTTATTCCCAAGCTCCTCCAAAACAACACAATTACAATGGTCGGATCACCTGCTTCTGCGAATCTGACCCATCTCATACTCATCTATCCAACTCCGCAGAATATTTGGGGGCGTCGGGGAGTCGCTGGCCTGTCGTAAAGTAGATTTTATATCAACAATATTGTTGCGTCGGTCGGATTAAAAAGCCCGCACTGATTCTGATATCGGTTTTATTATCGTTACAGCTTCAAAGATAGGGAGGGTTACAATTTGTTTAAGTTAATATAATTCCTCAACAGTACTTACTAATCAGTGGCCTTTCGTGATCTAGGGCCTTTTATCCGAATTTAGGTTAAGTTAGGTTAGGTTTCACTGAACTAGAAACCAATATTTTTAAGGCATTCCACTGCGTCCTAGCAAGAAGTACGGTCGACTTAGTTCGCGCTCCGCTATTTTGGAAGTTTTCTCGCTATTCGCTTGATTTAAATTGTCAGTTTTTTCTCGCTTAGAGTTCCCAGCTAAATAATTAACTAAAAGTGAGTTTTTTTCTGAGAAGAAAGTGTGTTTTCGGCATCATCGGAAGGAAAATTGTTTTTACGATTGCCAATTCGCCAACCATTTTGCGCACCATCGGTGCGTGGTAACGCATACCTGCACACGGATCATCGTCATCGAGTGTCAGCATCTGCCTCCGCATTTACACCGCTCATCTATCATCGTGTGTTCAGCTGAGTGCCGACCCTCACATAAGCACACACCAACGAAGACCGCCCGCACACGCTGATCGAAGATCATCCACGGTGCGCGTCGCTCCGCTGCTGCCGTTCAAACGCTCGGTGGTAGTAGTATAGGATTATCAGATAAGTTTTTGTTCTTGTTTCTCTCTTTCGCCCACAGTTAAATTTTAAGTTTGTGTTCTGTGTTTGTAGTTTTTTTTTGTGTATTGTGTCCGAGTGATTATCGTTTCAGTGGTAGAGCGTTTTTCGCTCCCACTAGTACGGCAAAATGGACTTTTTGTCGCAAGACGAAATGGACGTTTTGTCGGAAGATGACACCACTTTGCCACGCGATGGCAAGAAGGGTCGAAAACGTACGTCATCTCTCCCTGGTTCATCGTCTCAGTCTGGCAAAGGACAGGTTCAGATAAACCCCCGATCGCGAGCCTATCCAGATGACTCGACTGGCCCATGGGTTGTCTACTTTCAGCCCAGAAACAAACCTTTGAATGTAATGCAAATTACTAATGATCTGACGAAGCGATACTCGGCCGTGACTGAAATCACGAAGGTTAGGCACAATAAACTTCGTGTCTCCGTCTCTAACCTGAAGCAGGCTAACGAGATTGCTGCCTCCCAGCTCTTCACGCTCGAGTACAGAGTTTACATCCCAGCTCGTGATGTGGAGATCGAAGGTGTGGTCACCGAAGCGAGTCTGACCCCCGAGATCTTGGAGAAGCAGGCGGTTGGCCGTTTCAAGAACCGTTTGCTTCCTCCGGTGAAAATACTGGATGTCCAAAAACTGGGCTCAGTATCTGTCAGCGAGGGTAAAAAGAGTTTTACCCCCACAGACTCGTTCCGTGTGACCTTTTCTGGTTCAGCCCTTCCTCACTACATCGAGCTGGGAAAACTTCGACTACCTGTGCGTTTGTTCGTTCCCCGGGTCATGAACTGCCAAAACTGTAAGCAGTTGGGACATACGGCCTCCCACTGTGGCAGCAAGGCACGCTGTTCCAAATGCGGAGAGAAGCATGGGGATGACACCTGTGCAGCTACCGCACCAAAATGCGTGTACTGTAAGGGAACTCCTCATGGTATCTCGTCATGCCCGGTGTACAAACAACGCGGGGAGAAATTACAACGCTCACTTAAGGAACGTTCCCGGCAGTCTTTTGCAGAAATGCTTAAGACGGCCACGCCATCGACCAACGACAAAAATCCCTTTTCTCTTTTGTCAGATGACGAGACTGACTCTGACTTGGCTGAGGAGGGAACTTCTTTCTGTTTTTCAGCACGGAAACGAAAACGCATCCGTTCGCGGAAAGTTGAGAATGAAGAACCCCAAATCAGCTTGCCCAAATCAAGGAGTGGTGGAAAAAAAGGAAGTTTCTACTCCTCCTGGATTCAGAAGAACTGACTATACCCAGGATTTTCCACCTCTCCCGGGGACATCCAAAACCCCTGATGTCCCATTTTTAAGAACAGAAGCCCCTTCTTCATCTGGGTTGTTCTCATTTGATAAAATTGTGGACGATATTCTCAAGTACCTGAATATTTCTGATCCTCTCAAAAGCATTGTTCTGGCAATGCTTCCTACTGTGAAGACCCTCTTGAAGCAATTGACATTGAAGTGGCCCCTCATTGCAGCAATCATTTCCTTCGATGGATAATTTTCCAAACGAGGTCGGGGATTTGATCACTGTTCTACAGTGGAATTGTCGAAGTCTTATTCCGAAATTAGATTCGTTCAAGTATTTAGTTCATAACAATAATTGCGATGCATTTGCCCTCTGTGAAACATGGCTCTCTGGAAATTGATCTCCCTTTTTATGATTTTAACATTATTCGATTGGATCGTGAGGATTCACGTGGAGGAGGGGTACTTTTGGGGATCAAAAAGTGCCATTCTTTCTATAGAGTGAATCTTCCACAATTTACAGGTATTGAAGTTGTCGCATGTCAGGCTATTATTAAAGGTAAGAGCCTTTGTATTGCTTCTGTTTATATTCCTCCAAGAGCCGTTGTTAATCGAAAACAACTTTCAGATATATGTTCAGTACTTCCTGCTCCTCGGTTGATTATGGGAGATTTTAATTCCCACGGTACAGGCTGGGGGGAACTGTATGATGACAACCGTTCTACTTTTATATATGACCTCTGTGATAACTTCAATATGACAATTCTTAACAATGGAGAAGTAACACGTTTGGCTGGACCATCCTCGAATGGAAGTAAATTAGACCTCACACTTTGCTCTAACTCATTATCGTTGGATTGCACGTGGAATGTGATCCAGGATCCCCACGGTAGTGATCACTTGCCGATCAAAATTTCGATTGCCAGTGGGTTCAACCCGTCGGAATCCGTTAACGTCGCGTACGACCTCACCCGTAATATCGATTGGACAACGTTCAAGACCGCGATAGAGGAAGCCGTGTCGTCGGTAGAAGGGCTTCCACCGTTGGAGGAATATAACTTCCTCTCCAATCTGATCTTGGACAGCGCGCTTCGAGCTCAAACTCGGCCGGTTCCAGGAACGTCTTTGCGTAGGAAACCTCCTTCCCCTTGGTGGGACCACCAATGCACTGAGGTTTATCGTAAAAAGTCCGACGCGTTTAAGCTTTTCCGGAAACGTGGAACACCTGGGTATTTCGAAGCGTACTCGGCTCTTGAACGCGAACTCAAGAGCCTCATCAAAGCCAAGAAACGCGGATACTGGCGGCAATTCGTGGACGGATTATCGCGCGAAACGTCGATGAATACGCTTTGGAACGCGGCGCGAAGGATGCGTAACCGGTCTTCGAACAACGAGAGCGAGGAGTACTCAGATCGTTGGATTCTCAAGTTCGCGCGAAAAGTATGTCCTGATTCCGTGCCGGCACGGATGATTCCTCGCGAAACGACGAATTCGGTAGACGAGATCAGCCAGCCTTTTTCAATGCTGGAGCTCTCACTCGCGCTCCTTTCATGTGGCAATTCGGCTCCGGGGGCTGATAGAATCAAGTTCAATTTGTTGAAGAACCTCCCAGATGTCGCTAAGAGGCGCATGTTGAACTTGTTTTGTCAGCTCCTAGAGCTCAATATTGTTCCGGATGATTGGAGGCAAGTGAGAGTTATAGCCATTAAAAAGCCTGGAAAACCCGCGTCAGATCATAACTCGTATCGTCCCATCGCGATGTTATCGTGCATTCGAAAATTGTTGGAGAAAATGATCCTTTTTCGCTTGGACAAATGGGTTGAGACGCACCACCTACTCTCAGATACTCAATTTGGTTTCCGTAGGGGCAAGGGAACGAACGACTGTCTCGCGTTGCTTTCCACAGAAATTCAGTTGGCTTATGCTAAAAAAGAGCAAATGGCTTCTGTATTCTTGGATATCAAGAAGGCTTTTGATTCAGTATCCGTTGAAGTCCTTTCAGACAAACTCCACGCTTGTGGCCTTTCTCCATTAATAAATAACTTTTTGTACAATTTGCTGTCAGAGAAACATATGAGCTTTTCTCATGGAAACTCTACAGCTTCTCGATTTAGTTACATGGGTCTCCCCCAGGGCTCATGTTTAAGCCCCCTTTTGTATAATTTCTACGTCAGAGAAATTGACAATTGTCTAAGTGACAACTGCACGTTGAGACAACTTGCAGATGACGGCGTAGTGTCTATGACAGGGCCCAAAGGGGTCGACCTGCAAGGACCCTTACAGGATACCTTAGACAATTTGTCTACTTGGGCTATTCAGCTAGGTATCGAATTCTCCACGGAGAAAACTGAGTTGGTCGTTTTTTCTAGGAAGCATAGCCCAGCACAACCGAAGCTTCAACTTTTGGGTAAGCCGATCACTCATTCCATGTCTTTCAAATATCTCGGGGTCTGGTTCGATTCAAAATGCACCTGGAGATCCCACATTGAGTATCTGAGACGAAAATGCCAACAAAGGATCAATTTTCTCCGAACAATTACCGGAACGTGGTGGGGAGCCCATCCGCAAGATCTTCTAACGTTGTACCGGACAACGATTTTATCGGTTTTAGAATACGGTAGTTTTTGTTTCCAGTCGGCGGCTAAAACTCACATCATCAAACTGGAACGTATCCAGTATCGTTGTCTTCGTATCGCGTTAGGATGCATGCACTCGACTCATACGATGAGTCTAGAAGTGTTGGCGGGCATGTTGCCACTATCGGATCGGTTCTCGGAATTATCCCTCAGGCTCCTCACCCGTTGTGAAATTATGAACCCACTGGTGATTGCAAACTTTGAGAAGCTTCTTGAGCTAAACCCTCAAACTCATTTTATGTCATTGTACTACGTGTACATAACACTGGATGTCAGCCCTTCACAGCATAATCCTCATCGTGTATGCTTCTCCGACTTCGGCAATTCAGTTAGTTTTGATTTATCCATGACGCGGGAGATTCGTGGGATCCCAGAACATCATCGTTCTATGATTGTTCCGTCAATTTACGCTGCAAAGTTTGGCCAAGTTGATTCCGCAAGATCGTTCTTCACAGATGGATCACTAATAGAGTCGTCCGCTGGTTTTGGTATTTTTAACGAATTTCATAGTGCCTCTCGAATGCTTCAAGCTCCTTGTTCCGTATATGTTGCTGAGCTGGCGGCAATATACTATACGCTAGAAACGATCGCCTCACTTCCACCAGATCACTATTTTATTTTTACGGATAGTCTCAGTTCTGTCGAGGCTATTCGCTCCATGAGGCCGGTAAAGCACTCCTCGTATTTTCTCATGAAAATACGAGAGCTTTTAAGTGCTTTATCTTTAAGATCTTTTGTCATCACCTTTGCATGGGTCCCATCTCATTGCTCGATTCCGGGCAATGAGATGGCGGACTCACTTGCTAAGGTGGGCGCTATGGAAGGCGATATTTACGATCGACAAATCGCCTACGATGAATTTTTCTTCATTTATCGTCAACAGTACCTCGTCAGCTGGCAGAATAAGTGGAGTGAAGGGAGTTTGGGACGATGGCTATATTCGATCATCCCTAAGGTGTCGAAGAGTCCTTGGTTCAAGGGGTTGGATGTGGGTCGAGACTTCATTCGTATGATGTCTCGCCTCATGTCCAATCACTATTCGTTAAACGCTCACTTGTTCCGTGTTGGGCTGAAGGACAGCAGTCTCTGTGAATGTGGACAAGGTTACCAGGACGCAGATCACATTATTTGGTCTTGTGCTGAGCATCGCGGAGTCAGATCTGAACTGTACGATTCCCTTCGGGCTCGAGGTAGACAACCTAATGTTCCAGTTCGGGATATTTTGGCTAGACGCGATCTGGAGTTTATGAAACTCATATATGTTTACTTTAAGAATATTAACATTAGATTGTAAGTTTTATTAACCATGTGTTTAGTTTGTATTTTGTACGTGTGGGTTTTTTTATGTTTGTTTTCAAGATGAATAGAAATTCGTTCATGTTTTAGGATTAATTAAATATTTGTATCGTAAACCACATTTCAAACCTCCCTCTCCCTTTTCCCATCCAAAAAAAATGTAAATCCCCACTAACCTCGAGACAACCGCGAGTATCCGGTCCAGCTCCTTTAACTTTAAATGTAAGAAATCAATAATGTATAACAAAAATGATAACTCGGCTCTGTAAAGTTTATTCGATTGAGCCTGTACAAATAAAGTAATTAATAAAAAAAAAAAAAAAATATTTTTAAGGCAATTAATTTTAGTCTACATAAGTTTTTTAGTTATAATCAAGTTACCGTTATCCCTACTTTAGCTGAATATAGCTTAATCTAGTTTAATGATTGTAGTAATAGGAAAAACAAATTTTATCTGTAGCAAAATCATGCGTGTTCACTGCTTACTTGCACTACCTTTTTTCTCCTTTTTCCGGAAGTCGGCTCCTTCGATCGTGTTGCCAGACGCTTACTCGCTGACACTGACAGCTTCGACCGTTGCGCTACACCCTTCAGGAACGTCCTTGATCAGGGTGGCCACCTCGTCGTCTTTGGCGCCAACAAATATCCTTCCTTTCCTTGTAACGGGGAAGATGGGTGTGGCCGGCAATGGTAAATGTCATGCTTTTTCTGTTCTGAACTTTGATTGGAGAATTAATCACTCACAAATAGTTATCCTTAAGCAATCAGAATAAGAATGTTGAAGTAGATACATGACAGTTTCCAGTATGCAACCTACGAATTACTCCGTTACAAACGCAACGCAACGCATATTATTTGTACACTTTGTCTCTATAACTAAGAAGTACAAACTGAAATCTTTATAGTGTAAAACTAGTTTATCCATCACTGGTGGGGTGACACCTATCGGATGTTAAGGGTGGAAAGTATTAACCAATTACTTAGGAGGAAAACTACACCAAAAAGGCTTCCATTCTCTAACATAGATTAGATCGATTTTAATGATCGAGCTTAGTTCTACTCTATCACTTTGAGTAAGATGCATACAATAAATATTTCACCAAAAAAAAAATGATACCCACCGAAACCCACTTTCGGAAATATCGATTCCAGCAAATCCCATCAAAATGTCATTCATTCGAGAATAAAGCCATTCTCTTAATGCCACATGATGGATGTATCAACGGCCTTCATATGGTCTTCCACATCCACATGTACCGTGTTCCCAAAGCTAGTTTTGTAAATTTCCATTCATCGCACTCTATTGTCACATGGCGAAACGTTCTCCAAACTGACACCAGCCATCGAAGTCCATATCGTCGGGTTCATGCAATACTGTCACAACTCAAAATTTCCCATTTTTCCGTTCTATCGCTTAAAAGGATAAAAACGCCAAATTATGTCACGGTATTACACCGTATTTTCACAAACTCTACATGAAAAATCAAAAACAACGTCAAATTTTCGACGATTTTTATTGTGAGTTGTGACAGTATTGCATGAACCCGACGCTGTGCATTTTGTCTGTTCTCTCCCCAAAAATAACAGTAGGTAGGTGGGAAAACCTCCCGCATACGCTGCTGCCGAGAATTAGGCTTCAGCAGCATCGGGACACCATTCAATGCATTGTTCGACGAGGTTGGTTCGCTTCTGGATTTTTTTTGTTTTGTTTAGGTGGTTAGTGTAGGACAGTCCATAATGCACCCCTGAGGTTAAAATGGCCCCACGCGGATTTTCAAAGCTTTCTCATTACTAATCGCAAGATGGTATGTGCCAAAATGCTAGTTACTTAAGCTGCTCTGCACAGGACCATTTTATCCCAGGGGTGCATTATGGACTGTCTTCTCCTACGTCCGGTGACTAGAGGGAATCGAGATGGACTAGGCGAAACCGACTCCAAAACAGCTTTGGTACGCATCATGAAACAAAATAATGAAAAATGGTGACCGAGGCTCGTTGTATGGAGAACGCGATGGCCATCAGATTCAGGGGAAAAAAAGAACCCTCCAATCAGTTTGAAGATATCAGCCTGTTGTGAGGGATACGCAGGCAGCTCATGTGTCTCAGCCTATGATTCCGATTGTCCATCGTTTGGGAATCGAGCGACCCCTCGGTCTTTGGCAGGTTTTAGCTCTGCAAGCCTAAATTCGCGAGCTCGGCAACATATCTCGGTCACGGAGTATTAAATTCGCCTTGATGAGTTTCCAACAACATCCGCCGCCGCGGCGTTTGCATGCACATACATAGCAGTTCAGCCACAGAAGTTAGGGATCTCTGTTCGTCGTCATTTTTTTTCCTCTCCCGCTTCCGTTGAGGTATTATCGCTTGTTGAACGTGGAAAGGAGATCCACGGAAAGCATCACCTGTGCCTGTGCTGATGCGACCGCGCTTGATGATGAAGGCTTCAGTTTTTCACGACGGCTACACCGATCTGAGAGTTGGCCTTAATGAAAGATTACCTGCTCAGATAGCAGCAGCCGCGAGGTGGGTGAAGTAGCAGCGGCAGGAAGAGGCATCGTTTGCAATTTTCCCTTGCAATCTAGCGCCAGCAGCAGCAACAGCGGGTTTAATCCGGATTTCTGTCGGGGGAAATCTGATAGGTTTTTAATTGCTTCAGCTGAAACCGCACTAGTCGCGAATTAAAGCGTGGGAATGGCTGATGCCACGTTTAACCCTATTATTAAGGAAAGTTACTTAATTCTGCTTTAAAATCAAATGCTCGACTTAGCTGTTGGTGCGGACGGTTCGAGTTTCACTAATGTACTTATTTTTTCGAAAAGATATTTCAAAGATACATATTGCAACGGTGGTAATAATAATATGTCGAGCTGCAAAGTACCGTAATCAGGGAGCAAATTGATCACTTAATAATGTAAGTATAAAAATAAATTTCTACGTAAACAAATTGAATGGTATCAAGTAACTATGGGGTCTCTATCGTTCTGCATGCTTCCGTATCATACTGAGTATTTTTTTTATGTTTAGGACATTTTGATATTAAAAATCTAAATATCAATATGGGGTGAACCACCCCCAAATGGCTTTCGAGTTTTATTAATAGTAACGGTTCTTATTGTATTTGTATTAGACTGGCTCACAAAAATAAAAGATCTAATTTTCCACAGGCCTACCCTATATGATAGTTTTAACAATTCCCTCAAGCTCTCGAAACTTCTTTATATTTATGTAATTTATTTAATGCTAACGGAACTGCTCTGAGGCACTCTGTTCCTTACGTTGTCGAAGTTTTTGAAGTTCTCATAAAGCTTGTTGTACTGCCCTGATTTAATTGAACTGCCCTAAACATGTTTAAGCATCCACGATCTTCTGAGCTTGTGTGAAGATATCAATAATTTTCTTAACATTTCTGAAATTCTATGAAAATCTGGAAATTTCTTAATATCCTGCAAATTTTCTGAAACTAATAAAACTGAACTCCTATTTTGGAGCTTACTAAGCGTCTTGAAATGCTCTTGCATTTTGCTAATCTTCAAGATAGTTTTTGAAGCTCGGATCTTCCCTTAAGTTCCATAGACTACTATGAAGTTTTCGAAATGTTTCTGAAGAACTCCGCACTTTTGTGAAGTTTTTCTGAAATTCCTTCTTTAATTCCCGATTCAATTTGCTCCCGTAAATTTCGTGGAATGAAACGGAATAGTTAATATAGTTCTACAATTTTCACTGAAGATTTCAACATTTTTTTGAATTTCGTGGAACTGTCCTTAAATTTTCGGCACTAATTCATAACTTCATCGATAGTCTAGACATTCCTGATGTTATTAAAACTTCCCAAATGATTTATGAATTTCGCCACTTCGTCAAATCGTCCGCTGGATTGTCCTTCGTTCCTACCCAACGCCAATCTTCTGGATTCGTGATGCTGAGGATCTCGCCAATACGATAGGCAACGAACGGCTTATACCTTCGTTGGTCCGATTTCACCCATGATACTACCGTATCCGAGTCACACCACAGGAACCGCTTCGCTACCGGAAAGGAATGGGCATCGCAGATCGACTTTGTCAATCGCGCACCGAGAACAGCCGCTTCTAGCTCCAACCGTGGTGTAGACAGGTACTGTAATGGCGCCACCTTCGCTTTGGCCTCGATGAATGCGCAGTGAACGACTTCGCCGTCCTCGAACCTGAAGTAGGCCACGCATCCATATGCCGCATCTCCAGCGTCAGTGAAAACGTGTAACTGCACCGTTTCATAGACCTTCGAGTCCAATCCACCGAGGTAACACCGTGGAACACGAATCTCATCGATTAGATGGAATAGCTGTGTCCACTGCACCCACCGCTTGTAGTGAGCTTCCGTGAGCTTCTCGTCCCAACCTATGCCGCTACGCCATAAATCCTGCATTATGATCCGTCCGTGTATCAACAGCGGAGCCAGGAACTGCTTCGGATCGAACATGCTGGCAATGCACCGCAACACAATCCTCTTTGTTGGCCAAGCACCTTCCCGAATGTAGGGCTGAAGGTCTTGGCGAATCTCCTTTGAGAAAACGAAGTGATCACCTTCCGGGTCCCACAGCACTCCCAGGACTCTCTCCGTAGCGCAATGCTTGTCTACTTCTAGTGGTTTCACCACAGACTTCTCCTCTCCGAGCTGACGTAACACTTCCTGTGAGTTGGAAACCCAGTTCCGAATCTCGAACCCACCGTTGGCGTGTACACGTCGCACATCCATCGCTAGTCTCACCGCTTCCTCTACTGTATCGGCACTGTCGAAATATTCGTCGACATAGTGCTTTCGGACGATAGCTTCGGCAGCCTCCGGATACTGCTCGGCATGTTCCCGCGCGTTCAAGTTTTTCACGTACTGTGCGGAGCAAGGCGAACAGGTCGAGCCAAAGATAACCACATCCATCACGTACGTTTCCACCGCTCCGTTCGGACCCACGAATAGGAACCGTTGTGCCTGACGGTCTTCTGCACGAACCCATGCTTGATGAAACATTTCCCTAATGTCACCTCCAAACGCCACGTTTCTCTCGCGGAATCCACTTATAACAGCTGGTAGCAACGTTATCATGTCTGGACCCTTCAACAGCTTATCGTTAAGCGACACTCCATGAGCCCTCGCTGTCGCATCCCAGACCAACCGCACCTTGCCAGGTTTCTTCGGATGTACCACGTAGTTCAGCGGTAGGTACCAAGCTTTACTCTTCGGCGTCTCCTTTAACTCCTGCTCGGTGATACGATGCGCGTAGCCCTTGGCAAGATATTCTTCCAACTGCTTCTGCAAACATTCCTGCACTCCAGGATTCCGGTTCATCCGAGCCTCCAAACATCGCAACCGCTTCATGGCCATGTCTAAACTCTCCGGAAATCGAACATCATCTTCTTTCCAGAGTAATCCTGTCTCGAACCTGCTACCCACTCTTCGAGTGGTCTTCTCCAAAATCTCGCGTGCTCTACGATCTTCCTTCGATTCTAAACGAATAGGTGACACTCCGACGTCTTCAAGTTGATAATGTTTCTTCATCGCCTCATCCAGATCCTTATCCGCTTTGCTGCACTTCTCACACGAGCACCGATGGTGTCCCAGAAAATGCACCTTTCCTACGACGTTTGGTTGTGGACCATAAGCCGTCCAGCCGAGCTTGCACAAAATGGCAACTGGTTTACCAGATTCTCCGATTCGTGAGTCCAGCGGGGCGATCAAGTGAAGATTATCGATCCCCAGCAGCACCTTCGGTGTAGTTCTCTCGTAACTGGGAATGTCGATGTCTTCAAGGTGCTTAAACTCCTGGACCAACTTCGCTGAATCCAGTTTCTGTGCAGGGAGGTTTAACCTGTGCACCGTATGAGCTTCCAGCAGATCGTATCTACTCGACGAGTCTCTGGCAGATATCTCAAGCACCACTTTCTTCGACTGATACTCCGTGCGCTGTACGCCGTTTGTTCAAGTCATCTGCAGTGGTTCCACTGGTCCATCGGCACCCAACGTTCTCACCAATTCACTGTCCACCATGGTAACCGAAGATCCTTCATCGATGAGTGCTAGAGTATCTACTCTTTTCTTGCCGTTGTACAGCGTCACTGGAACCATCCTAAACAGAACTGCACATTTCGACTGACGATGACTATTACACTGCACCCGAGTTCGCGAGTATCCGGCTGGTCCACCATGAAGAAGGGCATTGTGGTTTTTCGGACAGCCATCTACCTTGCAACGAACTCTTATACGACATGATCGTTGTCCATGGTCGTAAAGGCAGAGTGGACAGAGGTTCAACTGAGTCACCGTTTTCCACCGCTCTGCAACACTCTGTTTGAGCAATTCCTGGCAGTTCCTTCCGTAATACCCAGACTTTTGGCACACGGAACACTTCAACTCTCGGCGCTGGGGTTGGGGTGACGAATTCTTCCCAGCTGACATCACACTCCCAACCGGCCGCTATCTCCATCCGTGACGTGAACGAAAGCCTTCGTTTGTGGTCTATTTCGCATCTTACCCTTCTCCTTTGCATCTGCTTTCTCGAAGGTTGCTTCCAACGCCTTCTCTACGAGACCTTCCATGAATGCACCGAATGTTTCCAAGTCGACTGACTGTGCGCGTCGCTTGTAGTCCACCCACTCCATGGTATAGTACGACGGCAGCTTCTGAACTAGACTCTGCATCAAATTGGGCTCTTCAAGTGGTCCACCAGCCCGGCCGCTTTGAGATGCTGAGTAAACTCTTCGACGGCACTTCCGAACTCGATCACCGACTCCAAACTCTCCGAGCTTGGTCCCTCTAGCTGCTGGATCTTTGTCGCCAATCTGGTTGACAGGATCTCCGGATTCCCGAATCTCTTCCTCAGCTTCTCGATGATCAACGGCACGTTCTCCGGCAAAAGCAGACGATTTCGAACCGTATCCAATGCTTTCCCCTTCAGAGCATCCTGTAGACGGACCAAATTCTCTGCGTTGGTGAATCCACAGGACTGGTTTGCCTGCTCGTAGGCGCTGATAAAGATCGGCCACTCTTCTGCTGCTCCATAAAACTTCGGCAGGCTCCTCGGAAATACCTGTCGAGACGCTATCTGGAGCCGTGTCGGTCCATCCGCAACCACTTTATCGCCTTTGTAGTCCCCACCGTCGAGGATTGACTCTAGTGCTTCATCATCTTTCTCGAAAGACGGACGAGGCAGTCTCGGATTTGCAGAAAGCAATGATCTCATTCTTGTGGACTTTCCTGGTACTGGCTTCTGGGGGTTACTTCCATTTCGATCTTCCAGAAGTTCCTTGAAACGATCGAACAGGTCCTGGATATCATTTTCGGCGGACCTTTTCTTTGGATCTTTGCGAACCGCACCTAGACTCTTCGGGAGCTGCTTCTCCGGCTGCGGTTCCCCGATTCAACTTCGGCCTCTTAATCTGATTCGCCATCAGAACCGTTGATAATCTGTGTCAGCTCCATCCGTCGCTCAAGCGCCTTCTTCCGTCTAGCAATCCGCTTCCGTTGAAGTTCGAGGATTTTTTGCTGATTTTCCTCCTCAATCTATCTATCTATCTATCTCCTTCATCTATGCGCCTCATTGCTACAGCGATGGCAAGAAACGTCAAAAACGGGCGCATCAAAGGGGCGCGTTCACGGTAGTTATGCTACCGCAACCCTTTCAGGTCTGACTGCAACGGCAACAGTGATCGTTTGCAAAACTGTATCCAACGTGGTGGGTGATCCTTGGTACTGGCCAGAAGGAGTCACTGTCCGTGTGTTTGAACATGTTCAAAAAAACGGTTCTGCTGCATCACGTCCGAACCTGCCATGAAAAATAAAAACAATCATCAATCAGTCAGCCTCTCATAGTGGATTTAAAATAAACAGTTCCATCCCGGGATGCAACAACCCAAGCCATTTGGAAGCCCCTTATCCCCCCATCACAGTCGTGTCTCTCCGGCCAGTGCTCAGCAGTCATCCTGGACCTGTGTATGGGGACGGGGTCTTCCAGGCCATCACTTCAGGCAAGTTCACTTCCTCTGTTTGCCATTATGTATCTGATACTCGCTACGTTTCCAGCCGAATTCCTTCATCACATTATCCTGCATCATCATTCATCAGACCACTGGGTATGAGTATGGAGAGGGGGTCTTCTAACCAGTTACTACAGGCAAGTATGCGTTACGAACTATGCACTTCTTGATCGTCTACTGCTTCCAGTTGCTTCATACCACCATGTTTTCGTGTGGAAAACAATATTGCCAGCGTTCGGAGTCAACCCGATCAACAAATTGCATCGCTTGGAATCAAATCAAAACCAAATCCGTCTGAACAGTTCATCTCTATTTATTATCAGAACGTCAGAGGCTTACGGACCAAAGTTGTTCAGCTACGCTTTCTACTGTCTGGCTGTGATTATGACGTGCTAGTTTTCACAGAGATTTGGCTACGAGAAGACATCGGCAGCGCTGAAATCTCTTCGGTTTACACCTTATTCAGATGTGACCGCAGTGAATTGACCAGTCAGTACTCGCGTGGAGGAGGAGTGCTCGTCGCGGTCAAAAACAACATCGTTTGTGAACCTGTCACTTTGCCGAACTGCGACCAACTGGAACAAGTGGCAGTTTGCGTAAGGTTGGGGCATCGTTCGCTTTACATCGTCACCATTTACCTTCCGCCGAATTCATGCTCCGACTTCTATTCAGCTCATGCAAAAGCAGTTCAGCATATGTCAATCCGTTCTTCAGAAGGTGACATTATTCTATCACTGGATGACTTTAACCTGTCGAATTTGCGCTGGCATTTGGATGGTGATATAAATGGTTACATTCGCTTAAACGTTTCTTCGGAACACGAACAATTCCTCATCGAAAATATGTTTGTTAACGGCTTCCATCAGATAAACAGTTTCGTCAACATGAACGGTAGACTTCTCGATCTCGTGTTCGTCAACCTACCTGAGCATCTAGACGTCATCGTAACCTCTACTCCACTGTTACCCGTTGACAATCATCACGAGCCATTCATTTTACTACTCGCCGAGAGCAGCGACGATCTGGCTGCAATGGACGACCAAGACGAGAGTTTCAACTTCGATTTTAAAGCATGCGACTACGATCTCCTAAACAACGCGTTTGCTGGTATCGGCTGGGATCTTCTACTGCAGAACAGAACAGTGGACGAAAAACTTGCAGTTTTTTATGAAAAGCTGTACGAAGTTTTTATCGAGCATGTACCTCGGAAAAGGCAACCCATTACCTCAGTTTTCAGTAAACCATAGTGGACTACCGAGCTGAGACATCTCCGGAATAATCTCAGGAAATCACGCAAACGGTTCTTCTTAACAAGGACTGATAGCGACAAAGTTAACCTCCGCGAAGTGGAAACGTCGTACAAGGAACTTCTTTTCTCGTCATATAGAAACTATGTATCGGGAATTGAATCTTGTGTGAAACAAAACCCTGCACCTTTCTGGGATTTTGTTAGGAAACAGAAATCTTCCACCCGGATTCCATGTAACGTTCATTACGACGGAACTCATGTTTGCCTCAACGCTGAAGCTGCTGACCTGTTTGCGAAGTTCTTCGAGAGTGTGTTCACTAATGTGTCACCTGTACGTCGACATGACAGCTTTGCCCATATTACTACGCATAACATGACGCTTCCTGTTCTCCAGTTTTCTTCAGAAGAAATTCAAAAATCTCTTGAAGATGTAGAAACGAACAAAGGGCCTGGGACATACGGCATTCTTCCACTGTTATTGAAAAAATGTTCGTCCACACTAACATCTCCAATCGCTCGATTGTTCAACCGTTCGCTGCAGGACAGGACTTTTCCAACTGCGTGGAAAACGGCATCGATTGTACCAATCCATAAATCTGGCACCTGTAATCACGTGGATAATTATCGTGGGGTATCTAAACTTTGCTGCCTAAGCAAGGTTTAGGAAAAGTTGGTCCACAAGGCCTTGTATAATGCCTCTTCCTAGATTATCTCGGAGAGCCAGCACGGGTGCATGCAACATCGGTCTACAACAACAAATCTGATGTGTTACGTCACCAAACTGTCTCGTGAAATTGAACAAAGAAGGCAAGTAGACGCGGAGTATATTGATTTTGCTAAAGCGTTCGATACTGTACAGCACATTCTAGTCACTGATAAAATGAGGCACATAGGATTCCCCGATTGGATAATAGAGTAGCTTTTGTCGTACTTATCGAATTGAAATGCTTATGTGGTTGTTAACTCTGCACGATCCCATTCATTCAACATCATGTCTGGTGTACCGCAAGGTAGCGTTCTCGGTCCTCTAATCTTCAACATTTTTATTAACGACCTGTGCATACTACTTTCATCATTCAAACTTTCCTTTGCCGATGATCTCAAAGTGTATCGCATCATTGCCTCGTCTTTAGACTGTGACGCTTTGCAGGAGGATATAAACGTCATGGTTATCTGGTGCGGTGACTACGGCATGCGCGTTAACAGCAAGAAGTGCAAGATAATATCTTTCACTCGCTGTATCGGTCACTCACCATCAGTACTATATGGACGCAGATACACTCGAACGGGTAAATTCGATCTGCGATCTGGGAGTCACCATCGATTCAAAGCTGAGGTTTAACGATCATGTAGGGATTATATCAACCAAAGCTTTTTCGGTATTGGGATTCATCCGTCGACACGCTTCTGACTTCACCGATGTATATGCTCTAAAAACACTCTACTGTTCGTTGGTGCGCAGTATCCTGGAGTACGCTGCACCAGTTTGGTCGCCGCATTACGTAACACAGACTCTGACGATCGAACGTGTGCAGAAAAGGTTCATAAGATTCGCTCTTCGTCAACTTCCTTGGAACGATCCAGAAAATCTTCCTCCCTATGTCGATCGATGCCAGCTGATTAAACTCGAACCTCTTTCTGCCAGGCGAGTCAACATGCAACGCTAGTTTGTCTTTGACCTCATCAAAGGATCCACCGATTGTCCTGCACTTTTCGAACAGATTCCACTGAATGCTCCACCCAGACGCTTCCGCCACTCGCCACTCCTAGCGGTTCCTTATCATAGGACAAACTACGGCCATAATAATCCATTCGAATCGTGTCTTCGAGCATTCAATGACGTTAGCGATGAGTTCGATTTGAATTTGTCTAAAAATGTGTTTAGTAATAGGATTAAAGATAAGGTTTATGGTTAATTATAAGTTAATCAGTCTGTACGACTAAGTCGAAGATGGTGCAATAAATAAATAAATATAATTAACCAAACGGAAATGATGGCTTCCAAATTTATTTACCTTTCCGTATGTACCGTAAGATTTGATAAAGAGGAACCAATCGTTGAGATATTGTCAAAAGTCTAACTCTGCTTCTTGACGCCAAACTCGGCCTACGGATTCTAAACTCGACCTAACGCATTGAAACGCCATTGAAACGTCAATGAATTCACTTCGGCCTTTCGGATGAAGAAGAAAATTGATTCGGTCGGAGCGCTTCTTTTGTTTTTTTGGGAATAATGGGTACCAACCTTCACCTTAGCTTATTAACTAAAGTATCGTACAAAACGCATGATTGACTTGTTGACTCTGAAATCATGGATTAATTTGAATTTTTCTGCTCGATAGACCCAAAATAGGCGATTAGACCGAAGTAGTCCTCTATATCCCTATATTAGGTTCCTAACGGCCAAATCGCGTGTAGCTCCACTCAGTAGCAAATCAATACCGAGACTGGAGCTCTCCACTGCGCTACTCCTAGTGCATCTCCTGGCTCAAATTCTAAAGAGCACGTCACTCGTGGCTCCAGTGTATCTTTGGACAGATTCAACAATAACACTGGATTCTCTGCTCCGCCGTTGACCTAGATGACTTGCATCAGCAACAGAGTAGCAGAAATTCAGGATTTGACCGCTTCAGCCTCCTGGAATCACATAGTACGTGTCGCGTAAACAGAATCGCGAAGATCCAGAATTACGGAAAGTTGTGACGCTGCCTGTCTGTACAGAGCCAGAAGACATTATCGATCGCTATTCAAACCTCACCCCTCTGGTTCGCGTTTGCGCGTGGTGGCACCGTTTTTGTGAGAACACTCGCCGGCTGAAGAGTGAACGTGAAACCGGTCCGTTGTCGGCGTCGGAAATCGATCGAGCGTTACTCGGTCACGTAAGTCGTGTGCCAGAAGATGCGTTCGGTTTAGAAATGAAGCAACTCGCTCGAAACGAAGCCGTAAGCAAGAAATCCAAGTTTCGTTTCCTGAATCTGAGACGCTTCGATGGATTGATCAGAGTTGGCAGCCAGCTTCATCATTCTGCCCTCGCCATTGACAAACGGCATCATGTTGTACCACCGTGCATCACTGAGTTATCTGCACTACTGTCTTCCCGAAGTCGTTGGAGCAATTAATGGGCAATCTCCCACTGGTACGAGTAACTAGAGCATTCTCGTTCGTGAATATCGGGGTTGACTTTGCTAGCGGGCTACGTGTGCTTGGCCATCAAGGTGGAACACCTTGACCTCGTACACGATTTGAAATCATAGGCATTCATCGCTAGCTTGCACCGTTTCAATGGAAGACGTGGCAAACCCACCAACATATACTGTGACAATGCATTGCAATGGTCGCAAATTTGTGGGAGCTCAATGTAAGTTAGTGGATCTCCGCACACTATTCGCTTCTCAACAACATAGCCAGTGAGTGCGCTACGATTAACATCGAATTCCACTTCGTTCCTTTCAGACCGCCATCGCTAGATGGAATCTGGGAAGCGGCGGTAAAGTCAATGAAGTTCCATCTACGCCGTATCATGAAAAACGCTAAGCTGTCAGAAACTGAATTCAGAACTGCCCTCATCCTAGTTGAGGCTGCGCTGAATTCAAGACCAATAACTGGTATGTCAGAGGGCTAGCAAGACTTGAAACCCTTAACTCCAGGACACTTCCTGGTGGGAAAGCCGCTCAATGCTATTCCGGAGCCCAGCGTGCAAGATGTTCCAGAGTACCGCCTGTCCCGCTGGCAACGTGTCCAGCGCCTGTCTCAGCAGTTTCGGCAACGTATGCATAAAGGATTACTTCAGTAACCTTCACAACTGCTACCGCTGGTCGAATATTACGCACGCTTCTTTAAAACTACCGAAATTTGGGTAGAATTCACCCAGGTCGATCAAAACTGAACCTACGCAAAACTGGGTAAATTATGTTGGGAGTGACAAGTTGACAATCTATATATTTAAAAATGAGTTTCTATCTGTGTGACCCTTATAGACTTGGAAACTACTGAACCGATCGGCGTGAAAATTTGTATGTATGGTTTTCGGGCCCGGAAAAGGTTCTTATGATGGTTTGAGATCCCTCCCCCCTCTGTAAGGGGGGCTCCCATACAAATGAAACAGAAAAATATAGCATTCTTTTTTAAATCGGCGCATAAACTCAAGCTAATATTGAATCCCGAGCAAGGCTGGGCACACTCAGCTAGTCCCTTATAAAAATATCCAAAAAAGAGAGCTTAACGACGTGTGTGGGGTATCATCCAAATCATTTGTGGGATAGTTTACCCATCTGCGATGCAGTTCGTTTATGGTTTTGTATATTAAGGATGGGCTTGTCCGTGCAGCTTCGGTTAAGACCAGTACCGGAGTTACGACGAGAGCTGTAAGCAAACTCTGTCTGCTACCGGTGGAGATAGATGAAGAGACAATCCAGCAGCAATCCCCGTCATCATTTGACTCCAGCGCCAACGAAGAATAACGGGGGAGAGACAACTACGATAACGGAGGCAATCGGTAGAGGGTTCCTAATGCAGTCCCAGTGTCTTTATGCATTGGTCACGATCGAAATCTACAGATGGTTGTAGTGCTCGATTATCGATTATCGAGACATCATGGAGAACTGCAGGAATGTTGGAGGCCCATTCCCTTGGTAAATCCTCCCTTGGAATGAAGAGTGTCGAGCTGGTCTCGAAGTTCGATGGCTTCTTCTTCGCTGTCTGCTTCGGAGAAAAGGTCGTCCACATAAAAGTCATTTCGCAGTACTTCAACAGCTCGGGAAATTTGTCTTGCTCGTCGTCGGCCAACTGTTGTAGAACTCTTGTGGCCAGAAAAGGTGCGCATACTATCCCATAGGTTACCGTTTTCAGTTCATACGTATCCAAGGGTAAGTCGGGAGAAGTTTGCCATAAAATTCGCAGCAACGGGGTGTCGCGTTTATCAACCAGAATCTGACGAAAAATCTGCTTTGCATCAGCAGCGGGTTCTCGATCGCATAATGCTGGACCTCATTTCCTCCTGGACGATGGGTCCCCCCATTAGTGCATCGTTTAGCGAACGTCATGGGCTAGTTTTACACGACGCATCAAAAACGACGCGTACTTTGGTGGTCGTACTTTCCTCTCGGACAACGGCGAGGTGCGGAAGATAGTAGCAAGGTTTGCGTGGTGTTTCGTAGTCGTCGACCTTTTGCATGGGTCCCAATGCGTGGTATTCATTCATGAAATCGACGTACTGTAAACGAAGTTGTGGATCGGTTGCCATTCGCTGTTCCATTATGCGAAATCTTCGTACGGCAGTGCGACGGTAGTCGCCGAGTGAAGTTAAGACGTCAGGTTTCACCGGTAGGCGAACGAGGTATCAACCCTGCTGATTTTGAGAAACGGTTTGCTGGAAGTGTGCTTCACATGCGGCTTCCTCGACGGAATAGGATGGTGACGAGGTTTCTTCTTCGATTGTCCAAAAACGTTCCATTATCTGAGACAGATCGGCGATGAGTGATCTATTCGGTTGTGGACTGGAGGCTTTTCCAGAAGCCACCCAACCGAACGTGGAATTTATAAGAGGTGGAAGTGCATCGCCAATTCAAATTCGACCCGAGACATGGAAGATGTCGTAGAAGACATCTGCGCCCAATGAGGTACAGAGAGAGGTAAAGCAAATCGTGAAATATTGTTGTATTAGTAAACCAAAAAATCAACGTAAACGCAAGTAGTGACGTCACAAATTGCTTGTATCGTACAGGGGTTTTACTCACACAACTTAATCGATTGCTTCACCTCGGTAATCCAGCTCATTGATCTGCGCCTAGTACTAGATCGATTGATTTGCGGCTATGGAAAGTTGGGTCAGCAAGCTGGATTCCGGATGGAATGCTCCAAGTAGAAGCATCGACGGAGGTGGATGGTAAGTTCATAGTCAACCGTGACAGAACCAAGCATTCAACGGTGGTGGAGTTGTTACAGACTCTTGATCGGATGTGGGAGATAACTGTGAACTTAGCGTTGACCGTCGATTCGCCGATACCGGAGATAGGAACGGAAACCCTTTTTTGTTGGATTGTGACGGTTTGGAGGAATCGCTCTGAAACAAAACAACATTTGCTTCCCGAGTCTAGAAGAGCTCTCACTGGATGCTGGGTTCCATTATCATCGACGAAGAGGACGATAGCGGTAGCGAGGAGGACAGTGGTTTGTTTATATTCGGTTACCACGTAGTTAGGTAGCTCGGTGACGGTCACAGAGGCTGATGTTTGTGGCTGTTCCTCCGTAGTGTGAGTTGTTGTTGGTTTCGATGTTGTAGGATGATGGTTCGCGCCTGTTGACGTTTCTCCATGGCAAAGTTGAGTGTGATGACGGTTTATGCATTTTAGATAGGAACTGGACGACGGGCATTCTCGTACCAAGTGGACCTTGCGTAGACAGTTTCTGCAGAGCTGCAGTCGACGGATTTCTTTTTCCTTGTCCTCGAAGGCCAAATATCGCGAACTTTTCCAACACTGAGTGGGGCACATGTAGAGTGGGTGATGTTCGGAGCAAATAGAGCATTTTCGATCGGTGCTGACGTGACTGACGGTGTGACATGCCGCCGCGCGATGGGTGAACTTTTTCGGCTGACTGGACGACGATGACGACGGCGGAGTTTCTACGCCTTTTCCGTGAAGCGTTTGGAGGACGGATACTCTACTCTGAATGAAGCTGGTGAGGTCCTTGAACGAGTCATCGTCCTTTGCTGCTGATGAAATTCCTCCCAATCGCGACGAGTTGGGGCATCGAGACGAACGCTGAGCATACGAATGAGTATAAGATCCCAGAATTCCGTTTTCTCTCTTAACTACTGAAGCACCTTCCCGTTAGACTCGAATCTTTCTACGAGCGCATGAAAGTCTGTCGCTGACTCACTATCGAAACAAAGAAAAGAAAATGGACTCTCCGCAGAATCGCTTCATTTCGAGCAATATGATTTTTGTGTAAGTCATCGTGTTTCTTGTGATCGAGTCACGATGAACATTCCTCTTTTCAAACATGACTGGACTATCACTTGTTTCGTTCGTCAAGTGCTTAAGTTCATTTCATTTGAAGCAAAGACTTGTTTCAATTGACGCAATGAATGACTCTAAAACTGCTTTCTTCGTTTTTTCCACTTTCACTTCAAATCGGAGCTTATTCGACTTGTCACGACCTGACGATGCAGGCATCAAAATATAGCATCCGGATAATATCCACACAATATCGGTTGCCGATGGGGATGGCATCCGGATTATATGTAGTAATAATATATTATTTTATATTAAACGAAAAATTAAATTAACGAGGCCATTCTGGAGTCCAAGATGGCAGCCATCGGGGTCAAGGAAAGTCTCAAATACCCTACAATACGGGTATTTTCGGAACGGGGACGATGCGAAGGTGCCGAAAATCGATATTCGACGTTATTTTGGAATCCAAAATGGCGGCCATCGAGTTTCAGAAAAAGTGTCAAATACCCTACAATTGGGTATTTTCGGAACGGGGATCCCAACTAACAATTTTCACAATGTAAACGCTTTACTCATTTCATTTATACAGTCTCAAGCTGTATTCAAACGTTATACGATATGAGGAAACCTTTACTCAACCTCTATACAAGCAAATCTGGCGAACTTAGTCAGCTACTTATGGCTGTTGGAACGGTCGGGAGAAGCTCTTATTGCATATCCACTAACGCTTCTATACAGCTGTTATCCTGCTGTTTAGTTGTGCGTGAACTTGAAAGGCGCTTATTCAACCTTTTCCCGGTTGTCCAATAATCACTACACAGCTTTCTCTTGAAGCCGGATTAAATAATGTTAACGCTTTTTTATGAAGGAATTTATTGAGTTTATTTTGCTGTGAATCAAATTAATCGAAATTAGTTACAAATCATCACCAAATTATTATTTACCCTGCACCGGAACCTGGAGTCGAACTCGAGACGACCTCATTGGCAAACCTTGACACTACCAACTGTGCTACGCCAACACTTTGAACTTATGTAAACAAATCAACATTCCCTTCTACAACAAAATCGCTGAGTAGAGGCTTTATAATAGTGCACATGAATCACTTTTCTCGACTAGTTATAAAAGAGCAGAGTAAAAGCTGTAAAACTGCACATGTCTAAAAATAAACCTAGTTGACTGTGAAAATGCTTCCGAAGTTGCTCTAACACAGTTTATAAGCTGAGAACAGGTTGTTTAATTGTTGAAAAAGCATTTTTGATGTTTATGTTATTCAGCAAGAGTTGTTGGTTGTGTAGAAGCCATGAAATGAGTAATATATTCACTTTGTTAGCTTTGTTTTTCAGCTACAAGTGGAAAGTTGATTAGTGTGTGTATAGAAGTGATATTAGCGTTTATTGGCTGATGTTATTCAGTGCGACTGACAAATTGAATGATGGTTGTGAGAATGTTGAGTAAACGCTCTCCAAAACTATTTTGCTAGCTTTTGCTTGTAGCTGTATCTGCAGCTTGTTTTCAGCTACTTTACAGCACAACGCTGAAAAAGTTGGCTTACAAAGCTGAAAATGTTAGTTGGGATGCCGCTTAGATGCTGAAAATCGATATCCGACGCCATTTTGGAATTCAAGATAGTGGCCATTGGTGTTATAAAGTGTCAAATACCCATTGGCATAGATGCCAAAAATCGATATCCGATGCTGTGTTGGAATCCTGTATGGCGACCTTCAGGATTCAGAAAGTTTCAACTATCCTACAATATGGGTATTTTCGGAACGGGGATGCCGACAATCGATATTCGACGCCATTTTGGAATCCATTGTTGGTTCATAAAATTTGTCAAATACCCTACAATATGGGTATTTTCGGAACGGAGACAACGCGTGGCTGCCGAAAATCGATATTCGATGCTATGTTGGACTCCAATATGGCGGCCATCGGGTTTCACAAAAAGTGTGAAATACCCTAAGATCTGGGTATTTCGGAACGAGGACGACGCGTAGATGCTGAAAATCGATATTCGATGCCATTTGAAGGCTATTTGACACTTCTTCTGAAATCGGAAGCCACCATTTTGAATTTTAAGATGGCGTCGGACATCGATTTCTTTCTTCTAGATGTCAGCCCAATTCCAAAAAATCTACATTGATCGGTATTTGACAGTATTTCACAGTTTTTCTGTACCAAATCCGCCATCTTGGATTTAAAGACGGTGTGACATCATTTTTCGGCATTTACGTCTCATCCCCATTATGAAAATAACCATATTTTAGGATATTTGACACTTTTCCGCAAATCGGAAGCCGCCGTCTTGGATTACAAGATGGCGTCGGATATCGATTTCCGGCTTCTAGACGTTACCCTGATTCTAAAAAAACCGTTTGTATGGGTATTTGATAGAATTAACAACTTTTTTTTCAAACCGGAAGCCGCCATAATGGATATCAAAATGGCGTCGGATATTGATTTCCAGTCTCCAGACGTCACCCCGACTCCAAAAATACCCATATTGATGGGATGGAATCAGTATTTCACATTTTTCTGAAATAGGAAGCCGCCATATTGGATTTAAAAATGGCGTCGGATATCGATTTCCAGCCTCTTGACGCCATCCCGATTCCAAAAATACCTATATTGATGGGTATTTGACAGTATTCCCAACTTAATCTAAAATCGGAAGCCGCCATCATGGATTTCGAAATGGCGTCGCATATCAATTTTCGATCTGTAGACTTCATACCGATTACAAAAATACTAATATTGATGTGTATTTGACTGTATTTCCACTTTTTCGTAAATCGGAAGCCGCCATCTTAGATTGTCGGATATCGATTTTCATCCTCTAGACATCATCCCGATTCCCAAAATACCTTTATTGATAAGTATTTGACAGCAATTCCCACTTTTTCTTAAACTGTAAGCCGCCATCTTGGATTTCAAAATGGTGTGGCATATCAGTATTTGATCTCTAGACGTCACCCCGATTTAAAAAATACCCGTATTGATGGGTAAACAAACCACCCGACAATGATTAATTTGACATCCACGTGCACAGATCTCACAAAAGTCATAAAAACTGCACGAATTCGGATCGAACAGCTTCGCTTCAATGCATGCAAAAGTAAGTTCATTTGACAATGAAAGAAGAAATGAACACGAGTCAAGCCAAAACAAACAACATGAAAACTGATCGAAAGTGGTTCTTTTGATGTTGACGGGGATCTGCTCGAAGAGAAGACAGAATGACTTTCAATTGAAAGTGATGGTTGACAGCTTCATCGTCGCTTGACGATTTTCGATTGAAAGTGACTTTGTGGGGCCCTGCTGGCAATGCTCCTCAAGCAAATTCCAGGCTACGGAGTAGTTCGCCGCAGTAATAGGGATCGCCTGTACCAGTTTGAGGGCGTCGCTAGAGAGAGAAGAACGCAGGTAATACAAATTTTGAATGTTCGAGAGTTCCGCTGAAGAGTGAACCAAGGACATGTACAGGTCGTAAAAATTCATCCAATAATCCAAATTCCCACTGAAGACAGGCAGTTTGATATCCGGTAGGTGCACATAGGGTGACGTAGGACCTTGGAAGTTCAAATGAGAAGTCGAAGCAGTGGGTGTCGGGGAAGGAGGTGTCGGTTTATTAACGGACAGGAGGAAACCCTTAACCTTATAGTACGACGGTTCGTAACTGGCTCGATCCTTCAGAAGTTGTTCGATGCCGGCCTCGTCGATAGTTTCCAGCTCAGACTGGACGGCGCAGAAATCAGTCCACAGCTTCGTAAGGCTCTCCAAACATACTGGGACTTCTAAGGAATGTTGTTCGTCGTCATATTTATCCACAAACGTTTTAGTAAGCACGAAGGACGTCTGCAGGCTCTTCATGCGATGTTTGAGAGTTTTCAAGCGGCGATCCATAGACATGGCGACGAACATGGTGGGGATGGATCTCCTCGAAGCAGTCTATGTGCCTTGTATTCAGTGTTGGAAAAGTTCGCGATATTTCACGAAGTTCACCAAGGGAAAAGTTCGCGGGAACTTTGATGAACTTTTCCATCACTGCTTGTATTAGATGTTTCAGCAGCAACTCGAATGTTCTCGGGACTTCCAGGCGTGGCCAGGCTTTAGCTCCAAAGATGGCGGGTTCACGGGCGTGAAGATTCCAGGTGACCGGAGTTCGTCGGCCGATCCGGCTCGAAGGATCAGAAGTCGATATCAAAGCAGAGAGCAGCAGAGGTTCTAATTTACTCCGGGCACTTTTTTCACAGATCACACAATCTTCAGAATAGTTCAGTTCATTTATTCAATTTTACTACGTTTCACTCCATGCACTTTATTTACTGTTCAATTCACTTTACTTTTAGGATAAACTACGATAATCCACTTTTGTTTCTTCTTAATTTTATTTAATTTCAATAATTTCACAAACTATATACTTGGTTCACTTTGGTTCTTCACAATCGGTTTCGTCCACGTTGTCGTAGTCGAGATATAAGAGAGTTTTTCAAAAATGGGATAACTTTTACTCATAAAGGGTATTTTATCCTTACCGTGCAAGCGTGAGGTTTGTTACGAAATAAAATCAGTACTTTGTAAACAGTCAAAGAGTCCGGGCGTTTCTAATTTGTTTTCTTCATCGCGAGTTGTAACTTGAAAATAATTTGATACAGTTTATAAAAAGAACACGAAGGCCGGTTTGCGAATCTGTAGTGTAGCGGTTCGGGATCAGAACAAAGTTTCTAGATTCAACAACGATGTATTCCACTAATGTTTACGTCCATTCTTCTCGAAAACAAAAGAAGCAATCCAAGCGAATCTATTTTTTTTTCTGATTTCATCCGTACGCCGAAGTGAATCCAGTGATATTTCAATGACACGTATGCCGGAGTTGGAATCTAGAACCAGTGTTAGATTTTTAACAATATCTCAACAATTTGTGACTCTTCACCAAATCCAACCGTACGTATACAGAGGCAAATAAATTTAGAAGGCATTTTTTGAATGAAACATTACATTTGTCGTTCAAATCCGTCCGAAAAAATCGACGCAAGGTAAGGGTTGTGCGAAGTATAACGGAAATGAGATCTTAAAACGAATTGTGAAACTTTAAAACGCAACATGCCAATAAGCATCGCAAGGGACAATAATAATCCTTTTACCGCTATGGAGTTAACCAGAACGACCTTGCCTCCGTACTACAGCGAAGGCTCCGCCAGTTAGTTGTTAGATAACTAGCTCTCAAGCTACGCTTCAAAAAAGCGACCCATGTTCCGTGTTGTTTCCCCTTCTCAAACATGAAAATACATGTGTCACTTTGTTCGTGCGACATCTCATTCGGAATTGCTGCTGCGGGTTGAACCAATGTCCTCCTCGTAGTCGTCGTCATCATATGTTGTGTGTGTGTGTGTGATGTGAGCCCATCAAAGCAGAAAGCCGGGACAGCAGTAAACAGAACTTCAAAACCATTTTACCGATGAATGGATGAGCGCTGCTGCATTTTTGTCCACTTGGCCTCTGCCACCGACGACCGTTCTGTGGCAACAGTTTCAGTGCGGGTCTGACATTTCAGTGCTTGTCCATATATTCATGCTCGTTGGCAGGTCCTCTTTCTATGATGGAAAATGTTCTGCTCCTGAAAGCAAACCACTTGCATTCGGACAATTTCTAAAAAACAATTGAAATATAAATGGTCTCATATTGTCATTCACTTCTCGGGAATGGTTTTCTCCTCCGGTTTGAAAAGTGAATTTGTATCGGCCAATCTTTCTCTGATATGCAATCCTTGTGCCACACTGTATAGGGATGCATTCGATCGGGACGCTGTACAAATCGAGTACATTTTGATCATCCTACTGCACGAAAAGCTGGGAGCATAAAACAGTAAGTGGTGAAGGCTTTCCCCGAGAACAAAGAGCATGTTTTGTTATGACGGCAACTAGAACATGGAGAAGGTTAATGCAGTTTTATAGTAAAATCTGCTTCAAATGCCTGCCACTGCCTCTTCTACAAACTGGATGACATCCGATTCCAGGGAAAATGGACCGGCCAAAAACCAAAAGCATCTCCCAACCCCACCGTTGAGACAGACGATAGATAAATTAACATGCACAAATTGTTTTGGTAATGGTAAGAGTAATAAAATCCTTTCCCTAGTGCCAGACCAGACCAGGACAGATCTATTGCTCGTACTTTGCCATTGCAATCTATAACCACCCATCCCTTGCGCACACACACAACATCCCTACGCTGCTACTTTGGCTTGAAAACGTGAAATAGGAGTTACTGACATGGGAGATATTTTACGAGCTTTCCATGTTCGTCAGCCTGGTTAGTCGTACCACCTACTATGGTAGGATTGAGTGGATATTCCCGGTTCGGGTGCTCTGACATTGTGTAATAAATGTTCTGACATGTTGGTAATGATTTAAGGTAATGAAAAGTAGGACATGAAGGTTCGCAGGTGCCTTCAATAAATGAGTAACGATTTTCAGCGCTTTCAGCTGCGCGTTGCCCACTGAGGGTGAGTTTGGAGTCTAGCAGAATAGAGGCAATGTTGATGATTGATACCATACTATTTACTGGATTTACATACTAATATCAACATAGACCTCAAAGAACACTCAAATGTGAATTCAACTGTTAATTTTGAATGTTCTTCGCAGCGAAAATGAGGAAAATCATTGATCACTTACCGGGAATCACTTTACCGTGACGATAAGTGACAAGTTTTCACCGTGAAGTGACATCTGTAATAAGCCCCATCTTTACTTTTACATTTAAAAATTACGCTTGACGAAAGATGTAAACTCTTTAAAATAAGTTTTTTACATAAGTTTATTGACCTTCTTAGAAATTAAAATTCGTAGAAGCTATGAATTAAAGGGCGAACACGAAATTATTGCGACACCGAAAATGTCATGCCAATTTTCTTATAATGTTTAGAATCAAACCCAAATTTTAGGGTAGTTTTATACATATATTTACTTCAAAATTCAAAAGAAAAGTTAATCGATGGAGCCATGAGTGTAAAATTGAACGCATTTTCGCTTGATGCCCTCCATCAAAGTCTTTACAGTGTCATCCGGTACCAGTTTCTCAGTTTTTTTTTTCATTTTCTTAACATGTCCTTCTCGTCTTTGACTGTCTTCTTGCTGTTCCGAAGTTCCCGCTTCATTATTGCCCAGTACTGCTCCACCAGGCGCAGCTCCGGACAGTTTGGCGGATTCATGTCCTTTGGAACAAAATGGACAGAATTGGCCTCATACCACTCCAGGACACTTTTAGAATAGTTGCATGATGCCAAATCTGGCCAAAATAGCGGAGCTTCGTCGTGCTGCTGCAAGAACGGCAAAAGGCGCTTCTCGAGGCACTCAGATTTGTAGATCTCGCCATTTACTGTGCCCTTTGTCACGAAAGGCTCACTCCTCAGTCCGCAAGAGCAGATGGCCTGCCAAATGAGATATTTGGAGGCGAACTTCGACATTTTCTTCTTCTTAAATTTGTCGTCCACATCGAACTTGCTCTTGCCGGTGAAAAATTCCAACCCCGGAATTTGCTTAAAATCGGCTTTTATATACGTTTCGTCGTCCATCACACAGCAGCCATACTTTGTCAGCATCTTCTCGTAGAGCTTCCGTGCCCGAGTTTTAGCCGTCGATTGTTGCCGCTCATCGCGGTTTGGGAAGTTCTGTACCTTGTATGTATGTAGTCCAGCTCTCTTCTTTGCATTCTGGACGTAGCTCTGCGACATGCCGATCTTTTTAGCCAAATCACGGCTTGAGACGTTGGGATGTGCTTTAATCATCCGCTTCACCTTTCCCTCCGTCTTTTTGTTCTCCGGTCCCGGTTTTCTTCCAGCTCCTTTGCCGTGGTCCAACGTCAACCGCTCCTGGAACCGCTTCAACACTCTGGAGACGGTTGAATGGTGAATGTTCAACATTTTTCCCAACTGCCGGTGCGACAGGTCAGGAAATTCCAGGTGTTTGGAAAGAATTTGTTCTCTCAACTCGCGTTGGTTCACCTCCATTTTCGTTGAATCGAAAAACACGACTTCGAGTTTGACAGCATGTACACAATACACATCAATGAGAAAGTGTGCAAAATTTGGTTGATTTTTACCCAATGGTAAAAAAGTTATGCCCTGTTGAATGTGTCGCAATAATTTCGTGTTCGCCCTTTATGAGATTGATTTCATAGATTGTTGGGAAACTTTTTAAAAGTTTAGGGAATATTATATAACTACAAGAAACCTTATAAATCTTCAGAAATGTCATAGCCATTAGTTTTTTTTTAAAGGAACTGCGTCAAAGTTTCTAGAAGTGCTACAAATTTTAAAGGACTTCAGTAATTACTGCAACGGCTCAGCTAATGTATGCATTAAAACAATGGACTAATTGCAGATGGCGATAAACTACAAAAGGTAATTCAATGGAACACATTTTTCTTAAACCCTACGTTTATTAAGCCTTCTACGAAAAATCGTCGACGCTCTGCCGGGTGGCCTTACGGTAGTTAGCCGGAACCTTAGCTATGACCGATGAAAAGATAGATGTCGGCATGCTCTTCACCCTTGGCGATCAGCTGCTGCTCCGTTTTGGCCACGAAATTATTGGTATAGATCCTCCGTTCGAGGTTCGCCCAAAAATTTTCTATCGGTCGCAGCTGGGGGACGTTGGGAGGGTTGGTGGCTTTACCGGAAAGTTGATTTTCACTAGTATCTTCAGCCGCTCCTTCTGGGTGATTGCCTGCTGCTCAGACAAGGCCGGCCTCGACTGACGCTTCCGCATAACAATGTCCGGAACCAGGCTTCCGTTCGACGCTCTCGCCTGAAGGGATAGGATGTTGTAAATACCGGATCGGCTTTATCCAGTGGACACGAAGTGCCTCACGATGTCCAACTTCTTTGCTCCGGGGAGAAACTGGCAGTACGAACAAACCATCAAGCGTAGTTGCTTGACTGTTTTCGCCATGGCTGCTGCAAATCCACTTTTAATGCTGTCAATGTTTTGACGTAGGACTACGTCTGTGATTTCTATATGGGAGTACACTTTGTGAAAACCGAAAATGGAACATGTAACAAAATTATGAAAGATTTTGAACGTTAATAACTCAGCTGCCCCTGGACCAAATTCAATAATGTTATCACCAATGGATCAGAAATATTTCTATAAGTCACTATTGAAAATTGCACTAATGTGCAATTGTTGCAATGATAGTTAAAATTATCACCGATTGCCTGCGAAAAGCGATTTCCCTAACACAGATTTCAAAGTTGAATTCCATCCGGTCTCACCAAACGGTGTTTTTTCGATCACCTCGTGGTGAGTGGTGGTGTTCTCCAGTACACAACGAAAGGCTCCCCGGAAGCAGCTAGTTAACAAGACTGGCCTTAACCGCTGATCTGATTTAGTTCCAATCACCGTGTGTGGTAGTAGACTGGCCCACAAAAATAAAAGTTCTAATTTTCCACGGGCCAACCTCTAGGTTTGTGCATTTAGGTGAGAAAACCATTCTCAGAAAGTTTTAGCTCATTTGGTTGTAGGATGAGCTGGCGCTTTTAGTTTGAATTTTGTATGGGGATTTTGGAAAAAAATACATGAAAAAACGACACTCCTACACTCTATCGATCATTAAAAAGTTTCCTTATTCTCGATTTGATTCAGATTTTCAAAACTTGTAGTTCAAACAATAAGCAACAACTTTGCTAAAGACTGCATTATGAATCCATTAATTAATTTATCTTTATCAGGGAGACTTTCAGCCTTGGGCTGGATCGCCTCCACGTTTATTATGAATCCAACGTCAACTTTTCGCTAAGATGTTGTCAGCGTTGATGATGATGATGGTCCCACCTCTTACCCCTACAAAGGTTTGAGCTGGACGATTTATCTTTAAGATAATTAAATATGACAATTCAACCAGGTTGGCAAACAAAATCGAACTGGTTTCAGCTACAGATATAAATTCCCTCTAGAGTTTACAGTTGCTTCACAACAATATAAATGCGGAAAAGCTCAGGCGTCCACCTCTTAGTTCGCCTTTTTGTCCACCTAAAATATTCATAAGTATTACAAGCAATCAAGAGTTACTGAACAATAAACAAAGCATCCAATTACACTAGTAACCCCGCAATCTGATGCTATAATAATTTTCAGCAATGTCAGGAATGCTTACGAACCCCCGACATTTGCCAGAAAACTTACTACTAACTCAAGGTATCTTCCAAATAAGCTTCAAAATTGCATTTTTTTTATCAAATGTTAAATTCAGTCCTCTATATCCGTAATACGCGCGCGAGGCTCAAACCTTTGTAGACTACTATTTTTTTACTACTACTATTAAATCAAATATCAAAAATCCATCATCACCATCGTGGCGAACAAAATAGTTTATGCAGTGCTACAATAATTATTAAAAAGTCGTTCTAACAGCTATCCATACAAAGTAATCCGTTAAAAATAACTTCGTCAAGATACATAATTTGTCAATTCATAAAAAAATCACTGGATAACCGTTCAAAAGACAGTTTTAACGTGTGAAATGCAATGTCTCTTAAATTCTGCTAATGTTGTTGAACGTTTAATGTGTCTAGGCATCGAATTGAAAACATTTATTCCTCTAAAAAATAATGAATTCTGTGAAGCACAAGTCAAGAAATGTGGTGTTCTTATTTCAACCGCGTTTCTAGTATTATATCCATGAAAGTCACTTCCTCTTTCAATTCGATCACACAAATATCGAGGCAGCTAACCGTTAACTACTTTAAAAATGAACACCATAGTCAAATATACAATTCTTTGCTTCACCGACAACCATTGTAAGGCGTCTAGCATCAAAGTTGAGGAAGTGACTCTATTACATCTCAAAATCAAACGCATTATTTTATTCTGCAAGCGCTGTAATCTCGATATTTGTGTTGCATTGGCCAGAAATAAAATGGAAGAGCAAAAGTCTAGATGAGAAGAGATGATTGATTTGTATAGCTGTATTTTACTGGCAATAGTTAAATCGTTTTCCAGTCGACATAGAATTCCATACTTCTTGGCAATTTTCTTGATGACATTGTCAATGTGAGAGTTGAACTTAAGTTTGTCATCAATAATCACGCCAAGATATTTAATCTCCTGAACGCGATCAATAGTCTCATCATCAATTACAACAGAGACGTTCTCATTTAATCGATTCCGCGAAATTACCATAAATTTAGTTTTACTTGTATTCAATTTTAACTGCTTACATTTCAACCATCTACTTAGATACTGCAAATCTTCAGTCAAGTGTGAGACGGCAACTTCTAAATCCTTAGCTGCAATGAATAACACAGTATCATCTGCAAAAAGATTAATGTCGCAAAACCGTAAAACACGTCGCAAGTCATTATTATACATAATAAATAAAAGGGGCCCTAATACACTTCCCTGGGGCACTCCAAGGTTGTTCCCCACGGGACTGGAAACAGAATCATTAAAAACAGTCCGTTGAGTTCTGTCAGACAAATAGCTTTCAAACCATTTATATGCAGTACTCGTAATTCCCAAGCGCTTGATTGTACTTAACAGTAAGGGCCTAGAAATTGTTTCAAAAGCGCGTTTCAGATCCAAAAAAACAGCAACAATCGTATCTTTACGCTCCAAGTTGTCTTTTCACTTCGCTAACACCAAATTCAATGCAGTTTCACAAGAATTACCTTCCCGATATCCCGATTGTTCTGGTATCAACGAACTATTACTATTCAAATACTCCAACAGCTGGCCTTTAACAACAAGTTCTAAAATTTTCTCTAATGTGTGCAACATGTTGATGGAACGAAGGATTCCTTCCAAATTTGTGGCACATGTCCATTCTGCAATGATTTATTAATAAGGTCCAGAAAGATGTGGCCAATGACATGAAAGCAATCTTGAATAACTCTAGCATTAACATTATCTACTCCAGCCGATTTTCCTAATGAAAAACAAATAACTCTAAGTTCATCTAATGTAATTGGGTGAAAACAATAAAATCTGCAACTCCTATTAACTGGCTGTTTTATTTCGTCAGGTTCATCGACCAATTCAATAGATTGATTAATCAATGAAACGCTATCTACGAAATAATCATTAAACTTAGCTGCAATTACTTGTTTTGACTGTTCTAATGTGCCATTAAAAGTTATGGACCGCGGTTTGCAATTACTAGGTTTTAATAAAGATTTCAAAATTTTCCATAACTTTTTGCTGTTGTCTTGATGCTGATCAATCTTCCTTTGAACATATTCACAACAAGTTTTCTTTATCGATTGTGAATACTTATTACGCGCGATTGTGTACCTAGTCCAATGATTGTCATTATTAGATCTACAAAACTTTTTGAACCATGTGTCCCTTTTCCGTTTAAGACACAAAAAATCCAAATTGTACCAGCTGTTCGAGTTTTTCAAAGAAACAAACTTTTGCTCAACTAGTTGATTGGTACACGTTTTCAAAGCGTTATTAAGAACAGCTGTAGATTCATCTAAGTTACCGGCCGCGAATGGAAAATCCAGGCTTCTCTCAACAAGATTCGAAACAGCTTGCTTCGAATATTTCCTCCAGCACTTCAATTTTACAAAATTATCGTTATCGTTAACATGGTCTAAGACATTAATCACTAAAGTCTCATGATCGGTTATTTTCAAATCAGTATCCGTAACTGAACAAATGGAATCAAAATTGGAATAAACGTGGTCAATTAAAGTTCTACTGTGCCTGGAAATACGCATATATTCATTTACCGTTTGCTTTAAATTAAAAAGCTCAGCCAAACGCTTCAAATGATTCGAATTATGTTTGTCACACCAATTAATATTAAAATCACCAGCAAATATATTTAATTCACTAGAATCAAGGAATGTCTCGAGCCAGTTCTCTAAAACTTCAACAAAACGCTGGTCACTAGAACTGGGAGAATGATACAAAACACCATAATTACCCATCTTCATGCCACGTACAATTGAAATGCCCAAGAACCAGTTGCCATCAATAACTTCGTTGGTACGAAGGTTGAATTGAACTGATTCTTTGACATAAATAGCAACACCGCCAATGTGTCTAGAATGTGATAAACAAGCAGCAACAATATATCCCGGAATACTATACTGATCAAAAGCTTCAGTTTCTACAATATGAGTTTCAGATAAGAAAACTAAAAGAGGACGTTTTTCCTCAACAATCTGACGTAATGCTACGTAGTTTGTTGACAACCCCGCAATATTCAAGTATAAAAAATCGAATTGATTCACATTCCTGGAACTTGGCTGCTATTTATTGAAATGCAAGCTGCTTTTCTTCTGATCAAAAAGTCTTTTATAGAGCAAACATTCCGAGCTAAATGCGGCATGGTTGACGTCCAAGTTCATTTTTCGTTCTTTATTCATTTTCAAACAATTAATACATTTCAATACAGTTGACGTACACTCCGACGTTTTGTGTTGTTGGCTGCACCTAGAGCATCTATCACAATTTTTGCAATCCATGCTCTTGTGTCCTAATTGTCCACATTTGAAGCATCTCAACACATTAATCGCGGGACTATCGAGCACCGATCAAACCCTACATTTACTTTTTCGCACATAACAAACATTTATAAGTATCGACATCGACTTCAATTACAACACTAAACTTGTTATAAGTGAAGCGTGGATTTTCAAACATGTTCACTACTTTTACACCACTCATCGGGCCGCCAGGGGCCGCCATATTGGATTTTGTTCCGCCATTTTGGATTTGTGGGAGTCATCTTGGGTTGAAATTCACAATTTTAATTTCATCCGGAATGTTGACATGAATTTCGGAATGCCCCAAACTCTAGAATTTCACATATGTTCTAATCCTATGATTTTCGATGATTTTGACCTTGGTTGATATTGATGCTGGTTGATTTTGAGAATCGAAAATCACGGCTGATATTGGACGAAACTCAAGTGTGATTTTCGTGGTGATGGTGGCTTGTTATATTGGTGCCTGTGGTTTTAAGTGATATTGATCTGGAAAGATTGCTGATTTTGATTTTCTGATCTTGATTTTAGCCAACTGCAAACTTCGTAGAAATGGACGCAACTTTTTACAAATTCAGGGATCTTGATAGAGGCTCAGGGATAACATAAATCGATTTGGAAGAAGTTCAGGGAGCTGAATTTGAGTTCATGGAATTGAATTATAGACTTTTTTAAGAATTACAGGAACCTTCGTATAAGTTTTATAAAACTTAGATGATATCAATGAATTTTTTGTATGATTTCAATAAAATTCTCTGAATGTTTTTCAAATTCTTGAAAAATGAAAAGGTTTATGCAGTATTATTTTGAAGAAAACACACTTCTTCACAGAATTTCAAATTTTTTCAAATCAAGACAAAATGAATGGAGCATCCTTTATATGAGACGTTTTCTTGTAGAAAAAAAGTGATTAAAAGATGAAGGCCAGTCATTAGCCTTAAATAGGTAACTAATTAAGAAATGCAACGTCGCAGCAGAGTTAAGATGAACTGGAAAAATTTCACAATTGCTCCATGCAATACAAAAATAGATTGCTCCGTTATTTATTTCTTAAATTATCTGGGGTGGGTCAGCTCTAGGTCTTAGGGGGCAGCCCTTACTTACTTTGCCAATCAGGGACTTGTTGTCCTTTACTGTCCGAAGAAGTTGTCTCCACCCTACTCGATTCATATTCATATGAAGCATTAAATTCGATTTTTCAAGCTTTGCAATAATAAAAACTTATTTTATGATCAAAAGTAACAAAATATTGTCCTACAGCAAAGTTCGAGTGGAAGGAAACGTCATTTTAAACTGATCGCATAATATCATCTTTTGAAAAAGCACATGTTTCTCTGATAAGTGATAGTTTTCAAATAAAGGTCGAACACGAAATTATTGCAACATTTACAACTGGCTGTATGTTAACAACACACTTCAAAGATAAACTAAGCAAAGTTTGGTTAATTTCCGCCTAGTAGAAATAATTGAAATTAAAATTGAAAACTATTACCTATCCCTACTAGGCGGAAATCAGCTAAACTTTGCATACTTTCTCTTTGAAGGGTATTGTTTACATCTTGTAAATTGCGTTATTGTCTGTTTCGATGTGGCTAAGGTGGAAGTGAGTCAAGTGAAGACGGGTGAAAAAAATTGTACGATCGCATGGAAAATCCGGAGCTGTCCCATCGTGCTTTAGGAAAAATACACTGGAGTCGCTTTTTACGCGGTTTTTTTACGCGGATTTCGGAATTTACGCGGTTTTTTTTACGCGGATCTCGGAATTTACGCGGTTTTTTTTTACGCGGATTTTGGTTTTTTTTTTACGTGGATTTCAGAATTAACGCGGTATATCGTTATACACTAGAGTCATTTTTAACACGATTTTTTTACACGGTCTTTTTTTACGCGGTTTTTTTTACGCGGATTACGGAATGTACGCAGTTTTTATTTTACACGGATTCCGGAATTTACGCGGGACGTATCACCCGCGTAAAAAGCGACTCCAGTGTACTGCATATCAATAATTCAACCGTTTAAAAAGTTATAAACAGGTTCAAGGACCGGTTGCCATTGGATCACAAGCACGTATCAGGAAGGCCCGGAAATGTGAAGGGTAACTTCGCCCAAAATCCGAACATTTCAACACGTGATGTTGCCAAAAAAAAGTCGGTGTTTCGCAAAGTTACATGCAGAAGGTCAATAGAGCTAGATTACATGCATGTAAGGTTCAAAACTTCCCAAACCGCGATGAACGCCAGCAAACTGTGGCCAAAACCCCTCGCACAAGGAAATGTTGACCAAATACAATTGCTGTGTGATGGATGATGAAACATACGTCAAAGCTGACCTCCAACAAATGCAAGGACAAGAGTTTTACACCAGAACAGATAAATTCCAAGTGGATAACCGTTTCAAGAAAAATAAAATGTCGAAATTTGCATCAAAACACCTAACTTTTTTTACTCTCCTTCCAGAAAAATTTGCTTGGTTGTTACTGCGGGAGTTCAAAAAACATTGAAACGATCTTAATAGATCAGCTAACTGTGAAATTACATCAATGAACGATGGCTGAATATCTGGCCTCCATTTTTGGCACGGAAAAATATAAGGTCAACTGTTCGTTTTACTTCAAGATTGGAGCATGTCGTCATGGGGATCGTTGTTCGCGGACATGTTTGTTACAGAATTTGCATGTAAATCCTCAGAATTCGGCTAAATTTGCTGATGGTAGTCATTTAATAGCGAACGTTTCGGATGAAGAAATGCAGGAACATTACGACAATTTCTTCGAGGACGTTTTCGTCGAATGCGAGGACAAGTATGGTGAAAATGAAGAGATGAATGTTTGCGACAATCTGGAAGATCATTTGGTTGGAAATGTGTACATAAAATTCCACTGGGAAGAAGATGCTGAACGAGCGGCTAAAGATGTTAACAACCGTTGGTTTGGAGGACGTCCTGTCTATTCGGAACTTTCGCCGGTTACAGACTTCCGCGAACCTTGCTGTCGTCATTACGAAACGGGTAAATGTACCCGTTCGGGATTTTGCAACTTTATGCATCTGAAACCAATTTCTCGCGAACAACGAAGATATTTGTATTCAAGACGGCGTGGACGTTCCAAATCGCGCTCCCGTTCGCCAAAACGTGGAGGAAGAGGAGGTGGTGGTGGTGGTGGAGGCGGAGGAGGAGGAGGTGGAGCTGGTGGAGGAGGAGGTCGTGATTGGTCTCCTCGTGATCGTCGTCGATCGAGAAGCCGGACCGTAAGGGACCCGAACGTAACGATAATGGCCGCAAAGGAAGATACTAAAACGACGAAAGGATCCAAATGGTCGGCATTTTTTTTTTTGTGTTTCATTGGTGAAGAAGTTTACCGATTATTTAAAAATGTTCTGTGTTTTGGATACTAAACATTAATTCGTGGGTAATCTGGAAAGATTATTTGTCCATCAGCCTAGACTAGGTCCGTTCAATGATAAAAATATAACTATTTCCAGGATGTTTCATTTATCAGATTTTATTAACATGGCTCAGTAAAGCAGAAACGAGCATGTAACTACATTAAACATTCATTGAACAGATCTATTATAAAGTAATTTGGCAGGCTATTTGCACCTGTGGAAAAAGAAGTAAAATATTCGTCACGAAGGGCACCAATTGATGGTTGGTGGTCCAAAAACGTCAGCTGCCATTTTTGAGGCAGCACAGTGAAAAACCATTGTTTTGGCCAAATTTAGCTTCATGTCACTATTTTAAAAGCGTGCTGGAATTGTATGAGGCACCGAATTATGGTGAATTTTGTCCCCAAGGACATGAATCCACCGATCTGTCCAAAACTACGATCAATCGAAACCTATTGGGCCATGATGAAGCGGGAACTCAGAAGACCAAGGCGAAAGTAAAGGATGCAAATGACATGCTGAGTAAATGGGTAAAAAATGAGAAAAAGTTACCGGATTCGACTGTACAAGCTCTTATGGATGGCGTGAAGCAAAAGTGTCGGGCATTACCAAACAATTCCAGAAAATTGAACCAATATATGTTTAATGAGCTAAATACATGTATAGAACCACTGGGTTTTTATCTGATAAATACGTGAAATTTGAGAACAAATTAAATATGTTGCAATAATTTCGTGTTCGCCCTTTAGATGTGTTGCGTAAAAGTGGAAAACCTTTAACTTTCCATATAAGAAGACTGAAAACTATAACAAGCTGTCACTTGATCAAGTTCTGCTTTTCAACAGTAACGTCAGCATGATCTTTCTTTTGATAAAAGATACATGCCATTGCCCACGCATGAATTCAAATGATAAAAAATAAATAATACAACCATCTCGATCTATATCCATGAACTTTGGAATGTGACTGTCATTTTTCTTCACGCTGCAATGATTCAAAGTACCGCAAGCAAAAGTACATTTCCCTTGCCAAGACTGTTTGTTCGCCAGCAGCCATATCGATGGCAGTTTCCGAATGCCCCTATTATGTCAGTTCAACCACCCGCTCATCCTGTATACCTACAAACATTCTCCTTCTGTGACCCCGTCTTGCATTGAAACGTTCCGGGGGCACCATCCGTCCCCCCCCCCCGGCTGCTGTTGTCTTTCGCTACTCGCTGCTTCCTTATTTTCCTTCTTATGCTTTCTGCCCCTCCCCCAAACACAACCATCAAGTATACATAACCGTTATTGGCAGATCGCTTCTATTGCTTTCGGTATCATTATACCGAGCCAGCCAGCCAGCCAGCCATTGAGAATCGGAGACATTCACAACCTCCTCCAACCAGACACATTCCCGGATCCTGGAGAGAAACAAACTCAACAAGCTGGATGTTCCAGATTCCATCCCGCGTGGCTTGGCGACATACTGCGAGGGCGCTCTGCTTGTGAGACACTGTACTGATGGACGGAGGGAAGCAAGCCATTGAGATTATACTAACAAACAACAAGACGGAAAACGATAAACAATCGTCCTATGTGTGTTGGTTGTTCATTTTTTCTTTATATTTTTTCGTACCGTATGGTGTCTGTCCCTTTCAGCGACACTCGGATGCTGCAGTTAGGTATAGTTTGATTTTTTTCGGCTTGGTTTTATTTTGATTTTACGATCATATCGAGGAAAGTTTTCCTAGGACTTCAAGCCCACACCATTGAGCTTTTTCTGTTTGCCCGTTATTTATGCTCTATTTGCGTCGTTTAGTCGATTTGGATAGTGCCGTTGCTTCCGAATGTCGTGCTATGTTTGTGATTTGTAAACTGTTTGTCTCATTTTTTGCTCATTTTCAATAATTTGGTAATGTACCGCCTCCACTCATGGAGTTTTCGCCAACGCTGTGCTAGGATTTCTTACATAGAAGCAACAATTTGGCTTTTGGTGAAATTTGTTGAGCTATTGCCAGCGGGCAACGCTTCAATGATGACTAGGTGTTTAACCTTGGCGAACCTGAAATAGAAGTTATTTTAGCTATGACGACAAACTTGCAAACGACGACGCCATACTTGGTGGAAAAGGGATGAGTCACCATCGTCCTATACACGCAGGATTGAGTTGAGTTCCCCGGGGCTGTATCAAGTTGGTTATTGTTGGTGGCTCGTTACGCTCAGCTAAAAGACAAAATGATGTGATTAGCATAGTCTTTTGAGCCTTTTCACTCCCAGCGGTGGGGGGTGAGTTTTGCTAAAAATGTGTCGAAAATTTTTCAACGAGCTTGGCATCGATCAGCATCTTTGATGAAGATTTAATTAATAGGCGATGACGATGTTATTCATGTGCTAGCTTTTCTTATGTATCTAATGGCGTTTTAAGTGAACGTTCAACAAAAACAAGTGTTTCTGACGTTCTTTAGACAACATTCTCGAGTTAAAATCCAAAGTTTGGGTAAGGAAAACATGACAGACATTAAATGCTAATAACATGATCAATTATGGTCAAATAACGATTATGTTTGCACCATAAAACGAGCCAATAGTGACTTTTAGAAAAGAGTTAACTGTGGACAGTTCTGAAAAACATCATGGTCGTCACGTGAGAAGATTTTAATGAATTTAGACAAGGAACTGCATGCAATTGCAATGTTTGGGGCTGCACCAATAGAAAGAACAAAATGCACCAAAAAAAATAACAACTAACCCATACAAAACCGGTAGATATGCCAATATGTAATTTGAAATGCTCAATACAATAATGTGGAGGCACCATGTATATGTCAAATAGCACCAGTAAACTGAATTATTCTCTGATCTATCATAGCCATCACGATTTAGATTCTGCTACTGCTTGACCAGAAAACGGTTCTGTGGTTCACCGACAAAATGGTAATTTCCTAAAAGTTTCCTTTGGATATCAGGGATCACTGGGAAAGTAGTCCTAGAAATCCATTTGTTTTTTTTTTTTAAAATCAGTACAATATCCCCCTCCAAGAGCAGGTGACGATCAGCGGTAGCGCATTGGAATCCTTACATTTGGTCCTCTATGGTGCATGCAGGTCTCAATCTGTCGATAGAAATGTTAGTCGTTCGGCCGTTTACACAGATTTTGTAGTATTTGTCGGTTCACTCCAAGACTGGATATGGTCCGGCGTAAGGTTATAGTGACGGTTTTATCGAGTTGTTGCTTACGAACACGTTCTTACATGTGTTGAGATCGGCATGAATGAAAACCATACCTTTTCCGTGCCAGGCTGTATCGGGTGGACGAAGTTTGCGCATTGGATTGAGCATTTTCACCGGAAAACTCGGAAGGAATCCAAAGTGTTGTCCCATAAACCATTTCTGCAGGTTATGCTCTGTTGTCGTTCTTATAGATGGTTCGCAGGTCATGAAGAATCATTGGTAGATGCTCGGTCCAGTAATCGGGATTATGGCAGAGCATGGCACTGTAACTATTTGTTTTGTATTACTTCTGCGTGAAGTTAACGATTTTCAAAGTTGAAGATGGTAATTTCAAATAACAGACTAAAGTGGTAATTTTTATACAATAGATGAGGAGATAAAAGTATGAAGTTGATAGTTCCGTTAGAGTACGGTAGTGTGAAAATTGTATATAGAGAGTAGAAAGCGAGAAAAGACAATCAATCCGATCAAACCGATTTGTACCTTCCTAAAAAGTTGTCCTTGCTCGCTTTTTACTTTCTGCATATAATTCCACACTGCCGTACTCTAACGGAATTATCAACTCTATACTTTTATCTCCTCATCTATCGTAAACAAATTACCTCATCTATCGTATTTGGAATTGACCATTTCCCGGTAAATCATAAATTCCCCAAAGCCACATCTCACGGGATGGCCCGTTCCGACTGGCCAACCACAGCTCCAATCGGTTCCCTGTCTGATCCGTTCGAAAGTAGATAGTCATACCTTTCAAACCCTGTTAAAATGTGGTAACCAGTCATGTCAACAGGAATCGATACACATTTTGCTCGGGGTTTTCCTGGGTTTTCCGTTCCGGCTGGCCAACCACACGTCCTGTCGAGTTTCTACCTATTTTAAATTAAAGTAGATAGCCAGTGATGGGAAAAATTCAAAAAATCCAAAATCAGGAACAGTCGAAAATCACTGCTGATCTTGAGAGCAGCAAAATCACAAAGCAGAAAATCAAGGCTGATTTTAACCTTATCTGATTTTGAGGTAACAAAATCACCAAACGGAAAATCAATACCTTGGTATTACAGTCAACCACCGCCATTTTGGAACCCAAGATGGCGACCTCCAGACAGCGAAAATGCATCTAAGCCCGTAAATACCCTAATTTCATACACGCTTAAAAATAATAATTTTTACACGAGACGTAATCCATCTTTGACGTAAATTAAGGAACGTAAACAAGCATTGTGGGATATGAGAATATATTCTCCTGGTGAGAATCACCCAGTGCCACTGGAACGCAGCAACACAGCACACAAGACGGCAGCAGCAACAGCAACGTACGTCTTGTCCGGCCAACAGACAACCGCGGAAAGAGGATGGATCAAGCTCTAGGCGAGTAAGAGAGGTGACACAGTCGGAAGAAGTGTTAGTTTGTTTACTAAAACGAACCATGCCCATTTTGTTATGGCAACACTGGGAGACCACCGTGAGTTCCTGCCCACCTGTCATTTTCCATCTCGGATCAAGCTCAGCATTAAACAGCAGCGTGCTGTGATCGAACCCACGGTAACTCAAGCGCGTTCATGCTGAATGAACAAGAACAGAGTGATGTTAATTTATTTGACACAAGAACGAGGGGTACGACGCAGTGAGTTATCATCTAAGCTAGGGTGAACCCCACAAACATGTAATGTAAAATTAAGTGTTCCCAAACCGAAACATACGCAACTCGACGAAAAGTGCAATTGATTGAAATTATTTTCCCGTTTCTTTCAACTGATTTGTATGTCATTTGGGCCGCTTGCATGTGTCGGACTCAGGGCACAGAAATTTACATGACTTTTTTTTGTAGTATGTGGGTTTAGACACATATTCGCTGTCCAGAAGCCGCCATATTGGATTTTGGTTCACTATATTGAATTCCAAAATGGTGTTGGATGTCAATTTTCTACTTCTGATCATGGTGCTCATTCCGTAGGTACCCATATTGCATGGGTTTAGATTCATATACGCTGTGGAAGCCATCTTGGTTTGAAATCCACCATTTTTGTTTCATCTGGAATACTGACTTGAATTTCGGAATGTTCCAGACACTAGAAATTAACATGATTTCCGATGATTTTGATCTTGGTTGATATTGATGTTGATCGATATTGAGAATCGAAAATAATGGCTTTTGATATTGGTGCCTGTGATTTTAGGTGTTATTGATCTTGATAAATAGCTGGTTTGGTTTTTTTTTTATCTTGATATTAGCCAACTCTAAGATAGCCATGCCTTTCAAATGGTGGCTGAATCGAAAAAATTGATCATCGCATTGTCGAGAACCAGCCATGTCAACCATGAATTGGCACCGACCATTCTCACCATTATCATTCCGGAACCATCCTGGCATCATGATCCACAACATAACGACATCAATTGGCTATGAACACACTACGAAAAAGTAATGTAAATGTGCCCTGAGACCGATACATGCAAGCGTCATTCTTTGCTCGACTGTCGAGCTGTTCAGTCCGTATTTTCTCTCGAGTTCTCGATTCGATTTTGTTTCGTTTTGTGCTGTCGCGTTGCGCCGTGGAAATGTCACCACCTTCTCGCGTTCTGGCAAGTTTAATTGAACTTGCAAACACGAAACAGAGTGCCAACGTGCCAACGAGCCAGCAGCGGGCCCTTCAAAGAAGGTGCTAATCAAGCCCAGCGCGTCGCAGGATGACGCCGGAAAACGAGTACTGCAAGCCAACCAGTATGCAGTACTCCCGGAAGAAAATGGCGATGGTGACGCCGTTCCCATTGCAAGACGAGAGCGGATTCCCCCGCTTTTCACGCCGGTGAAGGATGTTGCCAAGCTGGGTGCCGAACTGGCAAAACACAAGCTGCTGCCTCGCTTCAAGCTTTGCAGCATCGGTACGAAAATCATGTGCTCCAGCCTGGAGGAGTACAAACAAATAGGAAGTTTCCTGAAGAACAACAACGTGGACTTCTTCACGCATGATCTGTAATCGAGCAAGCCACTGAAGGTGGTTTTGCGTGGATTACCGTCGTTCGAGGCTGCTGCGGTGAAATCCGAGCTGGAGCGGCTTGGGCTCCAACCTGAGGCCGTGTTCCAGATGAACCGGCGTCCCAACCAAAACACCAGCTTCCGTGATCAGTTGTTCCTGGTGCATTTCACGAAGAGATCCACCAGTCTTGCGGCTCTGAGATCCAAAATCCGGGACCTGTTTCAAGTCATCATCAGTTGGGAGCATTACAAACCCCAACATCGTGATGTAACGCAGTGTATGAACTGTCTCTCATATTGCCATGGCACCAAAAACTGCCACATGAAGACAAACTGCGGCAAGTGTGCTGGAACTCACTCAACTGCGTCCTGTGAGCAAGTCGATGACATCGAGCCAACGTGTGTCAACTGCGGTGGAAACCACCAAGCCTCCAATCGCGGATGTCCCAAGCGAGTGGAGTTCATTAATATCCGTCGGAAGGCCACAATCAACAACCAGCTCGATCGCCTTCGTAATCATCGTTCGCCTCCTGTACTAACGGAAGTCCAGTACCCAGCTCTCCAGCCCCGTCGACATGTTCCGAACCTAGCCCCGCTTCCGCTCAACAACCAACAAGCCAATCCCGCGAGTATCCAAATGGTTCCCAACAGTCGGACAGTTCAGCATCGTCTCGCTGTTGCTGCGGCCCAGCCAATTCCAAGTTCATCCACCGCCCCTGGTTTATCATACGCTGGTGCTGTTTCAGGTGAATCTGTCGACGATTCTCCGTTCACCTCGGAGGAACTTGTGACGCTCGTGGCCGAGGTCATCATCATCATGCGTACCTGCAAGACTCGATCTGAACAGCTTCATGCTGCCTTGTCACTCGTCACCAAGTATGGACCGTGAAGCTATAAAAATTGCAAATTGGAACGCTTGCTCACTGACGAACAAGCATAGAGAGCTACTCGATTTCCTCAAGACCAAGGAGGTCGACATTGCTAGTATCACAGAGACGCACTTGAAGCCCGAACTGAACGTATTCCTTCCCGACTTCCGGCTCGTCAGACTTGATCGCACCTGCTCTGGAGGTGGAGGAGTGGCCATCGCTGCAAGACGGAACATCAGTTGCCGGCTGCTACCAAACTTCCAGCTGAAAACAATTGAAGCCATCGGAGTGGAGGTGAGCACATCACTTGGCCCAATCACCATCATCGCGGCCTACTGCCCCAAGCAAACCAACATCAGGAACGGGTCGTCAGTGGCTCTCCGCAAAGGCATCATCAAACTCACCAGGAGGAGCGGGAACTTTATCATCGCTGGCGATCTAAACGCAAAACACCAAGCTTGGGGCAACGGTCGGAGCAATAGAAACGGCATCATCCTCAATGAAGACCTGCAAGAGGGCCACTATACCATCTTGGCCCCGGACTCTCCCACCCGGTTGAGTCGGTCTGGGGTCCATGCGACCATCGACATCTTCGTAAGCAACATGGGACACAACATCTCGCAACCTGTGGCATTCCAGGAGCTGAGCTCGGACCACTACCCAGTGGTGGCCGAAGTTGGATCCTCGGTAAACCGATTCGAAGCTTCCCGGCGCAACTACCATCGAGTCAACTGGGCGCAATATCAACACTGCGTCGACACAACCATCGACTACGATGTCCAACCGGGAATGTCGGAAAATGTTGACCGGTGTCTACAAACCATCGAGGAGGCAATTTCCCGGGCCAGGGAACAACACGTGCCAGTATCTAGACAGGTGAGTAACACTCTGAACCTTGACAGCCCTACCAAAGATCTCATTAGACTCCGTAACACCATTCGTAGGCAGTACCAGATGATATTTCGACAACAAGATCTGCCTGAACGGCACAGTGGTGGAATGGTCCAAAGAGGTCGTGTACCTCGGGCTAACACTAGACAGCAAGCTTCTTTTCAGGGAGCACGTTGGCAAAACAAAAACCAAGTGCAACATCTTGATAAGATCGTTGCATCCACTTATCAACAGGAAGTCAACCCTGTCCCTGAAAAATAAGCTTGCTGTCTACAAACAAATCATCCTTTCTGTAATCGAGTACGGTATGCCAATCTGGGAGAGATGCGCAAAATTCCATCACCTTAAACTCCAAAGGATCCAGAACAAGATCCTTAGGATGGTCCTAAACAGTCCCCCGCGGACTAGAAATTCTGAGATCCACCTCCTGGCTGGAATTCAAACATTAGAAAAACGGAGAGTATTCATCCTGGAAAGGTTCATCAGATCATACGTGATCTAGCACGTTAGGTTAAGTTATACTCGTAGTTAGGTAGGTTATCACTTTTTTCAATTCAAATAAAACACATCCCCAAAGGGATATTCTGTAAACTAGTTGAAAAACGCAAATATTAAATTAGAGTATCAAATTAAACAAAGATGAAGAGCCAGGTAGGCTAATCAATTAAAATGATAAATCAATGTACTACCATAATCAACAGAAATAAGCATAATTTTACTACTACACATGCAAGCGGCTCGTATGAAATTTAAGTTCAGTTGAAAGAAACGGGAAATTCTCGTCGTCGTTGCGTATGTTTCGGATGCGAAACACTTAAGTTTACATGAAATGGTTGTTAACGTTCCATGATTTACGTCAAACGTGAATTACGTCACACAAAAGTTCCCCGTGCTTTCCTTATGGGGAAAGTAAAGCGAACTCTTGTATTCATACGACGCAATAGGTCTCTGTTCGAGCGATACAGTTGGTCCCAGTATTCGACCAGTTTGCCACTTACGATCAGATTTACACTCTGAGTCTTTTCGTCATTGACTATGGCTTATGAAGTTGAAAATCCCAGTGTCTTCAAAAATACTGATCAGACTGAGGAGTTATTGCTTGTTATATGCTCACTATAGCTGGAAACTGGAAAACCCACTAGCTTAAATCGATTTTTCTCTCGTTCTATACGTTATACAGTAGTGCGCATTATAGCGCATCATTGTGCGATTACTGCGGACTACTTCCGACGCTATGTATAACGTGAACGAGAGTAAAATCAAATTTCGCTAGTTGGTTTATTCAGTAACCACAATATTAGGCTATCTCGATGACATTTTTTTTGATAATTATTAAAACATGGTAAAAGTGTGAAGTATGAACAAGGTGACCCAAAGGATTTATTTTATTGCAATAAATTACTGTTCACTTCCTGAGTATTTGACCACCGATCTTAACGTTGCGAAAATGCATGGAAGGATGCTATGCTTCATCAACCCCTACAGCACAAAAACAGCAAACAATGTATCTCTTTGAAATCAGTTGGAAATTTCAAATTAATTTTTCAACAAATTTGAAAACTTTTGCTCCAAACAAACCATAAAAAAAATCACTTACCACCTCAGAAAGTCAACAAACAAAAAAAAAACAACGGGAAAAACTTTTCATTTTTAACGATAGTTTTTCTGCACAAATCTTTGGAATGTTTAATCTCCAGCATTTGCCTGTTCCACGTTCGGTTTGTTTTCCACTGCAGCCAAGAGCAAAAACAAATCTGGTCGAGAAACCAACACCACCAGCACCACCGTTGTTCCTAATTAACTAATGGCAACAATTTTCATAATTGAAATTTAAAACCCATGACGATTGTACATCCGGCGCCAAGACTGGAGCAGAATGGTCGTTTGGAGGAAACGGGAAATTTCCATGCGAGTTTTGCAACTTGGAATAACATGACTGATTATAAGAACTAGTTTGTTTTCGGTTGAAACGTAATGGCAATTAGCTTTATAGTCCGTGAATTCTACATTATGCCATTTTCAAAGCCTTCAGATGACTGATTCTCGGATGCACTTTGTGTTGTATTACAACATAGAAATCGTCACATGTTTATTAATTCAAGAGAACTTTTCCTTTGAAATATTAAACAGTCGAAATTCCTCCAAATATTGTCAAGCTCTTTAACTGTTGAACCTAATCTCATCTTTGTTGATTCCCATTGGAACCTATTGAACGCACATTCCCTTGATGTGGAATTTCAATTCTATCATCTATTTATCTCTTCCAATCGCGCAGATCTAAAACGAATGACAATAGAGTCTGCTCCATTCAGCTGCTACTGAAAGCTCAATCAAATCCTATTTATACCTTTTGTGCAGGTGCGTTCAAGAGGAATATCAAGGATCTAGGAAGGTGGTGTGTCAATTTCTAGCTTTGCAATGAGCTTTCAAGCATTAATCACTGCACGAAATTAGTTGCGATAAATGTTCAGAGTGTGTATGTGTAGAAGCACATCTAGATGCCGTCATAGATTATCTGAGCAAGTGACGTAGAACTTAATATGCTGTTTTAGAGTAGGTGTACCAGTTATGAATATACGTTCCTATTATGGTGTGCTCCAATTATGACTTATGTAATTGCCATAGGAACACACTAATCTATGATCATAACTGGCACATCTATCCTACATCTTATTTTCAAATTCCGGTTATGGTCAGTCCTCAAAGTTATTCCTATAGAATCCTATCACCATGAAATCAGTCCACCCTGTCACACGTTTACATCTCAACTGAACTCCCATCACCACTGATCCATTGGTGTTGACGGCACCGTCGAAAAATCGTCTTTTCTAGAAAAGATTGACAGTTTCTTATGGGATTTTCGGTGGAGTGAAAGGATAGTACGAAGTCCGCCATGTTTCACGCACAGTCTGACATTTGCTTATGGATTTTACCATAGGAGTAAAGAGCTACAGAGTCGCCGTAAACTCCAATTCTTCATCCGCAATCATAGGACACTCACACTAGTATAGTAAACAGGGGTGTATCCAAGTCACTATCAAGTCGTTATCCCTTCCCTATTCAAAAAAAAAATCATTGTTTTCAAAATTTTTGCCATAAAAACATCATCCAATCTGTTGCATTTTTTACAAACTCATTTCAAGGATGTAACCTGCCTAAATCTTAAATCGGCCATTTTGTTTCACCACGAGGACCGAAAACACCGAAAACACCGTGATCAAACATTGAAATTTGCTCTCTAAAATGCCTTCACCTAATACCGCTCGCACTCCCTGTTCCGATCAATCTAACTCCGCTCTCTCTGGGATTAAGCTTCCAACAATTTCGCTTCCGGAATTCGACGGGGATTATCAGCATTGGCTCACCTTCCACGATACCTTCGTCGCTTTGATCCATTCGAACGCTGATGTTCCTGACATACAAAAATTCCACTACTGGCAGCTGTCAAAGGAGAAGCTGCTCAATCCATCGAGTCGATAACGATTAGTTCCGCTAATTATAGTTTGGCTTAGGATGCGCTTAGGAGTCGCTACTCTAACGAGTACCTCATGAAGAAACGCCATCTTCAGGCACTCTTCGACATTGCACGAATGAAGAAGCAGTCCGCTACTGCGCTTCATGGGTTGGTTGACGGGTTCGAGAGGCATGTAAAAATCGTTCGGCAGCTTGGGGAACCTACCGATTCGTGGAGCACCTGCTCTGTACGAGGCATGGGAGGACCATGCGTCTACTGTGAAGGATCCAAACTACATCTGCCTGATCGAGTTCCTGCAACGGAGAATACGGGTTTTGAAGTCCATTTCCGTCAATCATCAGGCGCCATCGGGTTTCTTCGAAGAAACAACAACCGATGATTCATCTTTCGTCGTGCTCGTCCACTGCTAGCACAATGAAACGATGTCCTGCCTGTAACCTACCACATCCGTTGGTCAGATGTTTTAAGTTCCAGCGTCTTCCGCTTTCTGAGCGTCAGCAGATCGTTAACGCGAAGCGTCTGTGCCTCAACTGCTTAAAAGCTGATCACTCCTTCCGTAACTGTCCTTCGGAAATGAATTGCAGGCATTTTCATCGTCGTCACCACAGTCTTCTGCACTCCGCTGCTTCGGATGCCGGCAGCAGGTCCTTGAGCGACAGTGCAACGCTAGCTACTACCACTTCGGCAAAGCCAGCGGTCAATCCTAATCCGTCTCCTCCAGCAGAAAGGTCCGAACAATCTCTGGTAACAGCAGCGGAAGCCATTCCGGTGGTTCAAACTAGCGTCCCAGTTCAACAGCCAAGGGAAAATGTGTTCCTTTTGACCGTCATCGTGAATATCATCGACGCCTTTGGTCAGGAGCATCCAGCGCGCGCTTGATAACAGAGCGGCTAGCAAGCATTCTTCGTCTGCGGCGTAGCAATGTCAATATTACTGTCCAAGGAGCCGGCAAATAGTCGAAAACTGTTCGGCAATCGGTGTGTACGAAAATCCGGGCTAGAAATCAGCAGTTTTCGTGTGGCATCAGCTTTTTGGTGATAGACAAGGTGACGGCAGATCTTCCGTCACAAAACATCCCTACGGCAGGGTGGAATATCCCGAAGGAACTCGTATTGGCTGATCCTTCCTTCAATAAGTCGCAGCCGATAGACCTGGTAAGTGGTGCAAAGCATTTCTATTCATTCTTCCCCAGCACTGCGCGTCCTCGTTGATAGCGTTTTCGGCTGGATCGTCGCTGGTGCCTCTGCGCAAGGTCACCCAGATTCCTCTTCTGACATGTTTTCGTCTAGCTCCGTAACCATTTCGATTGTGTCCCTCGAAGAAAGTATCGAGCGCTTTTGGAAATCCGAGGAACTGGTCCTCAACAATGGCTACTCCGTGGAAGAACGGCACTGCGAGACAGTTTTCCAGTCTACAGTCTCACGCAATGAAAATGGTCGATACATCGTTCGAATGCCCCGTCAACCTGACTTCGACATAAAGCTTGATGCGTCAAAAGCCAATGCTCTTCGTCGTTTCGAGCTCTTGGAGAAGCGACTCGAGCGGAACGCAAAGCTCAAGGAGGACTACCACGCCTTCATGCAGGAATATCTTAACCTTGGCCACATGCGCCTAGTCGAAGAACACGAAGAAGAACCTACCATGTCGTATTACCAACAATCAATACGAAACTAACGATTTTAAATTGGCTCACCACTTTAGCAGCCTATTGGTCCCAAGCAAACGATTAACGTACCCTATTCTAGTTGAAATTCTATTGCTACACTATGTTTGTTTTGATTCGCTATGAAAGTTTGACAGATAACATCAGGGGTGTGTGGATTCATGCAGAACATGCAGGGGTGAGTGAAATAGCTTGGGACTGCTTGGGACCGTTGTTCTGGTACTGAGTGAGCCAAAAGTAATAATGATTTTCTTCGGGACACAGTGGTCTTAGAGTTACCTCTATGCTAATATCGCGTGTGCGGTTTGGTGAGCGTGCGACAATAAGATGAATTTTAACAGTACTGGCTCTGTCATACCGAGTCGGACTCCAGGATCCTCTTAACGTCCACCAAACTGAACGAAGTGTTTTGATTATATATGATACCTGCTTGAATTCAATCCCTCGACAGCCCCGTTTCGTTCTAGGTTTAAATTGCAGCAACGTAGCAATTCAAATTTCACCCAACTTAAATATTGCAATCACCTAGCTCCAACAAAAAATAACTTCCATTTTCCCCATTTTCAAACAACCAGGTATTTAGATAGTCATTCCCCCATTCAACCGGTATCGCTTTTATTTTTCATTGGCAAACAATGTCCTTTTTTGCGTGCTATCCAAACATCAAACATTCAAATAGTACACACTTTGCCGCAAACATCAGTGCAATTTGTTGCACTCTTTTAATTGGGCGTTCATTTGCATTAAATTAAATTTTCCGCGGTCATAGTTATTAATCTCACTTCACCGCCCCTCAACCATCGAGTCAGATGTTTGCTCAATTTAGAATTATGTTGATTTTTTTTTTTCTCGATCGAAACTCTTCCACTATTGCTATTTTAACATGAAGCGAATTATTTTTCCCTCGTTTAAAACTATTCCAACTTCAGAACATAACCCCACCGGAAACCGCAAATTGAAGGCCAGGAAATTTATGTCCCTCGGTTGCCGGGGCGGGCTAGTGAAGAATGGAGAGCACGTTTAGTATTTAATCACAAATTTTCCACCATTCATGGTCAGGTTCGGGTCCAATTGGGTGGCATCACTATACTGGCCGGTTTTTCTGCATGAAACCGATATGAAAAATGCCCTCGACGGCTCCACTGGGGAGGAAATTGAATTTTCAATTTGTGCTGCCATTCATAAATGAATAGAGTAAAGTCGGCTTAAGGTCGGCTTAGATCGACTCCCATAACTGGGCATCGGGCACATATCAGAAATCGATGACCGTGTGTGTGCTCCTGTTTTTTTGGTTGGTTGGTAACAGGCTTGCTGCCACCACCACCACCGGCTATCCTGTCTATCTATCGGCTATCAGCATCAGCATCAGCATTAGCAGGACAGCAGTTCGTGCTCGTTTGAGGAGCATCAAATGCAGGGGGAATTGCTGCGAAATGTATGATGCTATGCGGAATTTGTATCTAAATTTTCGGTGAATCAGTCGGCAAAAAAAAAACGATGGGTTTGCTTAGTATTCTAAATAGCAAGTGTTTTTATTACTGTTTGAATAAACATCTAATTATGCATTGCAGCGAACTTCGCTTGGTTCGGTAATACATTAATCTATTTGGTGTGTGATTAGAGCAGCAGTGCTATTAATGGGAGATGGTTTCATTGTACCGCAATCGTTGTATAATTATTCAGTGTCAATGATATTCAGCGAGATGGGGTAATTTTGCGTAAACATATCTATTTCAGCAATTATCGTGTAGCTCTGAGAGTAACTAGTAAATTGCAGTAAAATTAATTGCAAAGGCGTTTCAATTAAAAAGACAATCTATTTGCTTTTTGCTGAAGGAAGTGTTACTACTACCTAAAGCTACAACAAATTTAAACAGCACTTTTCAGTGCTCAATATACCTGTAAATTTTCTACCTTGTTTGAAGCTTATTCCTCTTCGATCGTTGTTTAGACCCTACCCGAGGTAATCCTTCTTGGATATCGATTTGGAAAATTCCTCTTCGATCCTTCAGGTTCTTATAGTTATCTGCTTGGAAGTCGATTTTCATAAAAAAAATCTGCCTCCATGGCGCCTAAGCGCAAAAGAAGGGCAATCTCTTGATCCCCCTTCTGATGAAATTAATTTGAGCAATCAACTTGATTTGCTCACGGAAGATGAGAATGATCCATCATCCAGGAAAAATTCTAGTAAGCTTTCCCGGCAGTGCCAAGAAGGAAAAGATTCCCCCTATTGTGATAACCACTTGCGATTTCCATGCTCTTCGCTCGGAACTTTTGAACTTCGTGAAATTTAAGTTTTCACTGCAAATTCCAAAGTATGTATTTCCATTTGATTATTTGAGGGACACCTCCATCAATCTGTTTCAATTTGTTTGGATTTATTTCATTTCATCACGAACATCATAAATTTGCTCTTTTCATAAGGCATTCTTGCTTGTTGTTTGACATCCACACATGGTGAAACAAAAAGTTGGTTTCCCATAGAGAAATACCGTTGCGGTGGTGAAGGGCAGTCCCTTTGTTTACGTTGTGTGGTGACATCTACTATTTGCAAGTGGGTACGTGAAACTAAGGTTATCTGTCACCTTGCCAGGGACTTGGTCGATACAGACCTGAATGGGTCATAGCTTCTCTTCAGGAATTTACAGCTCAACAAGAAGATATTGATACCATAGAGGTAACTCTAAGACCAGAAGGTCCCGAAAAAACGTGCTCAACTTTTTGGCTCAGCTCTGGTACTATCTTCGGTCCCACGTGAATCGATGCACCCCTCGAAACATAAGAAAATCCACTAACCCCTCGTTTTATCTGTCAAACTTTCATAGCAAATCAAAACAAACAAAGTGCAGTACGAGAATTTCGACTAGAATGGGGTAAGTCAATCGATTTGCTTGGGACCAATAGGCTAGTCAAGTAGGGAGCCAATTTAAAATCGTTAGTTTCCATCGGTTGTTGATATTGTGCTGGTATGGTGTGGCTATAATGGCTTGCGGGTTATTAATAAGAAGTGTAAAATTATCATCTTCGGCCGCTGCAATAACCTAATTTTTCATCAATACAGGATGGAAACGGCATCATTGGAACGTGTGTCGTCCATCTGCGATCTCGGAGTTACCATCGACTCGAAGCTCAGATTCAACGAACATGTGCGCATTACGACTGCCAAAGTTTTTTCTGTGCTGGGATTCATACGTCGCCAAGCTTCTGAGTTCACTGACATCCACGCTTTAAAAATGCTTAGCTGCTTGTTGGTTCGTAGCATTCTGGAGTACGCAGCTCCGATTTGGTTCCCTTATTATGTAACTCATGTTCTCACGGGTACAGAAACGGTTCTTACGTTTTGCACTGAGACAACTTCCTCATAGGATTGGAGCCACTATCTGTCAGACGAGTAACGATGCAGCGGCTATTTGTCTTCGATGTCATTGGAGGATCTATCAACTACCCTGAACTTATCGCATAGATTCCGCTAAACATTCCTCAAGGAAAAAACGTAATCCTCCTAAACAAGCTTAAGAAAATCGATTCGACCTGTGAGTTCCATTTCAAGTTTTTAACCAATTTCAGCATCCATTAAAATATAACTTAGCAGTTCGATCACGCATCGTCTCTTTTTCCTTCTCCTTAATATTGTTACCACCACACATGCTGGAGCTAAAAGTGCACTGTTACCGAGTTCTGGCAAAAGTTTTATTTAGGACTGGAAATTGATACTAATAACCCAGTGAGACAAGCCCCAACTCAGTGGAGTAGGTAGGTATGTAGGTAACACAGTCACAGATATACAGTACTACAACAAAAGAGAAAGTTTTCCGTATCCATCGACGACGATGATGCCGGTCATGTGGGGGACCAGAGGGCCACGCTGGAAATCGTTGTTTGAAAAGTTTGATTGTTTCAGCAGTTCAAAGTTTTCCGGATGAGTCTTTTTTTTTCTGATAATGTAGCAGTCCGGTAGGGCCATCATGCTCGGTGATGGTGGCAGCAACAAATGTGTCCGCGGCTGGAAAGTGTCACAAAGTGTGCCATATCCTTTCCTATGGGAGTATCGATGAGGGATTTTTCAGGGCAGTGATGGGCTTAGGAAGAGTTCCGAATGTTATTTGTATTCATTTGAGGTCGCAATCGGTTCATCGTGACAATCCTGGTAATCGATGGTTGCTGTGTTGTATAGAAGTTAGAGTCTAGAATTGAACATAAAGTGTGGGAAATTCAGAAAAGTGCTTTTGATGTTAACAGTTCTTCTTTTCCTTTATTTAACGTCGGTCTCTGTTCCGCAATCTAGTGCCAATCACCGACGGACATCGATTGCCATCCATTGACGGCAACCGAATGTGCAGGAAGGCAGCTTCCACACCTGCGTAGGATATCGCCCCCATTCAAACACACATGGGGCGGGACCAAAGGCTTTACTTCCCTTCCGAAGGAAGACGTGACCAGAGATTTTTATACCTCAGAAAAATCCCACCGACCTCGGCTGGGATTGAACCCAGACCCATTAGGGTGTTAGATAGCAGTCACGCTTACCACTACACCACCGGCGCTGGCTGATGTTAACATTTAACTCATATATAAACACAAAGGATTTCAAGACAAGTGCTTCTGCTTATCAAGAGCACAAAATAGGACTTTGAATTTTTATCCAATGCAAACTATCGTGTTACTGCCGGTATGTAAAGAACGCAGCTCATTCAATGCACAGTGGGAAAAATTCGGCTATTGATACCCTTAATTGATTTTCCCAACCAATATAAGAGCAGGAAAATTCCCATTTTACCCCAATTTCACTATGCTCTGTGTGTAAAACCATACATTTTCCATTATTTTTCGTATCTTAACCTCACACCCTCATCAAATCTACGCCAATCTTATGTAAAAATGGCCAAGGATTCGATTGGCATATTTGGCAAAGTTAAATCCCGTTTTGCCACAATTTCCGTATATTTAGGACTGAACACTGTTAATTTGATCCATTTCATGTCTTTGAATAGGACATGATTGACGAACTTCAGCTCAATATACCATTAAATGTTCACGGGATCGATTGCAGTAGGTATTAATCACTGTCGAGTACTGTAAATGCGTGCTTTACCCCAATTTAGCTATAAAGTATAAGATTTGCTCAAAACGCAACGATTGCAAACTGGGAGTAAGAAAGCTTTTGATCATGAGTAATATTTGAGTTAATATTGAGTAACTCTGAGTAACTCTAGTTGCTTAATATGCTATGCACGGTAACACAGCAAGCTGTTTTTTTGTATTTCTTCTCCTAGTGTAAAAGAAAGATGGTCAACGGATACATATATCTAAATTCCACTGCTTCCCGTTATCCTACGGTGGTTTATTCTGGATCACCATCCTTCAATTCCATGGCCATCGTACTTTTTCGTGCCAATCCTTTGTAGGCCTTTTCATCCGAATTTAATGCAGCCTGTTATCGGTGGAAGTTGACCAAAGCATTTACAGATTCAATATATGAGTCATTCTAACCGATTTCTGTGGTATTTGCTGAAATACATTTGACCGCAGTTTAATACTTCGTTAGGCATCTAAGTCACGATTACGGCTTTGTGGTGCTAGAAAAGTAATTACTGTATTCATTTAGGTTGCTGAATTTTCAGGAAAATTAACTATAAGCCATTATATTTACCAGTAAGTTATTAGCGGTACTAAATAGCAAAGCAAAACCTTGTGATCGCCTCGTCATATTTAAAATATCATTTCTCGATCAAACCAAATAAAGCTCCCATCTATTTGGAATTCCGAACTCATTCAAACTTATTTGTGATGCATACTGTCGAGCAGCTTTAGGACGAACATTCTTGATTTATTTAGCTTAGCATTTAACTGAGGATAAGCAGTTTGAACTTCAAATGGAAGATTACTTCGTGGATAAGGATTTTGAATCTGATACTGAAATGGCCACAGTTCAACAGTAATATTTTGATTAATATCAAAATTCGATTACAGCGAAAGTGGTGATCAAGAGGAAGATAATAATAACTGCCAGAATATACGTATCTTATTTGTTTATTATTATTTGTATATTTAGTATATAATCTTCAGCTGACTAACAGTCTTAATGAAGTTAAGATGGGAAAAAGCCTAAATAAACCAGCTTCATAACCATATATTTTCACACAACATATAAAATAATTAAAAAGGGAATCATACAAACAAACAAAACGAAAATAGAAACACAACATAATATTTTAAAATCGTGGTCCATAGCATACCAAAATATCGTCTTTGGACATGCGGTTGTCAGGTGATAGGCCAAGTCCTCGTCAAAAAGATGAAGTCACTGGGGGGAAAAAGAACAGGTAGCACAATCTTTGCATAGTTATAGAAATTGGACAGCTACTCACCAATTTCTAAGGGGTAATCAACTCTGCACACTGTGCCGAAACACATCATGGCACCCTGCTCGGCACGCTAGGGCACTAATTGACAAGAATGACACAGAATATATTATAAAACTGCATCACTGTTTTTTTCCTGATGATTTTCCAATGGCTTCGCACTTTGTTGCCAGTCACTGATCTTTGCTTCAGGATGAATTTAATAAATTCATCGGACTAGACGATCGTATCCCGGATTAGAAGTCAAACCATAAGGACTTTGTTCGGGTCTCTCCAGCAGCCAGTACTTCCTCTAATTCTCTGGAAGAGTTGTTAAAGTGCGGTGATAAATAGCAGTGCGGTGATCATAACCAGCAACAGCAATTACTACATCACGCCCCGTAACGTGGGTAGATCACCTTTTCGTGGTACGTTACGGGATGTAAGATCCACCACCGATTCCTAGCTTTGGTTACTTCAAACTAGGGGAACAGGATTTTTCAGTAATCAAAGAAACAGTCTTCATCTATGTGAATCCTAATCTTCTATTCGTTGCTCCATAGTTTGAAATGGTAAGACTAGACTTCTGATGCATGGTCAATATCGGTGTCATTGCTTAATTTTGTTGCTAAGGAATCCCATTTTGACTGACAAAGTGGTGCTCCTTTGGAGGGTGTTTCATCACTCGGAAGGGTATAAATAGCGGAACCTTTCAATTAAAGTCGGATGCTTGCGATGAAGGCAGGAATAACAACTGTATCAAAATCGAATACTTCATCATTTTCATGAATTGTAAAAATACATACATTATGTATACCAGTAGCTAAGAAATTCTAAGTTGCTATAGGAGTATCGGATTTTGCCTCAGTAGTAGACAATATAATCAATAAAATTATTTTCATATGGAATTCTCGATTAATCCAAGTGATTAGTTGCTGATTAGACACAAATTGAGTTTCATTGGATTCTGAGATGATTTTGAGCTTCACTGGTTTAGTTTTGTGTGAAAATGGCAAATCAAAAAAAAAATCATTTCAGACATGAAAAACTTTTTGTAAGAAAAACTTTTTTTCCTTAAAAGTGCCCATCTCGCGATGTATCAACGGTTGGTAGTGTATATAATTACCTATCTTGAGGAAAATTTTCATCCAAATCAAACATGGCCATTTTTTTTAAATCGACTTTAAATTTTAAAAGTCGGTTTTTTCAGTGAAAGTCTCAAATACAATTTTTTCCAGTATTTTTTTACAATTACTTGGACAATTTCCTAAAAGTCATCCGTACAACACATTTTTGTAGGAGTTGTCATTTTGCCATAATATTTTAAAAAAAAAAATCGGCAGAAAAAGTTTGGTCCTTCTCAAATGTTAATCTAGATAAGTTTTGGAAAAACTAAGTATGCAAAGTGGCATATTTAGTCAAGGTCCATACATCCAGAAAGTTTCATTGAAATCTGAGAGGGTGCTGCCAGCTCCGAATACGATTTGGCGCGAAATGCGTCCTGTAACATTTCGCATATAGGTATATAAATAAAACGCAAGTTTCAAGCAGACGAAAAAAAATACTTTGTCAAAATTTCTAGATTCTGATCAGCGTGTAGCGTCGCAAACCCACACCGAAAACTGGTCGAAAAAACGATGGAAGATAACGATCGTATAAATTGAGTGAGAGTACGGCAGAAAGGAGGGGAACACGAAAAAAAACGGGTAGAATGAGAGAGAAAGAGAGCACGAACTCAAATTGCTCTTCACGGTAGCGGGTCCTGAAACAAGCTGTTCGGATCATTCTAAGTTTGATTTTCGGAGCGGTTGAACGATTGTTGGCAGTTTTAGGATGGCACCAAAGCGTCTTCCCCATCAGCGGCACGAAAAACAGGAAAAGCGATTGTGATAAATCCGTTGCGAAGTGATTGACCGTTTGCGATATCAGTGATTGTGTTTTTTAATACAAAAAAGGCAAAAGAAAAGGTAAGCCATGTTATGAAAATTACCAGCAAAAAAAAAATAAGGTAAGCTGGAAAACGAAGCAAAAAATCGTGGCATAAAAGGATATGGTAAGCCACGTGTGAAAGAAATGGCAAAAAAATAATGATAAGCCAGTTTCAAAATGGCAACAAAATAAGGTAAGCCATTTACGACAGATTTCTAACCTATTTGGCAAGAAAAAAAAAAAAAGATGAGCCAATGAGTCGAACAATGCAATAAGCTATTATTGAGAATCGTTGTTGTCACAAATCGGTCTGGAAAAAAAAGAACCAAAAAAAAAGTGATTTCCGAAACTCATATGACATTCAAATTGAATTACAGGAAGAAGAACTCTTAACTGGAAGCAGCTGAAAAAGAGCTGGAGGAAGCTAACTCTAGCAGGGCACAACTCGAGGAAGAGCTGGAAAAGGCCTAAGAAACAATACGTGCACTGCAGAGTAGTCTATCTACTGCTAGAAGTGAGAGTGACGAGGTCGACAGAGTTGATTTTGCGAACAATCTTGGACCATGCAGCACCAACCGTTGGACTAAACTCCAAAATAATCGGTCGGATGAACTTTCGCAGTTCATGGCTTTGATGAGCCAGATGTCTGCTTCATCGATCAGTGTGCCGAAATGCAAGCCTAGTGTGGCAGGTGAAGACATATCGCGGACCGTCCATTAAAGGCATACGCAATGACAGATGACGGATTTCACGCCAACTCGTCTTCGGAGTTGGCAGCACCCTCTCAGAACCTTATGAAACTTTGTGGGTGTGGAGACTTAGCAATTTTAAGCAACTTTGAGTACTTATTTTTTCAAAATTTATCTCGCCTAACATTTGATAAGGGTCAAAGTTTTTTGTCGATTTTTTTTTTAAATCGATATAGCTTAAAAATGACAAGCCCTACAAAATAGTGATGTATGGCGAACTTTTAGCAAATAATCTGAAATTTTATAAAAAAATTTAAATAAATTAAAAAATTGGTTTCTACACTCTAAAAAAATATATTTTAAAATTAAAAGTCATTTTCCCAAAAATGGTACCCCTCAGATTTGCTTGATATTTTTTCTCATGAAAGGCAATATAATTACCTAACTTTTCTTCATACATCGCAAAGTGGGCGCTTTTAAGGAAAAAAAGTTGTTCGAACAACAACTTTTTCATGTTAATTTTTTTTAGCGTGTTTCACTCAAAGTCGAATAGTAATACGCGCACAACCTTATTAAAATCCGTTGAAACTTAATGAGCATAAAGATTTTGACCTTTTGATAATCTGGGCGTGCTTAAAACAAAAATCTAGCCTAACATTTGAAAAGGCCTAATACAGAGGATTTTCCTGCATTTCGAATGGTGTTTTAATAAATGAAAACTCTAGTGTTTTTGTTTAGTGCATAATTTATTTTCCTATAATTCTCCATACATAATTTGAGTTTTTCATTGATTATTAGTCTATCGGAAACAGAGTGAAATTTTTCGGAGTTTCCTTTGAATGTGAAAATCGCTTAGTAGAAATTATGTTTTGAGAAATAGGTACAAAACAATGAAATTTTTGTGTACCAGGTATAGTTTTTACATGACTGAACAGCTCCTTGAGTTCATCGGACATCTTTGTGTATTGATCATTTGATATGAAGCAGAAGTTCAATTTTGTTATGCTTGTATCTGTTTGTTTAACTGCCCAGTCATACAGTTCTTGTGGAGTTGTGATTGTGTTTCCATAATCTCGAGCAAGACTTGCTCTCTTTGCCATTCGTTTGAGAGTTCCTCCAATTGCGTCACATGGGCCTTTCCCATGAGACGTTGCGAAGAAGTGCCATTCTGCTTCCAATCCATACTTGGACTTGAAGTTGCACAAACTGGCAAAATTCTTTTTATTTTTGTAATGAGCCGCTGCTCCATCTGACATGAAAGTAATTTTTGTGAAACTAATAGATTGTTTAATGAAATCTAACAATTTTGATATAAATAATTGAACTGCTATTGTATCATGGGTCAATACTTCTGAAATAATAATAAAGCTTAAATTTTCCAACTTGTTTTCTTTTATGTAGTAAATTTCGAAAGGATGTATCGTAGCTTGATTATTGTTTCAATGATACCCCTGTGCTGAGTTTTGAATAATAAATGAATAATTTTCAGAAAAGTCGCAAATCACTAAAATTTCACCGTTTTGAAGAGAATTTTTTTTATTACTTAGGTAAGATGATTGCTCTTTATGAATAAAATCATGGGTTATGAGCTTTTCAACTTTTTCCGTCAAATATTGAACAAACTCATCTGCAGGTTTAATAATAGTTTCCAAATTACAACGGTCGGTAGTCAACCACTGTTGAAATAAAACTTCTTCCATATCATCTGCTTCTAATACTGATGTAAGTTCCCTCACGATACTATCTGTGGAAATGCATTCTTCACATGTACGATAAAAACAATCTATGGTTCTAATAGGACTACTGCAAAGTATTTTGTCTGCAATTTCTTTATATGAATCAAATTTTACACTATTAATAATCAATTTAACATTTTCATGTATAGTACAGACACATACATTATGTGTACCTGTACTATCCAATAGTATGCAATGCTTTGGTCGGAGCTGAGTGAACGAAGTAAATCCGATTTTAACACTTTTGTATTTCTCTTCAAAAATCATAAAAGCCTCTTTAAGAGACATCATCAATAAACGTTTCTGAACATGCTCTTTATATCCATTTCGATATTCAGAAACATAATCATTACTTCCTGGCATAGGCCTACTAATATCATCACTGTCAAAGAAATTTAAAACAATTTGTTTTTCAGTATCATTAAATCCATGACCACTTCTTGCTTTCTTACTACAAAGAATACCTTGTTCTCTGACTAGCCTTTTCATCTGTTTAACTGTATGATGGGGTGCATTAAACTCATTAACTATTTGATTCACTGACCATGATTTAGGGAGCACTGATAACACTATTAATTTGTCATTTGTACTCGTAGAAGGCAAATTAAATTTCTCCTTTAACTGCATGATCAATTCGTCAAAATCATTTGATTTGTTGACATCGTCTGAATCCATCCCAAATATATTTTTACGCACTGCCTTTGTGATCTCTGCAGATTTTTGAACACGATAATTCATACTTCTCATACTTCTCGATGAAATTGGTGATAACTGTAAGGTTGAAGCTATACAATTGAATTGTTCCACATTATATGGACCTTGGATCTGATCCGCTGATGGGATTGATTCTAGCGATGGATCTGTATCTGTAAAATTAAAGAAAAGAAAAAAAAAATATTACCACACATTAATATATAACGCTGTTAAGGTGATAGTACCATGAACGGGGGTGGTTTTGATAATAGGGGTAACTTTGGTAATGCAGCTAAGCCAAAAATTTATGACTTAAGGCACATCGTACGCAATATTTTGGATAGGAAACCGATGTTCCCTTCCAAAATAATGAATACGAAGAGCATTAAGTCATAACTTTTTGGATTAGCTGCATTATCAAAGTTACCTCCATTATCAAAGACATCCCCGTTTACGGTACATCGAAGCCGCATCTGAATTTTCCCCATGTTTGTGGAGCACGAGCTGCATAAACCGCATATCGTACAGTCGTGAAAATTTGATAGATTGTTCACCGAGGTTGGCCTACCAATCGATCAAATTTGTACGATAAGCGGTTCATCCAGCTCGTGCTCTAAAAAAATGTTGAAAATGAAGTTGTATCTTCGATGTACAATCCTTAAACCACACAGTTGAAACAGTTAAAGTTATTATTATTTACCTAGTGTATCATCAAATTCCTGATGATCTGATTGCTGATGACTTGTTGATGGTTGCGGCTCTTCAAACTTCCGAGCATGGCTTGATTCTTTTCCATCCGATCGCCTCTTTTTCGGGAGAGGTGTCCTATTGTGCACTAAAATTCCACGACACGATTCACAAATACGCATTGTTACATCCAATTGATGATCAAAGCCCCATGAATGTATTTTCTCTATGAGACTTGATGATAAATTACGTAAATTATTGCGGCTGCAATTGGGATTGTTTATGTTGGCACTACATTGCACCCTTTTAATAATCAATTCAGCAGATTTTTCCATTGTTGTATATATAAACACTTTTTCGTTTCAACAACTATGCAGCACTACACTTTCAACAACTATGCACTACAGCAACTATGAGCATTGTTGTGATATCACCAAACTTAAATATTAGATTATGTCGGTAGAAACAGACTGCGGTGCTTTAAGTTTATACCTTATATCTCTCATGTGACTACCTGCGTTGTTATATAACTGCTATATAGCAGGTAACTTAACGATTATTTTAGGCATGCCTTAAATAATCGTTAAGTTACCTGCGCTATTATATGTATTCACTTGAGAGATGAGGTATAAACATATATGCATATTGCTTACTAATGGACACACCTAATATATAAAAATAAATGAATGATTATTTTTCTAATTAAATTAATCACAAATACATGAATTGAAATCTTTTCATGAATAAAACATACTAAGTGATTTTTACTTAGTTTACCTGTTGATTTGGAACAATTTGAGGGTGGTTTTATAGAAGTTGGATAGAGTGTATGCATATATTATAATACAATCCATCACAGGAAAGTGCAAACCATGCTGAGATGGCTGTTCCTCATTAGAACGTTTTGTTCTGAACTCTTATTGGACGATTTGCAGGTAACTTCTCTGTACCCTTTTCAAATGTTAGGCTAGATTTCGCCCAGATTATCGAAAAGTATACCCATAAAGTTTAATCGAATTTTAATAAGGTTATGCGCGTATTACTATTCGACTTTGAGTGAAACACGCTAAAAAAAAATTAACATGAAAAAGTTGTTGTTCGAACAACTTTTTTTCCTTAAAAGCGCCCACTTTGCGATGTATGAAGAAAAGTTAGGTAATTATATTGCCTTTCATGAGAAAAAATATCAAGCAAATATGAGGGGTACCATTTTTGGGAAAATGACTTTTAATTTTTAAATATATTTTTTTAGAGTGTAGAAACCGATTTTTTATTTTATTTAAATTTTTTTATAAAATTTCAGATTATTTGCTAAAAGTTCGCCATACATCACTTTTTTGTAGGGCTTGTCATTTTTAAGCTATATCGATTTGAAAAAAAAAAATCGACAAAAAACTTTGACCCTTATCAAATGTTAGGCGAGATAAATTTTGAAAAAATAAGTACGCAAAGTTGCTTAAAATTGCTAAGTCTCCACACCCACAAAGTTCCATAAGGTTCTGAGAGGGTGCTGCCAACCACTGGATGAGTTGGCGTGAAATCCGTCAGATGGTATTCAAGTAGTGTGCACATTTGAAGTCTTCTTAGAGATTTCAGATGATCGACCAATATTAGTCGAAAAATGTTACGCGGTCAAGGAACAGCGATCGCTTCTAAATAAGCAACACAACCTCGACGCGTTATAGTGTACTTCTCCTCGGGTTGAAAGTGCCTTTAGAATATACTCTTATGACCGGAAACACAAGTGTCAGCTGGTTGGACGTTGAATTTATTGGTGTGGCTTCAAGTGTGGCAGAATATTTCCCGAAATTTAACATTCCTCCAATCAAGATACCCTATGACACGACTAAACCGGCTTACCGCAATATCTTTATGAACGTTCTTGCTGCTATGAAACAGGCAGTAGGCCAAAGACAGGTATCATCGAAAGAGTTACGAACTCAATGGATGCAGCTTTTTGTTCGTCCATGCTCGTGGTAGCCAAAGGCCAACACGATTTTCGGTTGGTTATCGATCTTTGGGGTCCAAATCGATATGTTCTTCGTAGCCCGTATGCAATGCCAAGCTTAGAGAACATATTGGCACAGTGGGAGGGTGCTAAATGGTTCAGTACCATAGACTTACCACCAAGTTCTTTCTTACACATAGAGTTAGACAAGGATTCTCGACATTTAACTAACTTTATGACTGAATTTGGGATGTTCCGCTATGCACGTCTTCCCTTCGATTGAGTAATGCTACGGACGTGTTCCAAGAGGTTATGGAGCGTATGGTTTTGACAGGTTGTCAAGGCGTTGTAAACTATCTGGACGACATTTTGGTGTTCGCAAGGTCGAAGGAGGAGCACGACAAAAACCTAGCTGAAGTCCAGACCAGACTCGCAGATCATAACGTAAGGATCAATTGGCTTAATAACTTGTGTGGATAAATTCCTAATGCACCGTGCAACTAAGACAGAATCACTGAGGGCTTTGGCAAACGCAGACAAATTTTACTGGACGGATGCAGAAGAAACTGAGTTCGTATCACTGTTGAAGCAATCAAGATGCTGGGGTACTACAGTAGCACTGACCATACTGAACTTTTTGTTGATGCATCTGCAGTAGGCCTAGGTGCATTGGTTCAACATGATTCAAATGGAACATCGAGAATAATCGCTTGTGTTTCAAAGTCCCTCACGAATTCTGAAAGGAATTACCCTCAATCTGGCTGTGGTGTGAGGTATTGAACGGTTCAACTTTTACCTCATTGGCAGACCATTTGTGATACGTTCAGACGCAACTTCAAACGAATTCATTTACCACTCAAGTTACCGCATCGGAAAACGAGCTTTCACAAGAGCGGAAGGGTATGCCTTGAGACTCCTACCATATGATTTCCGGAGTGAACGAGTCAAGGGCAAAGACAACGTGGCAGACGCGTTGTCGAGATTGATTCGGACCGTGCCCTTCAAGGAGGGCAGTACCACTCATGTTCTGTGCGTGTTAGATACAGGCTGTATGGAAATAACTTTGAGCGAAATAGAATCAAGCTCAGAACAAGACGGAGAAATGGAGATGCTACGAATCGCTCTGGAAAATGACGTGTGGCCAGCAGAACTGCGTGGATATGAAGCTCAGAAGAAGGAGATCCACAGACTCGGATCATTGATGTGCAAGCTTAAGCTCCCTAAAAGCTTAAGGGGCCGAGCACTGGACTCAGCTCATAGTGGACACATTGGCGAGGTGGCCTTGAAACGCATCATGCGTGAGATTTTTTGGTGGCCTAAAATGAATGCTGAAACTGAAAAATTCCTCAAGAATTGTGAAACGTGCGTACTACTATCGAGGAAAAACCCTCCGATTCCAGTAGCATCTCGAGAACTACCTGAAGTCCTATCGGTACCGGGTTTTGGATCGGGTGAGTTCCTTATGGTCGTCGATACTATCTCACGATTCCTGTCTGTGATTGAAATGCACCGTACCAATGTTGGGGTTTTTAGACGGTGGCCCAAGTAACAATTTCGGTTAAGGGTTCTTTAGACCACGATTTAGACTTGTAGCATGCTTTAAAACCTCCATAAAACTTGCAATGTTACAATGGGCCGCCCTTCCAGAGCTCGGCGTTTTGCGACTTTTGGCAAGAGAAAAATGTTAAAATGCTCAAATCAATCCCACTAAGCCCGCAGTCAAACGGTATGATTGAAAGGTATAATCAACCAGTGATAAAGACTGTGTCTGCAGCTAAACTCGAAGGCCGGAACTAGCGGGTGGCTTTAGAAACCTTTGGGCAGAATCACAACACTTTGATTCCACATTCTAGGCTAAACGTAACGCCCTTCGAAATCCTTGTCGGATGGAAATTCAGAGGAACATTCCCAAGCCTCTGGAGTTATGCGAATGAATGGAGACTTTTTTTTATAGAGCTGGTTCGTCTCTTATGATAGGGAACTTGATCGTGTCAATGTGTGGGAAAAGGATGCGGAAGAAAAATTGATTAGCTCCAAACACGAGGAGCGTTGCCTTCAGGTATCCGAGTTGGTGACAGGGTTTTCTTGAAGCAGCAGAAGAAGTCTAAATCAGATGCTACATTCTGAGAAGTTTACAGTCATAGCACAGGACGGCTCTAAAGTGGTTATTTGTAGCGGGAATGGAGTACAATACGTAAGAAGCATTAATGATCTGAAAAAGGTTCCAAATTTTTCTTCGCACGACTTGTAGAGTGCGACGGGTCGTGTAGTCAATACGCATTCATGTGATGTGGATAGTAACTATGACCCTAAAGCAGGAATCAATCCCGGAAACCGAGTAAGCCTCCGTAACAGAGAGTCAGTTAAGAAACCATCTAGATACAATGACGACTACATTTATAAAATCTAGAAGATAAAGTTAGCTTTGTAAGAGCGCAGCTACGACACCATTGAAGTGTAAATACATGAAATAAAAATCAAAAAAGCGAAAAAAATAATAAATAATAAAACAGAACAAAAAAATCCTTTATGACAGAGTACAGAAGGGTAATATTGTGGGATATATGGTGGGTAAAATAATCATTTTATTCTGTACTTTCACTATTGTATGGATTGGGTAACAAAATACGAATTATTCGTTAAGTTCTTATCAGCGTATAAATAAAACGCAAGTTTCAAGCTGTTTCAAGCAGACGAAAGAAATACTTTATCAAAATTGCTAGATTCTGATCAGCGTGTAGCGTAGCGCAAATTCATAACAAACGCAAACCCACACCGGAAACTGGTCGAAAAACCGATGCAAGACAACGATTGTATAAATTGAGTGAGAGTACGGCAGAAAGGAGGGGAACACGAAAAAAAAAAACGGGGAGAATAAGAGAGAAAAAGAGCATGAACTCAAATTGCTCTTCACGGTAGCGGGTCCTGAAACAAGCTGATCGGATCATTCTAAGTTTGATTTTCGGAGCGGTTGGACGATTGTTGGCAGTTTTAGGATGGCACCAAAGCGCCTTCTCCATCAGCAGCACTTTGGAGGGCATTAGAAAACCTTAAAACACAGGACTATTATCATCCTATGAACATAAAACACCAAAATTTCGCACACTCGCCACTTCCTGCATCATCCTCAATCCTATTTATCTTTGCGATTTCAAACCAAAACATTCAAGGTCTCAGAAATACCGGGTTGGGATGGGTATCTTACAAACAATCGCAGCTTGATCTATGACCGGCACAATCGGCACACCTACAGCACTCTTGCGGCACACTTGCGACACGCTGACAATAAAGATGACCCAAGATTGGTGTGTGGAGTTACCTACCCCTTGTTACAACCATATAATGTTATATTTTCCTCTTATTCAAATGCATTAAATAAAGAACTTTGGTGAAGAAGCATACTGGTTTAAGCTTCAAATTTTAAAGGTATTGTTTAAAAAACGAAGAAAACAGCAGATTTTGAACTTTAATATCTCTCAAAACGCAAAAAAAATCGAAACCTGTCATTTTCAGTAAAAATTAAGCAATACTCTATAAGCAAAATTTCAAAATTATAGAAAGGAATATTTTGGTCTTTTTGAGATTTCTTCATTTTAGTAGAGCATCTTTTTTTTCTATAACTTTTTTCAATGCATTGAAATAGCGTTTTGACTTTTTATCTTATTATCTATATTAACATATTATATTCCTCTATTTTCACCTCCAAATTGGGATAAAGGATACTTGGCGGTTGAGGTCACTGTACGTTAGTTAATTGCATCAGATGTCTCCCGTTTTATCCAGCTGTTGACGATGTTCATGGATTTCTTCGACTGCTCAACTGTTCGGTAAAAATCAGGCATTTTAATTCATTCATTACAAAACAAGGAAACGTAAGACATCTGTAATTGACGTTGGCTCTAGAGATATTGTCGTTATAATGTAATCGAAAAATGAGCGCTGAGTCAAGGATAACACCCAAGTCCCGTACACGCTCAAGAGGCTGGTCGGAGATGTTATAGTCATGTATAATCGGCTTCAGTTTCCTGTGGAACGATATGACGTTGCACTTATGAACGCTCAATCTAAGCATATTTGAAGTACACCATTCAGCGAAATGACCGATTAACTGTTGTAATGCGAGGCAGTCCTGAAGATTATTCACCACCGTGTAAATTTTGAGATCATCAGCATAGAACAATCGGCAACTTGTGGGCAGTGTCTTAGATAGTTCATTGAATGTAGTAAACAATAGAGAACCCAAATTACTGCCCTGAGGCACGCCTGATAAGTTGGTTAGATTAATTTCCAATTTTCACAATTTGAACTAGCAGGTCAATGATGATGAAACACCTAGTCTTTCAAGACGTTCAAGCAAGATCCCATGATCAACACGATCAAAGGCAGATTTAAGGTCGGTATACACAGCGTCAACTTGTGTGCCATTGCCCAACGAGCGCAAATTAACCCAAAGGACCAACCTTTGTTGAGAGTAGATTTGGATGGTTTGTTTCAAGAAAGTCTTCCTACCACCCAATGCCCTAAGCTCTGGTATGTTGTAAATCTACTCTAGAAAGCCTTAATCGGAACATCAAGTTTTGGAAATTAGAGGAATGGGACAAAGTCAGCTTTCACCCAGCGATCACCTCTGCGAAAAGTTCTACAAGGAGACGGTCACAAGAGATTCCACTGGGCGCTACACGGTGAAATATCCCAAGAAAGAAGGTTTCCAAGCACTGATAGGCGAGTCTTTTACCAACGCAAAATCACGGCTAGAAAGTTTAGAGCGTAAACTGGACAAAAACCCAATTTTGAAGGAAAGGTACCATGCATTTATGGCAGAATTTATTGAATTGGGACATATGCGAGAGGTACCTGTGGATCAACCCGATCCTGTTACCGTTTGTTATCTTCCCCACCATGCGGTTCTGAAAGAGTCAAGTACAACGAGGTGTGGAGCGTGTTTGACGCTTCTGCCAAAACAAGCACTGGATTTTCCCTCAATGATTCGTTGCTAGTCGGGCCTGCCATCCAAGATGAGCTGTTGGACATCCTGATCCGCTTCCGCAAAAATTTGATTGTCCTGTTAGCCGACATAGAAAAAATGTATCGGCAAGTTGGAAGCCATCCAAACGATCGTCCTCTCCTGCGTGTGTTGTGGCGATTCAACCAGAATGACTCTATCACTAAATATGAGATGACCACAGTGACTTATGGATTGGGTCCATCGTCTTTTTTGGCGACACGAACACTACATCAGCTTGCCGAAGATGAAGGTGAGCCGTTTCCTCTCACCGCAGCCGCCGTGAAGCGAGATTTCTATATGGATGATTTTGTTAGGAGCAAAGAGAGTATCACAACAGCGATCCAGTTGCGTAAAGAGATGGATGAGTTGCTGAGCCGTGGAGGATTTTCCCTGAAGAAGTGGTGCTCAAACTTTCCCGAGGTCTTGGAAGGAGTTTCGCCCGAAAATGTAACCCATCAACCAAACCAAATACACGGTCCAGGAGAAGTTGTAAAGGCCTTAGGAATTGCTTGGGAGCCTGCAACCGATCTATTCTGCTTCAATTTTGGCCCATTCTCTACGGACGGCCGAGTCACCAAAAATCGAATTTTGTCGGTAATTGCCCAACTATATGACCCTTTGGGATTAATCGCACCTATCGTCGTAAGCGCTAAGATACTCATTCAGCAGCTTTGGATGATGTAAATTGATTGGAATGAGGAAGTACCTGGAGAGATCCGGATTATGTGGGAACGTTTTGTGGAGGACCTATCATCGTTAGCCAATATTCGGATTCCACGGTTTGCCTTTGACGTGGGGGAAGTGCAGCTGCATTGCTTCACGGATGCGTCGGAGTCAGCTTATAGAGCTTGTGTTTATGCACGTACTAGCAAGAACAACGGGAAGGTGAAGGTGATGTTACTGGCAGCGAAATCTAGAGTGGCACCTCTACAGAAACGTAGCATTCCGAGACTGGAATTATGCGCCGCTCAACTTGGCGCTCGATTATCTTCTAGAGTCATCACTGCACTGAATATGGAATCAATTCCTATTTTCTATTGGACTGACTCCATGGTGGTTGTATATTGGCTTCGTGCACCACCACAGACCTGGAAAACATTTGTGGCGAACCGTGTAGCAGACATTCAAACCCTAACGAACAATGCTTCATGACTACACGTACCCGGTGTGGATAACCCAGCCGATTTAGTATCCCGAGGAATGACTGTGCCGCAGTTCTTGACCAGCAAGAAGTGGATACATGGACCCGATTGGTTGAAAAGGAGAGAGGAATATTGGCCTAAATTGGATACTCCGAGAACAACACATATTGATGGAGATACTGAGCGGAAAACAATCACATTGCTGATGCAAAATCCACCACCACTAAACCCTTTGTTTATTCGATCGTTTTCTTACAATCGTCTATTGCGTACGACTGCGTATTGTTTGCGATTTATTCGTCATGCAAGAAAGGGAATGAAAGAAGCTACCATCACCCTTACTCCTAGTGAACTTGAAAATGCAAGGGATTGTTTGGTTAAGATTGTCCAAGCTGACTGCTTTAAATCCGAGCTGAGTCTGCTCAAAAAGGGAAAACCGGTATCCAAAAGCTCCTCACTCACACTTCTGAGCCCTTTCGTGGATTCATCGGGGATAATCCGAGTCGGTGGCCGGCTCAGACTGTCGAAGGAGTCTTACAGTACCAAACACCAAATTCTACTACCTGGTTTCCACCGATTTACCAGAATGCTTTTGATGTCATACCACTGCAAATTGGTTCATGGTGGAATATCGCTCACTTTGGGAGTAGTCCGTAACGAATATTGGCCTACAAATGGAAGAAGGGCTGTACGCCAACCATTGATTTGTGGAGTCAGTCTAAGCCGTCTAAGCATGTCTGATGCAGAGAAGCAAGCTACTGATTTAATTTTCAGATCTGTATGACAAGGTTGCTAATACTCATTTCAGCTAAAAAAATGTTTTTTTTTTTTTTAATTTTGAAATATATTGGATAATCCAAAGCTATGTTGATCATTATAACATTAAATTTTGAATAACAAATGATAAGACAATCTTATTAAAATGTCGTAATAATACCTCTGACCAAGGAAAAATGATTTATATAATTTTCATAAAAGTTGACGATACAAATACTAATGAGGGAAGGAATTCCGCATTTCCTTTTCCCAAGTCCTTTTCCTCTCCTTCCCTTCCCTTCTTCTCTTTTCAGAAAGCGAGTAATGGCGCTATAACCATATGCCATATAGGGCTAGGACAAGAGTTAGTGCTCAGGTCCCAACCGCTAGAAGAAAATGGTAGCGAGCAAGGGCGCTATAACCTAGGCGAATACAGCATTCCCTCCGTATAGGTTACGTCCGCACACCGCTCTCTGTTGTCCTTCGACTGAGGTCGGTTGGATCGATTGAGGGATGGCAGTGGGTTGGCGGTGCCGTCCACGCTTGTACGGAGGGAGGACTGTACGCTCGAACACAAGGGGTAAATACCTGTGTTCCATCCCAGGAGATCGGACAACCAAGGAGTGTACATTAACTTTCTTAGCTCTGTCACTCCCAACGATTTATATAGCCTATTTTCAAATCCTGCATACGGAGCGGTTGGTACGGTATGTCCCCGCTCTTTGATTACCTGTGGATTAAATGTTAACCACTGTCTATACTTATTAAGTAGACATGGTAAACATTCACTTCCACAAAAATTAACTAAACGCTACACAGTAGGCCTGGCCGCTTTATTGTTTGTTTCACATCCTTGATGTGCAGCAGGCATTAATAATGACAAGAAAAATGATAGATGTATCATTTTCCAGGATTCTTTCAAGTACTGGCTGTGTATGTGTAGACTAGACTAGACTAGACTAGACAAATGGAAGAAGGGCTGTACGCAGCGTAGTACGAACTTGCTATCGTTGTTCTCGTGCCAACCCTCGCCCACTGCAACAACCTGTTGGACAACTACCCCTTGCCAGAATAACCCCAAGCCGCCCTTTCGCATCCACTGGAATCGATTATTGTGGTCCTGTGTTTGTTAAGTCCGCCAACCACAAGACTGCTCCTACCAAAGCTTATATTGCCATATTTGTCTGCTTCAGTACAAAGGCTGTACATATTGAGTTAGTGGGAGATTTATCCACACCTTCGTTTCTGTCTGCTCTTCAACGCTTCGTGGCTAGACGAGGTAAGCCCACCGATGTTTATTCGGACAATGCCACGAATTTTGTCGGCGCCAAAAATGAGCTGCATGCCCTTTACCAAATGCTCTCCAATACAAACGAAACTACTCGAATTGCTACCACCCTTGCAACTGAAGGAATACGATGGCACATGATCCCACCTCATGCCCCAAACATCGGTGGTCTATGGGAGGCCGCTGTGAAGGTGGCGAAGAAACATCTAGTTCGTCAGTTAGGCAACACATCTCTACTGCACGAGGACCTAGTGACGATACTGTCGCAGATTGAAGGAGCCATGAACTCATGGCCATTGGCACCGTTGTCAGAGGACCCTAATGACTTCGAAGCCATCACTCCAAACCATTTTTTGATTGGTTCACCACTTCTGGCCCTCCCCCATCCGGATTTGAAGGACGTTCCGGTAAACCGACTGAGAAACAGGTACCAAGTCATCCAACAGAAGCAACAGCAGTTTTGGTACCACTGGCAGACAGAGTACCTGAAGGAGCTGCAACGGCAGTTTACTAGTAACCAGCGCCAAGTTGATCTCAAGGTCGGCCAAGTGATGATTATGCAAGATAACCTCCTGCCACCCGTGCGCTGGCCACTAGTGCGAATCTTGGAGTTGCATCCTGGACTAGACGGTGTAACACGTGTGGTATCCGTGCTCACGTAAACCGGTGCGACGCTGACGCGAGCCGTGACGAAGCTATGTCCGTTACCTATGACGGATGAGGAGGATCGAGATATGCAGGGGAATTCAACCCACAATCCCGATGACATCGCAAAGGAGTCCTCGGAGAGGCTGTGAGTTGAATAACATGAAGAAGAGAGAAGAAATATTGAATTTGATTAATTTAGCTTAGATACTAGTGAAATATTTCATTTCAGATGGCCGGCTATGATTAGTTTTAGATTAGATTAGAATTAATTTGAATTTTTGAAATAGAATCCTAAAAACTACAAGCAAGAAAATCACAAAGAATAATTTGTCAATGAAACGCACTTCTGTGCAGTATTGTTAATATTTTTTGCGTTGTTATCAACTGTTCGGCAGTTCCTTTTCCTTTTTTATAACTTTTGTTCTTTAAGCCTATAGTGCAGAGGTTTAGCCGGTCACCAGCAGCCATAGTAAAAAAGTGTACCTAAACGCGATAGTGAATAAAGTTATTTTTCCTTGATTTCGTGGATTGCAAATAAACCAATTAGTTTGTAAAAATATACCTACGCTTGATTAGTGTCGAAGTGAAACCAAAAATTATAGCCCGTGATTCGATTCCCTGATAAAACATAAGTTTTGAGCTCTTTATTCAGATCACTTTTAGCTCTAAGTCTAAAACATTGAAGCGTATCTACGTTACGATTGACAAAAGTTACATACTCACCCAGGCAGCCATTACAGCCATTCAACCTTTTGCATAGCTTTAAAGTACTATAATCAAGCGGTGCAATATGGTTGTGAGTTTTAATCTCTTCTGAAACCCTTTTCCATTTGTCAATGCACATAAACCCTTCGTCTACCTCTCACCTACATGAGCTCAGTGTTAAAGACAGCTATAACGCTACGCTGAACCATCACACCAAAAGTGGCACTTTGCCATCCGTCCAACACGCTCTAGACTCGCAATGTTAAGCACGTTTCAAGAGGTCGTCAGTTGGCGGAAAATTGCAATTCCACGCAAGTAAAACCCAACTCGCTGTCCCTCTAATCCTGTTGTCTAACGAACTCTGCTAATTTCCGCCCGGAGCTTGCTTTTAACCATCGTAGTCTACCCTCAGCATGAAGTTTGTCCTTTGGAATGTTCTCGCTGCAGTCACTTTTTTTTCTATTTCTGTTTAGTAGCGAAAAAATCAAGAGAGGAAAACTTTTTAATTATTTCCACGGCCACCGGTTAGCTGAAGGACGAGCTACCGATGAACCGTTTGCTGGGTCCATACCCATCTACAGGGTTGGTCTCACTTTCCGTGAAAATGCAATTTCCCACTCATTTCAATCAAAAATTCCATACATTCTTCTGACGATTCGCGCTAGTTAAAAATGAGTTTCAACTGAAAATAATCATTTCTGTAATTTTGGCCCACCCTACTGTTCACTTTCTCTAACCAACCACAATTTGATCGTTAGCCTAAAGGTCTCGTCGCCGTCGTCGTCGCCACCGTCATTTTGATGGTGGAAAAGTTGAAAAGTTGTGAAAGCCCATTCGAGCGTTACCTGTTTCAATTATTTCGGGTTTAAGGGCAACTTTTCATCTTTCGTTTGAAGGTCGAAGCCCGTAGATTGGCGGTGAGATAGTATTCGATGCGCGTGATTTGTGACTTTCTTGAGACGTTGAATGTTGTTGGTAAATTAACGGAGAGGTATATTAGGGAAGGGTGATAGCCTGGTCTGTTTAGGCATGGTATTAACAAGGGTGAGGCAGGTGGTTACGTTGCCTTTCCAGTATAGGAATTCTTGCGGGTTGGCAATTGTCTCGACTTGGCATAGAAAGCTCTCAATCAATAACTGTTGCATTGCTTCAAAGTACATTAACTAGAGAGCCGGCAAATGGCTCCAATATGAAGCGTTAAAAGCTAAGAAGGAGGTGAATAAGAGAAAGACTGGAGAAAATTAGGATTAATATCGTTTGAAAACAAATTCGTCTGTAAATGAAACATAAAAATCATCTGCTCTAATTAGATATAAAATCTCTTGTACCCATCTGATACAAACAGTTTGATTTCATGTTGGCCACCTACGGGAATGCGTATGCACTCCTATAAAGACAGAAAACTACATCTCCAACTTCATTACGGAAATTTTTAAGGTGATGAAATATTGGTTCACTCTTAGGGATGTAAACAGATGTTTGAGAAAAATCTCGCAAAATGAAAAAAATATTTGAAAAATTCAAACAATTTGATCTTGTGAATATATGGTAGGTTCCTAACTAGATGGAAATAACTAAACTACATCACCGTGTGCTGCGTTGTTAAACTGTTTTTTCTTCAACAACGATTGTAAACTAGATGCAGGATGTTGTTAAAATATCTAAATTTATGACAAAATTTACTCCAGTCTTGACAAAAAAATAACATGTTATGTAACAATCCTATAAAAAACTATCAAACTAAATTACATTTTTTGAAACAATAAAGCTGGTTTATAACATAATACAATACAAAGAATAACAGACTTCTAACACCGTGAGTTACTGGAAATATGTTTCTTTTGAACAAAATTATAATGAAATATGATAGATTCTAAAGTGGTTTTGTTATATAGTATAATAAGATTCATATGAAAAGTGGTTAATTCATGAAACTGATCCTAGAGCTCCGTGTTTTTTTTTTCGAAACCGCTCATAGACGTCTTATCACAATTAATTCGGAGTTTTGACTGGAATATGGCCTCTGGGGACTACAAGATGGTCCACGGAAAGATCCGGAACATCCGTAAAAGTGGTAAAGTCATGAAACTGATCCTAGAACTCCGTGAATTTTCCAAAAACACTCATACACGTCTTATCAGAATGAATTCAGAGTTGTGACCTGAATATTGACTGTGGAGACCACAGGATGGTTCAAAAGAAGATCCGAAACATCCGTAAAAGTGGTCAATTCATGAAACTGATCCTAGAGCTCCATGTTTTTTTTTAAACCTTTCTTAAACGTTTCATTACAATTAATTCGGAGTTTTGACTAGACTTTGGACTCTGGGGACTACAGGATGGTCCACCGAAAGATCCGGAACATCCGAAAAAGTTGTCAATTCAAGAGACTGATCCTAGAGCTCCATGAGTTTGCGAAACCACTCATAAACGTTTTATCAGAATGAATTTGGAGTTGTGACCGGAATATGAGATGGTTCACCAGGAAGATTCTGAACATCCATAAAAGCCGTATTTTTGAAGACAAAAATATTAGCACCAAAACCATCACTTTTAGGTTTATGTTGTCTTGGGGAAAGCTTATTTGTATTTTTAGCTGATTTGAAATAAGGGTGGTCCTTAAAATTGGTGAATTGAAAATTCAACCTTTTTTTATTACTTGAGATCGACTAATGCAGTTTTTTTTTAAAGTTGTAGAACAATCAATTTGAACCAACTTTGCTCGTGGCATCAAATTTTTATCTCTTATAGTTCATGACTTATGGTTATTTTAAACAAGTAGGTTGGAGTGGCCTCTAAAAAATATTTCTTTAAATATTTTTATTGGTGATCAACGTATAAACAATATTTAAAGAAAGCCGATTTTCTGGAGGCCACCCTAACCTCTCGTAAAAACATTGTTCTAAATACTTTTAGAACTTTTTATGACGCATATTTTTGCAGGAATCACTAATTTGAATCTCCTTTATTTAAAAGTTATGGCTAGTTTTTGATAAAAAAAAAAGATTTTTTAAATTAAATTAAATACTTTAAACAAAAAACGCTCTCACAATTTTTCCACAAATACTGAAAAAAACACGATCTTTTAAATGAAATCGAAAGTTTGAAAATCGGTTTGCTCCATTTAGAGACATTGTCATTTTACTAGAACCATTTTTTCGAAGAAAATCTCCATTAATTTTCTAATCATAAAAAAAGGTAGCAGCCTGATTGCTTCAGCAAAAAATGGGTCATCATAAGTTCTAAATGTAACCAAAACAAGGTTTTTGCGAGAAATGAACTTATGAAAAGATATTCGAAGAAATCTGTTTTTATGGGCCATTCTAACCTGCTTGTTTAAAAAATCATAGCTCATGAACCATAAGCGATAGAAATTTGGTGTCTTGAGCACAATTGCTTCGAATTGATTGTTCTACAACTTTTAGAACATTGCATTGGTCTATCTCAAATAATTAAAAAAAAAGTATGTATTTTCAAATCTCCAAATTTGTGGACCACCACCCTTATTTCACTAAAATAAAAAGATCGGCCAAACAATATGAAGAAACTTTCCCGAAGACACTATATACCTAAAACTGACGGTTTGGGCGCAAACTTGTTTTGTCTTCCTAAATACGGCTTTGGGACCATTGTGCAGTGGATGGTCCTCCGAAAGATCCGAAACATCCGTAAAAAGGCTGAATCCATGGAACTGATCCAAGAACTCCGTTTTTTTTTTCGTAAACCCTCATAGACGTCTTATAATTATGAATTCAGAGTTATGATCGGAAAACAGACCATGGAGACCATGAACGCTCCTTTGGAAAATAATAGACAACTCATCAGAATGAACTCGGAGTTGTGACTGGAAAATGGACCCCAGGGTCCATTGGATAGTCCTTCGGAATATCCAGAACATCCATTAAAGTGGATAGGTAACTGCTCATAGACACATTTTTTTTTATTTACTATCATGGATGATTTCTAGGTGGTATTTAAGTAATTAATAACTTCTAGACACTTTTAACGGAGTTTTTGAATATTATTCCTTGGATTTCATGGACTTATTTCCTTTGACTTCTTGGAGATGTTTCATTGGAGTTACAAGTTAACGAGGGACTAGCTTCAATGTTTATATTTTTAATTCATCACATCATCGAAAACATCGTCTTATTGAGTTATTATTAATATTAATTTATGAGTGGTGTTGAAAAAAAAACAACCGTGGAGCTCTAGGATCAGTTTCATGAATTAAACACTTGCAATGATCTTCCGGATTTTTTAATAGACCATCCTGTGGTCCCCAGTATAAACTGTCTGGTCAAAACTCAGATTTTATTGTGATAAGATGTCTATGAGTGCTTTCTAAAAAATCGTGGAGCTCAAGGATCAATTTCATGAATTCATGAGGGATGTTCCGGATCTTCCGGTGGACCATCCTGTAGTCTCCATATTCTTTATTCTGATCACAACTCCGAATACATTCCGACAAGACGTATATGAGTGGTTTTGAAAAAACCGCGGAGCTCTAGGATCAGTTTTATGCATTGACCACTTTTGTTCGCATGTTCTGGAACTTCTAGTGGACCATCCTGTAGTCCCCAGGGTCCATATTGCGGTCACAACTGCAAATTCATTCTGATAAGACGTCTATGAGTGATTTCGAAAAATCCGAGGAGCTCTACCCAAGTAGCAATTTGGGTTTTATGAGGGTTCTGAAGACCATGATTTAGACTTGTAGAACACTTTAAAACCACGATAAAACTTGAAATGTTACTTGGGTAGGATCTGTTGCATGAATTGACTTTTACGGATGTTCCAGATATTATAGTGGACCATTCCGTAGTCCCTAAGGTCAATTTTTCGGTCACAACTCCGAATTCATTCTGATAAGAAGTTTATGAGTGGTTCCGAAAAATCCGTAGAGCTCTAGGATCAGTTTAATGAATTGACCACTTTTACGGATGTTCCGGATCTTCCGGTGGGCCATCATGTAGTCCCTAGGGTCCAAATTAAGGTCATAACTCCGAATACATTCTGATAAGACGTTTTTGAGTGGTTTGAAAAATCCGCGGAGCTCTAGGATCAGTTTCATTAATTGACCACTTTTTCTGATGTTCCGGATCTTCCGGTGAACCATCTCGTGGTCCGCAGGGTCCATATTCCAGTCACAACTCCGAATTCATTCTGATAAGACGTTTATGAGTGGTTTTGAAAAAAACCGCGGAGCTTTAGGATCAGTTTCATGAATTGATCACTTTTACGGATATTCCGGATCTTCCACAGGATCAGACTTGTGTCCTACCAAAAACTGAGTCATCTCAAAAGGTGGCCAACTTTCTGCTTAACAACTTCTCAGAAGACATCAGGAAGTTATCTCTTCAAATTGCCCGACAGTCAGTGTTTAATCCCAATTAGCTCTAATCCCATATGGTACGTGTATTCGTTAATGCCGGTTCCCATAGTGTGGTCCCTATTAACCGTACTATAGGAATCTTGACTGTATATAGTTCCTTCCTCCAGCAGTTTCCGAAAACTTCCTTAATTTACCCTTGTCCGGAAATCCTTCGATCTCAGTGAAGACATAATCCCGCACTTTCGCGGTCAAAGCATCTGTTAATGTAAGGCAACGAATGTTGCTTTCCTCGTTTAAACGTTTCAGCTTCCTGTTTTGAGTTTCCATAATGTTGTTTTGCAGAATCAGGTTATCAATTTTTGACTGCTGTCCTCAAACACAAACTGTAAGCATTTAAAAAATGAAAGAAATTTGTAATATAACGTTTCATAATCGCTATATGATAGATTCTAATCAAATATAGATCAACTGAGATGCAGGAAATCTACCTTTACCTTCCGAATGGGATCTAGCCTCAAACATAGGAGCTGCTAAAGACGTGTGCTGCTCAAAAACAGCTGTTAATGTTCTGATATCTAATTGTGGGGCTGATGAGCTTAGTGCAGGCATATGTTTTTTTGCTGGTAAGGGATTTTTCACCAGCAACCAAAGCGCTCACTGGGCCATATTCTACTACCGTAAAACGAGGTATCTTTGATAATGCGGGTAACTTTGATAGTATAATATAAAGAATAAATTTACTCGCTGTGCTTTTTCCAAATAAGAAACATTGGTTCCATATTGTAGCTTAGGGGATTTCCGTTGATATCGTATATATTTTTATGTAGTATGTGTTACATATTTTACAATAATATTGAAAAACCATTTTCGTGTTTTTCGCCTTTTTGAAAAAGCACTCAAATCATAACTTATGAAATGTATTTCCGATACAGCCATCAGAAATTCAATATTATATTATTATTGCTTATGAAGTTTTCTGATTATATATTCATTCAAAGTTTCATATTTAAAGAACCAATTTGTTTAAGTTTCACTCATTTTTTTTCTACATTCATCGAGCATTATCAAAGTAACCCCAAATCAAAATACTGAAGTTCGGTCACAAAACTAAAAAAATAGTGCAAATACTTTAATTTCGTTTAACATATTACGAACGAATTAACTCTTGGATCCTCAGTCCTTGTTTTAAAAATATAAAATTTGAAAAACATTCATTTTTGTTTAAAACATTTAGAATATACTTCAAAAAACTATCGATGTTACCCCGCTTTACGGTACCAATGAATCGGAATACAATGGCGGAGAATGATTAACAGCATTGGTTTAACGGGCAAAAGATTCGCTGATACCAGAAGTTGGAAGATCCGCTTGAGCACGTTGATCATCATTTTCCAATGAATCTGAATCGGATCGAGAATGTGTTGATGTTAATTATCGTCGGCTTCCATATCAATCAATGGTATACGAATCGCGGCCCGTTTTGCTGCCAAAGTTCTTACCGTGGTTGACATTCTCGCTAGTTTCTTATTTGACGAGATTGACGCAACGGCGCACCGTTTGGTAAATGGAACAGCTGATATGGTTTCCATTTCCTTATGATTGCCAATCTGCTGAGTTGGTTTGGTCATTTTGTTTCGCACCTATGGCTGAAAGAATGTTAGGTTAGATTTGAGGTTAAGTTGGAGAATCAAGTATTACCTGTTTAGGCTCCAGCAAAAACTCCAAATTTTTAGTTTTTGCCTTATTCTGAATGTTTTTGATCTCCTTTTTAGTCGCGACCTTTTTTGTCACTGTTTTTAGATGTTTTTTTTTTCATTTTACGGGATAAATAATACACAAAATTACGCTAAAAACTGTCAGCAGACTTTGCGGAGCAAGCACGAGAAGAAACAATGACGCTCTCTGGCTGGTGGTGGAACGGATGACAACAACGATGATGCATGGTTGCCATCTATTTTATTTATTTTAAATTTGGAAAAAAATCAGTTTTCATATTATTGAGCACATGAAAAGCAGTATTAAAAATAACCACGATTAATCATATATGCGTAAAGAATGGAAGAGTGCTTTTTAAGTAGGTCATATTTCCTTTCGTTGGTTAAGGAAATCGCTAATTTCTTTTCCTTAAGGTGTTACTCTAAGGAAGCCTTAGCGTGAATCTTTAAAGGCAAAATGTCAGCTTCCACAAAACAAACAAACTTGAAATTACTACTCCTTGTTTGCTGTGCTACTACAAACAGAGAGTAGCAATTTCAAATTTGTATGTTTTGTGGAAGCTGACATTTGTGCCTTTGAAGTTTCACGCTCAGGCTTCCTTAGAGTATCACTTTTTTTTTTTTTTTTTTGCGATACCAATTTTTTTTTTTTTTTTATTACAAAATTAAACAATTTTTACTACTAATTCTTAACCTAGAAAACAAAGGCAAATTTTCCAAAAACCTTCCTGTAAAAGACTCTTTGATCCCATCTTCGGCTTCTAAGCATGTTTTTGAAAACGAAGATTGAAGGGTTCCTATAATGCTTCATATTGTACATAATTCCTTCAGTAGCTAGCCATAGAGCCGCTTTCAGCTCTTTACATTTTTCTCCTATATGTATAGTAAAAATTTCAGTAGCACTTTTGAGTCTAACGTTCATCTGATTCCTGATTATTTCCTCAACCCAATTCTAAATTTTACGAGATAAATTACAATTTTTGATTCTATGTAAATTTGTATCTAGTGCATTACAAACATCGCAATTCTTTTCCGTCTGTCCTCTCACATTATATTTGGACAACTTTTCTTTATTTGGATAGATGTCGTTCAAAACTTCAAAAAGCATTGACTTGGCTTCTGAACTGTACACATTTTTACTAAAGTTTTCCCACACAGTGACCCAATCAAAATCAGGGAATTTTGCCTGAATTTTTGAAATGTGAGGCTGTTTAGCTAACAAGGAACTATATATTAGAGCAACAGTATTCAAGTAAACCATATTTTTATATTGCTTTGCAATATTTATCCAATTCGTAGTGTTACGAGAAAGGTTATGTGTATATTGGCAGTTCAGTAGAAAATGATCGGGATCCTTCAACATGTTATTGGAGTCGAATAAAATTTGCTTGATAAATAATGCTATCATTTTTTCCTCCAAATTAACCAAGGCTAGACCACCTTTTTCATAGGCCAGATAAAGTTGATTGCAATCTACTTTAAAAATTTGAGAACCCCAAAGATATCTCATTACATTTTTTTTTTAATTCCTCTAAATGTCGTTTCTCAGGTGGTTACATCTGTCCAATATACCATAGTTTGCTTAATATAAAAGTATTAATGATCCAAGTTTTTTGAATAAAATTTAAATTTCTAACTCCGATAGATCCCAGACTGCATTCGCAAGTGTTTATCAATCGTTCATAATTTTTTCCAATCATTTCTGTCCAATTATTAGTTATTATCATTCCTAAAATTTTTAACTGTTTAGCTTCTATTATTCGTTGTGGTCCTAATGAAAAATTGTTTATCCGCAAAAATGCTGATTTATTTACATTTAGTTTGATTCCAAATGTTTTACCATATTCATCAGCTATGTGTAATACCTTATCAAATTCAACATCAGATCGAATAATTATTGTTACATCGTCTGCGTATGCTACAATTTTAATGAACTTATCATCAATTAAAATACCTGTTATCGAGTGATAAACTTCTCGTATGAATGGTTCTAAGTACAAAACAAAAAGAATCATTGATAGGGGACAACCTTGTCGCACAGCTTTTTAAAGCTATTTGTCAAGTGACCATTGAAAAGTACACTAGAGGAAGCATTTATGTATAAATTTCTAATACAGCTAACAATCTGAGGTGGAAAGTTATAAGCTTCTAAAACTTTCTATAATTTCGCATGATCCACATTATCAAACGCCTTCTCCATATCTAAACTTAATATTGCTGTTTTAAATCGTTTTGACCCATTTGCTTTTGCTATAACTGTTCTCAACTGATCAAGTGTATCTATACAAGACTTGTTGTTCACACATGCAGTTTGCCCTTCTTCTACAACTTTTCCTAAAAACTACTGAATGCGGTTGGCAAGAATTTTGGTAAAAACCTTGTAATCACAGTTCAGAAGGCTAATAGGTCTAAAGCCCGAGATGTTTTTAGAACAACCCGATTTTGGTATTAATGTTATGTATCCTTCGCAAAAAGAAGAAGGAGGGATAACGTCGCCATGCAATAAATCATTAAACAGTTTAATCATATCATGTTTTAACAGATCAAAGTTTAAAGTTTTTGAAGTTGTTGCAAAAATGATTAAAAATGTACTTTTTCAATTCATTTGTACTTCTAATGATATCGCTACCATCGAGAAATTTCCCAATTGTTAGACTTTTTGAATTTTTATGGCGAGCTATAACTTGATAAATATTAAATTTTTCATCATTCATTATACTGTTAACTGATAACTTCCCTTCTAGATTTTTTAATTTTTCAGTTTCAATTTTGAAAATCATTGCTTTTGTAAAGTTCATTTCCATGCTAACGTCTTCATCATTGTTTTGCAAACTTGACAGTTCTATTAGTGTTTTATATAAATCAGATTTCCTTTCAGTTATTTGATTAGATTGAATTCTATACTTTTGCTTTTTTAAAATTGTTTCACTTTAGATTTAAAATGATTTGTCCACCAACTGTGGAAGCTATTTTGATAAGATATTCTGTGCTGTAAAACTTCGTATTCAAAACAGAACTCGTTTTCAATGAGATCGTTATTTATGAAGTCTGTATTAATCTTCCAATACCCTTTTCCGAAATGATGTCCTAGATCTGTCTTATTAATACTTATTTTCATTGCAATAGCCTTATGGTCAGAGAATGGTACACTAGATGTTTCAAATGATACAACTGATTCTACAAATTTCGAAGAAACGTAAAATCTGTCAATTCTAGAAGCAGATGCACCTCTAAAAAATGTGTACTGAACAGATTGCCCTTTAATGGCTTTTTCAATATCTTTCAGATCTAAACTTGATACTAATTTTTTTAGGCTACCGCAATAGTTTTTTGTTGATCCTTTTGTGTCGGTTGCATCTAGAATACAGTTGAAGTCACCTCCAACTACATGGTGCATCACATCGGATTTGTTAAAATGAATCGCAATGTTTTCGGAAAATAAAAGATCTCACTCTTTTTTATACTGGAAACCTGCATGCCCGTACACATTTATGTAATTTATACCGTTAACTTTTACTGATATTATTCTTCCACTAGGGTCACCTGTTATATCATCATAATCCAATCCTTTCCGTATTAACACGGCAGTTCCTTGAGATTTTCCCACATTGACAATAGCAACATGTGAGTAAATAAATGAAAAATTCCGAAAAACTACCTCCTGACAGAAAACTATATCCGCATTGCTGTTTATTATAAAGTCTTTCAGCAGCGAAAGCTTGACCCTTGTCTGGATAGCATTAAGATTGATGGAAGCTATTACTCTACTGTATAGCATGACAGTTACGATTTAGCTCTTCGATTACCTTTGACTGACGACGATCTGCTTTTCTTACTTGCCTGACTTAGCGATTCCTTGGCCGCTTTTCCGAGCAGTTGCTCGTTAACGGGATGGTCCTTCGAGTCTCCGTTTCCTCTTTTATGCCTTCTCATCTCCATTGATTGGCTGATTCTGGGAGGGTTTGTATTTACCCCAGTGCCTCCGGTTTCAGGTGTTCGCATAGGTGATATGTCCATTTCCTCGAAGCGCTTGGCGAAGTGCTCGGACTTTCCAGACGATTTCCCTTGTTCCACATTCATTTCCCATGATGGCGGCAACTCTTCTACCTTGTTTTGTGTTCCAGATGGGTTCGATTCTTCCGATACCGGCTTCGGTGTGATTCCGTCCACAACGTCAGCGAAAGACCGAGGTTGTGTATCATCGCTACGCTTCTGATGATCATCGATTCTGCTCTGTACGGAGGAGCGTTTGGGACACTTCGCCTTAACATGACCCTCTTCCTTGCACAGGAAACAACGATTCCGTAGACCTTCGTAAAAGATTCGACACTTGAAGTGTCCGATGTACACAGCAGGTGGAATTTCAGCCTTAACCTCCATGTGCACACCACGAGTTCCACTGTAGGCATCGAAATCCAGATCTACAGGAAGTTTTTCACGCACGACCTGTCGAACTGTCCCGAATTTTGTCATAGCTTTGACGATTCCCGCATCATCGACTTCCGGAGGGAGGTTGAATATTCTTACATAACGGAGAAAACCATCCGCTGATGCCACAAACACATGTGCTGTAGTTCCATCGCTGTACTTGAAGGTTTCCGATGAACGCAAATTCTGTGTTACCTCTTTAACCACTTCCTCGTCGGTAAACTTAACGAAAAAGGTATTTTCCGATGGATCTCGGTAAACCGAGTGAACGTCCATATCCTTGATTTTCAAATCCTTTGCCACGAAACTTATTGCGTCCTTCAGTGAGGGCATAACGCCGTTCTTTCCGAATTCGAATGCAATAGTATTATAATAGTTTGGTTCCGTTTTATTGGTTGAATAGAAACAATACCAGTGGCCTTGACCACTGGTAGAATATTTGAAACAATCGATCGATCGATCAGAGCAAAGCACAAAGCGTGTGCGCTCGACCGCTTCTCACCGACTACTGACCTTAATACCGCTACATAAGCATTATTTGCTCGGTTTGATGAATGGAATCATAAGCTGGAATAGTGAACTAAATGTTGCGGAAACGCTTATAAGACAAATTTAATTGTCTTTGGCGCACTTATTCCTTCGTCCGTTAAGGAAAAGTGCGCCGAATACACCAAGACGAAAAAAGCGCACTTTTGAGGAGTACAGTTTCAATTGCAAAATTCAATATTTTTTATAGCATTGCAATTCACAATGCAGTGATAGGAAAAATCCACTGATCTATTTTTCAATCGATAAAATCATTCTAGAAACTTTCGAAAAGTACTCCAACATATAATCATTGTGTGAATTGGATTTTTATTTATTTATTGTTTGTGCTATGAAATCATTTGACGTCAATAGTATTTGTTCATATATTTTGATATTTTGGCGGTTATAAACAAAACTCTTAGCGTCAAAAGTGTTTGTCCAAGCGTCCAATATATTTATTATGGCCTCAGACAGCCTAGGTATTACCAAGTCGGAGGCAGCGGGTTCGATTCTTGTTCCGGTCGAGGGAATCTCTCGAGTTGAAAATTCTCTCGACTTCCCTGTGCATAGTGTATCATTGTGCTTGCCACACAATATACTAATTCATGCATTGGTCGGCATAGAAAACTCTCAATTAATAACTGTGGAAGTGCATCTAGAACACTAAGTTGAGAGCAGTCGAAAAGCTCGTACAAAGAGCGTCAAAGCCATCTGAATTAAAATTGGATCAGAATACTACAAAATACTAGTTCTCCATGATTGTTTGGATTCAGTTGGTAGATGTGAAGTTCTCTGTTCAAAGTAATTTAACGGCAAATTCGGGTATGCTACGTGCCTTCACCCAGGAAAAGTGATTAACAAGCAAATCCGCTATCCCTATCAACAATCCAACCTTATACCCCGTTCACATTACAGCGTATATCACGTAATATACGCTGTCTTGCAATGAACACTCATACATAGGATTTCCAGTGAAAACTAGATGTATGAGTGCTCATTGCAAGACAGCGTATATCACGTGATATAGGCTGTAATGTGAACGGGGTATTAGAGACAATCAGACCACAAGAAAACTCATGTTGCAAATTCATAATTCAGAAACAAAGGAACCTGTTCTTTGAATCAAGGGCTTGAGTGTTCTCACTGGCATTCCAGATTTTGATATTATCAAAGGGTTGCCACCAGATTACATGCATTAGGTAAACTTGGGTATCATAAGGAAATATAACTACTTCTAAAAGGGGACGCTGAGAACAATTCGCAACAATACTATATCAGAAATTATAAACCGTTGATAGAACAAAGACTACAGGCTATTCGTATACCAAGCAGCTTCCCTAGGTGGATAAGGAGTATAACCGATTATTCCAAATTCAAGGCTAGCGAATGGGAACCGATACTTTTCCACTGTATTTACCCTTGTTCTATTGACTTGCTCCCACCCAAGTATATGAGTCATTTAATGCTTTTGAGTACAAGTGTATTCCAGCTTCTTGAATTCAAAGTATACAGAACCACACTTTCCACATGTAAAAAATGCTTGGATCTGTTTGTAAGGGATTTTGAAAAACATTACGAAACGAAAAATATGGTGTACAATGTGCATTTAACCTCCAATATTACAAAAACCGTTCGAAACCTTGGAGCGCTTTGGAATTCGTCATTGTATCCGTATGAAAATGGAAACAGCATGCTTATAGAATTTCAGACCTCGAAAAATCATCATCCTGTCCTTCAGGTATCACATAAATTCTTATTGAACAGGATATGCCATTTCACTGAAGTGAAAAAATTACTAATCTATGATTGGGTATCAAAAGTTTGGAGTCCCCAGCACCATATCGTAGAGTTTAGTAACAATAATCGATGTATATTGCCGGAAAATGTTGAAGTCAAGTTAGAACTACGAGATACAGACTTTTGCGAAATTGGAAAGTATTATTACAAAGGGATTAAAGTATGCACCAAAGATGTATGTAAGAGATTTAACTACGATGATTCATTCATTTCTCTAACTGGTGTTTTCTTAAGTATCCATCGGTTGCTAATCGATTCTAGAAAAAAATCTTATGTTCTAGGAAATTTCCTATGTACAACAAAAGTTTTCGAAAACATGTTCATCTATGAGAATCTAAAATTAGCTTGTATCAATGATACACTTCGATTATGTGTAAGTGTCGAAATACCAAATAGGGAAGGTGAGAGACGGGCAACCAAGTATATTTCTCTTTGTAAATCAAAAACTCAAATTGATTAAAGTTCCTATTCCAAACAAACAGTATTAGTTATTTGTTTAACGACAATGGATTAAATTCTGATATAAATCTGTTCAAAAAATAACAGATATAATAAAAATAAATTGTGTCATTATAAGATATATCTGTGTTAGAATATATTTTGAGTGAAAATGACTGATCTAAATTATATCATAATAAGTTATTCGTATCAAATATTGTTAAAATTTTGTTATTTTTCTAATATGCTCTTCTAGTCGGGTTTCCATACGATAGTTCGGGAGTTTGTAAAACGATCTGAGAATTTCATAGAGGTCTCAAAAATTTCAAAAATGATCCAATAGCTTCAGGAAAGTCCCAAAGATTTCAAGAAAACAAGCTAGAGTACAGTTCCATTAACTTTAGGAAAACTGCAAGATTTTTTTCAGTTCAGGGAAGTTTAAGAGCCTTTTTGTCAGTTCCATTTATTTCAAGGTGTTTCCAGGAACATGATCAATTGATGAATTTCATGGAGCTCCGTCAACCAATGTCCACCTAACTCGAATAGCACTAGCTGTACGTCATTCCGATACCGAAAATACCCATATTGAATGGTATTTGACTATTTGACAGTATTTTCCAGTTTTCTGCAACAGGAAACCTTACTTTACCTTACCAATCAGACTACTGTCCGAAGAAGTCGTATCCACTCGATCCATGGCCACCAGTCTTCACGAAACATAGACGGCGTTCAGCGTGAGTTTCGATTTTTTCAGTACACGTTCATTGAACACGCCTGTTACCTTTGAACTCAGGTGCACATCGAACGTGATACTACGTACCTGCATGCAAGTGTGAACATTGAGGCTTGCTATGTTGCAACAGAAAGGGCAGATGAACGCTTCTTATACGCCAGTAGCCTACATATCTTTCAGAGTAATAACAGACGAGAGGTGAACATGCCAGTCTGATACACACAAAGTTCATGGTTCGAGCTTGAATTATTCCGTTATAATTCTTTTTAATATCATTAATTCTTTCCAACGACAACGCCTGTTTGCTGCACTTGAATAGAAACGATGTTTTTAAATCGCTGAAGCAAACGATGTGCGGACATAAACGTTGTTGAGGTGTGTGTTCGAGAGAACGCTTATGTAATGCACATCAGTGAAGTTGGTGACGTGGTTGAGACTAGAGCGAGATGGAAAATGACAGATGGGCAGGAACTCACGGTTTCCCAGTGTTGGTGAGTTCTTTGCCGTTAATGTTCACGAAAAGTTCACTATTTTGCCATACAGAAATTCAAAACAAAAATTTTTTTGGGTGGATTTGGATCAATTTTGACCTGTTTCATATGACCGGAAGGTGTCACAAATGCCGTGCCAAACTGATTTCCTACGCAAATAATCAACATTTTATGTGAATTTCGCTAATAAACACGAGGAGCATTTCTTATAGCAAAACTTGCCATAACAAAATGGACATAGTTCATTATAGTAAACAAACTAACACTTCTTCCTACTGTGTCACCTCTCTTTCCTGCCTAGAGACTAGAGTACTGATACATGGTCAATATCGGTGTCATTTTTTGATTTTGTTACTTAGGAATCCGATTTTGACTGACAAAAGGGCGTGCCTTTAGAGGGTGATCTAACTCTACGAAGGGACATTTCAATTAAAATCGGTTCCTTGCTATGAAAACAAGAATGACCGAATGCTCCACCATTTCTCAATAGTAATGGAGTAAGTAACGCCAAAGTTCGTCCACTTCTTTTTTCAAGGTTCAGTAGAACATTATTTATTATTTTATTTAATGAACCAAATTACCATATTCATTTGATTGTGAAACACAACATCAAATAACCAGTAGGAGAATTATTTATGGGATTTGTTGAAATTTACTTATGCCAGCACATGATATCATCACAATAACAGCCGCTTCCGGGGTACTTACCAGCAATAACTTCCTTCCAATAATAGATATTCGGATGAAAATTAGTTTTCTACCACGCTGAAAATGTATCGACTTTGCTAGTCACACAATAACAATGGAAAGCAAAGCTAAGTCCAAAAATTAACGGCAGGTTGCTGCGCTTGAGTACGAACGATGTTTTTCAAACGCTGAAGCAAGCGATGTTCGAACGTAAACATTGCACTCATGCTGGGGTGCAAGTTCATTTGCCTGAGTGCATGCGTGAACATAGAGTGAATGCTCAGACAAGTGCAAAAGCCTGCTTGCACATCAGTGCTATGCTGCACCTTGACGACTGATGGCCACACTTCGCCAGTCTCGTAGTTTGCGAAGGGTCCGCAGGTCGCCTTCTACTTGGTCGATCCGCCTTGCCTGCTGCGCTCCTCTTCTTCTTGTTCCTGTTGGGTTACTTTCTAGAACCATTTTCACTGGGTCGTTGTGCAGCATTCTTACGACGTGCCCTGCCCAGCGTAGTCGCTCAATTTTTGCAATGTAGACGATGGATGGTTCTCCCAGCAGCTGGTGCAATTCGTGGATCATTCGCCTCCTCAACGTTCCGTCATTTATCTGCTTTCCACCGTAGATGGTACGCAACACCTAGGGGCATCCCACTCTAAACTTCATACCTAATATCAATAAAATATTTGTAAATCCCGCGTAAGTATTCTTAGGTGTTTTTAAGTATTTTAAACCATGGCTATAAATTTCCATCGAAGTAACACTTATTTTTTGATGACCGGTTGCTAGTGTATGTGTTTGTTGTTGACTTGTTGTTTTCGGTCGTCTTGTATTTATACAAATAGGAGTGTTAAGTATTTTGATTATGAGTATAAATTAGTATTATTTAAGTTATATTTTTCAGCGATTCAACTTGTAAAAATGCTACAAGGGCTGGTTACAAATAATGATGTTTTCAGTACAAGTTTAACGGTATTTACCGATCGACTGAACTCAAAGTGTGTATTGGCTCACATATACCCTCTCGGTTCACACAGATCCTGCGATGATGAGTATTGGTATGTTCAGATATATGCTTGCATTAGCTGACCGGTGTAAAATTTGCGGTGGCATGAGAGAGACAACTAGTACTTTTCTCTCTCTCTCTCTCCCTCTCGTACCTTCGCAAAATCTCGCCTTGCGCGTGAAACATTGCTCAGGGCAGAATTCACCTTATTTCTAAACATGTTAATTACCTAGCAGTGAATCATCTGACTACGATTTTGTTTTTGCAGTATCGAGGACCTGATGCCGTGAAAACTTGTTGCAGGCTTGAGCAAATGCAGGAAGAAAAGTTTGTCGATCTACCGAGTGTTGAATGGGATTGATCGTGATTCGTTTCTGACCGGAAGCTTTTCGCCCTTTTGACTCTCCTTTTGAATAAACTACTGTATTGATTATTTTGAAAAATTATATTATTTTTAATTTTTTACTTGTTTAAATTATACGTAGGAAAATAAAGAAAACTAAACCCGTTCATTTAAGTAATTCTGACTATGTTGCTTATACTGTGTCCAGTGGCCTTTATGGTTTATTATCTACTGTAATAAGCATGTTCTGCGCTTAGAAGGTGGAAAGCTACGAGATCTGTCCGGACGTAAAAGAGAATATGGGTGATAGTATGGTCACATGGTTTCGTACAACCAATTATGTTCTTATCAGGCATGGTCATAGTCAAACAGCCAAGAACCGAGTAGAAAAAGAACAACACAAAATTCACTATTAGATTGGTTATACAAATGATGGAACTCGAACGAGTAACAACAAAAGGTTTCAATGCCTATCATAATTAATTCTTTCTGGTATATGGTGAATAGATTACACCGTAAATGGTCCAGGACACCTATAACTGTTCACGCTTCTAATCAAATTAATGCTAATTGTTTAACAAATTAACCAATATCCACACAAAACGCCTGACATTGGATAAACAAGCAAATCAAATTGACATAGCAACCAAGCAAATAAGCTAACGATAGATATTTCTTAAGTATTTTTAAGTATTTTTGGGTATCTTAGATATCACTAAGATTTTTATATGTATATTAGGAAAAATACAAAGTTTAGAGAGGGATGCCCCTAGCACAACACCTTCCGTTCGATAACATCAAGGGCGAGTTGGTCCTCCTCCAGTCCAGTTGTGGACAGTCAACTTCGTGCGGCGGCGAATTTTATTCGACCGGAGCGTCCTCCAGAGTCCAAAGTAGGTACGAATACCTGCCATAATGCGTCTTTGAAATTCTCTGCTCGTGTCATTTTCGGCGGTCACCAGTGAGCCCAAAAACACGAAGTCATCGAGCACCTCGATTTCGTCACCGTCAATCTGAACTAACATTGTCTTTACTAGAACCTCTTCCTTTCATGTATTTTGTCTTTCATGCGTTGATGGCAAGTCCAATCCACCTAGCTTCGCCTTCAGTCTGATGTACGTTTCCACCATCGTCTTAAAGTTCCGTGCCATGATGTCGATGTCATCGGCGAAGCCAAAAAGCTGGATGGAAGATCATGAAGATCGTGCCACTCGTGTCTATCCCGTCTCTTCTGATCACACCTTCTAACGCGATGTTGAATAGCAGACATGAAAGTCCATGACCTTGCCGTAACCCCCTTCGAGATTCAAAGGGACTCGAGAGTGTCCCCGATACTCGAACAACGCACATCACTCAATCCATCGTCGCCTTGACCAATCGCGTCAGTTTATCCGGAAATCCGTACTCGTGCATTATCTGCCATAGCTAATCTCGCTCGATTTTGCCGTATGCGGATTTGAAATCGATGAACAAATGATGTGTGGGAACGTTGTATTCACGGCATTTCTGCTGAACCTACCGAATCACGAAAATTTGTCCGTGGTAGTGCGGGCACTCATGAATCCCACCTGGTATTGCCCCACGAACTCTCTTGCAAATGGTGACAGGCGGCGGCATAGAATTTGGGATTGTACCTTGTAGGCTGCGCTCAGCAGTGCGATCGTGCGGTAGTTGCAGCAATCCAAATTGTCGTCCTTTTTGTAGATTGGGCATACGACACCTTCCATCCACTCCTCCGGTAATATCTCCTCCTCCCAAATCTTGGCTATTACCCAGTGCAGCGCTCTAGCCAGTGCTTCACCACCGTATTTTAATAGCTCACTTGGTAGTTGATCTACACCAGTTGCTTTGGTGTTTTTCAGCCGACCGATCTCCTCCTAAACTTCTTGAAGATCAGAGGCCGGTAGCCTGTCGTCTTCTGCGCGTGCTCCAAGGTCCACCGTTGAGGTGCTCGTGATAGTACTGCTTCCACCTCTCAATCACCTCACACTCGTTCGTGAGAAGGTTACCCTCCAAGTCCTTGCGGCACGTAGCCTTTGCGCGAACTGTTTAGCTTCTCGTAGAATTTTCGTGTGTCGATTACGCGGTACAGATTATCTATCGCCTCGCGATCTCGGTCTTCCTGCTGACGATTCTTCCTTCGGAAAACCGAGTTTTGTCTGTTCCACGCTTGTCTGTATCGCTCCACATTCAATCTCGTGCGGTGTTGCAGCATTCTCGCCCGTGCTGCATTCTTTTCCTCTGCTAACAGTTTGCATTCGTTGTCAAACCAGTCATTTCTTCGGTCCGGGATCGCAGTTCCTAGTGCCGCTGCAGCAGTATTACCTATGGCTGAACGGATGACCCTTCAGCCATCTTCAAGAGAAGCTGCGCCAAGCTGCACTTCCGTAGGTAGTGCAACTTCCAGCTGCTGCGTGTAATCCTGGGCAACTCCGGCATCCCATAATTGCTCAATGATGAGTCACGGCGTTCGACTTCGACGGGTGTTATGCACCGTCTAGAGTTTTGAGCGCATGCATACTGCAACTAGGTAGTGATCCGAATCTATGTTCGCAATGCGGTGCGTGATAATGTCGGAGAAGAATTTCCCGTCGATTAGAACGTGATCAATTTGGATTTCTGTGGGTTGGTCAGGTGATCTTAGGGTGGCTTTGTGGATATCCTTGCGAGGAAAAAGTACTTCGAACTACAATACCCCGAGAGGCTGCAAAGTTCACGCATCGTTGGCCGTTGTCATTCGATACGACAAACAGGCTGTTTGGCCCGATTCCGGGTCTATACATTGCCTCTTGTCTTACCTGAGCGTTCATGTCGCCAATGACGATTTTGACGTCCCGTTGCGAACAGCCGTCGTACATCTGCTCCAGCTGCGCATAGAACGCTTCTTTCTCGTCGTCGGGTCTCCCTTTGTGTGGGCAGGACACGTTGATGATGCTGTAGTTGAAGAAACGACCCTTAATCCTCAACTTGCACTCCTTCGCGTTGTTCTACTGCCAACAAATGCGTTGACGCATCTTATCCAGCACTACAAAGCCGGTTCCCAGCTCGTTGGTAGTGCCACAGCTCTGGTAGAAAGTAGCCGCTCGATGCCGACTTTTCCATACCTTTTGTCCCGTCCAGCAATGTTTCAACAGGAAGCCACCATCTTGGATTTCAAGATGGAGTCAGACATAGATTTTCAGTCTCTATACGTCATCTCGATTCCGGCAATACTCATATTGAAGGATATTTGACAGAACTTCCCAGTTTTAAAATAACCAGAAGCCGCCATGTTGGATTTCAACCTCAGACATCGATTTCCGGTCTCTATACACCATCCAAGTTTCCGAAAATACCCATATTAACGGGCATTTGACAGTATTTTCCAGTTTTCTTCAACCATAAACCACCATATTGGATTTCAAGATGGCGCCAGATATCGATTTCCAGTCTCTATACGTCATTCAGATTCCGAAAATACACATATTGAAGGGTATTTGGCAGTAGTTCACAGTTTTTAAATAATCAGAAGTCGGCATCTTGGATTTCAAGATGGCATCGGTCATCGATTTTCGAACTCTAGGCTTCATCCTGATTCCAAAAATACCAATATTATTGGGTATTTGTCAGACTTCAAAATTAATTCCCGTTCCTTCGCTACCATAATTGTCAATCAAAATATGTGACAATTTTTAAAAACTCTTTCGTTGCACAAATATTTTACTCGCCGTTTTGGGAGCACTGCTATTTAATTCTTGCCAATGATCTGGACTAAGAACGGTATACTCGGTTTTGGTTTCATAGAATTGAACCATGTACACGGTTCAGATCTCGTGAACCAAAACCAAAATTCTGGCCCACCGCTTGTCGGTTTTCAAGCTGCGGTTCTGTACATCAACTCGAAAACCGGCGGTCGGTATTGATTTAGAACATCGGGTACACTAAAAAACTCAACTGAACCAGAGTATTTATCAAACCCGAACCAGCACACGGTGCGCACCGGTTGGTTCAGTTCACTGAATCATCACTGGTTTATACTAGATACTCTGCATTTCTTCCATTTCTCTTGAATATCTCCAAAGTCACTGAAGATTAATGCAGATCAATCAACTTCAATGAACTTCCACAAATTTATATAAAATCCTACAAATTTTTATGTAGTTCTGCAAAAGTATCTGCATTTCTAAGAAGTTCATTGAAATTTTACAAAGTGCACTGGCTTTCTATGAAGTTTGTTTAGCTTTCACAATGCTAGATGATCTCCTATTTTGCACTTTTTAAAAGTTACCATAACTTCTACGTAGTCCATGAAGTTTTCTAAAGTTCTATGAAGTTTCTGACGATGTATGATCTTCTTTCTTTTATTTAACGTCGGTCTCTGTTCCGCAATCTAGTGCCAATCACCGACGGACATCGATTGCCATCCATTGACGGCAATCGAATGTGCAGGAAGGCAGCTTCCACACCTGCGTAGGATATTGCACCCATTCATCACACATGGGCCGGGACCAACGGCTTTACTTCCCTTCCGAATGAAGACGTGACCAGAGATTTTTATGCCTCAGAAAAATCCCACCGACCTCGGCTGGGATTGAACCCAGACCCATCGGGGTGTTAGAAAGCAGTCACGCTTACCACTACACCACCGGCGCCGGCAGAAGATGTATGATGGTCCTTGATATTCTACAACATTTCCTAAACTTTTACGACGGTCCCCAACCTTCTAGGGTGTTTCCTGAATTCAAATGACGTTCTCTTAAGTCTACGAATTACCCTTAACTTATAGGAAGATCTCTGTAAAGACTCAGTTTTATAAATCTGAAATAGTGTACACCTTTCCCTACCAGCATTTAAAAAAATAGAGACATCAAATCAAGAAGACTGGCAACTCTTCTAGAATTCAAGCAACAGATACAGTAGCGCTTCGCTCGAGCGAAGGTGGAAATAACACATAGAGAAATGAGCAAATACACAAACCTTTCTTCTGAGGTTGTAATATTTGCTATCAAATTCATTCGAAGCATTTACCTTTGCACAGTAGATGACGCGATGACGCGCGTCGCATGATAAAATGGAAGAGTTGCCAGTCTTCTTGATATATAGTCTTTACTAGTAGCCAAGGACCCACCAGGGTTTGTTTATCATTCTTGTCCAATTTTATTTATCATTTTGAATATTAGCCTAGAATGAATGAAAATTAAAATGCAGCTTGAAATATGTTCATCAATACAGCCATTTAAAATAGCATGTTTTAAAAGGTTGACAGGTCTGGCCTAAGCTCTCCTATCCGCGTGACGGAGCTGCCATCTAAAGCTAAGTTTAGACTAGGCAAGTCTAATGATCAACTCAGTTGAATTCAATTGGCTTGAAAAGTTGAGCCTGGTTCAACTTTTTTCAATTCAAGTGAGTTGATCAAGCCAGTTGAATGGCATTGTTTTCACGTTCAATTCGCGTTCAAGTCAGTTGACTTGATCAATTGACTTGTGCTGTCTAAGCCCAGCTTAAAGCTGGGTTGAGATGATTCAAGTCAATTGATCAACTCACTTGAATTCAATTGGCTTGAAATGTTGAGCCTGGTAAACCATGTCATTCAACTGACTTGATCAACTCACTTGAATTGAAAAAAAAAAAAGTTGAACCAGGCTCAACTTTTCAAGCCAATTGAATTCAACTGAGTTGATCATTTGACTTGCCTAGTCTAAACCCAGCATAAGGGTTGAGCATTTCTAATTAAGACGCGGCTCCATTGAAGTGAATGAAGTTTAGGTACCAACTTGTTTGATGGAGACTGTTTTCGGATATTGTGGTTTCGAAGAAACTTAACAGAGCCCACCCTTAATTCCCGCCACAGCTCCCGTTGCTTGTTGGATTGTTTATTTTTTATTCGCAATCGCAACTTATCATTACGTTTCATGCGCTAAATCAAAATTTAGTGCAACTGAAATCCCCCTAAATACAAACAAATCAAAGCCACTCGAGCGATAAGTTTCGTTTCGGCGTTCTCAAACTGAAATGGATACCTAACTACATGAGCTATGATTTTCGTCCGTATATGTAATGTGTACACACGAATTTGGTTGTGCATCTGCCCTATATCCTTCAGCCGCAGCACGTATACACTGCACAAACTTGGAGGGAGACGTGAAGAAGCAAGTTCAATGCTGCACTTTCTGTTGTTTAGCACACATAATCAAGGAAAACTATTTTATTCAGTACGAGCAACTATTCTCATTTTCGTGGTCGTGTCGGTTCTTGTTTTTCGTGCAGCAGCGTGTTACCTTACTCCAGACAGACCTGCCCATCTTCGTACTTCCTTGAATCGGAAGCGGCGGTAGAGAGTAATATGATAAACAGGAAAGTTCTATTTGCCTAAATTCCCGAAATACGGTTCCATACATGTGCCTGAAACATGATAAGTGCAGAAAATATTTAGATCTGGTGTTGTAGTTGGAGACCGCAACAGTAACAGCAGCAACAACTATGTGCACGAACAATCAGGCAAGTCGTTTAGAATCGGATTTCCCAACAAAACGCCTTCATCACTTTGGAGCTTCTTCGTTAGTAGTTTGGGTGCTTTCAATGATGTTTGCACCAAAACATGTTAGTTGGGTGCCTCAGTGCTGTACTTCTTCGTTATATGCAGTGTTTGAGCCGTCTTTACCGAGTTTTAGAGATGTCAATTTCAGAGATAGCAATTGAAAAAGTGTATATCGAACGAACTTTTTTTGTCCATTGAATGTGTAACCGAATGATAAAACAATAAAAATGATATATTATCGATGAATAAATCTTAACCTCAAATTTGATCACCTCTATCTGTCGGAAAATGTTGGAAAACTTCTCTGCTGGCAATTGAATCTCTTTCGTGGAAAGCGATTTTCATTCCATAGAGATGAAGCTTCCCAAACAGCTTGATGTCAAAATCGAAATGTTTGCCGGCAAAATTTCTGCTCGATTTCCAAATCACTTTGTATTGACTGGATTGTCGTCCCATCGCCCGGAAGTCAGCACAAATATCAGTTTTTTTTTCAAACAATGTCCGGTATATACGCTACGGAATGGAATCACTACGCATTGAGTCGACTTGTGTTCGAATTAAAATCTAGCACTGTGGACATACATTAAAATGACTTAGTATATACGTTCAGAGACCTAGAGAGCAGAATGCCTAAAAGATACCGTGTTCCGTTCCAGGGCCAGTTTGAGGATCTTTTCTGATTGGTAAATTTCATGACCTTCCTGGGTGTCAAGTATAATCATTCTGTTTTCCATTTCCTTTACCAAATCATGCGATGGTAGGCTTTTAATTAATAACTGCTCTAAACATACACTAAGAGCAGACAAAAGCTCCAGCCGACATGTTATAATCCAGGAAGAAGAACAAGCGGAAATAGATACGGCCACATCAAAAATCGAATTGCCATGGCTCTGGGTCAAAATTTACAGCACATCAAAGTTGGTGCTACTATGCAATGAGTCGTGCACCGCATCCTGATCGATGCGGTTGGTGCGGGAACATCAAATATAATTTGTTTTGTCAAAGCTGAAGGACTTCATCGGATAGGGCCGCAAATACCACCGGCCGCATGTGTGGGCTTGACAGTACCTACATACTCACCTATATCTTCAAAGTACATTATGGATACCCGACGAAAACATGTTTTCATTAGTTAGGTTTCCGTTGATATTGATACTCCTGGGGAAATCAGTTCTGGAAAAACAAATCAGGAACGAGTTCTACGGGTAGAGTGTGGAATAACAACTCCATGGTTCTGCTTCCTGGCTTTTTAGGTTTCTTATACGAGCGTTTTGCCTGCTCTCTACTTAGGGGCTGTCCATAAACTACGTAGACAGTTTAGGGGGGGGGGGGTTGACAATTATTCACGGCCCATACAAATTTTAATTCTTTTGTATGGACAATTGTCTACGCAGGGGGAGGGGGGGGTCAATAATCCCAAAAAACTGTCTACGTAGTTTATGAACAGGCCCTTAGTGTTCTTTGAAGAACTAACTAACAGTTAATTAGTAGTAGTAAAATTACGTTTATTTCTCTTAATTATGATGTTACATTGTTTTAACATTTTAATTGATTAGCCTATCAGGCTCTTCATCTTTATTTAATTCGTTATTCTAATTTACGTATTCATTTTTTTTACTAGTCTACAGGGTATTCTGTAGACTAGTAAAAAATGAATACGTAAATTAGAAGGTAAGTATTTCTTGGGGTATGTGTTATGTTTGAATTGAAAAAAAACCTTAACTTAACCTAACGTACTAGATCACGTATGATCTGATGATTTGATCATAGACAGGTGTCTCTGAACCGTTCCATTATGAATACTCTCCGTTCTTCTAATGTTTGAATTCCAGTCAGGAGGTGGATCTCAGAATTTCTAAATCGTGGGGGACTGTTTAGGATCATCCTAAGGGTCTTGTTCTGGACCCTTTGGAGTTTAAGGTGATGGCATTTGGCGCAACTCTCTTAGATTGGCATACCGTACTCGATTACGGGAAGGATGATTTGTTTGTTAACAGCAAGCTTATTTTCCAGGGACAGGGTAGACCTCATGTTGATGAGTGGATACAGTGATCTTATCAAGATGTTACACATGGTTTTGGTTTTGTCAACGTGCTCCCTGAAAATCCAAGCCAAGGTAGATTACCTCTTTCGACCATTCCACCACTGTGCCGTTCAGGCAGATCTTATTATTCTCCGACGAAGTAAGTCTAGGAGATTTAGAGTGTGGAAAGATGATGACCTGGGTCTTTTCCACGTTGATACGGATCTTCCAGCTATTGAAATATTCAGACAGGACGTCCAGACCTCTCTGAAGTTTAGCAGTCAGAGCTCTGATGACCCAACCCTTGTAGACCAGGATGTGTCATTTGCGAACAGAGACAACGATCCACCATCAGGGAGAGCCGGCATATCGGAGGTGAACAGGTTGAATAGAATGGGGCCAAGGATGCTTCCTTGTGGAACCCCAGCACCGATGTTGAAAGCATCTGATGTGATGCCATTCAGAGAGACTCGGAACGTCCTGTTCGATAGGTAGTTGTTAATTATCTTCACTAGGAAGATTGTAAGACCGTAGTGCTGCAATTTGAACACCAAGCCATCATGCCAGACATTATCGAACACTTTTTCAACGTCTAACAACGCCATGGCAGATGTTTTCGAAACATACTTGTTCCGTCTGAGAATGTTTGTTACTCGGGTCAGCTGGTGGACGGTCGAACGACCTTTCCGAAAACCAAACTGTTCCTCGAGTAACAAGTTATTTTATTCGGCAGATGTTAGGAGCCAGTGCTCTTTCGAACAGTGTTGATAACCCTGAGAGAAGGCTGATTGGTCGATAACTTGAAGGAGACTTCCCAGGTTTCCGAATGGGTATGACTTTAGCTGACTTCCAGCACGAGGGGAAGTAGCCAAGTCGGAGGCACAGATTAAAACTCAGTGTCAGATGGTTGTAGAATCTGGAACTCAAGTGTTTGAGTTCCATATTCAGGATGCTGCCGAAACCTGGGGCCTTTATGTTTTTAGATGATTTGATAGAGGCCAACAGTTCGTCAGCCGTAATCTCGGATTCCTCGGAAAAATATTGGAAATCTGATGGAGGTTGGTTGCGTTTTCAGCAACCTCAGCTTCGTGAGGGCTGACGATGTTTTGTCCGAGATTATGAGAGCTGACGAAGTGTAGACCTATCCGCAGCCTTCTCTTCAGGAGCTATCAGATGAACCACTGGGTGGTGGAATGGGTCATGGCTTATTTTTAAGAATTTGGGTTAGTTTCCAAAAGGGCTTTGCACAATCTGGGAGAGAGCGGATCCTGATTTCTGAGGTTCACCATCCTGGCTTGGATGGTTTTTGTTAGGCGATTACAGTGGGTCTTAAGGTCAGGCAGACCAGAGCATTGGTACTGTCTTCGGATGGTGTTACGGAGTCTTATAAGGTCTTTGGTAGATCTGTCAAGGTTCAGAGTATTGCTCACCTGTCTGGATACTGGCACGTGTTGTGCCCTGGCCCGGGATATTGCCTCCTCGATGGAATGCAGACACCGGTCAACGTCTTCGGGCGTCTCCGGAAGGACACCGTAGTCGACAGTGGAGTCGACACAGTGTTGGAGCTGATCCCAGCTGACGCGATGGTAGTTGCGTCGGGAAGATTGGAATCGATTGACGGATGAGCCCACATCGGCCACCACCAGATAATGGTCCGAACTCAGCTGCTGGTGGGTCACAGGTTGCGAGATTTTTTTTCCTTGGTTTGTTTTTTCCGTCGATCTTGTTTTCCGTGCTGAGCACCAATGCTACCGACGTGCCAGGAAGGCAGCTCCCACACCTGGACCTTACCTATCGACCCATCAACTCATGAACCGGGAACCAACGGCTTTACTTCCCATCCGAAGGAAGGCGTGATCAGAGATGTTATGCCTACACCACCGGTGCCGTACAGGTTGCGAGATGTTGTCTTCCATGTTACTGACGAGGATGTCGATGGTGGAGTGAACGTCAGACCGGCTCAAGCGGATGGGAGAGTCCGGCGCTATTATAGTGCAGTGTAGAGAGGCTCTTGCAGGTCGTCGTTACGGCATTCACAAGTCGCGACGCGAGACAAGACACAACACTTATCGTTCTTACAACTTTAAAATAAATGAAAATTTACCTTACTGTCGACCGGTTTCGGGCGTGATGCTGCCCATCTACGGGACAATGTACGACTGATTACTTGGATGTTCATACGTTGTTCCGTACACGTCCAAAAAGAAGAGAAGAGAAGCTACTGGATTCTCAGATTTGTCAGGTTGAAAAGGCAGGATATAATGGGGGGTTCATCTTCATTCATTAATGGTTCAGCAGCATTGGTGATGAATGATGATTTCCAGGCGTTTAGATGTGTAGTTTTTTGACGGATTTAATGAGTTTTGCACCTTTCCAGTCAATGTTATGGTTTAAGCTAATTGTGTGTACTGCCACAGCTGATTCATTTGATTTTCTGTTGTCTACAGCAGGAACATGTTTATGTTCCTTTAGGCGGACCTTTACTTTGCGGCGCGTTTGTTCAATATAGACTGAAGGACAATCCTTGCATGGAATTTGATAAATTCCAGACTGTTCATCCGGCGGAACTTTATCTTTCAAATTACACAACAGGTCACGCAAAGTGTTGTCGCTCTTGTGTACTACCTGTAGTCCTTGTCGCTTGAGTGTGGATTTGATTGGATTCGTAATTTTGGGATAGAACGGCAGGCTGATTCTTTTTACTTCCTCTCCCATTGGTTCTAGTGTGGTTATATTTTGTCGGTGCTTCTTTCGTTTGTGTTTTCGGAGAATTTTGTCCACGAACTCCTTTTCATACCCATTCACTTCAGCCGCTTTGTAGATACGAATTCTTTCCTCTGCAAACTCGTCATCCTCCATGGGTACATTGTAAACACCGAGTGCCATGGAATGAAAAGCGGCTTGCTTTTGAGCTCCAAAGTCGGTTTGCGATAAATACCAAATTTCAGGATGTCGTCCTCCTTTCTGGTTATCATTAGATCCAGAAAGGGCAATTTCCCATCCACCTCTTTTTCTACCGTGAATTTTATTGAACTGTGCCGGGAGTTAAGTAGACTTACAGTTTGTTCTAAGTAGCGTTCTTTCACTGGTGCAAAAACATCATCTACATAGCGCCTCCAAACACGTGGGAAAAACTTGTGTTTTTCAGCATCGGCCAGGAGAGGCGAAAGTTTGCTGCCCATGCTTAGACCAAACGTTTGTTTGTAAAATTTCCCTCTAAAAGTGAAAAAATTCTGGTTCATGCATACCTCAGCCACAAGCAGATAAGCCTGGATGTGATTGTGTGGCGCTCGACTGCGTTCTAGATGTTAACGCAGGCTTCTTAAAGCGTCGGCGATTGGTACGCTAGGGAATAGTGCTGCAACATCAAATGATACCAAAATCTCACCTCGTCTCAACTTGAACCCTTCTAGCTGCTCAACCAAATCTACCGAATTTTTAACACTTTTTCCATGCGTTACGGGGTAGTTCTTCATTTCATCTACTAGCCACGCTGCCATTTTCTCGGTGGGTGTGCGGATATTTGACGAAATGGGTCTCATTCCAACCGGATTTTTGTGGATCTTCGGTAGACAATATAGCGATGCCACCATCGGATTGGGGACGTTGAACTTTCTTACAAACTTATCTTCTCCCATCATCCCGTGCAAAATTTGATTCCTCGATCATTGCATTGATAGGACCTTTAGACTTGCCATTCTTAAATTTACATTCTTCGTTCGGACCGGAGCTAATCATATCATGGACGCGTGAGTCATAATCCTCCCTGTCCATGATCACCACGGCGTTTCCCTTATCTGCACGAGAGTAGACCACATCACGGGTTTTCAATAGCCGAATCGTACACCAAGTATCGAAATTGGAGCGCTCTGTTTGGTTTTGTTTGCTGACCGTTCGCAAAATGCATTGCTTTACATTGTAACGGGTTGCCGATTTGTACGCATGTTGGTCATATTGAATGAATATTGAAAACACTTTGCGTGACCTGTTGTGTAATTTGAAAGATAAAGTTCCGCCGGATGAACAGTCTGGAATTTATCAAATTCCATGCAAGGATTGTCCTTCGGTCTATATTGGACAAACGCGCCGCAAAGTAAAGGTCCGCCTAAAGGAACATAAACATGCTGTAGACAACAGAAAATCAAATGAATCAGCTGTGGCAGTACACACAATTTGCTTAAACCATAACATTGACTGGAAAGGTGCAAAACTCATTAAATCCGTCAGAAAAACTACACATCTAAACGCCTGGGAATCATCATTCATCACCAATGCTGCTGAACCATTAATGAATGAAGATGAACCCCCCATTATATCCTGCCTTTTCAACCTGACAAATCTGAGAATCCAGTAGCTTCTCTTCTCTACTTTTTTATTTATTTATTTATTTATTTTATTTCGTCAACCAACGTAGACTAGTACATATTAGAATACAGTTTTGTTTTCTTAAATTTATTTATTTATTTCGTCAACTTTGGACAAAAGGTTAAAAGTATAATTTTTTCTTTAATAAAAACTAAGCAGTGTCAGCTTTCCTATTTTTTATGAGTTATAATGCCTTATGGAGTAAAAATATTTTTTTAGTTTATGCCGAGACATTGTAAAGTCAATGGTTTCACAGTATTGATTGTAAGAGGCCATCATGCGGTTTAATGGCCCATATTTTGCATAATTTGTACGATGATGTTTTATGGCAAATAAATTTCGATTTCGGAGTTGCCGAGTAGGTGCATGGAAATTTAATTTTGATAAAAGTTCTGTGGAGTCAATGCGTTGCGAAACGATATCGTTTACAAATGAAACCATTGCATATTCACGACGCTCTTTTAATGTTTGTATGTTTATAAGCATGCAGCGTGCTTCATATGATGGAAGAGGAAATGATGTCCAACCTAATTTACGAAGAGCGTAAAATAGAAATTGTTTTTGTACGGATTCTAATCTTTCTTCGTGCGTGATTGAAAAAGGAGACCATACAATGCTGCAATATTCCAGTATTGACCTCACATAGGCGATATTTAGTGTTTTAATTGTGTATGGGTCATGAAAGTTATAGCAAAAGCGCTTGATAAAGCCTAGCATGTTATTTGCCCTGTGAATAATTGTGTTGTAATGGTCTATGAAAGTTAGTTTAGAGTCTAAGATAATTCCTAAATCCCTAACTCTTTCACATTTTTCTACATTTTGATTTCCTAGTGCAATTGAAATATTTGAAGTTGTTCTTTTCCTGCTAAATAATATTAAGTTACATTTTTTTCATTCGATTCTAGTAGACTTTTTTTGCACCATATGTAGAATATGTGTATTTCATTCCGGAATATATTGATGTCTTCTTCATTTCTTATTTCCAAGAAGAGCTTCATGTCGTCGGCATAAATAAGCAATTTAAGTTTTTTGAGAATGAAAGAAATGTCGTTTACGTATAGAATAAAAAGAAGAGGTCCCAAATGAGAGCCTTGGGGGACGCCTGAAGTGACTTGAATTGGACTCGATTTCTTTCCGTTGAATTTAATTATTTGTTGGCGGTTAGTTAAATATGATTCAAGCCATTTTAGGACCCCTGACTCAATTCCAATTTTTTGCAATTTAAAAAGTAGCATTGGTATGTCTATGCGGTCAAATGCCTTGCTAAAGTCTGTATAGAGAGCTTCTACGTGGTTTCCATTATCCATTGCATTCAATGAATAGTCTATAAATTCAAGTAAATTTGTCGAGGTCGAGCGACCCTTGAAAAAGCCGTGTTGCATGTCAGTAATTCTATTTTTGATTTGGAGAAATAATTTTTCGTTGACAATTGCCTCGAAAAGTTTAGGAATGCAAGAGATAATGGCTATACCACGATAATTACGTACGTCAGATTTTCGGCCAGATTTAAAGATAGGCACTAGGAATGAGCTTATCCAAGTTCTTGGGAAGGTTCCAGATTCCAGGGACATATTAAAAATCCAGAACAATGGAGCAGTGAGTTTTACGTAATTAAAGAAGTTCTTTGGACAGGACTTTATTTCATGTTCTGTTTTTGCATTATATTCTTCAAATGCAGTATTGATAGCTAAATTCAGTTGATCGCATAGATCCAAATAAATTAATAAATTATTACTACTACTGTGTTTTTTATAAATTTTATGTGCTTTTTGCTTCCGATTTTTCAAGTTTTTTATTTGTCTGTTATACCAGACTGGATTTTGTGTGTTTCTGTTGCGTCTTTTTTTCTTCAAATTCCGAAATTATTTCTGTTAAAATTTTGTAGAACACGTCTATACCAATTTCGACATTTCCTACATTCCTTAAAATTAATTGCCAATTGACACTGTTTAATTGAAATTTTATTTTTTCGTAGTCTGCTAATTTGTATTCAAAGAATTCTTCAAATTCGCAGTCGTTGGGTCTTTGGTTTTCATGCACAAATAAAGAATATTCGATTGCTGTGTGAAACGCTTCATTTTTCCACAGTGGATTTAGTGATTCGGTCACACAGAAATCTTCATAAATATTCGTTAGTAAAGAGTCCAAATAGCAATTTTGTTGGTTTTTGATGTGGTTAATTTGGTTCAGTCCTAAATTAGCAGTTTTGTCAAAAATGAACTGCAATGTTTCATTATCCCCAACGACTGGGAGTAAGAAACATTCATTTTCAGAGTCCAGAATGAAGTCAGCATGGCGTTGATTAAAGTCTCCATAGATGTGAACTTTAACCTCAGGAGGAAGCTCAGATAGAATTTGTTCAGCACTTTGGAAGAAGGCTTCATAAGTGCTTTTATGTGCATGGTCTGGTGGAAAATACACTGAGGCGAACACGTGCGCACATCAGCTTTGGACGTGTACGGAACAACGTATGGACATCCAAGTAATCAGTCGTACATTGTCCCGTAGATGGGCAGCATCACGCCCGAAACCGGTCGACAGTAAGGTAAATTTTATTTTATTTTAAAGTTGTAAGAACGATAAGTGTTGTGTCTTGTCTCGCGTCGCGTCTTGTGAATGTCGTGTAGTTCTTACGTTAGCACATAACATAAAAAATAAGTCGTCGTTACGGATTGTGCCATTTTGGTTGCGTCGACTGTTGCCCCAAGCCTGGTGTTTGGCGTTCAGGTCGTCAGCGATGATGTACTTCTCACGGCGTCGAGTTAGTTTTATGATGTCTCTCCGCAGGTCTGCTGCCGACCCGTCCCTGATGGTGACTTGTTTGGGACAGTAGGCTGCAATGATGGTAATAGGGCCGACAGGAGTGGAGACTTCCACACCCACCGCTTCGATCATCTTCAGCTGGAAACTCGGTAGCAGTCGACAGCCAATATTTCTCCTTAATGCGATAGCCACTCCTCCTCCGCAGGAGCTGGTCCGGTCTAGCCTTACAAGCCGAAAATCGGGGAGGTGTATTTCGGTGATGACAGCGATGTCTATGCTATGTTCATGGAGGAATTCAGCGAACTCAATGATTTTGCTCTTGAGCGAGCAAGTGTTCCAGTTGGCTATTTTGATGGCTTCACGGTCCATACTTTTACACGAATGTAATAACTGCACGAAGCTGGTCAGGTAGTGTCTTGATGGTGCGCAAGATTATGATCACCTCAGTCACGAGGATCACTAGTTCGTCACTTGTGAGTGGAGAAGCACAGCACAGGCGTACGATAATCCCGAGGCAGCAGAGCCATGGCTCATGGCAGTGAGGCGATGCTAAACTGTACGGTGGCTGAGACCCGCTTGATCTGAGGTGGGTTTCGCAACGAGGGGGCGCTGGTTTAATGGAAGCGGTGCTAGGTTCGGGACCATACGACGAGCCGGAAGTACAGGAAACATGTCTTTGTTGAGAATAGGAGCAAGATTATTGCGGTGGCGACCAGGTTGGTTCCTCGTGGAAGCCTTTTGTCGGATCTGGATGAAGGCCGCTCGCTTGGAACATCTCCTATTGCTGCCCAGATGGTTGGAATCACAGTTCACGCACTTAGGTTCAGCTTCATCTTACTTCTTGCAGGCGGTACTTAGTATTGTGAGCCCCAGCACATTTTCCACAACGAGCCTTCATGTGACAATTCTTCGTACCGTACCCAAATGCCAGACAATTAGTACGCTGATTGAAGCTGAATAAGAAGTTGTGAAAGCTTTCCGCACCATCCGCACTTATGACATCCGGAAAGCCACATCTCCTAGATTGCCACCGAATGAGTTCATTGTATAAGTGAATCACAGTTCCTCGGATTTGGAACCTTCGATTCTCTACTGATTAAGGCTTAATATTAAGGCTGGGCATGATCGAATCAATATATCCGCTTTGTGTTAATCTCGGAACCGCTCTCTAATTGATTTTATCATGCATCAGAGACGATTGTTTTGTGTTAAAACTGGATTGTTTGCAGTAAGTAAGTTTGTAAGTAAGAAAAATTAACAAATTAAAATAATAAAATATTCAAACAATCCCGAGCAACCTGATTCTCAATAGGACTAGTTAGACCCAAACTGAAATTTTTTCCGAATTTGTGATCAAAATTTTACCAACATCTTTAAGGGGAAGATTACCACCCCGAATATAAAAAAAATATTTTTAGCACGTTTTTATTTCTCTAAAAACATTGGAAAACATCATCAAAAATCCAAGAGAATCAGTTTCTTCCTTAGATTCTTGAAAAAAATTACACGTAGAAATAGTTTTTCTATCTCATCTTGAATAAATATTGGACTCTCAGCAAAACCGAAAAGTTGATGTTTTGTGGTTTTTTGAGTCCAACTTTTTGCCATGATAAATCACAAAAAAATATTTTTACATCTAATTTTTTTTAATAATCTAAGAAAGAAGCTGATTTTCTTGGATTTTTTATATCATTTCCCAATACTTTCGGGGTGGTAAACTTCCCCTTAATCGCTGGAATAGGCTTTTGAGGTTTTTTTTCAAAATGGTTTGGGAAATTACTATAAGAATCTGAAGGATCGAAGAGGAATTTTCCAAATCGATATCCAAGAAGGATTACCTATGGTAGGGTCCAAACAAGGATCGAAGGGAAATAAGAGTCTAATAAGGAAGAACATTTACAGATATATTGAGCACTGAAAAGTGCTGTTGAAATTTGTTGTAGGCAGTGTTCGGAAAATCATTCTCAAATCTCATTCATTGAGCCTCCCTGCGAGAGTAAACTCGCGTGCGAATGCGGCAAACAATATTCACGCTTGAAATTCTCATGCATATTCACGCACTCACACTCACAACGCCGAAAAATCATTCCAGCTTTAAACTCATAAAAATCACTCAAACGTTAATTGATGTCATACCTATGCATGTTGTGCTAGATTTCCAACCTCTGATGCACAAACAATAGTAATAACAATAAATAACGCCAAAATATAAAGCAATGATTTTTTTAACCTGAAAACTCATCGGTGATTTTTGCGACGTTGAATTTTGCAAGGCAAATCTCATAGTCGCATAAACTCATCGATGAGATTTGAGTTTTTGAGTTTTTTCGAACACTGGTTGTAGGTTAAGTTTGTAGTAACACTTCCTTCAAAAAAGTAAATAGATCCGCACGGCAAGAGAGCACGATGCGGACTGCAGTAATTTGATCTATTGTAGTACATCCCGTGTCCTTAGTTTAGTGCATGTCGTATTACTGCATCACTATTGAAAAATGATGAAGTATTCGGTTTTGATACAATTGTCATTCTTGCGTTCATCGCAAGGAATCGATTCTAATTAAAAGGTGTCGCTATGTGTTGAAACGCTCTCCAAAGGTGCGCCCCTTTGTCAGTCAAAATTGGATTCCTTAGCAACAAAAATAAGCAATGACACCGATAATGACCATGCATCAGAACCCTAGTCTTAACCACTTCAAACTATGGAACAACGAATAGAAGATTAGAAGTCACATAGATGAAGACTAACTAACTCATTTTTTCCTTGTTTCAAGATCATCCTCGGTGGACAAAGCCGAGTCTTATCACTATCAACAAGGCATAAAAGGTAACAAGGACTAAGATGTGTTCCTTTGATTGCTGAAAAATCCTGTACCCCTAGTTTGAAGTAGTCAAGACTAGGAATCATTGGTAGATCTTACATCCCGTAACGAACCACGAGAAGGTGACCTACCCACGTTACGGGGCATATTGAGTTATAGAACCATAGCAAAAATAATTTCATGGCTACTGTGCTAGCGATTTTGTAAGGATTTGTTATTCTCTCCTTCGCTCCTTTCTTATACTAGACCCTATTAGTATATTACTGTATTTTCATTCATCTTTGGATGGCAACGCGTTAAAACTGGTTCAAACCATTTCGATTAGTGTTAAATCTAGACCAAAAATTGAAAAATACACAACATCCAACCGTAAACAATGGCTTTAAACGCAAATTCCTCGAGAATCAAAGCACATCCAAGCAATATAACATCATAATCTGATAGAGCAAACTTCATTTATCGAATGGCTTTGTTAGTTTGCGTGGGAGTGTTTTGATACTCGAGAATTTTGTGTTTAGAGCCATTGTTTACGTTTGTTTGTTCCGCCGATTGCAATTGTTGGTCTAGAAATAACTTTAATTATCACTTCCATATTTTTGCGGCGTTGTTATGTCAACAACAATCACCAAATGAATTAATGAAATGACTCAAAAGAAAAGTTTCGCCTGCTTACCAGCTCACTCAAAACATCCTGCGGACCTGTCTTTTTAAAACCACCTTTCACAAAGCACAAGTACCACCCTTTAAGAACATCGACCTTTTACTTCAATATTATCCGCTCTCTACTTATCACAGCCAACAGATAACGCATTCACGGTTCTTTGAAAGATGCTGCTCACGGCTTCTAAAAGTGAAGGATTTACTCCCACCATCCGGAAACATCCATTTACCAATACACCCCCAACAAAGACCCGTCCTCTCCGACCTCGTATCGTTCTGTGTTGCCACAGCGAAAGCATATGAGGGCTTTATTGAATTTGAAAATGTTGTTCTTTGTGCGGATGTTGTTCCTTCTTACGACTAAAATTCTCCGCCGACGACGACGCGATGTGTGGTGACGAGAATCATAACGAGGCGGAAAAAAGCTACGAAACACCAGCAACATCACGTGCCCAAATAAGGAAAAACATGTACAGATACTTTCTGACTTTTTCTTCCCCTCCAACATGCTACGCTTACTTTTCCTTCAAAGTGAACGTTTTCACATCCTTTCAGCGCGGAAGTGCGTCAGGAAATTCAATAAAAATCACACGTGATTTGAAGGATTTTTTTCGACTAAATTTGTTTCTACGTATTTTGTTGAAAACTTTTCCACTTCCCCCTTGTACGTCAGACGGCTGATTTTCTGAGAAAAGTGAAAGCTATGTGATGTGGAAAATCAATTTTGACCGGCGATTGTCTGTTCGCAATTGAGGCGTCGTAGATCGGCAACAGGTACCGTTATCGTGTGAAACGAATTGGAATGGAAACCATAGAGTGGGGGGAAAATTGATCCACAGTGAGACCATTGACCATTAAGTCGGACTTTTTGGCTAGGTCTACTTTACAACCTTCTGTTTACCAACCACTGGGCCATCCGGATACCTTGGAACCTGTTCTGGAGCCAACAAAAACACTTTTACCACAGGCAAACAGACATAACACTCACAGGTTGTTCATTTAATAAGCTTTTAACGGACAATTTAAAAGTATCGTAGTTGGTAGTACCGCGTTTGAAGCAGAGATGCCAGATTTTTTTTTTTCAGAAGTTTACGAAAAATGTCTGTAATTTGGCTGCACAAAATTAGCAGAAGGTTTATTCATTTATTTATTTATTTCGTCAAGAAAAGTAGACTACATACAATGGTTACAATGTTTTACTTACATACTACACAGCAAAAAATAAATTTTAATATTACATCCAAGAGGATGCACTTCAGTCATGTCGTAAATCTCATGTAATTTTTATGGCCACACAAATAAACAAATGCAGTAAAAGCAACATAATGTCAGTTCATGCACTGTATTCATGATGATTTTGCCTTTTTTCGCAAGTAATATTACACCATATTTTCGACACGATTGAAGTGCATCCACTTTGATGTGATATTAATTTTTTTATTTTTTTTGCTGTGTATGCATTATTTCTATTATGTTTTAGTTGGGTTTTAATTTCTTCTTCTGACATAGTGATGCTAATGACTTCACAGTGTATATTTTACTGTCGCATCATTCGATTGAAGGGGCCATTTTTCTGCGTAATTTGTTCTGTGTGATTTTTCTGAGAATAATTTTCGTGTTCTTAGATGCCGACAGGGTGTGTAGAAGTTTAATTGTGAAAGTATATCTGATGATTCTATGCCATGTGAAATAATGTCATTGATGCGGAAAAGCATTGCAAATTCGCGGCGTTCTTTGAGTGTTTGTAAGTTGATGAGCATACAGCGTGCTTCATATTATGGAAGAGGAAATGCGGTCTAATTCAATTTCCGAAGGGCATATAAAAGGAATTGTTTTTGGGCGGATTCTATGCGTTTCTCGTGTATGGCAATGTACGGATTCCATACTAGATTACAGTATTCCAGAAAAGGTCTTACGTATGTAATATATAATAATTTGGTAGTGTATGGGTCTTGAAAATTATAGCTGAACCTCTTAATGAAGCCCAACATACTATTTGCTTTCGTTATGATTGTATTCTAATGTTCTACAAAAGTGAGTTTGGAGTCTAGGATCACACCTAGGTCCCTTTCAATTTTACATTTTTCTACGTTTTGGTTGCCTAAAAATATTTCAAAAAATTAAAGGGTTGTGTCCTAGACATGACCGCAATATGACGTAGAACCACACAAAATTGATGTTTTTCATGCATTTTTGACTATTATACTTTATCTTAAAATTTATGGTTCACTCAAAACAATTTAAACATTTTTCTTGACAAATATATTAATGTGAAATTTCACATGATTTTCATTTGACCACACATAAACAGAATCCACTCAGAAGTACACATGAAATTTATACGCAAATGAATAGTATGTGTGGTCACGCATGGTTTTTATATGTACATAGGGGAATTTACGTATTCTCGGCAACCTAAGCAGCGACCTTCTTTCTATAGCCTTTTTCTCTAAGGAACGCACACATATGCAGTATTGGTTTGTTCACAATCTTTTGCTGCCAGCTGCTCTAAAAATTTAAGTCGAAAGAATTGTCTAAAACTGTTTTGAAACGCTTTTACAAAGCTCCAATCTTCTCTAGTGAGAGCGAGTATTGTCGGCAACCAGTTTTTCTTCGGCAACCGTTCCATATGCAGTTCAAATGCCGTAATTGTCGATTGCCGTAAATCTGCTGTTCTATTATCGGCAACTCGAAATCAGCTACAATTTGTAGTGCGTGTGTTGCATTTCAAGAAAATCTTGCTAGATTGCTTTTTCTCAGTGGTAAAAATATAGTCAAATTGAAGCTGAAAGCATACAGAATCGTTTGCATGCATTCAGCGAAGTGTTTTCGTAAGAAAATCCAGTGAAAATAGTTTTTCAATTTGGGTTGCCGAAAATAGTATGTCATGCCGAAGCCGTCATTTCCCCTATATTAAATATGTGGCCGACACATAGATATTGATTTGTTGATCACGTTGCAACAATTCATGTGTGGAACACATACAAACTCCAGAACAAGATCCTTAGGATAAACAGTCCAGGACCCGAAATTCTGAGGTTCACCGCCTGGCTGGTCTTCAGCCTCTCGAAGAGCGACGAACGGTCTCCTTGGAAAGGTTCAGAGACACCCGTCTGAGATCAGATCTTCAGATCATAGGTGATCTGGCACGTTAGTTAAGTTAGACTCGTAGTTAGGTAGGTTATCAAATTTTTCAATTAAAACAAAACACACCCTCAAGGGGTTTTCTGTTAACTAGATGAAATACGCAACTACTAAATTAGAATACCCAATGAACAAAGATGAAGAGCCAGATAGGCAAATCAATTGAAATGTAAAATCAATGTATACACCATAATCAACAGAAATAAACGAAATTTTACTGTGGTGTGGTGTGTGGTGTGTAATTCATCAGCATCAAATCATCGAATATGTCTTTCAAGCAATTTTTTCTCAAATTTGAAAGTTATGATGCGGGAAGAAATTAAGGGAAAAACTCCTGTTTTTACTATTAATAACTGTGGTTTGTTTAAAATTTATTTCCCGGAAAAAAGTGATCGTCAAAGTCCATGTCTTTTTCGGATTATTGTTGAGGGAGGAGGAGGTTGTTGTGAAGGGGGGCAGGGGGTTTACAAACATTTATTTTCCTCATTGTGTCGCATTCCTCATTGCGGTCACGCCGTGATCCACCTTTAGCCACTGACTTGGTCCTGCTTGCTGCAACCAAACCTGATAGGATTTCCCACCGTTTTTTATGAATGGGGCGGAGCAAAAAGTTTCTTTTGTGCAGAATATGTAAAAAAGGATGGACTTTGGATGTCGATATAATTGGATATATGTATAGAGGTACCAGATATGTTTAACAGTCAGTTATTGGTAATCCATCGAGTGTATGTCCCTGTTAAGCAAATGTTTTTTTTGAAAATGTTGGCTCTGCATGTAAAAAATAAATTGTTTATACAATTGGTTTGCTTAAAATTTATTTCCCGGAAAACATGATCGTCCAAGTCCATGTCTTTTTCGGGTTATTGTTAAGGGGGGAGGGGGAGGGATTGTTAAGGGGGAGGGGGTTTTACATGCACGTTTTTTCAAGTCTCATTCCTCATTGTGGTGGACACTCCGTGATCCACCTTTAGCCGCTGACTTAGTCCTAGGACCTAGTGTCACGCCGTCCGAAGCGGTAATGAGCAGAGGCAGGAGAGCAGCGCTGATTTATATCTTTTCATGTTTAAGCAGAATGATGTGCAACCAAGTGGTATTCGTTTATGATGACTGGGTTTGGGAAAAAGGCTTATTTCATGAAAACAGTGATAAAATTATCATTTGTACATTTTCAATAGTTTAATTACAGAAAAATAGGAAAAATGTATATTTCAGCAGGTTCGTATTGTAATATCCTATCGTTTGCCGTATTTGGATTTTAATTTCATCTATAAATGACAAAGTCACAAGCGTTCAAAACCTAACACTCCTTCACCACACATATTTTTTGATTTGCACCCCAGTATAGTCGACAAAGACGTAGTTCTACGTCAAAAGAGATGTGTCTTTTTTCTGCTAAATATAATTGCGTTGTATTTTTTTACATTGAGTTGGAGTAGACTTTTACTACACTAAGTGTTGAATAAGTTGATTTCATTCTGGAATTGTGCTGTGTCGCTAGAATTACTTATTTCCATGAAGAGCTTCATGTCGTCTGCATATATAAGAACTTTTATTTTTTTAAGTATGTAGGAAATGTCGTTAACGTACAAAATAAAATAAATTGCGCCTAAATGCGAGCCCCACCCCAGAGGTGACCGAAAAAGGTTCTGAAAGTTTTTTCTGAAAACGAACTATTTGTTTGCGTTGCGTTAAGTATGATTGGAGCCAATTCAGAGGTTTAGATTCCATTCGTATTTTTTGCAATTTAAAGAGTAATAATGGTATGTCGATTCGGTCAAATGCTTTACTGAAGTCAGTATAAAGAGCTTCCACGTATTTGCCATTGTCCATTGTGTTAAAAATGAAGGTTACAAATTCAAGAAGATTAGAGGGAGCTGAACGAACTTTAAAAAAGCCGTGCTTTTTGTTTGTAATTTGATTTTTTACTTGCTTAAAATTTTTGTCGTTTACGATTGATTCAAAAAGTTTTGGGATGCAAGAAATAATGGCAATTTCACGATAATTACATATGTAACATTTCTTGTCTTATTTAAAAATAGGCACTAAATGAGATGATTTCCAAATTTCAGGAAATTTTCCATTTTTTAGAGACATATTGAAAAGGCGTTCTAAAGGAAGGGTGAGTTGTTCTGAAAGATTCAATTCCGTCAGGTCCTGGTCCTTTAGATGCGTCCAAATTTGTTAGTGCATTGAGGACTTCATGTTGACATATTTCATTGACAGATATGTTGTTAGAGACTTCGGGAATGAATGCAAAGAAGTCGCGGTCTTTTTCAGAAAATGTAGTGTTTACTTCCTGAAAGAAATTTGCAAAGAAATTGCAGATTTCAGAAGGATTTTTACCTACATTTCCATCAAAATTTCGTGACGGAAAATTAATATTTTTCAATTTCATTTTTACGCCTAATTGAAAAAATTCTTAAAACTTCATTTTCGACTTTACGATTATATTCTTCATGTGCAGTGTTAATGGCTGTGTTGAGTTGGTTGCATATGTTATGATAGTGTTATAAATTTGTGCTAGTGCTTTCCTTTTTGTATAATTTGTGTGCTTTCTGCTTTTTGTTCTTCAAATGTTTTAGTTGTGAATTGAACCACACTGGCAGCTTGTTGTTTTGTGCTCGCCTTCTTCTTTATATTGATACGGTTTCTGAAATTATGTTACGAATAAATGAATGAAATCTGCCAACTTCAGTGTCGACATTTCCTTCAAAACTTATTGTAGTTTGCCAATTTATTGTACATAGTCTACGTTTGGCTTCTTCGTTATTTGCTTTATGATCTTCCGGCATTTCCTCGTACTCCCAGTCGCTGGGAGAAGAAGTATTTTGTATTAAGATTGAATATTCAATTGCTGAATGAAACACTTCATTTTTCCATAAAGGTGATAATGATGCATACACAAAGAAGTCTTCAGTACAGTTTGTAAATTAAAGGTCTTAATATGCATTTTGCTGATTTTTCACGTGGTTAATTTTATGTAGACCTAAATATGAGATTTTGCAAAAAGAAATTGTAATGTTTCGTCTTCACCTACGATTGGAAGTAAAAATGATTCGTTTTCAATGTCTGAGATAAAGTCTGCGTTGCGTTGGTTGAAGTCGCCATAAATATGCAAATTTACTTCTGGTTCCATATTTGACATGACAGTTTCGACAATTTGGAAAAAGAATTCAAAAAAATGTTTGTTCGCATGTTCAGGTGGGAAATACACAGAAGTAAAAATGTGTGTTTCACCAGAAATAGGTGCTTTGGCCCATACATGTTCAAATTTTGTATTCTTATTAGTTTGTATTTCTTCGGAAGTAAATTCTGCATTGATGGCAATGAGAACACCACCTCCAGACTTTTTCTTACAAAGATGTAGATTTCAGTCGTTTCAGTTCCAAGAATTACATTGATGAAGATAAAAAAAATTTGAATTTTTTTTCATTTTGGCTGAGCTTTTCATGCGATTGAAATTTTGGCAATACACCAGGATTTCAGTCGCATTCTGTTGAGAAGGCGAAAAAGTTTTTGTAAGATTATTTATACTTACATTTCTATTTTCTTCTGAAAGTGTGCGAAGAGTGTTGTCGTTTGATGAAAAGGTTCCTTCCGAAGTGTGCGTCAATGTCGATGAAAATGTTGGGTGCTGTAGAATTTATATGCGGCTTCCCGCGTGTGCTGCAGTCGTTGTGTGTGTTCAGTAGATAAGAACGCACGGTGTGATTCCAGGTCTGCCAGGGTGTCAATGCGTGAAATTCCAAGTTCTTCGTGGACGTCCACGAAAATTTCCCGCAAAAGTTGTGTGTCCGTTGGTAGTCCTTAGGCTGCTAGCATTAAAGTTGAACTTGTTTTCGTTATTCCACGGACACATACTGAAGGCGGTTGGTTATGCAGGAAAGACAGATAGGTTCACACAGTATCCATGATTTTAGGGTCCCTCAGGTGTGCCTTCAAAAAGCGTCTGTCACCGGCTGCAGATTGTTCCGTAAGCCTTACGACAGGCGGGCGCATAGGGTCTAGGAGTGGTGTGTCAGTTTTTTTTCTGTGCGGTAAGGGTTAATAGTTTCCCCTTTTTGAAAATTTATAAATTTCGGTGTACTGTCTTTACTTGGTGGTCCAGAAAATTGTATGCGTGCTGCGGCTAATAATTCTTTGTCCAGAGGTAATGATGTCCATGTGATATTTCCATTTCCATTGTTGCTGATGTTGTTGTTGTTGTTGTTGTTGTAGTTGTTGTTGTTGCCGTTGTTGCTGTTGTTGTTGTTATTCGTGTTGTTGTTATTGTTGATGGTGCACTGTCCTAGTAGATATCACATGAAGAACATTGGTCGGGTTCAGAGTGATATCTGTCGCCTCTGTAATTTGGAACGTGAAACTTCAGAACATCTGCTCTGCAGTTGTGATGCATTTCACAAGCGTAGATCTAAATTTCTTAGAAGTATTAGCTTACAACCTAGTGAAATTTAGTCTGCAAATCCTGGAAAGGTAGTTGGTTTTATAAACGATATTATATCGGACTGGGAAAGATGTGTCCAGGCAACTAGCCGTCCACTCGTTAAATAATGGTTGGTTTGCATGATACAAACAGCAAATAGGGGTACCACAAAAGTTCAAATAATATACGCAGTGGTTTTACTCCTCTCCTAAAAAAAATCTAGAGCCCTACGGAATAATTCGATGCTGCGGCTGGCCATACAGCGAACTAATTAAAGCAATTTTGGTGCAATCGGTAGTTTACAGGGACTCTGCAATAGGGTCTCCGCACTATTTGACTTTGACTTAACTCGCCAAAGGCTTCGCCGGAGGTTTAGTTAGTTTTTTTTCTAGATCAGTTGAGTTTGTCTAGCAATGTTCCTTTTTGACGTAGACTACGTCTTACGGGAAGGTACTGAGGGTAAATCGAAAATTTAAAATTTGCGACCGTTACGCAAAGGTGTAAGGTTTTGAACGCTTATAACTTTATAGATGAAAATAAAATCCAAACACACTAAATTTTTTTGCAAATGTTCTCAAATAAAAGCGTTGTAAAATGTACATATAAAAATTGATAATTTTTTTTACTGTTTCACTGAAATAAACGTTCTTCCCAAACCAAGTCGTCAAAATCGATTACCATTCGGTTGTGCATCGTATTGCTTGAACCTGTAAAGCTATATAAGAGCTCTGCTGTAGTACCTTCACTCATGGTCATTGTTTGTTAGACCGTCTAGCAGTACAGTTCGTTCGTTCGTTCGCTCCGCTATCATGTTTCTTCTAATTCATTTCACGTCGTGGAAGTGCCGTCATCGACAGGCACATTGGCAATTCTAATTGCACTTGCCACTAAACAAAGCATGGTACGCATGCGTTCTACTACTCCTGCATCGGAGGGCCCTAGTAAAAAGGCCCAAATGCACGCCAGCACTGCTTCAAATGACGCAGCTAATCGGTTGCTACAGAGTAACCAATTCTCGGTGCTCGGAGTTGAAAATGGCGGTGGTGACGCCGCTGAAATAGCCAAAAACGAGCGGATTTCCACGCTGTTTACCCCGATAAAGGACGTCGTCAAGCTTAGGGATGAGCTGGCAAGACTCAAATTGTTCCCACGATTCAAGATGTGTAACGTAGGAACAAATATCATGTGCTTCAGCCTACAGCAGTGCAAGTCGGTCGGTGACCTACTGATGAACATTACGATGGAGTTTTACACCCACGATTTGCCTTCAGTGAAACCATTGAAGGTTGTTTTACGAGGACTGCCGTCGTACGAAGCATCTGCCGTAAAAGATGAACTGCTGATGCTCAGATTGAAACCAGAGGCACTCCACCCAATGAATCGACGGCCAATGCCCAATACTAACTATCGTGACCAACTGTTTCTGGTCCAGTTCACGAAGGGCTCCACCACCCTTGCTGCGCTGAAGAGCAACATACGTGACCTGTTTCAGGTCATTATCGACTGGGAATCCTATAAACCACAACACCGTGATGTGACCCAATGCACAAGTTGCCTCGCCTTCGGCCATGGCACGAAGAACTGTTAAATACCAGGCAATCCAGCCTCGTCTGCTGCAGCGGCCTTGCCAAATCAAGTTTCTGCCTCGGCGCCTGGACTATAGTATGCCCGTGTTGCCTCAGGCGATTCAGTTGAAGAATTTCCGTTTACGTCGGAGGAACCAGTAACGCTGGTTGTAGAGGTGATTGTCATCCTGTGCACCTGCAATACTCGATCTGAACAGCTTCATGCTGCCTTATCTCTCGTCACCAAGTCTGGACCGTCAAGCTATAAAAATTACAAATTGGAACGCATGCTGCAGACGAACAAGCATAGAGAGCTACTCGATTACTTCAACACCAAGGAGATCGACATTGCTATCATCACCGAGACGCACTTGAAGACCGAACTGAACGTATTCCTTCCCAACTTCCGGCTCGTCAGACGTGATCGCACCTGCTCTGGAGGAGGGGAGGGGTCATCGCTGCAAGACGTAACATCAGTTGTCGGCTGCTACCAAACTTTCAGCTGAAAACAATCGAAGCCATCGGAGTGGAGGTGAGCACATCACTTGGCCCAATTACCATAATCGCGGCCTACTGCCCTAAGCAAACCAACAACACGGACGGGTCCTCCGAAAAGACATCATAAAACTCACCCGGAGATGCGGGAACTTCATCATTGCTGGCGACCTGAACGCAAAACACCAAGCTTGGGGCAACGGTCGGAGCAATCGAAACGGCTCCATCCTGAATGAAGACCTGCAAAAGGGCCACTATGCCATCTTGGCCCTGGACACTCCCACCCGGTTCAATGGGTCTGGGGTCCATGCGACCATCGACATGTTCGTCAGCAACATGGGACACAACACCTCGCAACCTGTGGCCTTCCAGGAGCTGAAGTCAGATCACGACCCGGTGGTGGCCGTGTAGTTTTTATGAGGGTACTGTAGACCATGATTTAGACTTGTAGAGTGTTTTTAAAACCTCAATAAAACTCGCAATGTTACTTGAACTGGGATGTGCAATACGTGCTTGTGAAAGATTTCCCACCAGAGGTATCTCACTGCGATCAAGCGTATGGTTAAACGTGTTATCCATAACAAATATATTGTATAACAAAGGATTAAAGACAAGTGTTTCATAGGCGGAAATATCCCTAACGGAAAGTTCAGAAACAGTCAGAAAAATAACTAATAAGGGTGAGGAAATTGACATGTCAAGGAGAGGAAATTGAGTAAATTAAGGCAATAAGTTACTTCTACTATATTTTGAATCAATATCAAGGAAACTTCAACAACAAGTTTACAAAACATCTCAATGTAGTCTACGTCAACCATGCGGTCGAGCAGGAAAAATCAACCTAGTAAGTGTTTGAAAGCCTCTAGTAAATGATATTGACAAATCATTTACCTATGTCATTTTCCAGCCGTTCCCGTTGAGTTTCAGCAATATAGGCGAGTGATTTCTGAAACCCTAGATGATGCTTGTTCTTATCTAGCCCGAGAGATATATGTATCTGGAAGTCAATGTCCTAAGTCCAGATAGCCTAGTCAGTTAAGGCACAACATAAGCAAGCCGGAGGCGGTAAGTTCGATTTCTGGTCCAGTCTATAAAATCAATCGGTTAACTTCACGGCTTCCCAGGTTATAGAAAATCATTGTGTTTGCCACCCAATATAAAAAATTCATGCATTGCTTGGTTTGGAAATCATTTAAAAAATAATTGTGGGAGTGCTTCAAGGAACACTACGTTGAGAGCCAACAAATCGTTCACATAAGCGTCAAATTCCAAGAAGATTCACCTGCCACTTATAGTACATTGTCGGACGTGAAACTTTAACATTTGGAATGCTACATGCTAAGCAATAATTTTTGGTAGAATAAAGGTGATAGGAGTTTTCTGTTTCAAAATAAGTTTCTAGTTCACCTTGGTCAAAAACTATGATCTAGTCGTTATAGTGTTTTATACGGATGCAAAATTATACCCTACATTCTCCACAGCAGCATTTAGAAGACCCGAGTGGAAATGCCGCATCCCACAAGGCCCCAGGCGGAAACGTGGCTGGCTGGGAACTACTGAAATTATCATGAAAATAACATTAAAAAGATCCAAACTAGATAATAAAGGAAGATTTATTTGGCAATGATTCTTTTTTTTTTCGCACAAACACACTTTCCACTCTGCTGGAGTAGAGCGTTAGACAGCGTGTCCATCTCTGTGCACCCCGGAAGCTGTCGGTAAAGCAGCTTGTTTGTTTTTGCCTGGCTGATCTTCGGTTTGAGTTTCCTGACAAATTTACACAGACACCAGAAGAAGGTACATACATACCCACCGATTTTGCACCTGAGAGCAAACGGAACGGAAAATGGAATGCTTTTTAGGACGTCACGTTGAGTGTGGGTATTGGCATGCCGGACGAGGATACCGGCAGGAGATTTTCTTTGAACGAAGCTTACATGACAATAACAATGCAAGTAGAATGCAAATTTTCCGTCTTATTGCGTCTAGATGTTTTTCAGGGGTATTAAGATAATCAAAATATATGTTCTAGAGTTACTTCTGTACTTTGTTCTCCGAAAATCCTCCCGACAGTTCTCCGAAACGAATTTATTCCACAACAGTGTACCGATCACACCGACCGCTCAAACACGCATATTGAATTTCAACGTCCCCGATTTGTCACCGGACTGTGTGGTGTGGCCGGCATTCCATTCCAATGTCGATTATCTGTCTGCTGTCGTTTTCTGCCACTGCATTTCTACGGCGACGGCGACGCGTTGATTGCGTCATTTTCATCTACATAAGTTCCCCCTCCCGTTCTCCGAACCACCCCCGTCTAAACAGTGCCAGTGAGTGGCTTTGTGGGGGCACGAACAGCATTCTCCATTCACATCTCAAAGCATATTGATCTTGCTCTGCTCGGTGTCGATTTGGAAAAACAAATGTGAAGGAACGAAGAGCAGTAGAAAAAAAAAAGTCCTATTTCGACTGGCACCGTGTGCTGGCGTGTTTAGATTTTTTTTTTCGCCTCTATTTTCGGGAAATTCCTTTCGATCAGCAGCGTGTTTATTTGTTTTCCGATGCCTGCCGATGGCCGTATTCGTTTCGGATCGCTTTCCTCAGTAGTACGGCTGGATTTGCGTAAGGGAGCAAGAAGATGAATGGAAAATTATATTTGAGAATTCTTACGATTGGTGAAAGGAAAGTCAGCGGAAAGGAAAAATTCAAATCCACTTTCACTTATTTGGTGAAATCACGTTGAAAGGAGGTTTTATTTACTTCACAAATTCCTTTGTTCGCTTCTCTCTGTGCCTTTGGGGATTGATATCCAAAGCATACTTTGGATAATTCTTGGCATGTGGACTAAGCATCGGTCTGAGATACTTATCTCGATTGATGCAAGTAGCTAAATAAATATATTGCTCAGAGACATCGAATTGAACCCATCTGTTCAATGCTACATATGGTGTGCTCGAGAAGCAATCGATATAGGTAGTTGTCATTCCTGGTCTTTTTGAATAGAACCGGTTTTTTTTTTAGGTAAATTAATTTATTCGTACAGGATCATCGAATAAACTTTACAGAGCCAAGTTATCATTAGCGATATAGATTATTAATGTCTTAAATCTTAAGTTAAAGAAATTGAACCGAATACTCTTGATATCAGCAGAGCCCGAAGGGAATCGTACAGCTCAGATCTGACTCCACGATGCTCAGCACAAGACCAAATAATATGATCTGCGTCCTGGTAACCTTGCCCACATTCACAGAGATTGCTGTCCCCCATCCCAACAAGGAACAAGTGAACGTTTAACGAATACTGATTGGACTTGAGGCGAGACATCACACGAATGAAGTCTCGACCCACCTCCAACCCCCTGAGCCAAAGATACTTCGACACCTTAGGGATGATCGAATATAGCCATCGTCCCACTCCATTTATTTTTTCAGCTGGCTCTTGACGATAAATGAAGAAAAATTTGTTGTAGGCGATTTGTCGATCGTACATATGTTCTTCAAAAGCGCCAACCTTTGTAAGTGAGTCCTCCTTTTCATTTCCCGGAATCGAGCAATGAGATGGGACGCAAAGGTGATGACAAAAAATTCTCTTAAAGATAAAGCACCTAGAAGCTCTCGTATTTTCTTGAGAAAATACCAGGAGTGCTTTACCGGCCGCATGGAGCGAACAGCCTCGACAGAACTGAGACTATCCGTAGAAATAAAATCATGATCTGATGCAAGTGAGGTAGCGTATAATGTATTGCCGCCAGCTCAGCAACATATACGGAACAAGGAGCTTGAAGAATTCGAGTAGCTGTATGAAATTCGTCATGCATACCAAAACCAGCGGATGCCTCTTTTTTTATTAATTTATTTGTACAGGCTCAATCAAATAACCTTTACAGAGCCAAGTTATCATTTGCGTTATACATAATTAATGTCTTAAATCTAAAGTCAAAGGAATTGAACCGATTACTCGCCGTCGTCTCGAGGTTAGTAGAAATTTACTGTTTTATGGATGGGGAGAGGGAGAAGGAGGTTTGAGTTATGATTTACGATACTAATGTTTCATTATTCATAAAACATGTACTTATTCCTATTAAATTTGGTACCCGCAGTGTAATTATACAATTATTACAGAAACAAACATTTAAAAAAAAACCCACACGAACAAAACAAAAACTAAACACTAGGTTAATCAAACTAACAATCTAAGGTTGATATTCTTTAAGTAAACATATATGAATTTCATAAACTCCAGATCGCGTCTAGCCAAAATATCCCGAACTGGAACATTAGGTTGTCTACCTCGAGCCCGAAGGAAATCGTACAGTTCAGATCTGACTCCGCGATGCTCAGCACAAGACCAACTAATGTGATCTGCGTCCTGGTAACCTTGTCCACATTCACAGAGATTGCTGTCCCCCAGCCCAACACGGAACAAGTGAGCGTTTAACGAGTAGTGATTGGACATGAGGCGCGACATCATACGAATGAAGTCTTGACCCTCATACAACCCCTTGAACCAAGGACTCTTCGACACCTTAGGGATGATCGAATATAGTCATCGTCCCAAACTTCCTTCGCTCCATTTATTCTGCCAGCTGACGAGTGACTGTTGACGATAAATGAAGAAAACTTCATCGTAGGCGATTTGTCGATCGCAAATATCGCCTTGCATAGCGCCCACCTTAGCAAGTGAGTCCGCCATCTCATTGTGAGTCAGATCTTAAAGATAAAGCACTTACGAGCTCTCGTATGTTCATGAGAAAATACGAAGAGTGCTTTACCGGCCTCATAGAGCGAATAGCCTCGACAGAACTGAGACTATCCGCAAAAATAAAATAGTGATCAGGTGGAAGTGAGGTGATCGTTTCTAGCGTGTAGTATATAGCCGCCAACTCAGCAATATATACGGAACAAGGAGCTTGAAGCATTCAAGAGGCGCTATGAAATTCGTTAAAAATACCAAATGCAGCGGACGACTCTATTAGTGATCCATCTGTGAAGAACGATCTTGCGGAATCAACTTGGCCAAACTTTGCAGTGTATAATGACGGAACAATCATGGAACGATGATGTTCTGAGATCCCACGAATCTTCCGCGTCATAAATAAATCAAAACTAACTGAATTGCCGAAGTCGGAGAAGCATACACGATGAGGATTATGCTGTGAAGGGCTGACATCCAGTGTTAGGTTAGGTTAGGTTATATTTATTAGCGAGAAGGGGTCCCCTCTGGTGACAGAGTTTGAAATAGCGATGGGGAGGAGTGGACAGTCCAGAAGAGACCTCCCTGGTAACAGAGTATTTGTTTATCGGAGTTTGCTGTCGAGGTGCTGTGGTAGTTTGGTGCATTTGGTCGTTATGGTGGTGTATTCAGAGTTCGTTATAGAGGTTGATTCTGGTTCAATGCAGTGGGTCGGTTATGGTTGGTTGTTGTCAGTGAGTTAGGTCAGATGTTCTTATAAATGTTGGCGTCCTTGATGCTGCTGAACAGCTGCTTCGGCTGAAAGGTCATTGGCCAAGGCGTTTCTAATGTTCGTCGAGATCCTTAATTCCCTGGAAACCTGGGCAATTCACAAAGAGGTGCTCTACCGTCATCGTTGTGTTGGAAATATCACAGTGTTTTCGGAACTAAGCCGCACTTCCCATATTGTGGGTCGTCCGAGTATGTTCTGAGCGGAGACGAGAAAGAATCAGTTGGTCATGACGGTTTGGGGAATCTTGCCACTTGGTGGTTTCCCCTTTGATTTTACGGAGGAACGGTTCCCTTTTGCTGGCCCACTCCTGGGAACAAGGATTCCACAGTTTGAACTTCATCCAAGTCTTAATATCAGGTCCTGGAACGGTTTTAGTAGCGAGCCTTCCAGATCAGCCCGTAGCCGCAAGATGGTCTGCTTCATTCAGTGTTATGTACACGTAGTACAATGACATAACACGAGTTTGAGGGTTTAGCTCAAAAAGCATTTCAAAGTTTTCGATTACCAGTGGGTTCATAATTTCACAATGGGTGAGGAGCCTGAAGGAAAATTCCGAAAACCGATCCGATAGTGGCAACATGCCCGCCAATACTTCAAGACTCATCGTATGAGTCGAGTGCATGTATCCTAACGCGATACGAAGACAACGATACTAGATACGTTCCAGTTTGATGATGTGAGTTTTAGTCGACGAATGGAAGCAAAAACTACCGTATTCTAAAACCGATAAAATCGCTGTCTGGTACAACGTTAGAAGATCTTGGGGATGAGCTCCCCACCACGTTCCGGTAATTGTTCGCAGAAAATTGATCCTTTGCTGGCATTTCCGCTTCAGATACTCAATGTAGAAACTCCTGGTGCATTTAAAATATATTTGAAGGACATAGGATGAGTGATCGGTTCACCCAAAAGTTGAAGCTTTGGTTTTTTCTGGGCTATGCTACGACCAACTCAGTTTTCTCCGTGGAAAACTCGATACCTAGCTGAATAACCCAAGTAGACAAATTGTCTAAGGTAAGCGTCCTTGCAGGTCGATCCTTTTGGGCCCTGTGACAGACATTATGCCGTCATCTGCAAGTTGTCTCAACGTGCAGTTGTCACTAAGACAATTATCAATTTCTCTGACGTATACATTATACAAAAAGGGGGCTTAAACATGAGCCCTGGGGGGGACCCATGTAGCTAAATCGTTAAACTGAAAAATTTCCATGCGAAAAGCTCATATGTTTCTCTGACAGCGAATTGTACAAAAGTTTGTTAATTATTGGGGGAAAACCACAAGCGTGGAGTTTGTCTAAAAGGACTTCAACCGAAACTGAATCAAAAGCCTCCTTGATATCCAAGAACAGAGAAGCCATTTGCTCTTTTTAGTAAAAGCCAACTGAGTTTCTGTGGAAAGCAACGCGAGACGGTCACTCGTTCCCTTGCCCCTACGGAAACCAAATTGAGTTCATCTCACCCTCATTTTCTCCAACAATTTGCGTAATCACGATAGCATCTCAATGGGTCTGAACGAGTTACCCTCCGACGTGGGTTTGCCAGGTTTTTTAATGGCTATAACTCTCACCCGCCTCCAATCATCCGGAACAATATTGAGCTCCAGGAACTAATCAGACAAGTTCAACATGCGTCTCTCAGAGACGTCTGGAAGGTTCTTCAACAAGTTGAACCTGATTCAACTTTAAATTGCCACACGAAAGGAGCACGAGTGAGAGCTCCAGCATTGAAAAAGGCTGGCTGATCTCGTCTACCGAATTCGTCGTTTCGCGAATGTGCCGGCACGGAATCAAAACATACTTTTCGCGCGAACTTGAGAATCCAACGATCCGCGTACTCCGCGGTCTCGTTGTTTGAAGACCGGTTAAGCATTCTTCGCGCCGCATTTCAAAGCGTATTCATCGTCGTTTCGCGCGATAATCCGTCCACGAATTGCCACCAGTATCCGCGTTTCTTGGCTTTGATGAGGCTCTTGAGTTCGCGTTCCAAAGACGAGTACGCTTCGAAATGCACGGGTATTCCACGTTTCCGGAAAAAATTAAACGGAATTTTTACGACCTGAGTGCATTTTTGGTTCCACCAAGGGGAAGGAGGTCGCACTGTCTAAGATCAGATTGAAGAGGAAGCCAGTCTTGACTGTCACTGTAGAAGTCACGAAATGACTGATCATTGACTGATGCAAAATTTGAAATTTTCGCTCCACAGTGCTTAAACGGTTCCAAATTGGGTCCTGCTTAGTCTCCCAAAATTTGAACTACTTTATTAAGAAACTGACTTGGCACAAACCATTTCAAGTTTATATGGGAATTACTATGAAGAAACCATAATTTCGGTTCATTTCAATTTCAAAATTTACCAGTTCACTCTACCTTTAAAAATGATAGCATTAATTGTAGAAAATTTTCTCAGCTACAACTTTGTTGAAGACCACTTTTCGATCAAGTCTAAGGAACAAAAGTTATTAATGATTCAAGTCACTGATGTCTTATGATTATTAGACTGATGCAAAATTTGAAATTTTCGCTCCACGGTGCTCAAACGGTTTCAAATCAGGTCCTGATAAGCCTCCCAAAATTTAAACTCATTTGGTAAGAAACTGACTAGGCACAAACTATTCGAAGTTTATATGGAAATTACTATGGGAAAACCAAAATTTTTGTTCATTGTCTTCTGCCCATTTTCCATATTGCTTTTACGAAAATTTCTATAACTATTCTTACGGAAAATTTTCTAAGCTACAACATTGCCGAATATCGTTTTTCAGCCAAATGTCAAATTAAATTGTTATTAATTGTTTAAGAGATTGATAATCTTGTGGTATGATCAAGCAGCTGTTCTGTAAGCAACACTGTATTCTGCAGTGTGACATAGTAGCCATGATATTTGTGTTCTATTATTCGCACCAGCAACACCAATGTTGCCTGCTGAACAGTTGAATGAGCATAATCATAAAACATCAGTGACTTGAATCATTAATAACTTTTGTTCCTTACATTTGATTGAAAAGTGGTTTTCAACAAAGTTGTAGCTGGGGTAATTTTCTACAAACTACTGCTATCATCTAAAAAATCATATTAATGTGATGAATTGATAGATACATATGAACAAAAACATAAGTTTTCCCATAGTAATTCCCATATAAACTTGAAATGGTTTGTGCCAAGTCAGTTTCTAACTAAAGTAGTTCAAATTTTGGGAGGCTAAGCAGGACCTGATTTGAAACCGTTGGAGCACTGTGGAGCGAAAATTTCAAATTTTGCATCAGTCTAATGATTATGCTCAATTATCTGTTCAGCAGGCAACATTGGTGTTTCTGATGCGAAGAATAGAGCACAAATATCATGGCTACTATGTTACACTGCAGAATACAGTGTTGCCCACAGAACAGCTTCTTGATCATGCCATAAGAGATAAGATTATCAATCTCTTAAACAATTAATTACAATTTAATTTGACATTTGGCTGAAAAACGATATTGCGCAAAGTTGTAGCTTAGACAATTTCCCGTAAGAATAGTTATAGAAATTTTCGAAAAAGCAATATGGAAAATGGGTGAAGACAATGAACAAAAAGTTTAGTTTTCCCATAGTAATTTCCATATAAACTACGAATAGTTTGTGCCAAGTCAGTTTCTTACCAAAAGAGTTTAAATTTTGGGAGGCTAATCAGAACCTGATTTGAAACCGTTTGAGCATTGTGGAGCGAAAATTTCAAATTTAGCATCAGTCTACTAATCATAATCACCCTTTTTTTATTTTATCACTCTCGAATCGGACGCTCACTCAAGCAACGTACCTAGTTGCTTTCGTTGCTTTTGACAATTGACAATCAAAGTTGATCAGTCACCGCTCCACTCAATCAGTCGTGCTGTTTACACTCTTCTTAATGGTGAGTGTCATCTCAGCAGCAATTTTTCTATCAATCAGTATTGTTGACATTCGTTTACCTATCATTGATGATAATCGTGACATTCATTTTTCCTATAGTAGCCTCCGGTTCTAGCGCACAGTTTTTGTGGCCTTCCCACGAAAAACCTGAAGAAACAGGTATATTTCATCAATTAATATCACCTGAAGGATTCTGCTTTATCAATTGTTGTGAGAAAAAGTTACCGTAAAACGGGATGTCTTTGATCGCAGGGGAGACTTTGATCAGGTCGTGTATCCATTATCGATTATCCAATCTATCATTGGATACTATCCCTATCCTTATCCGGATAATTTTATAACGGATAAAATCCGCGTAAAAATTATCCGGATAGAAAAGTGGTAAAATAATCCGGATAGAAAAAAATATGGAGAGGAACAATATCCACTATTTTTCTATCCGGATAGTACCTTGAGTACTCCGATCAGCTTATGTTTAGAATAGGGATGTTTGATATCAAATATGTACCCATAAATAATGGTATTTTTGGAATCGGGGTGATGTCTAGAGTCCGGAAATCGGTATCAGACGCCATTTTGAAATCCAATATTGTGGCCATTTCGTTAACAGAAAAGAGGGCAATACGCTATAACATATGTATTTTCGGAGCGGTAACGACGAAAACTGATGTCCGACGAAATTTTGGAATCCAATATGGCAGCCATTGGGCTCAAAAAAAGTGGTATAACCTACAATATGGGTATTTTCGAAAAAGGGACGATCGGTAGATTCCGAAAATCCTTGTCCGACATAATTTTGAAATTCAATATGGCGGCCATCGGTTTCAGAAAAAGTGGCAAATACCCTACAATATGGGTATTTCCGGAACGCGGACGACGTGTAGATGCTGAAAACCAAAGCTTGACTCCATTTTGGAATCCAATATAGGAACTATTGGCTTCAAAAAGATTCGAACACCCTACAATATGGATATTTTCGGATAAGAAACTGAAAGGCTGAATATCGATGTCCGATTGAAGTCCAATATGGCAGCCATTGGTTTATAAAAACCTGAAAAATACAACAACAATCATTACTTGTTGTCTGTGTCACACTCAGTCTTGACGTCTCATCATCTAGTCACTCTGTCGACACGCAGGTTCCGAATGTCAGATATGAACGTCACTCAACAAGTCAGTCAGGTTTGTAATGGTGAGTGTCATCGGTGAGATTCGTTTAATTATGCTTTGGTCTTTTGCTTTGGCTACGTACACTCTCGTGACAATCGTGAGTTTTTGCAACTCTTGAGCTAAATTCCTCCAACGGTGGAAGCCCTTCTACCGACGTTTGTGCTTCCTCTATCACACTTTGCCCAATCGATATTACGGGTTAGATCGTACGGAACGTTAACAGGTTCCAACGGATTGAAGCCACTGACAACAGAAACTTTGGTCGGCAAGTAATCACTACCGTAGGGATCTTGGATCACATTCCCCGTGTAATGCAACGATAATGAATTATAGCAAAGGGTGGTTACCAGCCAAACGTTTTACTACTCCATTGTTAAGAATTTTCATATTGAAGTTGTCACAGAGGTCACATATCATAGAACGGTTGTCATCATACAGCCTGTACCGTGAGAAATAAAATCTCCCATAATCAACCGTGTGGAGTTGGAAGAACTGTACAGATATCTAAAAATGGTTTTTGATTAATAGAAACTCGGGGAGTAATATACACAGAAGCAATACAAAGGCTCTTGTCTTTAACAATAGCCTGAAATGCGACAACTTCAATACCTGGAAATTGTGGAAGATTCACTCTATAGAAGGAATGGCACTTTTTGATCCCCAAAAGTACTCCTCCTCCACGCGAATCCTCACGATCCAGTCGAATAATGTTAAAATCATAAAAAGGAAGATCGATATCTGAAGAGAGCCAAGTTTCACCAACAGCAAATGCATCATAATCATTATTGTGAACTAAAAACTTAAAAGAATCTAATTTAGGAATGAGACTTCGTCAATTTCACTGTAGAACAGTGATCAAATCCCCGACCTCGATTGGAAAATTATCCATCGAAGGAAATGATTGCTGCAATGAGGGGCCACTTCAATGTAAATTGCTTCAAGAGGGTCTTCACAGAAGGAAGCATTGCCAGAACAATGCTTTTGAGAGGATCAGAAATATTGAGGTACTTGAGAATATCGTCCACAATTTTATCAAATGAGAACAACCCGGATGAAGAAGGGGCTTCTGTTCTTAAAAATGGGCCATCAGGGGTTTTTGATGTCCCCGGGGAGTGATGGAAAATTCTGGTTATAGTCAGTTCTGCGGAAACCAGGAGGAGTTGAAACTTCCTTTTTTCCATCACTCCTTGATTTGGGCAAGCTTCATCGCTGCTTTTCTCCTCCTTTCCTTTCATTGGTGAAATGGTAAGCGGTCAATCGAGCATTGAGCTCGCTCATGTGAACATGCGCCAAGTGTCGTGTGTTTGATTTGCGCTCTATCGTTGCGTCCGTGTTTGGGAATTCTCTTTGCATGTCTAAAATTTGATTTTTTTTTTAATTTGACCCCCAGTATAGAAATTAAAGACGAAGTCCTACGTCAAAAAAAAAATTCCACAAAAGCACTGCTGGTAAAAATCATCTCGTGAAGGTTTTGTACGAATCTATTCATTTTAAAACAACATGCTTGCATACTACAGTCCATAGTAAGTACTTTACATTTGTTGGAAGAAAGTTGAACATTTCTAAATCTCAAAAGTAGTCAAACTTATCTTTCACGGCAAAATGGCATCAAGATCAAATCTCATCGATAAGGCTGTTGTTGAAATCCTATGACAACGATTGTCAGTTTTATTGAAAATCAACGACCGACCTTTAAAGGTCAAAAGATTATCCAAAGTTAAGCGTCATGCGACCTTCTTTCTACTCCCACAGTCGCCGACGCCAGCTTGACTTGAGATTATCATCGAGTACCGACAAATTGCTCCTTTAATGACTCTACTTCCATAGCCGGTCCTCTTTTTGAAGACAGCCGCACTGCCTAGAAGGGGACGTGTGCTTTTCTTCTGTCGAAAGGGGGAAAAACTGCAACGATCTAGCAATTTTCTTCCGTATGACCACTTCTTCTCCCCGCTACGAATATATGTAGTACTACGTACATGGGATTGCTTAAGATGGAAATAAAATGCAACTATGGTTCGTTCAGTCACCCCAAGCAGCAGCTTTCATCCATTTTATCATAAATGTTCAGAACCTACCAGAAGTAGACAGACGAAACTGCTTGCCAAGGAGAGGGGAGACCAAGGATAACCGGGGGATGGATACTATACATGGTGAAAACGATTGTGGAAATTTGATAAGGTGACTCGACTGCTGAATAAAACATGAATTTGGCAAAGTCTATTGATTTTGGCACACTTCTCTCAGTATCTACCCCAGAGGGGGGAAAGCACTTTAAAAGGTAGTGGCGGGGCAATGTGCTGAATATTATTTACGAAAAGTGGTGAGTGTGACCGGATACTTTGACTTTGTTTTTTTTTTCAATTGTAATGCGAAGGGTAAATGTTTCAATTTGGAAGACAATTCTATGAGGAACATGCAGGAAATTGTAATTTAATTTGCAAAAGAGTTAAGGGACAATTTGCAGCAAAATTTCACAGGGCTTCTGAGTTAAAATAATTAAATTTCAATTGAAATCTATTGATAACTACAAACTTTTATCAAAAAAGTCGCTATGTCTGAAGGCACCTTTTTGCAACATTCATGTAAGTCCCTCAGTGGGTTTTTTGAGAAAAAGTATTTTGAAGTATACATAGCCGTTTACAAAGGCGTTTACAAAACTGTTGGATCGAAACAAATTCAACTGAAAATTATTCAAAAGAGGATTTAAGCAGGCAAAATACTAAGTTTCAATTTCTTTTCAGATTCTTTATCGCATTTTAAGGTCTTTAGGATGACCATTTCAACGTTAGGGTGGTCCAAAAAATCGATTTATTTTTATTTTTTCAAAAATGACTGCTTTTACATTGCGGCCGACTGGATGCAGGGCTTAGTGAAGGTCACAAAGAAGGGGATATGACTGTGTGCGACAATGGGCGAGGTATCATGTTATTGTGTATTGTTCTCAAAGTTCTGTGCAAAGTTATCCTTAATCGGATACAAGAGAAGATCGACGCGACTCTCAGGCGGCAGCAGGCAGGATTCCGTGCCGAAAGATCTTGTGTGGACCATATAGTCACGCTCCGCATCATCCTGGAGCAGGTCAATGAATTCCAAGAGACCCTTTATTTGGTATTCATTGACTACGAAAAAGCTTTCAACAGACTCAATCACGAGAATCTGTGGGGCGCCATGAGCCGCAGTCCCAGATAAAATCGTCAACCTCATCGAAGCGCACGCAGCATCAGGCTTTCACTTGCAGAGTTCTGCATAACGGATACTTGTCTGACCTTATCCGGGTAGTCACTGCTGTGAGACAAGGATGTATACTATCACCGCTACTGTTCCTCATCGTTATCGACGAGCATCTCAACGATCTCAATTTGGCTGATAATTTTGCCACAGACACACTACCGCCATCTGTTCAGCACCTATGTCGCTCTTGGTCCCGCCGTCCGACGCTATTTGGCGTTAAGATATTGGAAACTTTCAACCTTCTCAACTGCTTACCCTGCTAACATAAAGTTGGAAGGGTTGCCCGTGTTGACTTCCAACGATTGGGTCTTGTTGACGTTGATGGTGAGACCGACCGCAGAGGAGCGTTCGGCTAGGTCATTGAGCTTACTCTGTATATCAGAGCGCCACTGTGCTAGTAGAGCAACATCACAGACAAACAGACTGTAAAACATCGTCGCTGTGAATGTGACACTCACACTCACACTCACATTCGATAAAAAAGTAAGAGGTTGTATTCACGACACGACCGTAGATTTGACGTAGGATTACGGAAGGTAGTTCTGATGTCACAGCAAAAGTAAAGTGAATATTAAATTTATGTCTTAACTCGTTATCAGTGAAATGGTTCGATTGGTTGAAATACGGAAGCAATTTGAGAGTTCTGTTTTTGAGGCGCTCTGTCGGTGTGCTGGATACAAGCTCTTGCTTGAACTCTTTGGTTAACTCTTTTATCAGTCATTGTGGTCCTGAAAAGAACCGCTGGGTTGGAAGCTTGGAAGCCAGTTTAGAACAATGTTGTGGATTTTTCCTCGATGTTCTTGGAGATGATAGCCGTGCAAAAATGCAATATGTTTTCAGTTTAGCAGATTCGTAGATGGCATTCCAATCGATTGGTTTGTAATTTTAAACTATCCATCCGCTATTGACAGAGTTGTGAGTGGTCAAAACCTAATCACTTTTCGTATCGTGGTCGAATTGGTTTTTTGAAATTGCACCCCCCCCAATATGTTGCCAAAAAAAGAAATCCTACGTCAAAAAACACATTGTGAAGTACAAATATCACTACATGCTTCCGCCGCAATGAATACTGTAGTATGCTTCGTCAACATTAACAATATCAATGACCATGTTGTTAAGGAGATGACGTTTGAGGTAGCATATTTCTAGGAAAGAGTTGACAGTAAATTAATAGGTTTCTTCGAAAATATGTTCTTTAAAAAAAAAATTGAAAATGACGTTGTAATAAAAACATCATCATTAAAAAATGTACTCAAACCATAAAGATCAAATATCTAGAATCTGTGACATTTTTTCCTTGGAGTCGTTTCATCATCTGATCGTCAGATTTTTCTATTACAAGTCGTTTTTGGATATTGGGTATTTTATTGTATTCTTACTATTTCCATAAATAAATTGGGATAATGGTTTGCATCATTCGAGTACTTTAAGGACGACCGCCTACCTGAGATTTTAAGAAAATATTGTAAGTCGGAGTTCTAGAAGAAAAGAATCACAAAATATAAAATCAAAATACAAAGTGTTGTGTGGTTAAGTTTGAGTAGTTATAAACGTCGTATTAAGATGCTCTAATGGTTTGAGTGATTGAAGAATTGATAATGCTGCCTATTAAGTAGATTTTAGCGGCGTAGTGTAGTGGTAAGCGTGATTACCTCTCACTCCAGCAGGCATGGGTTCAATTCCAGTCGGCGCCGCCAGGATGTTCTGAGGCATAACATCTCTGATCACCGAAGGGAAGTAAAGCCCGTTGGTCCCCGGTTCATGAGTGGATGGGTCGATAGGTAGGGTTCAGGTGTGGGATCAATGGTGCTCAGCACGGAAAACAAGATCGATGAAAATCAAATCAAGGAAGTATAAAGTAGAATTTCAATATTCAAATAATCTTTCCTATTAAGCAGCATGATTTGAATACTACCCATCCATCAAAATTTTATAAAATACGTATGATGTAGCTGTATTAGTACTAGAAATCGGCATATTAAAGATATATCCATTAAGATTCAGATCATCAGATAGGTTGTTAGAATTTTCGGGAATTAATGTAAAGAAGTCGCGGTTGTAGTCTTCTTCGGAATATGTGGTATTGTCATTTCAGGGAAAATAATTCGATGCAACTGACAGCCACTGCATGTTATTAAGGCTGATAATCGACGATTATGACGTCATTTTCTAATTTTTCTCTGAATTGGCAATATATTTTCAAAGTTTACAGATTTCAACTACATTTCCGTCAAATTATCCAGAGCTGCGCTCTAAGCAGTGGTTCACCACCGTACTTTAATAACTCGTTTGGTATGTTGTCAAAGCCAGTGGTTTTATTATTTTTGCAAACAACCGATCTCCTCCTTGACTTCCTGGGAGTCTGGGGCCAGGAACCTGTACCGCAAATTCAGATAAAAATTAGCATCCTGCGTCAAATTTATTTATTTATTTGGAGGGAAAGCCCACACTAGTGGGCGCAAAACCCCATCATTTCAGTACCAACAGATAACATGGAATCCTACAGATACAATTGCTTGAACTAAGCCCTAAACTTATAAAAAGATATTAATGATAACATAATTAACTTAATTTAAATACAGGAAACAGAAACCGTCAGGAAGTTAAAAGTACATTATAAAACAGATTCTTAAGCCTAACACGGGAGATATTAAAATTAAAGCAGTTATAGCATTTGTTGAAAATCTTGCACATGCTAATTAAAAGCTCATTAGCGCCGTAGTTTGTGCAAGAAGCCGGGATATTGAAAAAAAATTATAAGAACGTAAATTAACGCGTCTGATGTTGACATTCAACTGCTGCAGAAGTGAACCGCAATTAATGTCCGATCGTAGGAGATCAGCGATAAAGGTAGCCTTAGAGACGCCTCGGCGAACACTAAGTAATTGTAGGGACATCAAATTACAGCGACGTTCATAACTAGGGAGATTGAAAGGATCACTCCAGGGTAGCCAACGAAGGGCGAAACGTACAAATCTTGCTGAATGGCCTCAATACGATTCACCCCGTTGCTGTAAAAAGGAGCCCATACTACGGAACAGTACTCTAATATGGAGCGGACTAGCGAAGAAGAGAGTGTTTTTAAACAGAAAATGTCCCTAAAGTCTTTGGCGAAACGAAAAATGAAACCAAGTTGAGAAGACGCCTTAGCGGAAACATAAGCCACATGGTCCTTGAAGGTGAGTTGTGAATCAAGTAGGCCGCCTAAGTCTTTAATGGTAGCCTCACGGCTTAATATTTGCTCCTGCAGGCTGTAAGGATAACAGATAGATGATTTTTTCCTGGAAAACGTTATATATTATATATAAGCATTTAATACCATCCTGTTCTTGTCACACCAAACAACAAAAACGTCCATCTGCTGCTGAAGAAACAATGCATCACTTCTATCTTTGATGACAAAGTATAGTTTGAAATCGTCAGCATAAGACAGCTTCAGGCAACGGATCGAAAAGTGAACGTCATTCAGATACAATAAAAATATGAACGGTCCCAGATGACTGCCTTGAGGTACACCAGAAGAAACAGCGAACGGTTGAGAAAAATGATCTCCAATCTTCACTGACATATGTCGACCGGTGAGGTATGAGCGAAGCCAATCAAGAAGGGAACCGTGAAAACCAAGTTGCTCTAGTTTGGCCACTGCAATCTCGTGTTTGATTTTATCAAAAGCAGCAAAAAGACCGGTGTAGATAGCATCCACTTGATGACCTCTTTCCATCTCGCGTATGATTGATGATGTGTATTGAACGAGATTTGTAGCAGTCGACCTCTTCGGCATAAATCCGTGTTGTTCAGTCACGATGTAACTAGAGCATGTGTGTTTTAAATAATCTAGCACTAATAGTTCAAAAAGTTTTGGGACTGCACATAAAGCAGCGATACCACGGTAGTTGGACACCGACTGCTTATTGCCTTTTTTGAAGACAGGGAAAACAAAAGAATCCTTCTATCAGTCGGGAAAGATCCCATAATCCAAAGAGAGGTTGAAGATGGATGCTAAAGGTGCGGCCGCGGAAGGGTTTCCGTCAGGGCCAGTGCTGAAAGAATTTTTCAAACGAAGGCCTGCTCTACGAACATCATTAGTCGAGATAGGCGGATGCGGCCCAACAGCATAAAGTACGGGAACATCACTTACGGCAGGCTACGATGTGCTCGTTAGGTAAATTTTCTTTGATGAAGACACTGCTGAATTGTGACATGAACAGTTCAGTGATTCCCTCCGTATCTGACTCTTCTCGATCCGTATTGTACATGGTAGAAGGTAAGCCCGATTCCTTCCGTAAATTGTTCACATGATTCCAGAAGCTTTTGGGATTTGCTTTGAGTTTAGTGTAGATGGCGCTGACGGGCTTTATAAAGCTGTTTGTTGAGCCGCTTGTACTGTTTGTTAACGAGGTTGTACTTCCTCTTCGATGCATCCGTTCGAAGTTTACGACATTTCTTCAAGGCAGCTCGCTTGGATGACTTCAGTCGCTTGAGTCGATGGTTGGTCCAAGGAGGGTTACTAGATATGGGTTGAGTTTTCATGGGTACAAACTGGTCGAACATACGCGTCAATATTCGAGAAAATAGACGAGGCAGCATTCGCGTCACGATCTCGGAGTTCATCGTCCCAGCTGATGTTTTCGAAAAAGGGTTCCCATTCCTCCGAAGTCAGTCCTACACAGAAAAAAATTCTGAATATTAACTATCGCGTAGAATCTCCCTTCGTTTAACTTTGAGCTATACTTGGCATAAACAACGAAATCGTTTACAAGCTTGCATACAATATTGCTAATTTATGCGATATTGCGTTTAAATTTACACGAAATATCGCGTAAATTTATGCCAAATCTAGCGTTAATTTTATGTGCGCTATATCTCGCAGAAATTTAAATGAATTTTTCGAACAGTGTACGGTAGTCAAACGATGCGCTGTCCACGGTTACCCGAAAAGTGCAAGCCTGATATAAGTGTAATGATAACTGCAGAGGTGAATGGTGTCTACAACGTTTAACTAGTGGTTCGGGTGCCTCTTGAACCGAGCAATTAGAGGCGAGTTCACGGCTAAGGAAACATAGATCAAGCAGTCTATGATTTTCATTGGAGATCCCGTTCCGTTGCAGAAGATCAACAGTATTGTAGCAATCTAGGAGAGCCATAAGAGCGAGGATCAAAGAACCCTGTTTCATTCGATGACCAGTTGACTGAAGCAAGATTGAAATCACCAACAACAAGGATTTCGTCAGTCGCATTCATCTTGGATACAACCCAAAAAAAGTGAATCAATGTGTTGAACGATCAACTCAGAATCGCCAAGTCTATCCGGGGGTAAATACAACACGCAAACCACTTTCAAACGGTAGGGTAACAACTACCACACCTGTTCAACACCTGAGGTATTAGGTGGATGAAGTAACCGAGAGTTAAAAGCAGAACGAACTGCTAGCAAGACACCACCGCCGGAAGCTTTGGGACTAGTAGCTCGAGAACGATCTGTGCGATAGACCTTAAAATCCGAACTAAATATTTGTTTAGAAAGTGTGTTGCTGTTCAACCAAGTTTCGGTGAAGGCGTACATATCGTAACAAGCATCCGAGCAGGCCAATTTGTACTCAGCTACAGTTGTATTCATGCCTCCAACGTTTTGGCAACACAGCAATATTTCAGCTCCCTGAATCCTGGATGCGTTACGGTTTTCATTAGAGTCATCATGGTGGAGATTGACTGAAATCATATGATACATGCTTTAGAAGCATGTTGCGTAGTCAGTTGTAACGCAAACATTTCTCTAAATATTACACAGTTCAAAAAAGTAGTGTACATTTTTGATAATAGCGATGCACATAAATACCCTTGCAGCACACTTGTCACTTAATAGTTGTTGTTACTTGTATGCACCTTATCATCATTATCATTATCAGTTAATATCAAAACCTACAAAAGCTTCATACATCATTTCATGGAATTCTGTTGATGAAAAAAGTTAAAAACAAATGAATGTAAATGAATGCACGAAATGAATTTAAATGATTTTCCATGCCTGATCTCCAGTAATATCAAGAATTTGTATCAATATAATTTAGTATAAGTTCTCTACAGTATTTGTCAATGCAGTCGTTTTTTCCGTAGTTTTTATTTAAACAGCCTTTACTGGCTTTATCAAATTATTTGGAATGCTTTCTGACATCATCATTAAAAAAAATCGCACTTTCAGTATCTATCTACAATCGTATAAGGGTAAAAATACCGTTAGTGATTTTCATAAATCAATAATATCGATTTATTATTCATTTTTCATTCAGTTTTCCTATTATCAGCTCGTTTTACCAAAGATTAATATAACTAAACGCCCCTTAGCCATGGTACATATCATCTCTTCTCCCATGAGGACTTGATAAGCCAGTCATTCTGGGGCAACATGTTGTTGATCGGATAAACTCGTTACTCCAACCATCCTGGGGCTATTTATCCCATCATCAAAACAACTTTCATCTCATGAATTCCGTTCGACCATCCTCCGCATCCGTTCCCAAGGCTCGTAAAAAACACCTTCCAAGTTGTATATATGCATATATGTACCCTAGCCTTCATCTCCCTATACGAGTGTAACATACATCAAAATGAAATTTGAATGAGATCTGAACTTATTACCAAAGCATTTCCTAATACAAACACAAAAACTAACGGATAGGTGAAAAATGAATGATTAAATTTTCGCTTTGACCACAGCAGATGAAGAACGATGCACCTGCAGGTCTGCAGGTATGATTGCGGAAGAATCCATCCCGATCGAACCAATTAAACACAAATTTCAATCCTTTTTTGCAGGATCCACCTGACAAACACACATCACGTCATGCGGCTACGGTGGTGGATGATGGTCAAAACGGAAACGAAGAAAATTAAACCTGTCTCGAGGCTGTCAGTCTGAGCTACGGACCGACCGACTAACCGACCGACCGACCGATGGAGACGGCTCAAGGTACCATGTGTGTACCTACATCTGTTATCTGTTCAGCTCGAAAATCCTAATCAGCCTCGGACGGGTGCACCTTTTCAGGGAAAGTTTCATCGATTGATTTGGGAAGTGGGCTGAGCAAACTAGGACTAGCAAGCCACGTGTGGGCCGCGTCGGTGAGGTAACATCAGTCTCAGCATGATTGGATGGATGGTGATTTCAATATCAATCGCCCATCAAGGAATGCAGGCTTCCCGTGTAGGTAGAAGGAGTAGTGATACTGTACCAGCCGAAATATTTCCTTTTTTTTTAATCGCGCACATACGAACGGACACTTCAAACGGTGATTAGTGGAAAAATATGAATCCTTCTAACTGTCGGAGGGAATTGAAACTTCAACACTGAAACACAACATAACAGTGGCGCAGCCGCCCTCAACCACAGAGACTTGAGGCAATAAATGTGTTTTACACAATTTGCTTTACCACTTTGCTTTTTGATCGGTCTACGTCTGGCGATCTACTTAATGTACAATGTTTAAAATTTATCTACATTAAGCCTTCTGGATGGCGACATTAGTAGTGCAAGAGAACACGCAAGGGATTCCGGGATCCTTGTCCTTAACACTTTTTCATGTTTACACAATGTGAGTAAATTTTAGCTATGAACCACTTATATTTAACTCAATCCATTTAGCTTAGCTGAGACTGACAGCAATGTACAAGTTTCAGTGACTCCAAATTTTAAAAAAGATCAATGACGACGCCGGCCAAGTCTTTGCAATCAGGTGGGAGTAGGGACGGAATATTAGAGAGACCTTTGTTGTTTTAGGGATCGTAGCTACCTCTGCGTCCCCAAAAAGAGCACAAGAGAGATATTTTGTTAGTAGGTTGGGTTCGTTGAATCGTTAAGCGTTAAATAAGCAAACACATTTTTTTGAATTGAAAACAATAAAAATGTGTTACTAACATTCTTGAATAAAACACCAATAAGACTCTGTTTGCTATCGCAGTAGTAACAGTGTAACAGGATAGTTTTTACTTTGTGTTGGGTGAAAAAATAATCGCGCGCATTGCAGCATGTTGTTCTGATGTGCATGTGAGACTTGTATGACTTACTATGACCATGAGCATTATTTGTATAATAATTATGGACACTATACAACAACTATACACTAACCACAGACAAACAGACATAACACTTGCAAGTTGTTCGTCGAACAAGCGTTTAACGGACAATTTAAAAGTATCGTAGTTGGTAGTACCGCCACCTGTGGCGCGCATAGTCAATTCCCTTGCGTTTGACGTTTACACACTACCGCCATCTGTTCAGTGTAGTGCCCACCAGAGTGTACTCAACAGATGGCGGTAATGTTTTAGCGACGGTGTTTTACAGTGATAAATATTCAATGTGTTATGTCTGTTTGTCTGTGCACTAACTATACAAGTGTGAACGTGGATGTGCTCCTAATTTATTATACAAATACAGCAATTCCATAGCAAAACAATAAAGTGGTTCTCAGGATTTCGTAACAATTTGTAGTTTTGGTCCTTATCGAAAAATATTTAACCCTTATTTTTTCTCATTAGGGTGACCATTTCCATGTTAAGGTGGTCCAAAAATCGATTTTTTATCTTTAAAAATCATAACTTTTGAACCACTGGGCCGATTTAAATGATCAAAATATCAAATGAAAGGTTATTTAAAATACTTTTCAGAAAAAAATATAAAAAGTTTTGAAAATTTAAGTTTTGTATAGAAGAACTTTGATTGACAGGATGACACCAAGATCACGAATTTGAAGAACACGCTCAAGAGACTGACCAGAGAAAGCTTAGACAAAATCAAGTTATCGTGATCCAAGCGCTACTTAAATGCCTTTAGCCTGGTAAATTTCCCAAGGATTGACAGACAAGCGGTGAATACACAAGCTTTTTAAACGCAATGTTCATGGTTCGAGTCCGGTCTGTTTCCTTTTTATTTTGTTTAAGCATCATTCATTCCTACCAACCATCAAGTAATTTCTTCCCATTCCCTATGGTGCAAGTACTCAACATTGAGCACATGAGACTATTTACTTTTGGCTTCCCACTTTTTAGTATCCAGTTGGGTGAGATAAATTTAATATTGAGTACTTTTTTTACCGTGTATCTCACTAACGATTGTCTACGTACCGTTGCACAGTGGGACGAAATCAAAAATAGTGGGACATGGCTACTTGCGACGAAACTAATCAGGGAAGCATTTTGATGTCTTTTAAAATGTTTCTTAATTTTTTGAGTACTTCAATTAAGTAGTGAACATTTTTGCTTAAGGGGGATTTACACTAAGATAAAAAAAATAGAAAACATTGTAGATGAAGTCATTTTAAGAAACTTTGTCAAAGATGAAAATTTTCTATCTCTCAAGTGGAAGAAGTTATAGGATGAAAATGGAGTACAAACGGTAGAACCCCTTTGAAACCCGTTTTTTACCATAACTATTTAGTTTAAATTTTTAATTTTTTCAATGTTCTACAAATGCACATTTTTGCTCCAAAAAGCAAATCGCTATCTCTTTTTTTTTTTTCGTTGATTTGTTTTCAGTCGATCTTGTTTTCCGTGCGAAGCACCAATACTACCGACGCCAGGGAGGCAGCTCCCACATCTGGACCCTACCTATCGATCCATCAGCTCATGAACCAACGGCTTTTCTTCCCTTCCGAAGGAAGGCTTGATCAGAGATTTTATGCCTCAGAACATCCCGGCGGCGCTGACTGGGATTGAACCCAGGCCTGCTGGGGTAAGAGGTATTCACGCTTCCCAAGTAACAATTTTGGTTTTTTGAGGGTTCTGTAGACCATGATTTAGACTTGTAGAATGCTATAAACCGCGATAAAACCTGCAATGTTACTTGGGTTACCACTACACCACCGGCGCCATATTTATTCGACTGAGGGAAATTCCGAAATGATCTGAACTGAGCTTCTGGATAGTCTTTACCTCCACTGCCCATAAATGAGAAAATGGTTAATGTGCCTTGCACAAGAATGCTAGAAAATGCTACATTAATGATTTTGTCGGCACAGTAAATTTTACCGGTTAGTTTTAACTTTTAACGTGTGCAAATACTTTTTATCAATGCCGATATGGTGAGATTTTTTGGCTACCGTGCATACATTTTCATTTATCGTGTCAAAAATGTCTGCACTAAATGACGTTGTGTTACTTGCTCCCGCCAGAGTGTAAAGGAGTCGAAGGGCAACAGAATTAGCGATAAGAAAAGCTACCTCAATCGTGAAACAGGCCTTCTGATGACTAAAAGGAAGAACACACTGTAATCCCTGGAAACTGCAATAGACAATCACGGTTACGCATTATTGATTCAAAGTTGAGCAAAATTATTAAATTTCAAAAACCTGTGCTTTTTCAATCAATTCAAAAACAGGAATAGAACTTTAAACCTCATGATTACTAAAATTACACCTTTAACTATTAGGCACCGTTACAATTGGTCTTCTAAAAATTCTCTTTTCAAATCACACTGGTTGCTGTGCTCGGTTTCAGCCTCATTATGCATATTAGACAACTTCTCATTTGTCCATGCAAATAAAACGGCGCCGGTGGTGTAGTGGGAAGCGTGATTACCTCTCACCCCAGCAGGCCTGGGTTCAATCCCAGTCACGCCTTCCTTCGGATGGGAAGTAAAGCCGTTGGTCCCAGTTCATGAGTTGATGGGTCGATAGGTAGGGTCCAGGTGTGGAGCTGCCTTCCTGGCACGTCGGTAGCATTGGTGCTCAGCACGGAAAACAAGATCAACGGAAAAAACAAACCAAAGGAAAAAAAATCCATACAAATAAATTTTTCGACAATTTTATGGTTGCCACCTATCATGTTACACATTTTTCTCAATTTTGACAAAAATGTCATATTTGCCATTTTATTATTTCTAGGCAGTCCAGAAGAACTTTATCATGAACGAAAGTGTTCTAGTGTTAGATGTACAGACAACATTTTTAAGCACATTGCTCAGTTTTTTTTTACGACGAAATTTGAAATAACGTGGCACACAGTTTTTGAAGTAACATATTTTTTATAAATAACGCGTTTTTTCAAACGGTTTATGAAATAACGCGGTTTTGTTACACGTTTTTTATTTTAAATTAACGTATCTCCCGTGTAAAAAAAGACTTGATCGTATTTTTAAATACTCAACCGTTAGGGCTCGCGCAGAAGGGCCACCCTCATTAGATCTTGATCGGCCCAAAGGGGGGGGGGGAGGTGACTGTCATATAAGAACAATCGTCGTCTACCTCGCATAACAGGTTCCAAACGACAACAAGCCATAAGCAACGATAGTTTGTTGATGTTTGGAACCAAATTCAAATATGGAAAATCATTGAGCGTAAACAGGTGAGACCCAGTCAATTTGTCGTCTCTTTCGTAAATTCATTGTGCCTTACCTATTTACATATCGTGGATGGATGATCAGTAGGCCGATTTCACAGCACATCCCGCCCATCCGCCCATCCCGTTGTTGTTGTTGTTGTTGTTGTTGTTGTTGTTGTTGTTGTTGTTGTTGTTGTTGTTGTTGTTGTTGTTGTTGTTGTTGTTGTTGTTGTTGTTGTTGTTGTTGTTGTTGTTGTTGTTGTTGTTGTTGTTGTTGTTGTTGTTGTTGTTGTTGTTGTTGTTGTTGTTGTTGTTGTTGTTGTTGTTGTTGTTGTTGTTGTTGTTGTTGTTGTTGTTGTTGTTGTTGTTGTTGTTGTTGTTGTTGTTGTTGTTGTTGTTGTTGTTGTTGTTGTTGTTGTTGTTGTTGTTGTTGTTGTTGTTGTTGTTGTTGTTGTTGTTGTTGTTGTTGTTGTTGTTGTTGTTGTTGTTGTTGTTGTTGTTGTTGTTGTTGTTGTTGTTGTTGTTGTTGTTGTTGTTGTTGTTGTTGTTGTTGTTGTTGTTGTTGTTGTTGTTGTTGTTGTTGTTGTTGTTGTTGTTGTTGTTGTTGTTGTTGTTGTTGTTGTTGTTGTTGTTGTTGTTGTTGTTGTTGTTGTTGTTGTTGTTGTTGTTGTTGTTGTTGTTGTTGTTGTTGTTGTTGTTGTTGTTGTTGTTGTTGTTGTTGTTGTTGTTGTTGTTGTTGTTGTTGTTGTTGTTGTTGTTGTTGTTGTTGTTGTTGTTGTTGTTGTTGTTGTTGTTGTTGTTGTTGTTGTTGTTGTTGTTGTTGTTGTTGTTGTTGTTGTTGTTGTTGTTGTTGTTGTTGTTGTTGTTGTTGTTGTTGTTGTTGTTGTTGTTGTTGTTGTTGTTGTTGTTGTTGTTGTTGTTGTTGTTGTTGTTGTTGTTGTTGTTGTTGTTGTTGTTGTTGTTGTTGTTGTTGTTGTTGTTGTTGTTGTTGTTGTTGTTGTTGTTGTTGTTGTTGTTGTTGTTGTTGTTGTTGTTGTTGTTGTTGTTGTTGTTGTTGTTGTTGTTGTTGTTGTTGTTGTTGTTGTTGTTGTTGTTGTTGTTGTTGTTGTTGTTGTTGTTGTTGTTGTTGTTGTTGTTGTTGTTGTTGTTGTTGTTGTTGTTGTTGTTGTTGTTGTTGTTGTTGTTGTTGTTGTTGTTGTTGTTGTTGTTGTTGTTGTTGTTGTTGTTGTTGTTGTTGTTGTTGTTGTTGTTGTTGTTGTTGTTGTTGTTGTTGTTGTTGTTGTTGTTGTTGTTGTTGTTGTTGTTGTTGTTGTTGTTGTTGTTGTTGTTGTTGTTGTTGTTGTTGTTGTTGTTGTTGTTGTTGTTGTTGTTGTTGTTGTTGTTGTTGTTGTTGTTGTTGTTGTTGTTGTTGTTGTTGTTGTTGTTGTTGTTGTTGTTGTTGTTGTTGTTGTTGTTGTTGTTGTTGTTGTTGTTGTTGTTGTTGTTGTTGTTGTTGTTGTTGTTGTTGTTGTTGTTGTTGTTGTTGTTGTTGTTGTTGTTGTTGTTGTTGTTGTTGTTGTTGTTGTTGTTGTTGTTGTTGTTGTTGTTGTTGTTGTTGTTGTTGTTGTTGTTGTTGTTGTTGTTGTTGTTGTTGTTGTTGTTGTTGTTGTTGTTGTTGTTGTTGTTGTTGTTGTTGTTGTTGTTGTTGTTGTTGTTGTTGTTGTTGTTGTTGTTGTTGTTGTTGTTGTTGTTGTTGTTGTTGTTGTTGTTTTTTAATAGGAAAAGGGAGAGAAGGAGGTTTGAAATGTGATTTAAAATACAACTATTTAAGTAATCCTTAAACATGAACTTATTTCTATTCAACTTCAAAACAAACATTTAAAAAAACACCCACTCTTAAAAAATACATAATAATATAATGGTCATAAAGTTTGAGCGGTAGAAAAACGTCATGGTCACAATGCTTTTGACCCTTGAAGTTCATTAGAGCGAAATTTATATTAAATTTGAACTTATGTGGAGTAGGATAAACAAGCAGGGTAAAATATTGCTTCATCCGCTTTGATGACTGCTTTAAATTTAGACTCAAGTCCGTTTTTCAAAATAAACATGAAAACGAAATGTATGTTTACCACAGCTGTGCTTGATTTTGGACTTTTCAAACCTTTTGCTGCCGGTAGGTTAAGGCTCAATTTCTTGTCACTAGAACAATGATGAAATTTATGAACGAAGAAATGATGTTGTTGTGGAATCGGAGAGAAATTTCGAATATTACCTCGGAAACAACCTCCGAGAGCGCATTGTTAGAGCTCGAATTCAAATGATCATTTTCCTCCTTAGCTTCTTCATCCAAATCATCCTCAATAAAATGGTTGAAATTAAAATCCGGAAGCACTAGAGTATCCTCGAGATAAACCTCGGTATGAACTGGTTCGTATCCTTCCATTTTTTCCTTTCTGCGTTTTTGTATCAGTGTTTATAATGTTTGACAACTGCGGATGTTTCTTCTTATTATTTGTGAAAATTCGAAGCATGCTAAGGCCGTTCGCAATGCTGTTGTATTTTATTAGGACTGTTTCTATTTGAAACTAGAACAGAAACGCACCTCTCGCAATGCTGAGCTGCAGTTTCATTATTCGAGCACTATTTTACACCAGATTTGCAAATGATCGACTATTCTGTTTTATTTCTGAGCGAGTTTGAAACACAAATGGAACTCTGTTTTAAATTTCTTTGGATGTATTTAAAGATGTTTAGAAGAACTTCACAAAAAAAAAACGGAGAACTTCATAGAGAATAGTAAAGTTTATGGAACATGATGATTACAAACATCTTTTAGAACTGAGCGTTGCGCTGATCGTGTTGCAGTTTTATTTTTGACAGTTTCAAATTATAGAATTGTCAAGTAGTTTGAAACATTTTTGAAACTCAGCATTGCGAACGGCTTAAGGTTTCTGTGAATTGGCAATATCTAACTGTAAATTTACGTCAACGCAACACGGATAGAAATCTCCTTATACCTTTGGCAAATTTCTATTGCTGATTATTCATAAAATGTATAAGTCAACTAATAAGCAGACGCCTTGCAAAAAGTTAATGAAGATCATGTGTCAAATCAAATGTATAAGCGGTCACACATACCTTTTATGCATTATTATAGGACGTATGTGGTATGTCTTATGGAATGTATAAGGCTGTTGTTTTGGCAAAAATGTATAAGTGAAACATATGAATAAAATAATTGATTTTCGTTTCGTGAACGCAAACTCATCTTATGTGAGTGGCAATTCACGGTTACGAGATCAAATCTCAGTTGAAAGAGCGGTAGATAAAAGTGAGCTAGAAAACTTAAGGCACAAGTTATTGGGTTAATTAATTCAGTCAAGTGTAGACTGGGTGGAAAAAGTAATCATTTTGAAGGATTTAGTAGACATAGCAGATCAACAGCGCTTTTTCCACGTGTTTTGCTTTGTAGAATTACCTTCGAAAATCTAAATCGGTGCTGAGCGAAAGAGATTTGCAATACCATCCATTCCATTCAAATCATCAACCAAGTGGCCACAGACTGAAGGGTTTTCTGTCTGTAACTGCAACCAGATTTTTTTTTCGGTTATGTTTGTATGTCACTGATAGCACTAGAAAGCATACCGTGCTTTTTTCAACGTTGAATTGTCGGTTCCATTTGGTCGATCCGGGAAAGTTTCCCTCTTTGATGTTTGATTGTTGGTGGTATAGTGGTGCTAGTTCCTAATTGATTTTTTTATAGCATCCACTACTACTCTGCTTTAGTGCTACACACAAGCTTTCATTTTTTATTCAAAAGTTTGACAACTACACCGATGGTACGAAACTATTACAGTCTCAGTGCCACTGAAGTTGAACAATTTCGACACACTGCTTCAATCCAAACAAACCATAACAACTGAAGCGTTTTCAAAATAGCATTTTCAGTGGGAAAGCAAAATTAACCAAAGTTCACATTATGTTTCCACACCCAGCTTGCGAAGACAGGCGAGGACGAAGGAAAAGTTTATTTTTACCAACTCTCTACTGTTTCATTCTTTTAACTTTCGTTAGCGTTCCTGTGCAGAAATCATAGCCATCTGCAGCCACCCTTTATCGAAGTGCAAAAAAGTTCACCGTCGACGAGCTCAACGGAGTAACACAACAAAATGGAACAATTGAATTTTTCACGCATATTTTTTTCGTTAGGTCTTAAATTGTAATTCACTTGCCCATAAACGGAGTTTAGTTAGCAATTTTGGGGCTGCTTTTTTAATTTAATATTTCGCACACAGCAAAAAAGTAATTTTGATATCTCATCAAAGTGGATGACCTTCAACCGTGTTGAAAATGTGGCGTAATATTACTCGCCAAAAAGGACAAGATTATCATTAATACAGTGAATGAACTGACATTACGCTGCTTTTACTGGATTCGTTTATTGTTGAGGCCATAAAAATTACAGGAGATTTTCGACATGATTAAAGTGCATCCTCTTGGATGTAATATTCAAATTTATTTTAGGCTGTGCATAAACATACAACTAACGGCGCCGGTGGTGTAGTGGTAAGCGTGATTACCTCTCACCCCAGCAGGCCTGGGTTCAATCCCAGTCGGCACCGCCGGGATGTTCTGAGGCATAACATCTCTGATCACGCCTTCCTTCGGATGGGAAGTAAAGCCGTTGGTCCCCGGTTCATGAGTTGATGGGTCGATAGGTAGGGTCCAGGTGTGGGAGCTGCCTTCCTGGCACGTCGGTAGCATTGGTGCTCAGCATGGAAAACAAGATCGACGGAAAAAACAACCAAAGGAAAAATATACATACAACACATATTCATTACTTCAACTCAACACAGCAGATGAACCATTGTTTGGTTTCTAACACTGTTTTTGAACCGACCCAATATAAACCAATATAAATGGAATCAACAGTTCTTCAAAAGTGGATGCACGTCCACTAGGAGCTCTGCACAATGCCTATGTTTTTTGTTCGGAGTCCAAAAGCGTGAACCTCACTTTTGCATGTGTGGAACCATATTACATAGTGGTGGGAGCTTTGTTCGACTGGGAACCGGTAGGTAATTGTTCCTAGTTTCAGTGAAGTAGGAACCAGACCCCGGTCCAGAGCGTCGAATGCATAGCATAACGAAATAGTACACAACCATTTCTCGGTAAAACTGGATGGATAACCCATTTGACTAGCATGTCGGTTTTAAAATTGTTCACAGTCTATTTGCTTGCAGGAGTGTGTGTGTACATATTTGGGATATGATATGAAAGTGAATTAAAACATCTGAGCAAGCGTTTTTATATCACTCACTTAGACCACCCACACTAATGCGTTGCACCGGGAACTGCTATCTAAGTGCAGGAAATAACAATCTACACCTCGGGAAATTAGTTCATAAATCTAATTACGCAGTAGTAACGCTTTGACTTTAAATGATCTTTGTATTATAACCGAGTTTTTCAACATAGGACGGAGGAAAATAAAAACGCATATTAGATAGCATTTCCAACCAACTCTTAAGACACTTATTTCTACGTTCGTAGTCAAAGTACTAATAAACCATATATTCAACCTATCATTTTGTTAACGACCAGTGCCCTTGTATTTCTTCATTTAAGCAAATGTTCGCCGACGACCTGAAGATGTTTTGTTTTTCGTGTTGAGTATTTTAATCACTGCGGCCTGTACTTAGATCTATTGTGATATATTCCCGTTTTAATATTGCTTTATCAGCACGTCGTATCTCCATTTTATGAAGCGACCGACATAGACTAACCGAAAGCATTTTCCCAGTCAGGAATTACATTTCGAATGAATGAATGTCAGCCCCTTATCCAGAAAAATACGCCTCTTAATGAAGATTGCTGTACAAGAGCATAGCAGGTTTTGAGAGCATTCTTTTTCTATGCCGCATAATCGACACATGATCTCTTAAAGTTTTACTATTAGCATCAAGTGATATTTACATGGACAGTGTCCTGTTATTAATCCAGTGTACATTAGGGTTTTTCATTCTAGAAAAAAGATTGATATTTTGATAGGCCCCCCCCTAGTTCAGTTCATAACACAAAAATAAACATCTGTGCAAAGAATTAGCTAAATTTGTCAACGTTAAGAGGTCGTGCCAACGATTTCAATTTTGTTCGGGATTTTCGTCAAATTAGTATGGGAGAAAATGATGACCCACTAAAATCATTCTAACTTTTCTCTTAATGAACCAATTTGCATGAAATTAAAATATGTTATACTTAAAACTATAATAAACAACTTTGTTCAAGGCTGCAAGTCGATTTGATGCTCCAAAAGACAGAAATTGGCTTTCGGAACTCAGATTGCAGATAAACCTTGATTAGAGCAGAAAAGCAGGTATGCTGATAGGGCACATTTCATAGTAAAGGGTGATACGGTCAAAATTTGGTCAATATCAACTTGACGTATTTCTTTCAATTTTGCATTTAAAAAAACCTGAACACCCCTCATTTTGAAGGTGTGTGTGTGTAGAATGTTGCTCCTATTTTGATTTTGGAATTCACTCTTCAGTTGTCAAAATGCCGTCCAAGCAAGAAGAGCAGCGTATCAAAATTTTGCTCGCGCATCGCGAAAATCCGAGCTACTCGCACGCAAAGTTGGCAAAATCGCTAAAAGTTGCCAAATCAACCGTTACAAATGTAATTAAAGTGTTTGGGGAACGTTTGTCGACAGCCAGGAAGTCTGGATCGGGGGGAAATCGAAAACCGGAAGCCGCTGAGACGACAAAGAGAGTTGCCGGTAGTTTCAAGCGAAACCCTAACCTCTCTCTCCGAGATGCCGCAAATAAGCTAGGTGTATCGTCTACAACCGTGCATCGAGCCAAAAAACGAGCCGGACTATCGACTTACAAGAAGGTAGTGACTCCAAATCACGATGATAAACAAAATACGACGGCCAAAGCGCGATCCCGGACGACGAAACCTACGTCAAAGCCGACTACAAGCAGCTTCCGGGACAGGAGTTTTATACGGCAAAAGGAAGGGGAAAGGTAGCAGATGTTTTCAAGCACATGAAACTGTCAAAGTTCGCAAAGAAATATCTGGTTTGGCAAGCCATCTGTACCTGTGGCTTGAAAAGCAGCATTTTCATAGCTTCCGGGACTGTCAACCAAGAAATTTACGTGAAAGAGTGTTTGAATAAACGTATGCTGCCTTTCCTGAAGAAACACGGTTGTTCCGTACTGTTTTGGCCGGATTTGGCATCTTGCCATTACGGTAAAAGGCCATGGAGTGGTACGCCGCCAACAACGTGCAGGTGGTTCCCAAGGACAAGAACCCTCCCAACACGCCAGAGCTCCGCCCAATTGAGAAATACTGGGCTATTGTTAAGCGGAACCTAAAGAAGACCAAAAAAACTGCTAAGGGCGAGCAGCAGTTCAAGGCAAACTGGCTTTCTGCGGCGAAGAAGGTGGACAAGGTGGCTGTACAAAATCTGATGGCAGGGGTCAAGCGTAAGGCCCGGCAATTCGGATTTGGAAAAGCGGAAGCCTAACTGAATATTTTTCCTGAATTTTATACTAATTGAACTTGAAAAAGAAATTTAATTTGATTTTTTAAATAAACGATTTCACCGATTTACACGCGTTTTCCCTTGACCAAATTTTGACCGTATCACCCTTTATGCTTTGCCAGATTTTTTTTTTACCTCAATGTTTATAAACATATTGTGCTGTCATCTCTGGATACAATAGTGCCATGGAGTTAAGAAGTGATACGGAGAAGTGGTTGATGATCGGTCAGCCCATTACCAGTTTCACCGGTAATTCCGAGTAACCGAGAAGTACTGCAGCTCTTCTTTTTTTCATCGCGCACAATCTCGCTCCACGATACAGCAATGCTGCTGGCATGCTTGGCATACACAGTTTTGGTCACGAACTGCTCATTTGCTAATAACTTTGAACACAGTTGACGGAACATAGTTCTTTTTGAAGCAGTAGATAGAATAGAGTGTAAGCTTATTATAGATATAAAAAAACTAGATTTTAATGCTAGTAGTATTTGTATTTGTTTTTGCGTTGTAAAAATGAGGTGAGAAATGCTCACTACACATCTCAGAATTGAAGTGTAAAATGGATTAGTGTTGATTCAAATGTTAAGCTTTACCTAATCTTCGTATATCTACAGTTAACTATGAGCCTAATCTATCAATTACTTTAAAGAAAAATAAATTTCAATATTTGAGTGAAAAGTTATTACCAAATGAGTAGTTGGTGTGTACAACTGTGCATGCCAAGCATGGCTGCTGGAAGGTGGTTCAATCGGCAGAAAACGTTTGGTCAGAGCTCGTATCTCCGTATGAGGAAATCAGCCACAGTATGCATAGTCCTCTCCTTGATTTCCGGTTCCTTCAGGCTCTTACCGTCATTACATGCGTCGCTGTAGGAGCCCAACATGAATCCTGGCCTTCCTTTTTCTCTCTGCACTAAAATAAATTCGCGATTTTCTGCTTCCGTAATCATTTCCAAGGCATTCTAATGAACCATATCGAAAAGGTTGTCAAATCCTGAAGGCTTTTCTTTGCTGAACAAATTTTTCGTCAATGCGAGAAGTACTTTGTTATGCTTGTCCACCGATCGTGAAGTTTTTCCAAAGCCTTGATACTATGGCTGGTTTTCCTCATTGGGATACGAGCTCTGACTTGTTCTGCCAATTGATCACCTTGCAGCAGCATTGTCGTATCGTGGAGCGAGATTGTGCGCGATGAAAAAAGAAGAGCTGCAATACCTCTCGGTTACTCGGATGTTGTCCACCGATGAACCTGGTAATGGGCTGACCGATCAACCACTTCTCCGTATCACTTCTTAACTCCATGGCACTATTGTATACAGAGATGACAGTATGTTTATAAACATTGAGATAAAATTTTTTTTTGGCAAAGCATACTATGAAATATGCCCTATCAGCATACCTACTTTTCTGCTCATATCAAGGTTTATTTGCTATCTGAATTCCGAAAGCCAATTTCTGTTTTCTGGAGCACCAAATCGACTTGCAGCCCTGAACAAAGTTATTTATTATAGTTTTAAGTATAACATATTGTAATTCCATGCAAATCGGTTTATTAAGAAAAAAGTTAGAATTATTTGAATGGATCATCATTTTCTCCCATACTGATGAAAATCCCGAACAAAATTTAAATCGTTGGCGCGACCTCTTAACGTTGACAAATTTAGCTGATTCTTTGCACAGATGTTTGTTTTTGTGTTACAAAATGAACTAGGGGGTGGCCTATCAAAAATAACAATCTTTTTTTCCAGAATGAAACACCCTAGTGTACATACTGAGATCTTTCTTTGATAGTTCAAGAATTTTGCTAGTCATTGAAATGATCAGATTAATGAACCGTTTCAACTGCCTAGCAATGAGAGTGTTGTTCCAATTGGTCTCCACTTTCATTTTTTCCCATTTCTTGAACTCAATTCTAAGAGAGCAAGTAGAAACTCCACATAATGGTTCTGGTCCTATAAATTGTTGAGATGATCCAAGCCTAGCTAGTGTGTCGGCTTTCTCATTCCCTCGAATTCCGCAGTGACCAGGAACCCAAAATAGGTACACTTAATTTTGGCAGGCCAATTTTTGGAGTGACATTGCACATTCCCATACAAGTTTAGAATTACATGTTGCTGATTTCAAAGCATTAAGTGCTGCTTGGCTATCAAACATAATGCAGATATTCGAATGTCTATAATTTCTACGCAAGCAAATTCTAGAACATTCAAGAATGGCTTGGGCTTCTGCTTGGAACACGGTAGGCCAGTAGCCCAGTAGCCAGTAGCGTCTGTATAAAAGACAATTGATCCTGGACGAATGTTTGGTTCCCCATTGTTTCACAAATCGCGATCCACATCTGCTACATTGTAAAAACGATCGAAGTGATATTTTTTCTTCGTACAATCTTCATTTTGTGTCACAAGATAATCATTGTTCTCTAAGATCACCTTCAAGGAAGTTCTGTGACCGTCGGATCCTTAATGCACTCCTTTCAGCTTCTAATTGAATAAATTGAGGTAACGGAAGCGGATAAAGTAGAGCATCTAGTGCCAAACTTGGTGTGCCGCTCATTGAACCAGTTATTAAGAGAGTGGCTAGTCTTTGCAGCCTCCCCAGCTTTTTCTGAACTGATTTTGTGTGCATATGTTTTCCTGGGTCTTATAATTGTCAAATAAATCCTGTGGATCATTTTAGGTTTTAGCCTCCATTTCCTACTAAAAGTTTTTATACTTATCCAAAGAGCATTTGTTGCTTTACTTATGACTTGCTCTAGATGCGAATTAAAATTTAGTTTGCTGTCAAGAGTAACTCCCAGATACTTGACTGCGTTTGAAAGATCTAAAATTATTCCTTTTAGTTTAATATTATTTAAGTACATTTTTTTTCTTCGTGTGAATGGAACAACAGTTGTTTTAGATGGATTAATATTCAATCCTTCGCTAGTGCACCACGATGAAACTTAATTTAAAGCAATTTGCATTCTACTTGATATTACATAATCATACCTTGACTACATGTTTAGTATTACTTCTGTGTGAACTCAACGATTTACATAGTTGAAGATGCTAATTTCAAATAACAGACTGGTGGCGGGGGGGGGGGGGGTGAGTATACCCCCCACCATCCCTCTTCAAAGGGGGAGTTTGGTAAAGAGAGATGATAAAACCGATTTGTACCGTCCTAAAAGTTGTCCTAAGCTCGCTGTCTACTCTCTATATGCAATTTTCACACTGCCGTACTCTAAACGGAACTATCAATTCTATACTTTATCCTCCTCATCTATCGTATAAAAATTACCGCTTTAGTCTGTTATTTGAAATAAGCATCTTCAACTATGACATGATCATATTTTCCACGCACGGAATACACCAAGCGAATGTACCAGGTCCGACAAACGGAAACGACCATGATGGGAGGCTTCAAATGTCCAGCATATAATGTAAAAGGTTGTATCCATGACACGACCGTACATTTGGCGTAGGATTACGTGCTCGGTATCAATATTCGGCGACTGTGTTAGGGAAAGCACTTTTCCCATCACGCTTCGTTTTCTGATGACAAAATTACGCATTTTCGTTACGCATTTGACGATTGACTGTTGGGTAAATTATCAAAGAGCTGTGTGCGTGATGTGGTTGGCAGCAGTGCGAGCGAACATTCAATTAAAATTAACTCTTAAGCCACAATAATTTATGGTGGTCCTGAAAAGAACCGTTTTGTCGTGATGCTTGAGTAATGCTGAGCTATTAGGTTGTTCAACACGGATGATACTGGCAAGCTGTATGTTGTTTGGAACGAGGGTGACGCGCTTGGCATAGATGGCCCACAGCAGCTTCCTCCTTCTTCGGTGAATCGAGGGTGCTTCAGGGCAGCCTTGATAGCTAGCTGCTTGCAGGGAGCCTTTCGTTGTGTACTGGAGAAAAATGTGCAACGCCACGATGCGAACCGATGACGACCGGACACTACCACTCACCAAAAGTGGTGATTGAATGAACACCGTTCGGTGAGACCGAATGGAATTCGATTATGGAATATGTGTTAGAGAAAGCGCTTTTCGCAGGTAATCGGTGATAATTTGAATTATCATAGCAACAGTTGCACATTCGGGCAATTTTCAGTAGTGACCTTTTGAAAATTGATAAAGTCTTAATTAAAACCGATTCGTAGAAAAACTTATTAAAAATTAAAATGTATCATCTCTGGATCAAAATCAGACTACTTTCATGCCGCGACCGGCTTTGGTTTTCGAAATTGCACCCCCAATGTTGGCTTAAAAATACATGGTATGTTATATTTAAACTTATGGGAACTGACATCCAGAAAATACTCTTTAACAAATGTATGGCAGTCCTGAAAAGAACCGTTTTGTGGTTGAGTAACTCTGACCTATTAGGGTGTTCAACACAGATGAGGCTGGCGAGCTGTATGTTGTTTGTAACTAGGGTGACGCACTCGGCATAGATGGTCCACAGTAACTCACAAAGAGCTACTGAATCCGATCACTAGCGGTGCGGCTTCTTCCTCCATCTTCGGTGAATGGACGCACATGTGAGTTGCAGCTCGCTGCTTGCGGGCAGCCTTTCGTTGTGTACTGGAGAATAATGTTCAACGCCACGCGCCGAAAGTACTGCTGCTGCTGATGACGACCGACCGGACACCACCACACGCAAGACATCTAGGATAATTTTGATAACCATTGCAACAGTTAGACATTTGTGTAATCTTCAATAGTAACCTATTGAAAATTGATAAAGTGTTCATTTTAGCAGATTCGTAGAAAAAACTTACAATCGATTGGCCTGTTTAGACTTAAAATCCATCCGCTATTGCACCCCTAATATGTTACCCAAAGACGTAATCCTACGTCAAAAAGGTGACAGCGGGCCAACGGTAATGGAGGTAACCCAAATAAACTTCAATCATTTCAGTAGCGGAAGTAAAGTGCGACGTTGCAATCATATGGAATCCTCTTGCTAGCAGAAACTGGGTGGCGCATAGAGCTGAGATGGCTGCAGTATAAGTTATGAGCAGATATCCCATTCGAAAAAGTGGTTGCGAACTCATACAAAGGTTTTTTGATCGCCAAAATTACCGCAATCTTCTTATACAGTTGTTACGCACCCCCTAAATGGACGATAGAGTAGTTTCACCAGATGCTGGATGGACTTACCGAAGAGCTGATCGAGCAAAGACCGGTAGTCATCGGAGAAGACTTCAATGCTTGGGCAGTGGAGTGAGGAGGCAGATGTATTAACGCAAGAGCATACTGGAAGCTCTAGAAAAGTTGAAAATTAGGCTGTTCAACGAAGGCATCATCAGCACTATTCGCACAGACGGCCGGGAATCCATCATCGACGTAACTTTTTGCAGTCCGTCCGTCGTTGGTGGCCGACATGAACTGGAGAGTGTGCGATGGGTATACCCATAGCGACCATCAGGCGATCCGGTTTGGCATCGGCCAACGGAATACTCCGGCAATACGGAGGACGAGAACTTTCGAGCGAAAGTGGAAGACGAAATCTTTTGACAAGGATCTCTTTGCTGAAGTGCTCCGTGTAGACAGCAATCCCGTCGATCAAAACGCGGACGGGATGACAGAAACGTTAGTGATTGAAATATCAAACGGCGCCCAGCTTACTGGTGGAACGAGGCACACAGCACTCTCCGTGCTATCTGTCTCAGAGCCAGAAGACGCGTTCAGAGACCAAATACTGAAGTAGACAGAGAGAGGGGCGTAGAGTAGTGTTCCGAGTGGCTAGCACTGCGCTAAAACTAGAGCTAACGCTGAGCAAATCAAACTGTTACAAGGAGCTGTTGCCAATACGCTGATAACTCCTGCACAGTGGGACGAAATAAAAAAAAGTGGGACATGGCCATTTGCGACGAAACTATTGAGTGTAGCATTTTGATGTCTTCTAGAATGTTTCTTAATTGTTAAGTACTTTATTTGAGTGATGAAAATTTTTCATTAAGAGGGATATACACTCAGATAAAAAAAATAAAATAGATAAACAACCATGAAAACATTGTACATGAAGTCATTTTAAGAAATTTTGTCGAACAAGACAATTTTATATCTCTCGTAGACGACAGTAGACAGTAGACGAAGTTAAAGGGTGAAAATGGAGTACAATAGGTAGTACTCCATTAAAACCCGTTTGTTTACCATAACTTTTTTGTTCGATTTTTACTTTTTTCCAATATTCTTCAAAGGCATAAGTACTTTAAAGATGCACATTTTTGCTGGAGAAAGCAAACTGCATCTCTTCGTTTAACCCTTAAATGCGCAATGTTGTTTTAAAACAACATTACCAAAAATGTTAAAACTTAACGATATAGTGGTTCTCAGAATTTCGTAAAAATTGGCAGTTTTGTTCCTTATCAAAAAATATGAGACCCGTATTTTTTTTTTCTCATTAGGGTGACCATTTTCCTAATAGGGTGGTCCAGTTTATGAGCAAAAAGAGGGACGCACATTTTTGCCTGTGGACTTGGAGACATACTTCAAGTTCCCGGGTACATCGTACGGGTTAGGCAAAAATGTGCGTCTATCTTTAAAAACTGTCGCATTAATGGCCCTTCGCTCATTTTCAACTTCTATTCAATTTTCATACTGCCGTACTCTAACGGAACTATCCACCTACCCTCTTCTAAAGATCATTCTCTAGCTAATAAATCATCACACTAAAGCTTCATGTTAGCATTTCCAACCAACTCTGAAAATCGTTAACTTCGCGTATGAAGTAACATAAAAACACTTTGAATGTATTGTGTAGAGTTTAAGTAACAAATTCATGTATAAAATGTTTCCCCTCCCCATGGACATGGAGGTTGACGGTACTGAAGCAAAGGGTTATGTTTAATTTCTTTATATTTGCAACGATGATGATTTCCTATAGTGACACATATCACCTTCTTAATGCTTCAGTATACCTCAAACGATTAATTCTTGGTTGTTAATAGAACTTCCTTGATGCAATCGGCTGCATTATGCAGACTGAGCAATTCTGATTATAGTATCAGATTTGTTCTGTATACAGAGGAACTGGGAGGGCTTATTAAAAACTTCTCACCAATAAAGTAATGATCTTCTTGTAAATTTTGCATATAATTGTATTAATATTTTATTTTATTTAAACATATTATTTTTGTTACAGTCAATTTGCATTAGCATAAAGGGTGATACGGTCAAAATTTGGTCAATATCAACTTGACGTATTTCTTTCAATTTTGCATTTAAAAAAACCTGAACACCCCTCATTTTGAAGGTGTGTGTGTGTAGAATGTTGCTCCTATTTTGATTTTGGAATTCACTCTTCAGTTGTCAAAATGCCGTCCAAGCAAGAAGAGCAGCGTATCAAAATTTTGCTCGCGCATCGCGAAAATCCGAGCTACTCGCACGCAAAGTTGGCAAAATCGCTAAAAGTTGCCAAATCAACCGTTACAAATGTAATTAAAGTGTTTGGGGAACGTTTGTCGACAGCCAGGAAGTCTGGATCGGGGGGAAATCGAAAAGCGGAAGCCGCTGAGACGACAAAGAGAGTTGCTGGTAGTTTCAAGCGAAACCCTAACCTCTCTCTCCGAGATGCCGCAAATAAGCTGGGTGTCTACAACCGTGCATCGAGCCAAAAAACGAGCCGGACTATCGACTTACAAGAAGGTAGTGACTCCAAACCGCGATGATAAACAAAATACGACGGCCAAAGCGCGATCCCAGAGGCTGTACACGACGATGCTGACGAAGTTTGACTGCGTGGTAATGGACGACGAAACCTACGTCAAAGCCGACTACAAGCAGCTTCCGGGACAGGAGTTTTATACGGCAAAAGGAAGGGGAAAGGTAGCGGATGTTTTCAAGCACATGAAACTGTCAAAGTTCGCAAAGAAATACCTGGTTTGGCAAGCCATCTGTACCTGTGGCTTGAAAAGCAGCATTTTCATAGCTTCCGGGACTGTCAACCAAGAAATTTACGTGAAAGAGTGTTTGAATAAACGTCTGCTGCCTTTCCTGAAGAAACACGGTTGTTCCGTACTGTTTTGGCCGGATTTGGCATCTTGCCATTACGGTAAAAAGGCCATGGAGTGGTACGCCGCCAACAACGTGCAGGTGGTTCCCAAGGACAAGAACCCTCCCAACACGCCAGAGCTCCGCCCAATTGAGAAATACTGGACTATTGTCAAGCGGAACCTAAAGAAGACCAAAAAAACTGCTAAGGGCGAGCAGCAGTTCAAGGCAAACTGGCTTTCTGCGGCGAAGAAGGTGGACAAGGTGGCTGTACAAAATCTGATGGCAGGGGTCAAGCGTAAGGCCCGGCAATTCGGATTTGGAAAAGCGGAAGCCTAACTGAATATTTTTCCTGTATTTTATACTCATTGAACTTGAAAAAGAAATTTAATTTTATTTTTTAAATAAACGATTTCACCGATTTACACGCGTTTTCCCTTGACCAAATTTTGACCGTATCACCCTTTATGATACAAGAGATTTAATATTACTTGCTCGTTTTCGCGTAAAATAATCAATATTTATCTTACTTGTAATTACCTTTGAAAGTTTTTTTTCAAGTTTTTTTTTTGTGATCTGAAAATTTACCCAGTTTGGTTAGAAGTTTCGAAGCTAACGCATGTCCACAGGCCTAATAGAAAGATAGGCAGAACAAGTGTATCATTAAGAATGGTTGCATGCAGGGTTGCTTCCACTCACTTGCTATAGATGAGTGATTTTCGGAGTTTTGAATTCGTTAGATGTTGTAATGGAGATTTGTGCTGTTGGATGCGGGTGGAGATTGGAGGGCGGGTGTTTGACGCATAGAGCCTGTCAATTTCGCTTTCAGAGTGTCGCAGTCAGCGGTTTTATGATTCGTGAGCGCTCGCGATTCGTGAGCGCTCGCGATTCGTAGAATCGTTGATTGTGACTGCAAGTGGATTTGACGGGTTTTGTGTGTCGGACGCTTGCTTTTTGGCCTCTTCTTGTGTCTAATATGTGCAGAGTATCATTATAACGTCTAATGGTTTTGAGATTCCTGGTGGCGTGAAATATATTTGTGAGAATATCTTTTTGAGATTTTAGCAGTCACGTTTTGTTTGTAGTTTATATTTTATTTATTTCATGTAATTATCGTAAATAAAAGTTATTCAAAGCGCTGTGGATTATAAGATGCTCGATGACCCTCGAGGGGTCGATTTTGCTTACTGAGCAGAAAATCATGGATTTAACCCCAAGCTCTTCCACAGCACAATAAATCGCCACCATCATTTGTATATTTGATATTGAACATTAACCTCGGAAACTATTTGCATATCAAGCGAAAACGTAGTCCTGTATTGTCGCGAAGCGTTATGGTTCTGAGATGCTCGATGACCCTGGAGGGATCGTTTTTGTTTACTAAGCAGAAAATCATGGGTTTAATCCCAAGCTCTCCATCATGACTCTTAAAATTCATTATCACTAAACAAAATTAATATGTTCTTTCGATAGCCGGCTATCGAGAGATTAAATAAACAACAAATAAACAATACATACTTTTGGTTGCATCGCCAACTTGAGGTGAATCCTAACCGAATACCCTACCCAACCCTCCAACTCCGTAGCACTTATGAGGGTGTCGCTAAGTCGGTGGCCTCTCGTTAAGTAAGTACTACATCAACATTTCCTTCCCTATCCCTAGTTATGGTAAAGATGGGCGTGGCCGGGAATAGCGACAGTCATGCTTCTGTTACTCTTGTTTAGATTGGAACCAATGTTTACTCCTCACATTATTCCTGAAAGTAGTCTAACTGAGAATTTCAGAAGAGACGTGAGTGTCGCTAGTATCCAATCTACGAAGTATATCATAACAACGCTAATTCATGTATAAAATGTTTCGAAGAATAAAGAATCGGAGCAGTTGTTCTGATGAGTTATTATTCGAGGTTTGCTAGGTGCGGACGAGCACAGTTCCAACCTCAGGATAAATGATTCATCAAAGAGCTTTTTTCCATACAGTAGAAATGGAATTGCACTGTCTTTCATTTGTATGTATGTATGTAAGGTAGCCACCATCCTTTCGAAGATCTTGTCTTGTATGCAGCTCCACTTAATAGCAAGATCAATTTGAGCTACCGATCTGAATTCACAATATCGCTGTATGAAGGGCCAAAAACGGTGGGGTGGACCCGTAAGCAGAGACACTTACGCGAAATCCACGGGAATTTAAGAATCTCCTTCCAACGATACGATCCAACAAATCGAATAACGCAATTCGCAATACTTATTAAGCTTCCTACAGGATGGTTTGTTAAGAAGGGCGCGTCAATCTCACTGAAACTGTTGGAGTAGAATTCACACCATCACAATCGAATCGGTAGGATAAAGAAAATGATAGTGTTTATTCCCTCCTAGACTCCGGTTGTCATACCACTCCAATCGTCCAGTTTCAGGTCAAATGATACCCTGATGCTCCCTCCCAACCCAGTATTTATTTATATATATAGTAAACATATGTAATGGAGAAATGAAATATATCAGAACATTAAAATACGTAATAATGAAAATACATTTATATGGATAAAAAAAACTGGTATTCCGCAATGAAAATAATAATTATTTTACATACTATATGATGCAGCTTTATGTCTCCTCAGCTCCCAATAAGGAAGATGTAACCCTGAAATTTCCAACAAAAGACACAGAAAAGGAGATTTTGTTAGTAAGTTGGGTTCGTTGGATCAGGATTCACCTTGATAAGTGATGCGATCATGGTTTTAAATGAATCAGTGTTATCATGCATTATACTTGGATTTGCCCGAAGCCAAAACCAAATGGTGTATCATTGGGCCTTATTACGGGTGTCACTACACGGTGATAAGAAAGTGATACTCAGAATAAGAGCCGTGATTACCGTACAAATCAAATGGGAATCACTTCACCGTGACGACAAGTGACAACTTTTCACCGTGATGTGAAATCCGTAATAAGCCCCCTTATAATATAAATCTGAAGACGTTCCATCATCGAAATGCTGAAAATGAACTTAGAGCATGAGCATGAGCAAAATTGATCGCCCGCGACTGCCAACACCAAAGAGCTGAAAACCAATTCAAACAAATCCAATCAACAGACAAAACCAGGGTGAAAGCTGTAAGAGTGAATCATTACAGTATAAATCTAGTGATGTTCCGTCATCAAAGAGCTGGAAGAAAACTCAAATAATTTAAATCAATAGATCCAGTCTGAATGAAGGCTGCAAAAAGAGAATAATTATACAGCAATGACCCCATTTTGTCAGCTAGCAAAGTATGTGTATCTTAAACATTCATCTTGAAGGAGGAAGGTATGAAATTACAATTATGTGGAATTATTGAAAAATAACAGTCTGATGCGCGGAGAGATTGACAGGATCGGGTCATAACTGTAATGTGAATATTAGGAAGATTTATCATCATCAAACTATTCTTGAATTGACCTGGAAGAATGCTTGTGAATAATTGTTATACAGATAAATTAAATTGATAAACTAAATGGTTAAAACAACAACTCCAGCCTGTAAAAAAGCTGAAAATAGGGAATCTTTACAATGTGGATCCCCGACGGTCTTCTACTCAGTAAGCAAAAGCGGCAGCCACCAGGCTAGTTGATCTGCTCAATTTAAATATTGAAACCTTATTTAATGAAGTTCTTAAGAATACCAATTGAAACACAATGTAAACAAATAAAAGTTAAGAGTCTCATCCGAATCAAATGATTCCAAACGATACGCATTCATAGAAATTAAGTTTAAATAGACAAAAGTAGAAAAATGGAACAATCTCACCAAATCAGTCCAACTGAATCCCTTGCAAGCAGCTATGTCACGCTTGGTGTAGTAGCTCCGATCATAGACCCGCCCTACGGGGATCAATCCTCTGGTCGAATGTAGTCGATTGCTCCATGACGCGAACACGAAGCGACCGCTCACAAAATCATACAACGCGTAAACAAACTGAAATCAAAAACTATCACACGCGACGCCACAAATTTCTGTACCGGGAGCACAAGCGAAAAAAAAAAACAAACAACGCAGATAGCGACACTTCTTCTGATGCCTGCAAACATGATGCATCACGTTTTCTTTTTCGATTCCAAAACTTCTCGGAAAGCGAGAAAACCACCAATCACACACGTATAACCGTCCGGGAGGCAGAGTGCCAGCGCTAATCTGGCAAAATCAGCGAACGCACGCACAAAACAGAAATAAACTTATACACAACCGTATCCGAACAGGTTCGAAGCTGAACTGGAATTGCACTGTCTTTCATTTAACAAAAAAAGAAAGACTATGCGAGTTGCTGCTCTACGTTGGGCGCTTCAACACGGGAGTGAAACATGGATGCGCAACGGAGTTGGGCGCTTCAGTTATGTCCAAATTGACGCTCGCATATGTCAGTCTCAGATAACTTATAGTGAATTCGTTTATTATCGGGGTTGGAACTGGTTTCAACCCCGATAATAAACAAATACGCTATAAGTGTGCACGGTACATCAGTTACTCCGGTACGCAGATCGGAACGCACCACGAAAGGAGTACGAACTTCTCGGTACCGGGAGACAAGTAGTCTGGTAAAAAATCTTCCACCCTACCCTAGAACGTTCGAAGAAGCTATCAACAGTCCCGAAAGCGCGCTGTGGAAGGCAGCTATTGACGTACCTCCTTCGAGACCGAAAACTAATCGGATCCAAATGGATTTTCAAGCGCAAGCATGACGAAAAAAAAATGACGTTGTGCGCTACAAAGCTCGATTGGTGCCACCGACTTCGACGAGGTGTTCGCTCATATAGTGAAGCAGATTACCTTTAGTGTTATGCTGTTGGTCTCTAGCCAGAGGAAGATGGTTGTGAAACACGCCGACGTGAAAACAGCCTACCTGCACGGGATTCTGGTGGAAGCTATATACATGCGTCCATCACCTGGTTCAAACGAGAAGGGTGATGGCAAGGTTTTCGTACTGCGTAAAAGCCTGCACGGACTCAAGCAGGTTGCCCGCGTTTGGAATCAAACATTCGACGGTGTTTTGAAGACAATCGGGCTCGAGCAGTCCAAAAATGACTCGTGCCACTGCATTCGTCGCGATGGGAAGAAATGTACGTACTAAGTGGTGTACGTGGACGACCTGGATGTTGCCTGTGAAGAAGAATAAGAAGAAGAAGGGGAGTGTGAGCAGATAATTCGAGAGCTGGACCGGCATTTCGAAGTGCGCTGGGTGATATCAGGCACTTTCTTAGCATCGAGGTGAATCGATCAGCTGGAGGAGTGAGCCTGAATCAAACAGCATACATCTGAAAACTGCTGGAACGTTTCAGAATGACTGATGCAAAACCTTCTAAGTTTCCACTAAGCCCCGGCCACACACAATGTAAGGAGGAGGATGAAGCGGATAAATTGCCAAATAATCATCAATATTCAAGCTTAATTGGCGGTTTATTGTACGTGGCCGTTAATACGCGTCCAGATATTTCGGCTGCTGTATCGATACTGGGAAGAAAGACCAGTTGCCCGACTCAAGCATACTGGCTGGAATCGAAGCAGGTATTGCGATACCTCAAGCAATCGTTAAACGACGAGCTGGATTTGGGCGTGGATGGTTCATCGCTAAAAATCTTCGTCGACGCTGATTGGGCCGGTGACTCAAGTAAACGTTTGGTTTCTTGTTCCGTTTCGCTGGTGGATCTGTAAGCTGTAGTTCTAAAAATCAAACTTGCGTCACGCTCAGAATGGAGAGATCGATATTCGTTACTGTCCGACTGATGCGATGGTTGATGACGATGATGACGAAGCCGTTAAACTTAAGGTTTTCCGTGAAGCTGCTGATGAACTTCCGTCGAGGAGGAGTGTGGGAGATGACGACGACGAGTAAACGCAGCATGCCATGATAATTTTGAATTTGTTCCATGTTACCATAGTAACCTCAATATAAGCTCGGTAATAAAGAACCTTCACTCTCTTACAGATTTGTACATCGTAGGATACACAAGTGTTTCCAACGATCTATGGTCATTCCAATAATTATTAGATGTATGTATCTCTAATACTCATGACTGATTGAAATTGCTTTTTCTTTAGTAGCTTTCTCAGTCTTATAGTACATACGATAATACTTTATGTATATCTTATATTTATATGTTATGACAGAACAAAATTTTCTCAAATATACACCGTGAACTATGGTTCACGGCTGTGGTTCACAAATATGGGAACTCTTTTTTACCTGTGAGGTAGTACCAGCCAGAAACTGTTTAACGTGATTTTTCGAACAATATGGGTCTGTCTGAATCAATTTTGTTTGTTCTTAAAAAACATAGGACAATCATAATTAATCAAATATTGAGTACTCAATTTCTAGATGTTTTTTTTTTTTGGGATGTTACCATAGTACATTTTTTATAATGAAACTTTGTTTTATTTCCTATACTTTACACGCTCATACCAACTTCATTCATGTTTCGTAATTTTAAAACACCTTGGGAAATAATGCGTTAGGCATCCGCTCACCATCCAATCAACGTACTTCAGATTCATCGTATGAGAAGAAGGTAAATCTCACTGTTAAGTTTATTAAACTATAGCTTTTGCATCACGCTGCCAGCTCCACATATTTATGATGTATGTGGTTTTCATTTATCCATGAAGTGAATAAAATGTGTATCACTCGAAACAGGCCCGATCAGCCAGAAGAACGGACACTTAACTCTCTTCTTCACTTTTCAGACAGTAGGTATACCTTGTTTATGGGGAGAACCTTTTCTTGTGCTGGACCCAACCGCCTACCGCCTTCGGTGAAACGTTGAACAAGGGTGCAGGGAGTGCCTTTTTTTCAGGGCGAGACACGAGCACAATCTGCAAAATCTGATTCATTCATAATTCAGAGCGCACTTGTTCGCTCAGCCTCCCCAACCCACAAGAATCTCGGTGTCGGGTTAGAATGTGCCTGTTTTTCATTTTTCTCTGCTCTGTTTCAATGGAACCCACAATGTTGAAGCCGTCGTAATGATTCTAGTGATAAATTTGTAGGCCAACCGCCAGTTTGTCATGGAAGGAAATACGCAGAGAACCCCACGTACCTAGACAGACGACACTTCAAAGGTTGGTCATTATGTAGGAACGTTTCGTAGAATTTGGGTATGTTATTACTTTTACGACACTGGAGTTTCTCGATGTTTTCTAGGTAAACCGAATGGTGCTAATCCTAAGTAATCAAAAACTGCTGCATCACTTCGGTGAATGCGGATGGGTCGTAAAAGTGTGATTCAGCAGGGACTGACGAGGGAATCAATTCGGGATGGTCTTCTTTTACTTCGTACCTATATTTTCTTACATGCCAGATGCAATACAATCATGCAGCGAGTTGTCTGTTGATCGTAAATGAATCTCCGTGACAAATAAACTGGGAGGTTGTTGGACTAATGTAATCCCTTGGCCTCGATTCTTGATGGGATGGATTTTCAGTCTAGAAAGAGAGCGTGCAACAGTAGGTAAGAGACCATCCATAAATTACGCGGACCTTTATGCTTTGAGGTATATCTAAACGGTGCATGCATGAAGATGCGCATTTTGTAAAAAGCAGTGTTGCAAATTTACGAAAACCTAAATTGAATTTCGATTCGCGTCTTGCAATGAAACTTTTGCGAGCTTTCACCTCCTACATTTCGAAGTGAGAACTGTTATATGGATGATGGTTGCAAAATTCTCCAAGGGCAAATCGCTCCACAAAGCAAAAATATTCTTTTCCCGGCGGAATTTTTGCTTGATTCGCCTAGGAATACGTTTTCGGTAACTAACTATTCTTTTTCCGGTGTGGTTCTGTGATGTTTTCACGGTCAAATATTCATTACAATTTTGAACTCACATGTAAAGGTTACTTCCTGCGCAGCTACATTTTTCGGAAAAATTCGACCCACACCACACTTGGTACCTTCCCCTTGGAGTGGTTCTGAACCCTAATAAACCGGGAAAGGTGAGGGTAATATGGGACGCAGCGGCTAAGGTAGACGGAATCTCTTTAAACACGATGTTGTTGAAAGGTCCTGATTTGCTGACTCCGCAGCTGTATGTTATGTTTAAGTTCCGTGAACAGGAAGTGGCATTCTCTGGCGATATCCAAGAAATGTTCCTGCAGGTCGGAATCAGAAGAAAGGACCGAAGTGCACTATTGTTCGTGTTCCGCAACTCGCCATCTCAACCTATGACTACTATGGTATCTGACGTGGCGATCTTCGGAGCGACTTGTTCTCCAGCTCAATCGCAGTATGTCAAAAAACTGAATGCAGCGGAAAACGAGCAAGACCATCCAAGAGCGGCGGCAGCAATCAAGAATAGACACTACGTCGACGATTACTTGGACAGCGTCAACACGGAGGAAGAAGCGATTGAGTTGGCTCTGGAAGTGGCAGAGGTCCATCGGAAGGCAGGTTTCCACATTAGTAACTGGGTGTCAAATAGACCCAAAGTACTAGAGGCTATAGGAGAAGTTAACCCAGCTACTGTCAAGAACCTCACGATGAACAACCAGAGTGGATTTGAGCGACTACTTGGGATATCTTGGCTGCCGAGGGAAGATGTGTTCTGCTTTTCGCTTAGCCTGCAAGGAGATCTTGAAGAATTAGTGGAAGGCGTGATTGCACCAACCAAACGAATGATGCTGAGCTTTGTCATGAAAATCTACGATCCGTTGGGGCTGGTCGGTTCGCTGATTATTCAACGGAAGATCCTCATACAAGAAGTCTAGAGAGCTAACGTGGATTGGGATGAGCAAATACCGGAGAACATTTTCAAGGCATGGAAACTCTGGCTTCAGGCCCTGCAAGAATTGAACAATGTGAGAATTCCTCGTTGCTATTTCTCGGGGTACGATGTTAACTGTTATGATTCCCTGGAATTGCACATATTCGTCGATGGCAGTGCACAAGCATACTCCGCCGTGGCTTACTTCCGTGTTCAGGATCGTGGACAGATACGATGTGCTCTAGTTGCTTCAAAAACTAAAGTTGCTCCACTACAGTTACTATCAATCCCGCGCTTGGAATTGCAGGCGGCGGTTCTCGGGGCGCGTCTTCGAAAAACGATTGAAGAAGGTCATTCAATCCAAGTCAAGCGAACACATTTTTGGAGTGACTCTAGTACGATTATCTCGTGGATTAGATCGGACACTCGTCGGTATTGGCCATATGTTGCCTTCCGAGTCAACGAAATTTTGAACCATTCAAGGATTGAGGAATGGCGATGGCTGGGAACGAAAATCAATCTTGCAGATGAAGCTACAAAATGGGGAAAAGGCCCGAACTGTACGCCAGATAGTAGGTGGATGCGAGGTCCTGCGTTTCTCTACGAAAAGAAGAGTGAGTGGCCGAGCAGCGGATTCGAGGTACCGGAAGAAATAACGGAAGAATTACGATCGGCATACATATGCAGTCACTTTCTAACAGTTCCGATCATTGAGGTGGAAAGATTTTCCAAATACGAGCGTCTGTTGCGAAGCGTAGCATACGTTTACCGCTTCCAAGAGAAAAGTTTGAGACGAGCTGGAAATACACAGTGCGAAGGTGCAGAAGAGTTAAGCAGTGAAGAATTGCAGAAAGCAGAACGGAGTCTGTGGCGACTTGCACAATCGGAGTGCTATCTGGACGAGGTAGCTACTCTAAAACATAACAGTCAATTGAAGCGAGAACAGCAGAAGGCGTTGGATAGAAGCAGTTCTATAGCGAAGCTACCTCCTCTACTCGACGAGCACGGTGTTCTACGCGTGGATAGCCGTATCGTAGCAGCAGACTACGTCCCGTACGATACCAGATACCCTATCATTCTACCGCGGGGTCATCGGATTACCAACCTATTACTGGATTGGTATCACCGTAAATTTCGTCATGCTAACAATGAAACGATTGTCAATGAAGTGCGTCAGAGACATTATATTGCAAAACTCAGAACTCAAGTAATCTCTGCAGCAATTCGGTGCCAGTGGTGCCGCGTGTATAAAGCGAAACCCGTAGCACCAAAGATGGATCAATTGCCTTGGATCCGAATAACGCCGTTCCTACGACCGTTCACGTTTTTAGGAATCGATTATTTTGGCCCCTACTTCGTTAAGGTCGGACGAAGTTCCGTCAAGCGCTGGGTAGCGGTCTTTACGTGCCTTACCGTGCGTGCATTACATCTGGGAGATAGTCTTCAGTTTGACAGCTGATTCATGCAAGAAAGCCATTCGACGGTTTATTGCTAGAAGAGGAGCACCACAAGAAGTGTATACGGACAACGGCACCAATTTCGTTGGTGCTAGCAGGGAGCTGGAAATTGAGTTGCGAGAAATCAACATCGCGACGAGCAGCACTTTTACGGACACGAACACCAAATGGCGTTTCAACCCTCCCTCTATCCCTCACATGGGTGGTTGTTGGGAACGGATGGTACGATCTGTAAAGACTGCGCTGGGATCATTGCCAACGTTACGCAAGCTAGACGATGAATCCTTCATGACGCTGTTAGACGAAGCAGAACACATGATCAATTCACGACCGTTAACGTTCGTGCCGCTGAGCAATGAAGAACAGGAGTCGTTGACTCCGAATCACTTTTTGATGCTAAGTTCGAGCTCCCGTGAATGAAAGAAAAGCTCTATTGGACAGTTGGAAGTTACTGCAACATATGCTGGATGCGTTTTGGCGGCGTTGGATTATTGAGTACTTACCAATCATCTCCCACAGAACCAAGTGGTTTCAAGACGTGGCACCAGTCAGGGAAGGAGCGATAGTAGTAATAGCAGACGAAGGAGTTCGTAACCAGTGGACAAGAGGCCGTGTGATCCGTACATATCCGGGCAAAGATGGAGTAGCACGTCGAGCCGACGTAGAGACATCTAGCGGCGTATTGAGGAGACCGGTTTGCAAACTTGCGGTTTTGGATATAGTTCCTGATGGTGACGCCGAAACGGATTCCGGGCGTCACGAGGGGGAGAATGTTGCCACTGGACAGTCCCTCGAATTGACATGAGAGTTTGTGTGTGGAAGAGTTAACTGTCAACTCAACGGTGGTAGGACATGGGTTGTCAATTAGAAGTAAGCCATCAGAAAACGATTTGTCATCATTGTTGTAGTGAACGAAATTGATAAAGTGAATTAAATTATATTTTCTCATACCTAATTAAATCCTAATTTCTAAATTAATTGCAGATTGAAACCTAATAGTACATTGAATTTGTTGCTGAGAAATATTTTGTGAAATACTTTATAGGAGACTAATTGTAAGTAAATTAAACTAAATTAACCTAAAATGTTTCTAAATAATAAACATTTACAGGTTTGAGCTGATCTCATCGCAAAGACGAGTAGCTTCAACGAAATCCGAATAATAAATTCTCGCAACATAAATATATAAAATAATCCGTTAGAGATAACTTCGTCAAGATAAATGATGATGGTCCCACCTCTTACCCCTACAAAGGTTTGAGCTGGACGATTTATCTTTAAGATAATTAAGTATGACATTTTAACCAGGTTGGCAAACAAAATCGAACTGGTTTCAGTTACAGATATAAATTCCCTCTAGAGTTTACAGTTGCTTCACAGCGATATAAATGTGGAAAAGCTCAGGCGTCCACCTCTTAGTTCGCCTTTTTGTCCACCTAAAATATTCATAAGCATTACAAGCAATCAAGAGTTAATGAACAATCAACATAGCATCCTATTACACTAGTAACCCCGCAATCTGATGCTATCATAATTTTCAGCAATGTCAGGAATGCTCACGAACCCCCAACATTTGCCAGGAAACTTACTACTAACTAAAGGTATCTTCCAAATAAGCTTCAAAAATGCATTTTTTTTTTATCACGAGACTCAAACCTTTGTAGACTACTATTTTTTTTACTACTACTATTAAATCATTTATCAAAAATCCATCATCACCATCGTGGCGAACAAAATAGTTTTTGCAGTGCTACAATAATTATTAAAAAGTCGTTATAACAGCTATCCATACAAAATAATCCGTTAAAAATAACTTCGTCAAGATACATAATTTGTCAATTCATAAACAAAAAAATCACTGGATAACCGTTCAAAAGACAGTTTTAACGTGTGAAATGCAATGTCTTTTAAATTCTGCTAATGTTGTTGAACGTGTAATGTGTCTAGGCATCGAATTGAAAACATTTATTCATTTGAAAAATAATGAATTCTGTGAAGCAAAAGTCAAGAAATGTGGTGTTCTTATTTCATCCGCGTTTCTAGTATTATATCTATGATAGTCACTTCCTCTTTCAATTCGATCACACAAATATCGAGGTAGCAAACCGTTAACTACTTTAAAAATGAACACCATAGTCAAATATACAATTCTTTGCTTCACCGACAACCACTGTAAGGCTTCTAGCATCAAAGTTGAGGAAGTGAATCTATTACATCTCAAAATCAAACGCATTATTTTATTCTGCAAGCGCTGTAATCTCGATATTTGTGTTGCATTGGACAGAAATAAAATGGAAGGGCAAAAGTCTAGATGAGGAGAGATGATTGATTTGTATAGCTGTATTTTACTGGCAATAGTTAAATCGTTTTTCAATCGACATAGAATTCCATACTTCTTGGAAATTTTCTTGATGACATTGTCAATGTGAGAGTTGAACTTAAGTTTGTCATCAATAATGACGCCAAGATATTTAATTTCCTGAACGCGATCGATAATCTCATCATCAATTACAACAGAGACGTTCTCATTTAATCGATTCCGCGAAATTACCATCAATTTAGTTTTATTTTTATTCAATTTTAACTGCTTTCACTTCAACCATCTACTTAGAGAACGCAAATCTTCATTCAAGTGTAAAACGGCATCATCTAAATCCTTAGCTGCAATGAATCACACAGTATCATCTGCAAAAAGATTATTGTCGCAAAATCATAAAACACGTCGCAATTTATTAATATACATAATAAATAAAAGGGGCCCTAATACACTTCCCTGGGGCACTCCAAGTTTATTCGCCACGGACTGGAAACAGAATCATTAAAAACAGTGATCGCGCACGGGCGGGATCCTACGTTGTGTTTATGATCGTTGTGATAGGTACGGAGATGAAATTGATAAAACACACAGTTTGCTTGACCGTCCTGCCATGGCGGAGGTATTCGAGATACTGATATATTGTTTATTTGTATTCGTTTGTATAGTAGCTACAGTGAGTAGGGTAGTTGTACATGTAGATGACGTTGCACAAACAAACAGTTTGTTGAGTTCTGTCAGACAAATAGCTTTCAACCCATTTATTTGCAGCACTCGTAATTCCAAAGCGCTTGATTGATCTTAACAATAAGGGCCTAAACATTGTTTAAAAAGCGCGTTTACGATCCAAAAAACAGCAACAATCGTATCTTTACACTCCAAGCTATTTTTTCACTTCGCTAATACTAAATTCAACGCGAATTCACAAGAATGGCCTTCCCGATATTCCTCCGATTGCTCTGGTATCAACAAACTATTACTATTTAAATCCTCCAACAGCTGGCCTTGAACAACAAGTTCTAAAATTATCTCTAATGTGTGCAACATGTTGATGGGGCGAAACTCTTGGGCTTTAATCGTTCCAGCAACTTTTTGATTAGGAACTATTAAGGATACCTTCCTTATTTGTGGCACATGTCCAGTTTGCAATGATTCATAAATAAGGTCCAGCAAGATGTGGCCAATGGCATGAAAGCAATCTTGAATAACTCTAGCATTAACATTGTCAACTCCAGCCGATTTTCCTAATGAAAATCAAATAACTCTAAGTTCATCTAATGTAATTGGGTGAAAACCTTCAAATATACAACTACTATTAACTGGCTGTTTATTTCGTCAGGTTCATCGACCAATTCTTTATCGAACTTCGAACTTCTTCGAACTTTATCTTTATCTATCATCGAACAAAATTTTCATTAAACTTAGATGCAAATACTTGTTCTGACTGTTCTAATGTGCCATTAAAGGTTATGGACCACGGTTTGCAATTACAAGGTTTAATTATTTCAAAATTTTCCATAACTCTTTCCTGTTGTTTTAATGCAATGTATTTCAAAATTGATCGTACTTAAATTTTAGAAAAAACGGCTCTAAAAGCACAAATTAAAAATTTTTGGCGGCTGACTCAGCCTACATTTATCAATTTACAAATATTTAGACCAATTTAAGGAAAATGCCTCTTTCTTGAAAAACCTTTTTTCTTGAACTAAATGAACATAAGTTTTTGAAATTTTGCTGTGCTCAGTGATTAATTTATGATATCATAACAGTACTATACTCCATGACATCCAGCATAAATTGAACAGCAACGTATAAACCAAATAGGTTATGATTTGAAAAACGCCAGAGGGATTCAAAGTTAAAGGTATATAGTTTTTTTTTTGTTTTTTTGGATTCAAGTTTAATCGTATCCATAATCTTCCATAATCTTAGCCTCGTCCTTGAGACTTAAAAAGTGTGACTGAGTGCCTGGAAGAATCAAAACTTCCTTTGCGCCTTTGCTTTGGTTAGCGCAGTAAGGGCTTCATGATGTGGAAGTTTTGGTTTGGTAACTTACTGGTAGTTTTGGGATCTTTGTTTAGGAAGATTTCTAAAAATAGGTCTAGGTTTTACCTGAAATTCGGAGAAAGTCGAGTATGATATTAGATACCTAAGAAAACAAAAATGGTGGTGCTTGACGGAACTTTTAGAAATTTAGAATAATTTCAAGGGACCCCGGGTTTTTGGTGTTTGGCAAATGCCACCTTTGCCACCTGTAGAGTACGGTGTTGCTCATCGTGCTGCTCTAGTGCAATTGTTTTGCAACGTACTATACTGGATAATACACTACTTAAAACAACGTCGTTATTTTAGACAGATTTATATTTTAAGGGCGCAGGTCAATATTGTATTCGACTACTTAGCTCAAATTTTAGGAACACAGCATTGTATCTCACTAATCATTGCAAATTACATGACATCACGTAAAATGCTACTACTTATATCTGAATTTTACGCTGCGCAAGTATTTCTCTGCGGTATCTTCTATAAATTTACACGACTTTCGGGTAAATTTCTGGACGTGTTCATAGTACTTATCAGGAAGCAGAAAAATTAGTCTGCCATTTTTCTTATGCGTTTTGGTTGATTTCTAGTTTCATTATCAATCAATCTTCGTTATTTCAATTCTAAAATCTTGTAACTGGATGGTAATAGTAATTTTTGGTTGGTGTTGCTGCCTCAGATTGGCATTCCGCGGTGTCACCCCAAGTAACAAATCTAGAGCTGCTTGGCTATATTCCAAATTTATAAAGGTTTTATTGCAGCTGCAACCATTACCTACAGCTTTATGACGGTCATATACAATGCAAGTCATGAAACATTCTTATAGCTATCTACAAAACCCCTATAAAGCTAATTAAAAAACCAACTGATGCTTATGCTATTTTCACTTATGAAAGGTTTTATGATTGCTTTGAAGTATACAAAAAAGTAATATAAATTGCCCTTATAAAACCAAAAAATTAATCCTTTCGTTGCTTTATAAATAAGCGCAATAAAACTAGTTGGCCATGAAACAGTTATTTTAAAACAATTATAAGCATTCAGTTGCGACTTGTCAGAAATGTAAATAGGTGGTTTATTTTTACAACATAGAAAAGAATCAAAACTTTCCGGTACTTCCAAGCGGAGCGCAAAGAAAATCAACAAAATTGTTAGCATGAGCATGAAAACATTTCGTGTATACGTCTCGCTCGCATATACATGGGGTGACACGGTCGAATATTGGTCGAAATGGTGACAGTCCTAGGGCAAAAAGGTTGAAATCACGCATAACTTTTCATAAAGGTTAATATACCATTCAAAACTTTTCTAAATGTTTGTAAAATTCATCGGTTGCACCCGTAGAATAGGAATATACATTTGACCTCAAATAAAAAAATGAATTCAAGCTGAACATTGCATTAGGTTCTATGTAATATTGACAGATTCGCTTCGTCAACTTTCTCTTTGCATCCCCACGGTCATGTAAAGACATTCCCAGATATTTTCAGCACATAAATCGATAAAAGAAACTTTTATCTAGCATCCAATACGACAAACACATCAAGAAACGGTTCTGTGAATAAGTTATCAACGAAAGAGAAAGTTGCGATTTTTTGCGCTTTGGGAGATATTAATGTTCAAAAATTTCAATTTTTTTTCAACAATATCTTTGAAATTTGAAGCTTAATCCAGTATGTTTCTTCACAAAAGCTATTTATTTAGTGTATTTGCATAAGAGAATAATAAAACATTATAAAGCTGTAAGCAAAAAAAAACCGAAACAGAAAAAAACCATATTTTCGACTTTTTTTTCTTTAACTCCATATAACTTGGAACCAGTAGACAGTGGAAATTTAACGTCTTTGAAATAGCTGTTTATTTTGTCAAGATAAACAACTTTGCCCAAAACATCAAGTCTCCAAAACGTCAGAGAAAGAAGTTAGATTGTGGCACCATCTTTGCGGAAGAGTTTTGAACTATTTGTTTATGTCAATAGATGGTCCTTATTATGACGAGAAATTTTGCCGAAGACACCAAGTCGCGGAAATTCTTCGTTTCGGAGTTATTAATTTTGATCCGCTAGGTTGCATTCCTGACCCAGTGTACAATGTAAGAATTAGACATTTTAAGAAATTGCGCTTGGTGTTTTTCTTGCCTGCTGTCCTCTGTCGCCATATTGTCATTATGAAAATGCCATAAGCCTTGGAATAAAATCCAAGAAATTTCAATAAAATAATGGCTAAATAAGAGATCCGAAATGATTTCCAGTGTGCATTGGTATGAATTTATGTATTGAGATCAATTTTCTGTAAAATTAAGGTAATTCCATCAAATTCATTTGATTTCTGAAACAATCTTTTTTGTTAACTTGAATTATTTTGGAGGCGCATTTATTTAACGCTCATATTATCTCAATATACACGATAAAATTTCAAGCGCATATGTTTTGGAACTTCTTAAAAGTCATATATTTTCTTTAAAATTTTCACTAATGTCGCCATGAAACAAAATTGATGGCATGGTGATCTTGACACCAACACTCAAACATATTTTTACCGCTAAAGATTTCCATTTGGAAAAAAAGTTTCAGCAGAACAGAACAACAACAAGCTAATTTATGGCGGTTGCTTTGAAGCCAATAAAAATTAAATTGGCTTTATAACTGATTTTCACCAAAGCGTAATAAAACTGCTTGGATACAATATTACTCTTATAGAGGCTATGAGAACCTTTTGTAGAGTATGAGGCTTCCTGACAAAAGGTTTTAAGACAGCTTTATTGTGATTCTCAAACATGCTTTATAAACCTTATCAAGAGTGGTCCACTAAGCTGTATGACGATCTTATAGCGGTTATCAAAAGGTTGTGCTGGAGCTATTAATTTTATTGGCGGTTTTATGAAATTGATCTCAATAACCACTAATAGAGTGCAATAAAACAAGAAATGCTACTTGGGACCCCTGCTGAACTCCGGTGACGGCTGTCAACAGACCGCTAACTGGCTGACGAGTGACAGCGAGGAAAAGAGAGAAGAAAACAATCTCGGACAGTAGTCAACGTCAATATACGGAGAGGAGGCGAGAACAACGAGAAACAGAAGAAATTGTGAAAGCTGAATTATACCTATTCACTATATTTTCTTATTCTATTGAATTTGTTGCTAGTGAATTTGTTCCTATCTAAATTAGTAGATTTATTATTCTTACTTTAAATCTACAGTGAGTTCCGTAATTAAAAACTAAAAATTGAAAATCCTAATCCCACAAATGTATTTACAGTGCATAAAAGGCGGTGGAAATTAAGAATTGACGAGCAGAGCATTTTGCTCGTAGAAGCACCGAAAGTGTGAGTACTTCATTCAAGTTTGTAAACCTAACCTTTATCTAGAACCTAATAAAATGCAATTGCAGTTTAAAGCTGCACTAAACCATAAAAGGTTGTTTGTGCTGCTGAGAACCCGATGACTAAAACGCCCTTTTCGCTTTCGCTCGCCGCACCAGTTGGCAATACGTGATATAGATATATATTTGGGCATATTTCAACCCTTAACTACTAAGCGGCGCCGGTGGTGTAGTGGTAAGCGTGATTACCTCTCACCCCAGCAGGCCTGGGTTCAATCCCAGTCGGCGTCACCGGGATGTTCTGAGGCATAACATCTCTGATCACGCCTTCCTTCGGAAGGGAAGTAAAACCATTGGTCTCCGGTTCATGAGTTGATGGGTCGATAGGTAGGGTCCAGGTGTGGGAGCTGCCTTCCTGGTGTCGGTAGCATTGGTGCTCAGGACGGAAAACAAGATCGATGGAAAACAAACCAAAGAAAAAAAAACCCCTTAACTAATCAGTAAGGGCGGTTTTCATCTATAAAGTTGGGTATTGCTCCCGTTTAATCCGTGCTCCAATGTTAGAGTGAACATTCTGGACGAGCTGAAACCAACATTATGACAGTACATAGTACAGCACCTTTGACTCAGTCTCCAGATTTGTGCCCTAGCCTGAACTCAGGAAGTAAATGACAAAAACAATATTGATACCACAGACTCAAGGCTGAGACTTCTTGGTACCCGGAAAGTAGGGAGACCAGATTGGACGGACAATGATGCTTGTGTATCGCAAAGTCAGCGTTTCGCCAGTTGAGTCAGTAAAAATTGGGTCACAAGGCTAAAAAACGGAGGAAGCAGAATATGTCAAGTCAAAAGTTAGGCTACAACAATAGCAACAACTACTTTATTGTTGTCAGTGATGGAAAAAAATCAATAAAATCCAAAAACAGGAACGGTCGAAAATCACTGCTGATCTTTAGATCAGCAAAATCACAAACAGAAAATCACGGCGGATTTTATCTTAGCTGATCTTGAGAGTAGCAAAATCACACAGCAGAAAATCAAGGCTGATTTTAACCTTAGCTGATTTTGCGGTTACAAAAACCAAACGGAAAATTTTTCACGTCCCCTCATCGAGCCCATTCCGCAGATACCCATATTGCATGGGTTTAGATGCATATTTCTTGTCTGGGGATTGCCCCTTGTTTTCCAGAAATCAATGAAACTTTGCCAAAGGTCTCGAAAGTTCCCTCATTTTTGTTTTCTGATAATAAGTAAATAATCTTCACAGAAGCTCTAGAAACTTTCCTGAAATCTATTAAACTTCTTTGAAGCTATCGGAACTTAACCTTTACGGTCATCAAACTTTCCAGAAGCTCTGAACGATCTTGGAATTGCTTAAAAGAATACAGATCTTCATTGAAGCTCTTATTGATAATTTCTTGAATTTCTAATATTTTTTCTGAAATAAATAGAACTATCAGAAAGATCTCAATTAGTTTTTTAAGTCCTCGAAACTCGTTTAAGCTACTGATGCTCGTAGAACTGCTCTGTAGATCTCAGAACAGCCCCAAAATTCACTCGACTTTCTTTTGAATTCCTGGACTTTTTCTTCCTTGTTTGTAGAACATTCATAAAGGAGTTCACTTTGAGAATCATTCGAGATCGGTTGTGTTTTTGCTTCGCTGCGGGCTTTTATTTTATTTTTATTTTTAAGTTTGGACTGTCTTGGTGCTCGCATTTGATTAGTTTTGTGTCCCGGGCACGATAATTTGATTTGGAATGGTTTGTGATAATGTTTCCCCTTGGTGCTTAGGTGCTTGATGTGCTCTCGCTTCCCTTTGTTGCCGGTGTCACTTGATCGCACTGATCTGTTGTTAGGTTTTTGCGATGCGCATTGCTTTTGCCTCTGAGCAATTCCCTACGAATTCACAAATCGGTTTATTTTTGTATTTTTTGATTTGGTTGAAAATTTGCAGAAACGTTTCTTTATGACTTTATGAAAAATATCTAGCTTACCTTTAGAAATTTTTTACTAGTTAACTGTTTGTCCGATCGGTTGGTGTTTTGGGCAATATTGCAGGTAATATATGAGACAATTTGAAAAAAATATGCACTCTTAAAAAATTTACCCAACTTTTTTTTAAATTTCAGTCTTAAAAACAGGCCAGCACCAGTGGTGTAGTGGTAAGCGTGACTGCTTTCTAACACCCCAATGGGTCTGGGTTCAATCCCAGCCGAGGTCGGTGGGATTTTTCTGAGGCATAAAAATCTCTGGTCACGTCTTCCTTCGGAAGGGAAGTAAAGCCGTTGGTCCCGCCCCATGTGTGTTAAATGGGTGCGATATCCTACGCAGGTGTGGAAGCTGCCTTCCTGCACATTCGATTGCCGTCAATGGATGGCAATCGATGTCCGTCGGTGATTGGCACTAGATTGCGGAACAGAGACCGACGTTAAATAAAGGAAAGAAAAAAGTCTTAAAAACAATTTTTCTCAAGAAAAGATTTTTTGTATTTTTTTTTTCTTTGTCGATATGTTTTAGGGGACAAAAAATGCCATCAATTGAACTATTGGTCAAGATGGAGAAATAATGGACAAAAAAGTTTAGATTTTTTAAAAACTAGTGTTTTGGAAAAATATTCAAAAATTGGTCCAATTACGGTTTCGGTAATGAAAGAACATCAAATTTACAATAAAAAATCATTTAGGTAAAATGTTGCTACACGGAAACAAATCCGATTCCATTTTCATGAATAAAAAATCATGATATCCAAAAACTTGCTATCCCATGAAATCGTAACAATAATTCATGATTTCGGGATGGAAATTCATGATTTCATAATGCAGAGGAATCAAGGCCGCTACAAGCGTTACACGTACTTGGCAAACCGTGTTCATAAACCGCACTACAAAGGTATCTCTTATACGCTTTTTGCCTTCCATCTTATACAAGTACTGATAGTCTAGTGGTCAAAGTATGGGTTTAGTGATCTCAAGGTTCTTGGTTCGAATCCAGTCTGATGCTTTATTTTGTTCTTTTTACATTTTTTGCTAACAGTTAAACCCATGAATTTAGCTCATGATTTCAACTCTGATGATTCATGATTTTGGGAATGTTTGCTGCGTTACGCAAAAGTTGATCATGATATCATGAATATTATTCATGGTGTATTTTCATAACATGAAAATACGCTGTGTTCATGAAATCATGAGTAATTTTTCTCATTTCGGAGATCAGATTTTTTCCCGTGTATGTCGCACCGTTTTCAAGATGTAACACGATGTTTTCCACGTTTTCCAATAAATTTTGTTCGAAAAAAGATGAATCACATACACACATACTATCTGCTATCGGCTTCACATCAATGGACAAATCAAATTTCTTAAGGCTGGATTCAAATTGGCGATATGAAGATACAAAATGGCAAAGTCGGTCATAAGGAACGTTTCTGCAGATCAAACCTTTTTGCGAATTCGTAGGGAATTGCTCCACTGCGATTTGAAAAGGAAAAGTGATATCTAGTTATTGTGTAGTTGGAATCGCTGGATGAGGAATTGTGGAAGTATCGGGAATGCACTCCCGGATATATAGATTAGGTGAGTACGTTCCAGTTGAAGATTGTTCTTATACATTTCACGATTGAATTTTCGAGGGGAAGTGTCTGCTTTTGTGGGCAGTGCTTTTCATGGTCGGTTTGGTGTAGCTGGTGGCTCGCCCGCGCGTACTGGCGCCGCCATCAGGTAGGGGAAAATTTCCCCTATCTGATGGTGGTGTTGGCATGCGTGGGCGGGATGACGGTTGCGCCGAATTGGGGATCGGATGCATTGTTTGCGGAAGCGGATGCGTCCTTTCGAGGAAGTAATCGAGATTTATTTTCATCGCTTCCCATTTGCCAGAAGGATGACCTCGATCGCGGAGGAATGTTCCTCAGTTTCTACGATTGGGTGCCAACAAATAATGCATTATGTTTTTGATGTGTTGTTAGGTGTGCCCTTAACATTATCATGATGAAGACCGTGGATGAAGACTGACGGTTGTCACGGCGGGTGTTTGATTATGTGGTTTGGTGGTTTTGATGCGGTAGTTTGTCGCATAATTGGGGCAGTCCGGTGAAATATGAAGGGGAAAAAAGTCGTTTTAAAACGCAAGAGAGTGTGGTCAAGATAGCTTAAAAGATGTTTCTGTTCCCGTTTTACGTAAGGATAAAATCGAAACAACGAACGTCGCGTAAAAGTAAAATTTTGTGAAGACATAAGCACTTTTTTGTAGCTTAATGTCTCCAGGCTTAAAAGATCATCAGTCGTAGAGGCTTATTCTTGTGCAAAGGACTCCGCCGTCGAGTTTGAGCCTTAATAAATCCCAGGTCCTATCATATTAAGGAGACTTATAGTAACATCGCTTGATTATCGTGAGTTTTGTGCAACTTAACATCACCGGGGCCTGTTTTGAATGGTTGTAATAGCAACGCGATCGTAACTTGTACCCTAGCAGCACGCTTGTCACTGAACAATTGTGGTTACTTGTGTACAACCCATTCCAGTCACAATCAAGTTGCAGCAACTTATTTCGATGGAAGTGTGCTGCTTGGGTAGCTTGTGATATGAAGGGCTTGGAGGCTTTAGAGCGACCATTTTTGCTTACTTATTAATCTCAAGCCCCTCCACATTTAAGATTCGTTAATTGCTTTATTTGTTAATGAGAATACATTGGAATAACAACATATCGATCATTTGTGTGTTGTAATAAAATGAGCTCGATTACCTAGCGGCAAACGTTTTTGCTTACTAAGCAGAAGACCGTGGGTTCAATCCCAAGCTCCTTCGCATTATAGGATCGTTAGGATATCAATTCAGCTTATCGTTTACAAAACGAGTCATGCTGCAAACCCAACCCTTTTTTCCAACATACCAGTGATTTCTCGGCTTTCAACATAGCGGATATCACGTCAACATATTCCTAACCTTTCCTTTCTTGACCTGCGTTCGACGTTTCCGGCGCTGGTAATGCCTAGTTTGAGATCACCAGTTTTTACATATTGAGGATGAATGCTAGTCCCAAGCATTGTCTATTGGTTCTCTGTGTAATAACAGCTGATCTGGCAATAACAGTGCAGCATCCGCCGGCGGTCAGTCATGCTCATGCTCATGCTTGTTTGTAGAACATTCTTAAAGTGCTCATTATGTTCCTGATGTTCATGGAACTGCGCTGAAAAGTTCGAAAGATTATTATTCATTCCATAAGATGTTTAAACATACTTAAGGCTTTCTGAACATCATTGAAGTTCATGACTCGTTTGCAAAGTTCATTATTTATTTTTTTTGAAAGTGTCCTGCAGTTATCTGATTTTCATCGAGATTTGACTGGTAACATGTAATTTAATGTAATGTACTTTTACTCAAAAATGTAAACTATGCATAAGAAAAACATATTTCTACAGCTCGATAGCAATATCCTTGAACGCACTAAAATACGAAAGTTTTGACGCAGCTAACAGAAATCACACAAACATGATAATAAAATGTGCATCTTCTACTTCTTCTTTTTCTTCTTTGCTCAACGACATAATTCCGTATATTTTCAATACATTCTCTGTCGGAATAGATTTTTTTTTTCGAGTAATTTAAAAGCACACCATATTTTCAACATGGTTTAAGCAACCGGTGGAAACTAACGATTTAAAATTGTCTCACTACTTGACTAGCCTATTGGTCCCAAGCAAATCGATAAACGTACCCCAAGTCGAAATTCTAGTACTACACTATGTTTGTTTTGATTCGCTATGAAAGTTTGACGGATAAAATGAAGGGTTTGTGGATTTTCCTATGTTTCGAAGGGTGCATCGATTAGCTTGGGACCGAAGATAGTACCAGAGCTGAGCCAAAAAGTTGAACACGTTTCTTCGGGACGTTCTAGTCTTAGAGTTACCTCTATGGTTAAAGTGTATCGTTTTTCATGTGATAGTCATTTTTATTTTTTGCTGTGTGACTTTAAACATTGTTTTCTCTCAGATTAACAATCATCCTGGTGAACCAACTGCATCATCTGGCAAAGCAAGTTTACACTATCAGATGATCTGGTTACTTTGCGTGATATTGTAAATTCAGATCGGTAGCTCAAATCGCTCTGTTCTTGCTATTAAGTGGAGCTGCATACAAGACAAGATCTTCAAAGAGATGGCTACCTTACCATCTAGCTACTTTGCGTTAGTGTGTTGTGATTTATGAGAATCCAACGTTCAAAGTTAGGCTCTGTTCGAGCTAGAAACTTCAAACATGTGATTGCATCATTTCCATCTAATTGTTGTCAATAAGTAAAGATGAATAATTTTTACTACCTACGAATTTGTGAAAATTCGGATGCGAGCAACATTACTGAAGGTATCAAATTTTCAGTAGATATAGGGGAAATGTATGTAATGTCGACCTAAGTGTCCCTAATTTGGGCCCATACATAAATTCAGCAATCGACTAAATTTTCAATAGCAACCAAAAATATCCATTAGTACCGTCCCAATGACGCGTTCATCTAGAAACTAATGGTAAATAGCAGATTTTTAGCGATGGGCCCAACTTTAGATCCATAGGCCAACATTAGACCCATTTCCCCTAAGTTTATATAATTATTCTCTTCACTTACATTTTCTTTCTGGAACGCTGTTCAAATAAACATCTTACAATTTCTCGAGATTTTTGAGATTTGGGCGTAATTGTATTTATAAACAAACACGTCAATCGCCGATGTTTTGCGAATAAAATGTCAACCTCAATAACTAACAACAAGTAGAAGAATTATTCCTCTATCATGTGGTAAAGTTTTTTGCGAGATTGAGCTTTTATTTGTGAGAAATCGGCGATTGACGTGTTTGTTAACAAATGCAATTACGGCCAAACCTGAAAGTTCTCTGGTTTGGTGATTATTGTTTTTAAAAATCCAATTGACTTAAATGCTACCCAAACGTTTCCTGATGCGTTTCCTGATTGAAACCATTCAGAAATCTGATCGCTGATTGTCCATAATTGCAACAGACACACACACATACAACAAATCTGTCCTCACCGGAATCCTCCGACAAAATTAAATCCACATTCGACCATGTAGGAAAGCCATATGGTAGAATTCCACAAATTAATTCAAAATTAATGAAATAATTCAACTATTAACACCCCATTGGCAATGCTTCGTGCCGTATTGGGTTCGGGTTTTAAACAGTCGCACCAACGCTCAATTCCACAATTCATACACATGATGAGACAGTTTTCCCAACAGAGCAAATATACCCCTATTTTCCCTTTTTAAAGTTTAATCAATTTTTCATTTCCATTGAGTCGTTTTCCACCTTTTTCCACCCGTCCGACGCACCATGATTGGTGGGGAGAAAAATCATATTCCATTCCGGGCAATTTGCACATCTATCCAGCAAAATCCTCCGGCATTTGTGCGCTGCATAACGTGCTTAATCCAGCCAACGAGCGCCACGCCGCTCATGGGTTACGCTGCGATTTTCCATAAATCCACATTATGATGAAATTTAAATGGATTCGTTCACCACTAACCATTCATTGAATAAATGGTGCTGAATAATTAACTATTATTTATCGGGAATGCACTACAACTGCCGGGAGTCTGTATATGGACCAGACCCGACCAACCAGTCTGGCGTCAGAACGACGACGTCCTGTGTTCCGTAACCGGAAGTGGTTCCAATTTTTCTTCCAGTCCGTAGAAAGCACTCCGATTCTTTCGTCTCTATCTTTCACTGCAAATGATTATTTTATTCAGAATAATTGAATGGGAGATTTGTATGCGGTCAAGTGCAGTCATGGGATGTTTTTTTTTTCTAGAGCACATTGAAAAACGACATATCATGCGTAAATTTTTGCGAACTAAAAGCAAGGTCACATGCTGTAGGTTGAAGCTATGAATCGCTACTGAGAAAGCCGGAGAGGTTTCATGTTCGTTTATGATGCTCATGAGAGGAAAACAAACCGAAGATAGGGCTGGTTCGTGTTTAGCTCACTAGTGAGATGATTGCAGACACATTTTCTCACTACTCAGTTAGATGGAAAACACACGCCAGGCGTTACAACAGTTACATTTGCCTATACCTCGATGAATGCATCAGACGATGCAGCGCTCTCTGAGTTCTAGCAATGTTCTGAGAATGTTAAAGCATTTCACGTTGGCGCCATTGCGAAGCATGTTTGTTTATGGTTGAAATCTCCTCTTTAAAAGCAAACACAAAGCTCAATGCATGCATTTGCAAGTCGAAGGAAGAACCCATTTATTCATCTGCAATATATTAGCCACGATACCGTTTTCACGATGTATGGTGGCTATACCGTGCTATCTTATGGCTTATCATAGTGACTGCCTCATTCAAAATCTAATTGTATACAGTTACAGTTATATTAAAAAAAATCTCTCCTGCAATCAATAGCTGATAAAAGCATCGTCTCTATTAAATCACGCATATTGGATGTGATTGAGACGACTTGTTGCCAAATTTTTTTTTCAATTAATTTATTTGTACAGGCTCAATCGAGTAAGCTTTACAGAGCTAATTTTGTTTTTTTTTATGAATTGATTTACTTGTACAGGCTCAATCGAATAAACTTTACAGAGCCAAGTTACCATTTTCGTTATACATACTTAATCCTAATCTTAAATCTACAGTTACAGGGATTGAACTGAATACTCGCGGTCGTCTCGAAGTGAGAGGAGATTTACAATTTTATGGATGGGGAGAGGGAGGAGGAGATTTCACTATTTCTAAAACATGAACTTATTTCTATTCAACTTCTTATCAGCTGTATAATTTTACAATTATTACCAAAAAAAAATAAAAAAAAACCAAACACACAAAATACAAACTAAACACAAGTTAATCAAACTTACAATCTAATATTCTTCAGGAAAACATATACAAGTTTCATAAACTCCAGATCGCGTCTAGCCAAAACATCCCGAACTGGAACATTAGTGTTGGGGAACCGAATTACCTCCGCCTTCGATGTCGACCAGTGCTCCCCAACACTCGCAGGTGAAATTAGGGAAAACAAAGTACCAGCTATTCCCGGTGCTGGGTAAATATCTCCCTTGTTCTCCGTGGAAGAGCTTCTTCTATTTTTACACCAATTAACACGCACTCCGATTTACTACAACAGGCTTACAAGCAGTACATTTATTAAAAACAACTAATTAAAACACATTTATTCTTAAACTCTAACATTGTTTTTCTTATTCCTAACACACAAAACAGATTAAAATTGCCCGCGCGCAGACTCCACACACGTTCGGTGGTCTGTAAATTTCTACCGTATACAATAAAATAGGTCATCGTCTGACCGCGATCGCTACCTATGCGATGTTTTCGCTCGGGTCCATGAGAGTGACCGCTCCTGTTCTCGCTCCTGAATTGCTCACCACTGCAGCCTATATACAAGCGAAACGATCTAATCCCTCTCGCCTGGCTTGATCGATGACCATCTATCCTCTGCTCGGTGTGTAGATGAGAACACAATAAGCGATGCTGCAAACTCGTTGGAAGTAGGTCACAATTGTGCATAGCCAGTACGAGGATGTAGCTAGGTTGGGCTGATGTTAGTCTCAAACAATTAGGTTGTCTACCTCGAGTTCGAAGGGAATCGTACAGCTCAGATCTGACTCAACGATGCTCAGCACAAGACCAAATGATGTGATCTGCGTCTTGGTAACCTTGTCCACATTCACAGAGATTGCTGTCCCCCAGCCCAACACGGAACAAGTGAGAGTTTAACGAATAGTGATTGGACATGAGGCGAGACATCACACGAATCTCGACCCACATCCAACCCTTTGAACCAAGGACTCTTCGACATCTTAGGGATGATCGAATATAGCCATCGTCCCAAACTCCCTTCTCTCCATTCATTCTGCCAGCTGACGAGTGACTGTTGACGATAAATGAAGAAAAAATCATCGTAGGCGATTTGTCGATCGTAAATATCGCCTTCCATAGCGCCCACCTTAGCAAGTGAGTCCGCCATCTCATTGCCCGGAATCGAGCAATGAGAGGGAATCCATGCAAAGGTGATGACAAAAGATCTTAAAGATAAAGCACTTAGAAGCTCTCGTATTTTCATGCGAAAATACGAGGAGTGCTTTACCGGCCTCATAGAGCGAATAGCCTCGACATAACTTAGATTATCCGCAAAAATAAAGTAGTGATCTGGTGAAAGTGAGGCGATGGTTTCAAGCGTATAATGTTTTGCCGCCAGCTCAGCAACATATACGGAACAATGAGCTTGAAGCATTCGAGAGGCGCAATGAAATTCGTTATAAATACCAAAACCAGCGGACGCCTCTGTTCGCAACAGCGAAAAAGTTTCGAGACGATCCTGCACCGCCGCTGGCGCTGTAAACGTCCTGGGTTTACCGACCGGCAACGCTTCAGCAGCAGAAAAAATGGCCAAGTCCAATCAACAGATCCACATCAGAAGGTACATAGAAATTAGGGTCAGCCAACTGAAATCCAGAAGGAATGTTCCACTGACTGATATTAACAGGTTTGGATGGGAGAGCATTCGTGATCTTTGGAGTTACCAAACATTTGAGATCTACTTGAAAGTCCCTGTAGAGGGATTGGAGGCTCACGATTACGTTTGGATTTGGTGCGCACATTGCTGACCCCAGCAATGTCAATGGAAACAGGAACTCCCTCGAGACCAAGCTTTTCGTACATGGGAAGAGAAATCAGATTCGTCTGAGTACCACAATCCAGGAAGGCACGGCATGGAATATGCTTACCATTTTTATCAACCAAGCTCACCACAGCAGTTAGAAGCAAGACGTTAGGGACGGCAACACTCAGAGAACAGACGGACGGCTGGGTAGACACAGTAGAGGAATTTGCGGAATCATCACACGGGGTTTGGGGCGTTACCACAAGGGAAACCCGTTCATTCTCACCTTTGCTCTGGACGGGATGGTTGTTGGAATTCACATTACTTTCACGTTTGAATCCATCCTCATGCAAAAGAGAATGGTGTCGCTTGTTACACTTGCTGCAGTTTCTCTTAGACGAACAATCAATGGATCTATGTCCACGCCGCAAACAGTTAAAACACAAATGGGACTCTCTCACCTTTGTTACTCGATCCGACACTGGCAGTTTATGGAAATCGGGACATTGGTAATTAAAGTGACTCTTAGCACAGAACTGATAAGACTCACTACTACTGTCGTATGTAGTAGCGTGAACCTTCACGCTATTGGGCTTAGCGGTTGGTTGAGATGATTTAACAGGATGGGATTTTACGATTGTAGGATGATCCGCTTCACAACGTTCTAGGACACGACACTGATCCTTCAGGAATGTCAGTGTCTTATCAAGATTCGGTACTTCCCCATGGGCAAGAGAGCGTTCCCATTGCTTACGTGTGGATGCGTCGAGACAAGAAGTCAAAATCTTATTGATAATTAACCCAGTTGTACCCTCAACTGATTGTTTCATAACCCTAAGACCCTCAACGTGCATCGTACACGTATCCACCAAATCACGTAGTTCTTTGTGAGACTCTTTGCACATCTTTCTCATAGCTAGAAGCTCGTCAATATGGGTATCGTCGATCCTCGGATTTTCATATCTATCGGTTAGTATTTCCCACGCGTGGTTGTAGTTGTTATCAGACAGGGTTTTGGCATCAAGAATACCGGAGGCAGCACCAACTAGTGCCTTTTCTAGATAATGCAGTTTGATCGCATCCAAATCAGAACATCGGCTGACTATGTCTTGGAACATGGATTTAAAACGAGGCCAATTTTCGTAGCGCCCGTCAAAAGTGGGGATCGGGGCCTTGAGCGGCTGTTGCTGTACTATCACTTGGGTGGCACTAGCTGGCGTAGTGGCGTTGGTAAAGGAAACACTGGTAGGAGTACTTAAACTGAGGAACTCCAACCGAATCAAACAATCGGTATGAAGTTTATCGAATTCGTTCAATTTTTCATCTTGATCATCCGTTTTACCAAACGGCTCCGATGGTGTAGTGGTAAGCGTAATTACCTCTCACCCCAGCAGGCCTGGGTTCAATCCCAGTCGGCGCCGCCGGGATGTTCTGAGGCATAACATCTCTGATCACGCCTTCCTTCGGATGGGAAGTAAAGCCGTTGGTCCCCGGTTCATGAGTTGATGGGTCGATAGGTAGGGTCCAGGCAGGCTTCCTGAAATCTCGTGAGCACAGAGAAGAGACAGTGTGCTTTGCGCTACCTAATTTCGTACCCCTCTCAGTTATGGTGAGCTGTGTGAAGTAAACGAACGAGGCACAAGGGAAATGAGCGAGCCTTGTATCAATACATGCGAGTTTCTGTTGCGACGTGCATAGCGATGTCTCGTCTCTTGCCGGGTCGAGTGGGGAGCATGGGCTGCGTGTACATGAAACAGCTCGTGTGCATTTCCTCGTGAGCTCGTCTCGCGTACTTTTCTCGTGCTGGAAGATTGGTTGTTTACGCAGTACGGTGTATTTTTATTAAGCAAGATAGAAGGATCAGTAATGTCAATTTAAAACCACTATCTTATTTGCGTATCCTTGACAGAAGTCTGCACATTGTAGACAAAATACGCGTATCTGTCAAGGATAAGCAAATAAGGTAGTGGAATTAAATGAAAATTACTAATTCTTCCCGCATAAACAATAACCATAAGAAGCGCCTAAACACCAATTCGGGATATCATCCCTAGTTTATTTGGTATGGTCGTACTATTTATGATATCGGTAAAGTATGGTACCCGTTTATTAGGGTTCTCTTTTTCTTTTTACAGGAATTCCACTAAAATGCCCACATTCGTCAAAATTTTTTATTTTTATTTTATTTTATTTTATTTTTTGGCAGTAGGCTTCACATATGGACAAATTAACTTCACCAAAAACTGTTTTTTTCTGACACGTTTTGATTTTTTTTTATATTGGAAATCCAAGCGAATCAGTTTTTCCTTATAAGGATTAGATAGATTCCTGAAAAAAAAATTACATACACGCACTTAGAGTAAACCACACTATCCCAATCCAACTTTTTTTTTTTCTTCATCTTTCATGATGAGATATAAACAATATTTTTGCACACTTAGATTTTTTGCCAAAATGGGCCGAGCAGCTCGGCTTTTTATATTGCTGGATCTCAGTGAAAAACTTGCCGAGATTCAGCTAACAAACATAAATGATATCCAGCAAAATAAAATGCCGAGCTGCTCGGCCCATTTTGGCAAAAATCTAAGTGTGCAAAAATATTGTTTATATCTCATCATGAAAGATGAAGAAAAAAAGTTGGATTGGGATAATGTGGTTTACTCTTGGGTTTACTTCTTTGCACGTCGATAGAAGCTTTTGGTTTATTATTTGCAAGGTTATTTGTGCGATTTAATTTCAAAATATCATTAAAATAATTTTAAAAGATCGAAAAAAGGAAAACAAACTGTGCAATATTCAGCTTAGTAACAGATTTCTCTATTTTTACACCATGCGTTAACCAACCTGCCACAATACAATTGAAGAGTTGGATTTTTTTCCCTAATTTCTCAGATCATAAATTTTTTATTCAATTTAGGGAGCTTTAATATATCCGACGAGTTTAATGATTTTCCTGATTATTAAAAACGTTAGTCTGAGATTTTAAAATGTTCTAACCAATCGTTATCTTGATTTTTGTAAATCACATAATAATGGACTGCTTTATGTCTAGTGTCTGTGATTTGTTACATATTTTCTATATATAGTTTATATAATCACATAAAGCATTGCATTCTAACTAAAAAAGCAACAAACCGAACAATTGTGGTTGCTCAACAAATATACATTTTGTACAGTAATTTAAATTGGTTACTCTCATTCAACTTTGTGATATTAGTAGGAGAGGTGCATTTATCTAATAAGTGCTCTGAAGATGGTTAGATGGAAACCGCACCTTTATTGCACTTTGTTAAAACGCGCCTATTTGTTTGGTGTGAAATGCGAAATATATGTTCAAGCTAGAATAGACTCTCACTAGCCATTTAGATCTTAGCTAGCGGGTTTTTTTTTCACATTGACACTTTGCATAAAAAATTCAACAAAAGCAGACCTAAATTTCACCAGGTCAGAAGCTATGAAGACTTGAAATCCTCTCTGCAGAAATCATAGACTCTAAAGACATGAAGAACACTGGAACTCTTTTCCTGTACTTTGTTGGATGAAGTGATGTGGCACATATTGAGCGGTCAGATTTGATTTGCAATATCAGAAAATCTTACGTAAGTACTTTTAATACCAAAGAGTTGGAGGTAAAAGCCTTCATGACAAGCATTTGCTGCCCTTAGGTCCGTATTACTGTAGAACCCCACGCACGATTCACCTGTATCTCTGAAGTGCACTAGAAGCCACCATCATAGCGGTAGTCATTTGATGTCTGAAGGCATTACATCAGAATAAGTCATCGAACTTTCAACAAGTCATCGAAAGTCTTTGCTAACAAGCTCATAATTTACAACATTGTTGGAGCAACATTAGAGCATTTTAAATCAAACCGTTCTAAAGCCCTTTCCTCACAAATCGAATGCCGCCCACGCAAACTATCAGCATCATCGAGTAGGGGAAAGTTTCCCCTTAACGATTATGCTGTTGGTTTGCGTGGGCAGCTTTTGCTTTGTGAAGAAATGGTTTTACAACGGTACTATTGTTGCTCCAGATTGTTAGTATTGGAACCATGAAAATAGATGTATCTTCCCAAAATTATGCTGGATATATAATTATGTACCGTACTGAATCTAAATCCACACACCTCATATGTTTTCCATAAGTTGTACGGATTTCGGTCCCACACGGTAAGTTGATTCGGCCATGTCCGATTGTCCCTTATGTTTTGCAAATAAATGAAACTGGGTTATCCAATTAAATATTATTCAAGTTTGCCATTTTTGAAAGCAAAATTCATTTATTCATGTTTAGTAGAAAAAGAAACAGTTCTTTAAAAAAAAACTTAAAAATTAAAGAAATCAAGTATAAAATTCACATTTTCTTTTTAGGTCTTATTAAAATCCACTTTCTGCAGAAGCTCCTGGTTAAGACGAATGAACAAGATATTCCGTAGATTTTCCTCGCTTAGTAGTGTCCGGTGTTTGGTAAGAATCAACGCCAATACGCTGAACGAACGTTCCACGCTGACCTGTGTACAAGGTATCGCCAAAAGTGCAGAAACCAAGTTATACAACTCCGGTTTTGTGCTTCTGAAACGATACCACCATTCTAAAATAGAATTCTCTTTATTCTCCGGTAGTTTCAGCCGTGGCATTCTAGAGAGATCGCTGAGCTCATTCATAATGTGTATGTCCTCCAATGTATTGTTCGACTCATCGAGGGTATTGAGATATGCCTCAAAAGGGTCTTCGGGCTGTGTATTTGGTTGCTCATTACCAGTCGAAGACGAAGCAGCAGTGTTACCAATTTGGCAGCGACCAGCAATAGCTTGGATGGTTTCCCACGTTTGCTTGATGAACTTCTGAAAAAGGGAAATTTATTGGTTACATAAACACAACAAACGAAAAAAAAGGTGTATTACCAATGCTACGATTCTCTCTTCATCTGTTATGAACGGACTGTTTCGAAAATTAATTCGCTGATCGACAAATATTGCAGCCAAGAAAGATCTGTTACTCATCAGAACGACACGCCTTTTGTCCATCTTTTCAGCGATAACCTTAGATATTTCGTTATTTGCACTTCTCACATGGAATGTACATTTTTCCCAGATTAAGAAAAAGTCGTTAAAAGTTATCTGAGAGTTTTGGAGCTGTAATGTAGCATCTGCTACTGGTTTGAAAGCGTGGATGAAACACTCTAAAAAGTTCCACATATTATCGCCAATGATCTGCTCCTCTCCATCTGCTAACGTCAAAATAAAATCCTTTTCTTTGGTGAGAGATTGTACCATCGTGTATGTACTATTCCATCTCGTAGGACAGTCTAGCTTTGGCTTACTCCGCTTGCTCACAGTAAATAGCTTTTTATACGGTAACTTACGCAGAGTTTTCACAACTTTCCGAATATCCAGAAGTTGTTCCTTCATTTTAGTCTCCTTTAGAGTATCACTCACGGCTAGCTGTAGTGTATGTTCTGCGCATCGCACTCCTTCAAGAATAGGCTCTATCAGTTGCATTTTCCGATCAACACATTCATCCTCTTGATTTTCCACACCATAATTTTCCTCTTCATCGTCTTCCTCTTCCTCGATGTTTGCGTCATCGAAAAATCCAGAGCCGTTAAGTTCCAGTTCCTGTGTCATCTTCAAACGGTTTATTGTAGCACGCATGTTCTGAACATTATCTGTCGTAACCGTTAGTAGTCGGCGGATATCGATCCCATACGGCGTCAGGGTTTTAAGCACTTCTTCCGTGAGGTTTGCTGCAGTGTGTCTATCATGAAGCTCAATTATTTTGAGAGTACGTATCCTAATAGTTTTTTTGTCAACAAACTGGATATTTATTCCCAAAAACTCCCGGTCCATTCGGGTAGCTGCATCCATCTTGAGACAAACCATTTTACAGGCAATTTCATTTGTGATCATAAGTTGGATTTGATCTGCCACCTTTGACAATACCTCACGTATTGAATCCGGCTCCAAGTGTTTTGTCAACTTAAGTCCCTCCTCAATTGGCCTTACGATGTTTTGAAACGCAGGATATTTGAGCATATTCGGGAAGACCATTTACGGTTACAAGTTCGACCATTGATGAAATATAGGTTTTATGGTCGATTCGTACCTCAATCTTTGAAATTTTTCTCGAAGGACCAGCGTCACCTTGATTGTCATCATCCAGCAGCCCTCGTTGTCGTGCAAAATCTTTGTGAAGAGTTTTGTAGTGTCGATGGTAACTGAATTTCCTCAGGTCAGTTAACTTTTTGTTGCACAACAAACAAATCGCCTCTTTTGCGGCGATATTTATATTGAACAGTTCTTCATCACTGACAATTCTACGCGCCATCTTTCAGAGAAAAAAAAACTGACACGAAAAGCACAACTTCTTCCGACAGCACAAAATATTATTTTGTGGCGAAAAGGTACGCGAGAAAATCTCACGAGCTCTAACGCGCGAGTTGTCTCAAGTACATGCAGCACAAATACCTCTCTCGTGTCGGAAAGCGACGAGACATTCTCAAACACCTCACAATTATTTACGAATGAGAAGCAAAAGAGCAAAAACCAACTCGTATGTGATAGGGTAGAGAACTACTTCGGCCTAATCGCCCATGTTGGGCCTATCGAGCAGAAAACTTCAAATAAATCCATGATTTCAGAGTTAACAACTCAATTATGCGTTTGGAATGATACTTTAGTTAATAAGCTACCAAACGAAGTCAATGAGAACGCGTGGTATGAAGGTTTGCAAATATTATTCCCAAAAACAAAAGAAGCGCTCCGACCGAATCAATTTTTATCTTCATCCTATAGGCCGAAGTGAATTCATTGGTGAAACGCCGTTGCGTTTCAATGTGTTAGGCCGAGTTTAAAATCCGTAGGCCGAGTTTGGCGTCAAGAAGCAGTGTTGGACTTTTGACAATATCTCAACGATTAGTTTCTCGTTTTCAAATCTTACGGTACATACGGAAAGGTAAATATATTTGGGAGCCATCAGTAATAATAACATTCCGTTTGGTGCTAAACTGAACTAGATTAAGAAAGACTAAGTGCGGGTTATGCTTAATAGGCCGGAAATGGGGTAGTTAACCCTATGCCCGGGCGCAACGTTAATAGAGAGAAAAGTGGAGAGAGAGAGTCAAAATGTTCTCGTCACTTGAAACTGATGCGCGTGTGCAGGAAGTCTGGGTCCAGGTGAGGGAGCTGCCTTCCTGGCACGTCGGTAGCATTGGTGCTCAGTACGGAAAACAAGATCGACGGAAAAAACAAACCGAAGGAAAAAAAAATCCGTTTTACCAGGAAGAATGGAACTAATAATCTCCTTGTGTAAAACGGAATATTCAGCGTAATGAGCGTCTAGCTTTTTGGCGTAAACTTTAAGAAAGGGAAGACTCACCTGGCTAGGATCATTTTCGCATTTTTCCAAGGCATTGGCGATCGCAGTCACCTTGCCCTTTACTTGACCGCGTTGGTGAATGAGCGGCTTGATTTCCTCCATGGTTGGCTTTAGCGGTTTCAATGGGGCACGATCCACTGGCATCGGGAAGGAATGGAGAGAGCAATTCTCGAACGTCACACGATGATACCAGATGAAAAGCAGGAGCACTAACACTTGAGTTCTTGGAGTTCTTTTTGCGTTCTAGCAAATAACTTTACTGTTCTGTTACTGTCACATAAGCATCGACGGTAGCGTTCAATGTTCATTAAAAGTTCTTGTTCTTCTTCACTTGCTACCGTCGCGAGAAAAAATTCACTTCAATAGCGGACTGTATACGCTTCACAAATCCGGTTCCGAACGGACCACTATGTTGGGCACAGCCAACAGACACGAACGAACACGATTTTTCTTGTTGGCTCACTGCCAACGAGATCGACGGACAGACTGATTGTTGGCCACTGCCAACGATGAACACGAACTATGCTTGTCGTTGGCAGTGGGCCAACGAAGCATAGTTCGTGTTCATCGTTGGCAGCAGCGTTGCCAGTATTCCAGATTTATCTGGATTTTCCAGATTTTTAGCCGTCTTGCCAGATACACAGACAGACCACGTATATTTCCAGATGTTTTAAATATGTTCCAGATTTTCCCAGATTTTTTAAACATGTTGCTTTAAAAATATCACTGCAATTGATTTACCCTCTAATAAAAAGCCAAACTTGCTACTTTAATTATTAAAGGCCATCAACTTTGAACATTATTGGATTTTTAAGGTAATTCTGAAAATAGTTCACAGTTAAGTGTGAGGCGAATTCTTTGTGAAATCAAAGGAGAATTTCAAGCTACTTCTAAGTAGGATTACATCCATCTTTGTGGGCTTCGGGGTCGTGCGGCGTCACCCATCATTTAGGCGTATTGTGAGTGCCACGAAGTAAGGGTTCGATTCCCGCTCCAGCCGTTGAAAATTTTGGCAACCTGAAAATTTCCCTACTTTCCCCTATTTTTTCTAATGGGTGTGGTGTGTTGTCCATTGTCTAGTGTTAAATATTTAGACTGTGCAACCTCTGGTTGAAGACGGTGTCAATTGTATTGTCAACTGATGACTGATGACAATTGCATGGAGATTTTGTCAATAAAGGAAATACAATCCGGAAGAGAAATCATAGAAAATTCTTATGATGAAACTTAAGGAGTATGCTGATACGAATCGTGAGAATAATTTTAATGGAATTCTGTCCAATGTTTATATGGAGATAAATTTTAATAAAATTTTAAGCGCAATTTCTGGGATACTTTCAAAACCATTTTGGAAAAGTACTTGAGTACTTAGGTAATACTGAAAAGGATTTCAAAACAATTCTGACCTTACCTACAAAGCAGTTTAAAGGGAATTATCAGATAGGTCTGAGAAGAGTGTGACGGTCATTCTGAAGAGTGTACCAAGGAAATTGCTAAGAATATTTTAAGAATTTCTTAGAGAAAAATGGACACAAAATTGAGCCAATCCTTGGGAATTACTACCAATTTGAGAGAGTTGTGGAATTGGAGGGTGATTTATAAGAAATTACAAGAGGTTATGCTTAGAACTCTTAGAATGTTACTGGGAAAGTTAAGATATTTTCAAGATTATTTTAGGGGAATATAGAGAAGAAATATGATGGAAATCTAGGATGATTTGAATTGAACTAAAAAAAGGCGAAATAACCTGTGAAGAGTTCCAAGTACATTCAGACTAACAAAAAAATCATGATCTGGGACACAGGAAAAATGGAAATTCTGGAATTTAGAATCATTGCAAGATCCTAAGACTTCAAAAATGAAACTATCAGACTTTCATTTAAGTAATATAATAAAATTATTCTTTGGCATAAAATTATTCGTAATGGTCATGCGAATAGTGGAGTTACCCGTAGTTTAGGTAAACTGTGTGTGAGTTCCCACTTCAGCCCGGTGAATATTGCTTCAAAATAAAATTGCTTACTGGTCTGCTGGGTTTTGTGTGTTGTATGATGTCAAGAATTAAACTGTTGATCTGATCAACCTAAGAGTAATATTAGAATTATTTAGAACTTTTAAAATATTTAAATTCTGGTACTGCATCAAGTAGTAAGGATTAGGTACATCGACTTTAAGTTAAAAAAAATCCATACCATCAAATTTCATTGATTCTTTGCTTTTCATTCTTTTTTAAAAAAAAAAAGTTACAGTTTAAAAAAACAATTCTAACCATATTTTCTGCTGTTTTTTACCCAAATTTAACTCAATTTTTGAATGCTGCGTAATGGATATTTGATTTTTTGGGCACACCGTGTCAATACTTTTCAACTTTTGGATGATTTTAGCAATTCTTACAAGTTATTTGCTTTATATAATTTATTTAAACATGTAATTTATAACCATTCTAGTACTTTACTTACTTACTTTTGGCACATCACTTTGATTTCAATAGCATTATGTTAAAAAAAGAATTTTTTGGAGCATTCCAGATTCTTCCAGATTTTATATTTTACCTGATCCAGATTTTTCTGAAAATGATCTGGCAACGCTGGTTGGCAGTGGCCAACAATCAGTCTGTCCGTCGATCTCGTTGGCAGTGAGCCAACAAGAAAAATCGTGTTCGTTCGTGTCTGTTGGCTGTACCAAACAGCCTCTATTAGTGATCCATCTGTGAAGAACGATCTTGCGGAATCAACTTGGCCAAACTTTGCAGTGTATAATGACGGAACAATCATGGAACGATGATGTTCTGGGATTCCGCGAATCTCTTGCGTCATAGATAAATCAAAACTAACTGAATTGCCGAAGTCGGAGAAGTATACACGATGAGGATTATGCTGTGAAGGGCTGACATCCAGTGTTATGTACACGCACTACATAGTCATGAAATTTGGGTGAAAAATTGAACATGCTATTTATTGAAGTTTACACGGTTTTCATGAGTTTTGAGATGAAATAAATTGTATGGCGTTTCGAAAGTGATTGTACGAAACTCCATGAGAATCTCAAACGTAAAATTTGGTATCCCAACAGGCCTAAGCTAAAAATAGGGTTTGGTTCACTGGGTACCGAAGTATAACACGCCATTTCGTTTTGATTTGAGTTAATCAAGCATTTAATAAGTAATATTGCAAATCAAATCACTGAACTAAAGATTCCACATGACAAAACATTGAATTAGTTACGGAAAACTCACGAATCGATGTGTTGTCCCATACTGCCAAATTCTCATTCCAACTTACTACTGCTATTTAATAATATCAGGAGTAGTTGCAAAGCTTTCTGTTTGGTTTAATCATGTATAATGAACTCATCTAATGAGACAATTTCCTGCATCAATGAGTCGGATGGTGAACCAAAATTATACGCCAGGTGTCTAAAAATAGAAGTAGACGTAGTAATCCCTCCATTTATGTGGTGGGTGATACCGTCCACCCACCGCTATCTATCGGCTGTCCTTCAATGAGAACAATACCAATGAGAACAATGAGCGTAAATATTCATACAATGCGCTCTAACAGGGTTTATGTTGTAGCTAATGAACTAGCGCATCGGAACAAACCTATTATTGATTTGTGCACAGTGAAATCATTGATATTATTGATCTTTTCTGATCGATAGAACGGAAATGGGCGATTACGACGAAGTAGCGCTCTACCCTATGTGAGAATGTGTAAGCATGTTAATACTAGAATGTGATCCTTTTTTAAACATATTTGCTAAAACATAGGTAAAGACAATCATCGCCGAAAATCGAGGAGGAGAGAACAGTCCATAATGCGTCCCTGGAGTAAAATGGCCCCGTTCTTTAAATGCACGAATTGACAATCGGAGCTATGAAAATCGGTGCGGGACATTTTACCCCACGGGTGCGTTTTAGACCATCCTACCTTTCTTGTTCCTACTGTCGCATTGACGAGTCTTCCCTGTGAAATGAACGACACAAACACGGAAGAGCCAAAAACCAATCATGATAACCAAATTTAAAAACAGAAAGGATAAACACAAGATATTACCTCTATTCCATTTGAATAGGACACGAGACACTTATTTATAGCCGAATCCACTTCCCGGTCTCATGCATATGCTAGGACAGTGCACACCACATCTTTATGTATATAGATCAACATCGAACCAAAATAGCGACCCATAAAATTAATAGAGGTATAGTATTTCCAGAAATAGACAAATGTCCCACCGTGGCCGTATTGATGGGAAAGTAAATTGATGATGTTTGAGAGGGACAGTTCTCGTTTTTTGTTTGTCAATTCCTCTCAATCGAAAACGGTGGTTTCGAATTACACACAGTTGACTGTGGTTTGCTTTTCACTATTCGATTACAGGATTAAAAGGAGGTGAAGCTGAGAATTGATGTTTTAAAATGGAATAATTTCAACAATATGGTCACTGCTACGAGTAAAATGTAACATTCAGTAGATCAAAAGAAGCCGGTAGTTTCCGCGTTTTTGGACACTGAGAAAAGTTTCACTGCTTGTTGGTCACACCGTCCACCAAAGAGCGACCATTAACGAGCGAGACTTTGTGTTACACTATAAATTAGCAATTATGAAACTTTACGCTTTCCTGAGCGTTGATTTTCTTTTGTTCCGCTGAAAGTTTCTGACTCGCCTGGTGTTTGTTGTAAGTTTCTTCCGTGCGGACGAGTAGTTTGGGTTCTTTCTTTTGTTTCCAGTGCTTTGCCTGTCAGAGGCGCAGAACTTTGTTCACTTTTTATGGCGTTTACTTATTATTAGGTAATTGAAAAGTTCTTGATATTAAGTCAACAGAAAATCAATTCAATTTATAGTGATTTTCAAATACTTGAATCATATGCAGATGTAACTAAAGTATTCTATTCTTCATTCAAAACACGAACCATGTGGTCACAGGAAGTCACGTGGTGTCAACAAATCCGCTGGTCCAACATTAAACCAACAAATTCACACCCTCTGAGCGGAAGGAAGTGAAAAACAAAACCTTTCCCTTTGGCAGTTTCTAAATCTGATTATAGAGTTGTAAACCTGTTTGCAATTCCAACCCTCTGCTGTACACAGCTGTCGGATGTCCATCTGCTCGTCAGCCCCAAGGCAAGGAACATAAACTGCTCAAATTCTTTCGTGCCCGCCCATAAAGGATTGAGTCATGTAGGTTACTGCTCCTACCCGTATTTGGAGCTACTCACGGTGAACGTGAGGGTGTCCGTGATATCGATCACTTTGATAGCCGATGGCTGTATGTATGGGAGGAAACGCTGACAACCACACTCTGGTGGAACCATAAAAAGGTATACATTTATGACTACATCACATTCAATTCACAGAGGCGTAGGCTTCTAGTCCATCATCCTACTCTTACTTCTCCCACACGGAAAAGACGTAAAATATGGAAAACTTTGACGGCATTACAACGACCGGCAGGGGACGCGGTGAACAATATTGGCAGAATCAGCAACGCGTTGGTGGAAGCAAGGAATGGATTCCTTGACACTCATAAAATCGCAATAAAATGGGTTGTCGTACGTGATATCCACGGGTGCCGGTTGTGTAAATCTGCTTCTTTTGTGTTACATAACACGTGTGTACACACCTTGGTATGGCCTCAGAAAACTGTAAGCGTGTAGCGAATGGTTACACCATCCTGAAGGTGGCAGGTTCGATTCCTGGTCGGGTTTATCACAGGTAGGAGATTGCCATGTGACCTGAGCACCGAAAATCGTTGTACCTACATGGCACGCAATGATTCCAAAGCCGTATTTAGGAAGACACATTCGAGGGTTCGATTCCCATCTGTAAGCAATGGATTTTTTTTTTTTCATCATTTTCGCAACATATCTCACTTGTTCTTGCCTTCAAGCATCGTTTGACAAAGTACGAAGACACATATGTTTGTGCCTATACCCGTTAGTATTCGGGAATGTTTTTACATATTGTTTAGCCAATATTTTGATGTAAGTGAAATTAGTTTAGTGCCTATATGGTTAGTGAACTTTTAACAAAAACTTTTTTAGAGCAGTTAATATGAATAAATCAACTTTCTAATAAAGATGCTTTAACTCACTTGCTATAAAAAATATTTTCGGAATCATTAGATGTTATAATGATATGTTGTACTTGTAAGTTACGAGAAGAGGTTCTAAAGTATGTGTTTGACTCATAAAACCTTTAAATTTCGCTTTCGCTTTCAGCTGTGCAGAGTGAGCACTCACGAATCGTAAAATTGCTGATAGTGACGCTCTGAATGTATAATTGACAGGTTTTGTGTGTCAAACACATACTTTACAACCTCTTCTTGTAACATGCAACTTCTAATTATAATATTTCATCATTTCGAAATTATTTTTTATAGTAAGTGAGTAGAAGTAGCCCTGATTTCTATCAATTTTGCACAGTGCGCCCTTATTGTGTATGTACAATGTGTAATTTTACGGATTCAACCTCTTAAATGATTGCGTAACTAAGGGACCCCCGCACTTCGATGAGCCACTAGTGGGTCACGGTGTCACAGTTTGACAAATGTCCGTTCGATAACACTCTTCTTTGTCTTTATAATGTCCTTACTGGGACTTCACGCTGATCCTCAAAACAAAGTGTTGTTTGAACACTTCCACAGTCATTAATTGAGACATTTCTATGCCTGTACCATTTTTGCATGCCAGCGACGTCCTGGATGGAGAGGTTAGGATTCCGCTTATATTTCACCGCCACCTTCTTCGTCGTCGCTGCCACGTCCGGATTACGATTGACGCCGCTTCCAGGCTTCCTTGCGGTCGACAGCTGCTCCCCGAACACTTTAAAAACGTTTGTTACGGTCGATTTGGCAACATCCAGCAATTTCGCCAACTTGGCGTGTGAGAACGTCAGATTCTCTTACTGTGCGAGCAAAATTTTGACACGCTACTTCTATTGCTTGGACGTGATTTTGAAAACTGGAGAGCAACGACAAGGATGCCTGATGATTTTTTCAAAAGTCTGTGTAAATGTCAAATTATGTGTCTGTATTTATCTGCACACTAGAAAAAAAACCAGCATTCCCTAATAAAAAAAAGTACCATAAACTAATGATAACCCAAATGATTAAACCATTCCACAAATGGTTTGGATTATATCCATATCACGTCGCTAAGCAAAATAACCATAACTATTTTATTAGGGTTGCTGATTACGTATTTTCCACATGTATTTTGGCTATAAAATTGCTTGTCACACACTAAACTGGATAAATAAGCATTTTTGTACTTACAAAAGTGCGTTTAGGGAAGAGCGCTACTCCGTCGTAATCGCCCATTTCCGTTCTATCGAGCAGAAATCATCAATAATATCAATCATTTCACCATGCACAAAACATTAATACGTTTGATCCGATCCGTTAGTTCATAAGCCACAACATGAAGCCAATTACAGCGTATTGTATGAATATTTACACTCATTGTTCTCAAAACAAAAGAAGCGCTCCTAGCGAATCCACTTTTTCTACCATCATCCGTAGGACGAAGAAAATCTAATGGCGTTTCAATGCGTTAGGACGGAATTAAAACTCGTAGGACGAATTTAGAATGAAGAAGCAGTGTTAGATTTGTAATAATATCTCAACATTGATTGACTCTTTATCAAATTCAACGGTACGTATGGAAAGGTTAATAAATTTAGAAGTTATCTTTGATGAAAACATTCCATGTTTTATTCAAACCCTTTCAAAAAAGAGAGGTAAAGTGCGGGATGTGCTTAGTAGGACTGAAATTAGATCAAAAACCCTATGTGTTGTTTTTTTTTTTTAATTTTTATTCCTAGTACTAAAAATACGAAGTCAAAACTTAAGAAGCATTTTGCTGTTTAAATCACGAGAGTAACAAAGATAAATATCCCACTCAAAGTCCATGTACCGAATCATCGGAATAAAGTGAAAACGTTTTCCTTTTTTGTTTGGTTTGTTTTTTTTCCGTCGATCTTGTTTTCCGTGCTGAGCACCAATGCTACCGACGTGCCAGGAAGGCAGCTCCCACACCTGGACCCTACCTATCGACCCATCAACTCATGAACCGGGGACCAACGGCTTTACTTCCCATCCGAAGGAAGGCGTGATCAGAGATGTTTTGCCTCAGAACATCCCGGTGGCGCCGACTGGTATTGAACCCAGGCCTGCTGTGGTGAGAGGTTATCACGCTTATCACTACACCACCGGCGCCGTTAAAGTGAAAACGTTAAAAAGTATCAAATGAAAAAAATATCGAACATACACACCAAATTTGAGATTTAGATTTCAGTAAAATGGATTGCTGGATCATGATCAGCATAGCAATGCTTTACTGAAAGACAGCAAACGATATTTTTACCGTGGGTAAAGCTAGAAAAAGGGAAATCTATTATTTCAAATAAAAATAAATGAGAAACTATCGAAACTTACCGAACAGATGTTATTAATTAGTCTTATGATACGTGTTCCTTTAAAATAGTCGAAAAGCTGTTCATAATCATAACACGTACCATAATCATAACAAGATGCACACACGCTTAAATAATTTTTATTTTATGTTAAATTTATGGAGGATCAATTGGGTTGTGAGCTTTGTTTTCTGAGCACAACGATATTTTTATCGATCCCGTAGGCATTCATCTCGATTTGTAAATCAAGATTTAAATTTTTGATCGTTAACACTAAATCTATTCGTTGACAGCTCGCTCCCATACAAAGTCCCACCAAGGAGCGCTAAGATGGTGATTTTTGTTAATGTAATCGTACTTATTTAAAATAGTTCCAGTGTACCAATTCTGATTTCGATTCCATTTTTAATGCAGATAACGAAAATGTATTTACCTAAATACCCCTAAACAACCCAATTGATAAAAATCTGTACAAAATCTCTATTATTTTTCAAATATCTGTATACACAGATAAATTGAACTATTCCCATTTTGATTGAAATTTAATCAATTTGACATCAACTGAGTTTAGTTTAATCATATCGAATGATTAAAAATTAATCCTCTCTTCCTAAAAAATAAGCAACTGATATAATTCCCAGTTTAATCATGGTTGATTAGATTTTTGAATATTTTTTAATGATTTTTGATTCTATTTAAAAAAAAATTCGATTGAAGTAATTATGGCTCGGACTCAACAAGGTGAAGCGGGAAACTGCATACTTTTTAAGCTTTTTTGATTTAATTTATCTTTGAGTGTAATGTCTGTAGTCTGTATTGGGTCTGTATGAGACTTCAAAAATCTGTATAAATACAGACATATCTGTACATCTGGCACCGCTGCCAAACGGGAAAAACTCATCATAGCAACCATTGCACAGTGGTCCAGCATGCAGATTTAGGTGAAATGATATGTTTTGTGCCGGAAATTGAAACTTTAGACTAAAAATCTTTTCTTCAAAGTTGTTCCTTGTAGTTAGGCCCTCATTTTTATGACAATGAATTCTAGGGTGGTTCCTATTATCATTAAAATAAAAAATTTAACTTTTTTGTTTGAATAAATTAAGGTATACATTTCTCGGCAAAGTTATAGATGAGCTAATTTTAAGTTACTTTGTTGAAAACAACTTTTTCTATCTCTTAAATTGGCCGATTTAGAGCTATTTTCTTTAATTGAGTTAGGGTGGCTCTAAAAAAACAATTGTTTTGCTCTAAAGGGTGATACGGTCAAAATTTGGTCAATATCAACTTGACGTATTTCTTTCAATTTTGCATTTAAAAAACCTGAACACCCCTCATTTTGAAGGTGTGTGTGTGTAGAATCTTGCTCCTATTTTGATTTTGGAATTCACTCTTCAGTTGTCAAAATGCCGTCCAAGCAAGAAGAGCAGCGTATCAAAATTTTGCTCGCGCATCGCGAAAATCCGAGCTACTCGCACGCACAGTTGGCAAAATCGCTAAAAGTTGCCAAATCAACCGTTACAAATGTAATTAAAGTGTTTGGGGAACGTTTGTCGACAGCCAGGAAGTCTGGATCGGGGGGAAATCGAAAACCGGAAGCCGCTGAGACGACAAAGAGAGTTGCCGGTAGTTTCAAGCGAAACCCTAACCTCTCCCTCCGAGATGCCGCAAATAAGCTGGGTGTATCGTCTACAACCGTGCATCGAGCCAAAAACCGAGCCGGACTATCGACTTACAAGAAGGTAGTGACTCCAAATCGCGATGATAAACAAAATACGACGGCCAAAGCGCGATCCCGGAGGCTGTACACGACGATGCTGACGAAGTTTGACTGCGTGGTAATGGACGACGAAACCTACGTCAAAGCCGACTACAAGCAGCTTCCGGGACAGGAGTTTTATACGGCAAAAGGAAGGGGAAAGGTAGCAGATGTTTTCAAGCACATGAAACTGTCAAAGTTCGCAAAGAAATATCTGGTTTGGCAAGCCATCTGTACCTGTGGCTTGAAAAGCAGCATTTTCATAGCTTCCGGGACTGTCAACCAAGAAATTTACGTGAAAGAGTGTTTGAATAAACGTCTGCTGCCTTTCCTGAAGAAACACGGTTGTTCCGTACTGTTTTGGCCGGATTTGGCATCTTGCCATTACGGTAAAAAGGCCATGGAGTGGTACGCCGCCAACAACGTGCAGGTGGTTCCCAAGGATAAGAACCCTCCCAACACGCCAGAGCTCCGCCCAATTGAGAAATACTGGGCTATTGTCAAGCGGAACCTAAAGAAGACCAAAAAAACTGCTAAGGGCGAGCAGCAGTTCAAGGCAAACTGGCTTTCTGCGGCGAAGAAGGTGGACAAGGTGGCTGTACAAAATCTGATGGCAGGGGTCAAGCGTAAGGCCCGGCAATTCGGATTTGTAAAAGCGGAAGCCTAACTGAATATTTTTCCTGAATTTTATACTAATTGAACTTGAAAAAGAAATTTAATTTGATTTTTTAAATAAACGATTTCACCGATTTACACGCGTAAATTGACCAAATTTTGACCGTATCACCCTTTAGTTTTCTTATTTCGAATTTCTCAGCAAAGGTGTCTTGAAATAACTTTTAGATCTTTAGAAGGCGCAAATTTCAAAGCTTGTGAATATCTTTCGCCGATCAAGAGTTATTGACGTTTTTATACTAAAAATATGCACTTTTCAAATGTTAATATCTCTGGTTGCGGTAAACAAAAAAAGTTTTTTTTTGCTGTCTTACAACGTATGTTATTCTCAATAATATGAAAAAATGGAGGTATTTTATTTTTTAAACTCGTATAAAATCAATTTGAATTTATTCATATGTTTAACCATATTTGGGTATATCTTTTTTTATTAGAAGAGATACAGGCAACACATTTCGCTTTAAAACATTCGTCTTAAAGAGTTTTAAAAGTCTCTACAAGATGACTTTCATGAGAAATTTCAACTGACTTCTTACTCTTTAATCTCTATCTCTATCTCTATCTATATTTATCTCTATCTCTATCTTACGCACTTCAAACCGGCCAATCACGAGCTGGTTCGCATTTGACAGAAAAGTGGTCCGTTTTCGTCCCCGTATTGTCTACCCTTCTCTTAGGGTTTATCTAGAGTCGTTTGTGAAATCGTGTGTCGTCTCTGACGTTTGTGAAATGCACAAGCATTAGTGCAGAACTCGGGGTAAATTATAAGTATTAGTGCAAGAAAACCTTTGAATTTACCTTAAGTTCTGCACTAATACTTGTGCAATTCACAAACGTCAGAGAAGTCTATAATGAGTCACACTAATGTCGTTTTCGTTTTTGTTCAGTTCCAACCCAGTTTTGCACCAGTTTCAACCTAACTGCTGTCAAAATGTTTTTTTATTCGCACGGGTTGAACCTAGTTACACACTAGTTTCAACTCCAAGTTAATAGGTTCGCACTGTAATTTTTCACGGTTTACTGGTTGGGTTCACCAATACAATTGCATCTGAGTTGTCAAGCTGAGCGTTGTTGGATTGTGAAAAAATCTTCAAAATAAACATGCAAAACGTTGCTTCTGTGGTTGCTTTCGCTGCTTCTGCAGTTCAATTACTGGAATCGGAAGCCGATTCTGATTCCGAATTCGATGAACAAATTTAAATGACCATTCCCAGAAAACCGAAGAACAAAAAATGTAGGGTTAAAAATTTCGTTTAGTTTTAAGTTATCTCATTCAAATTATTGATCAATGTGATGGAAATCATGCTCAATAATATTAGAAAGAAAACCAGAATTAATAATTAACCAGGGTGGAAAAGCGATAGATTGGTTTTACGAATTGTTTAAGAATCTAAAGCTTGCAAGAAATTATGATCCAAAGAATAGATTTTTTTTTAAGGTTACGAACTCATGTTTTGCGCGATATCTGAATTTTATTTTCACCAAACAGTGACAGATTTTTAAAATTCGGAGTCTGATATAATTTTAAATTTTTCCTTCTTCGGTAAATAATGAGCATTTTATTTATTATTTCAATTATTTTATTTTAAAAACGTGATATCCAACAAACGGCGTCGGAAATTACAGACGAAATTATTGCAAGCAACAACAGATGTTTGACAGCTAGCTTCACGCGATGTCACGCACACCAACATACCAAATACTCTTAAAACTTAATTTTTTTTTATTCCAGGGTCAGGTTAACACTAACCCAGGTTCAAAAACGATCTGTCAAACTGATACCTATCGTGCAAAGTAAACAAACATTAAGATGCTATGAAAAGTCCATGTAGGGTTGTTTAAACGGTTTTACGCAAACCGGTTTTACCGGTATTACCGTGATATTTTACAAATACTGAAATACCGTAGTTGAAGATGCTAATTTCAGACTAAAGTGGTAATTTTTATACGATAGATGGAGGAGATGAAAGCCTAGAGTTGATATTTCCGTTAGAGTACGGCAGTGTTAAAATTGCATATAGAAAGTAGATAGCAAGCTCCCCCTTTGGAGAGGGGTGGTGAGGGGTGTCCCCCCCCCACCACTGGGGGGACAAATACCGTAAGTAATACTAAACATTTAGTCAAAGCTGAAATACCGGTTTTTGTACGATAAAAAAAAACCGCATGAGTGCCAACCGGCACATTAGGATCGATGCCAGTAAGATCCTAATTACGGCATACTGGACACGGAATGTAATAGTGGACACGACACGGCACAATGGATTGGATACCATGCTACAGGGCTGACAGTCGTGTAAAGAAGGGTGACACCTTCTTGAAATGGCGAGTAGGCTAATAGTGTGGCTGCCCCCGTCCCGGTAAAACCTTGTCAGGCCCCCGGATACGTTCAAAACTCGTCACCAATTGGTGGTTGGTGAGTAGTAGGCTCAGGTGTTACTTACAGTGATCTGGCTCTGAACACGGCCCCATGGCCTCCCTGCTTGCATAGAGAACCATGGGAGAATCATGTAGTCGCCTATACATACAACGAGTGAAGATAGCGGCCTAGAGGAGGGACCCAACAGAATGGAGAAAAATGGAGAAAAAAACAAAAAAGAAAACCCAAAAAATATGACGGACGAAGGCAAGACGCCAGGAAGTGAATACGGAGGAGCGAACGTGTTCGCAAGGAGCGGGATATTGCAGAGATCACCAGTGTTGAACCTGGAAGCCACAGCGAGTTCCAGCAGCAGCAGTAAGCCCCAAGGTGAGCAGCAAGGACACCAAGGAGAGCTTGGTCTTGTGCTATGCCAGAGGTTCACACCGAAATCCAGCAGTAGCACACCCCAAGAAGGATTGTAGCTTGGGAAGACCAAAATGACGGAGATCAGGAGGAGGATCAATGAACTCCATGACTTCATCAAGGATAAGAGCAACGTCTACAAGGCAATAAATGAAATGGTGACAGGCATCAAATCCGCCATGATTGCTGCCGAACGTGAACAGGATGCGCTGAAGACAAGATCCGTGACTGTTGAAAGGGCGCTGATCGAGGCCAAGGAGAAAGCAGCAGCTGAAACACAGGAGACGCCGAAGGGACCTCGAAATCCACGCTCGGTGAAGAGGAAAAAGGAAACGCCAGGAGAGGAAGAGGAGTTGAAAAAGAAATAAAGAACAACAAGGAAGCCAACAAGGAGGAAGTTGTACCGTCGAGAAGCCGAAACCGAAGCCGAGATCACCACAGAAGAGGAGCTAAGAAGTGTGTTGAGAGTGCATTGCAATCTGGGAGATGTCCCGATGTCAATCCGGCGGCATGCAAACGGCGGTGATGCGGCTTTCGACAGTTGCAGCGAATAAGCTGTTGGAGACGGGCAAGGTCAAAGTTGGCTGGTCAGTGTGCTCGCTGAAAGCCACTCCTCGGGTTACCAAGCAACTGGAGCGATGATTCAAGTGCATGGGTTTCGGTCACCAGGCTAGGAACTGCAATGGCCCTGACAGATCTGATCGGTGCAGGAAATTCGGAGAGAAAGGTCAAATTGTAAGAAGCTGCAAGAAGCAACTGAGGTGTATGCTCTGCAAAAAAGAGGACGGAAACGATCGTACGACGGGAGGCTTCAAATGCCTAGCATACAAAAAGGCGATGGAAGGCCAACAGTAATGGAGGTAATTCAATTAAACCTCAATCATTGAGACATTACTCATTGCGGAACCGTATCGAGTCCCTCCCGATAACGGTAACTGGGTGGCGGATAGAGCTGGGATGGCGACTATACAAGTAATGGGCAGATACCCCATTCAAGAAGTGGTTGTGAGCTCATACGAAGGTTTCGTTATCGCCAAAAATCAACGGAATCTAAATATGTAGTTGTTACGCACCTCTCAGATGGACGATGAAGAAGTTCCATGAGATGCTGGATGGATTTACCGAAGAACTGATCGGACGACGACCGGTAGTCATCGGAAGCTTGGGCAGTGTAGTGGGGAAGCAGATGTTCCACTGCGAGAGGGCACAGTCTGCTGGAAGCACTGGCAAAACTGGAAGTTATGCTGGCCAATAAAGGCACCAGCAGCATGCTTGGCATGCACAGTTGTACACACCAACTGCTCATTTGGTTATAACTTTTCACTCAGATGTTGAAATTTATTTTTCTTTAAAGTAATTTGTTGGATTAGGCTCATAGTTTACTATAGATTTGCGAAGATTAGGTCAAGCATTTGAAACAACACTAATCAATTTAACACTTAAATTCCGAGATGTTTAATGAGCATTTCTCACCTTATTTTTACAACGCAAAAACAAATACAGTTTACTACTAGCATTAAAATCTACTTTTTTTTACATATCTATAACTATTCTATCTACTGCTTCAAAAAGAACTATGTTCCATCAACTGTGTGCAAAGTTATTAGCAAATGAGCAGTTCGTGACCAAAACTGTGTATGCCAAGCATGACCAGCAGCACTTTTCGCAGAGATGGCCGGGAATCCATTATCGACGTTACTTTCTGCAGTCCGTCGCTGGTGGCAAACATGGATTGGAGAGTATGCGAAGGATATACCCATAGCGACTATCAGGCGGTCCGATACGGCATCGGCTAACGGAATACTGTGCCAGTACTGAGGATGAGAACTTGTGACCGGAAGTGGAAGACGAAAACTTTCGACAAGGATCTTTTCGTTGAGGCACTTCGTGTCGACAGGAGCCCCACTGTTTTGAATGCGGACGAGTTGAGAGAAACGTTAGTGAGAACATGTGACACGACCATGCCGAAGAAACTGGAGCCAAATAACAGACGGCGTCCAGTTTACTGGTGCAACGAGGCACTTATCACCCTCCACGCTAGTTGTCTCACAGCCAGAAGACTTGTTCAGAGAGCAAGATCAGAAGTAGATAGAGAGGAACGAAGAGGAGTGTTTCGAGTGGTCAGGGCCGCACTTAAACGAGAGATAAAGCAGAGCAAGTCGAACTGTTTTAAGGAGCTGTGTCGAGACGCTGATGCCAGCCCGTGGGGCGACGCATTCCGAGTAGTGATGGCGGAGATCAGGGGTCTAACGATGCCCGCTGAAATGTGCCCAAAGGAAGCTGAAAGTCATCGTGGAAGGACTTTTCCCGAAGCACGACCCAACGACTTGGCCCCCTACACCGTGGCGAAAGGATTGAAGGTAAAGAAAGCTCCCGGTCCGGATGGAATCCCTAACGTAGCGTTGATAGTGGCGATCCAGGCGTCCCCGGACATGTTCAGGATGGTGCTGCAGAAAGGCCTGGAGGAGGGTCACTTTACTGACAGATGGAAGGTACAGAAGCTAGTGTTGCTGCCGAAACCAGAAAAACCACCGGGGGAGCCATGCCTGCTGAATACATTCGGAAAACTCTTGAAGAGGATCATCCTAAACAGGCTGATGAAATGCACGGAGAGTGAGCACGAATTGTCGGAGAGGTAGTGCGGATTCCGGAAGTGGAGAAGATCGACGGTGGATGCAATTCGGACAGTGGTCGAGAGAGCCGAGAAGGCGTCCAAACAGAAGCGGAGAGGAGATCGATATTGCGCCGTGAATGCGTTCAACAGCGCCAGCTGGGAGGCCATCGCCGAAGCGCTGCATATAATGAGGGTCCCTGATTACCTGTGCAGGATCCTGAGGAGGTATTTCCAGAACCGGATTCTGGTCTACGAGACAGACATGGGACAGAGATCGATTAAGATCACACGGGTGTTCCGCAAGGCTTCATCCTTGGTCCAACGCTCTGGAATGGGATGTACAACAGCGTGCTAACGCTGAAGCTGCCCAATGGAGTTCAGATCGTTGGCTTTGCGGACGAGGTCGTGTTGACAGTAACAGGCGAGACGCTGGAAGAGGTGGAAGTGTTGTCAACCGAGGAGATCGACATGATTGGTAACTGGATGCAAGGAGTGAAGCTGCAGATAGCACACCGCAAAACGGAAGTGCTGTTGGTCAGTAACTGTAAAGCGGTACAGCGGGCAGAAATCACCGTCGTGGAGCACGCCAGGCTTCGAAGGCTATCGCGCTGGTCCCAGCAGTAGCAAGAGGCGTCTTCTGGCCAGTGTGTCGTCGTCGATACTGAGTTATGGAGGTCCAGCCTGGGTCCAGCAGTACGTTCCGGCTCATGGCTATGCGAGTCGTGAGTGCGTACAGAACTATCTCGTCGGAAGCAGTATGCGTTATCGCCGGTATGATCCCTATCGGCATCACCCTGGTGGATGACAGTGACAGTGGATATCACACCGTGCGAACTTCACTACAGGTCAGGCTTCTTGAAACTTTCCTAAGGAAAAATTGATTCAAGCATTCTAATTATTTGATGGTTTAGAACAGTATTAACAAATAAATTTCATACGTAGGGTAAGATGGAGCAAAATGTGCCTCGAGATAACATGACCAACAGCGTTTTTTCTCGTACTTTTGAAAGATTAATTGAGATAAACAGTTTTGCAGATGATAGTTTTGCAGCTCTTCTTGTGATTCTGGGTGAAAACCCATTAAATTTGTTTTAAAATACACTTAAATAAGCACTGTTGGCCATATTATCCCATGGCGCGCATTTGCCCATCTTATTCTATATGAAGTTAGTTATTCTGTAATATTTTTTATCGAAAAAATAGTCAGGAAAACATTTCCCGATTTTGTCAGATGTTTTAGGAGAAAGGGTTGACAAAATCGGGAAAGTACTGTATAAATTATGTAACAATTCGAAAAATGTCTCGATTTTGAAAAAAATAGTTGAAGCATATGTGTTTCCAAAAACAAGATTTCACGGTATTCGAAAAAAAAATATTCTATTTTTAGGTTCGTTAATCGTTAAATCGAATATAAATTGGACATAACTAAGTCTATACCAAATGGGTCATTTCAGCTCAGTGGGTACATAATTTTAAAAAGTTGTGGTCGGTGTCACCGATTTGAGCCAAATTTGGCCAAAACTCTTATTTTGGCATTCTGAACAAATACCTTTTTTGATTTTGCTCCTATGTGTCTAGCTCCTTCTGGGATACAACCCTGGATTTTCAAGATTTTTTTTAATTTCAACTTTCAGAAGAGATTACTCCACAACCAAATAAGCTATTCGTGATCTTACAAAATTAGTAGATTCTAATAAATTTACAAACATTTTGTTTTTGTTATAGTAACTACAGTAAACAGACTGATTACCGGCAGGTATCAAAATTGTCAAAAAATATTCTATTTTCACCATGGGAGGAATTTTTTATTTCTTAATATTTTGGACTCAAATTTTCACCACACTTTAGAAAACTCTTATACTTGATGTGTTTCCGAGGGCAAATGATTCTGGGCAGAACGGTAAGGTGGTGCACAATGGGGGCAGAACGGTACTTTTGTAGGGCAAACTTCGCAACGCATTACCAGCAACAAAAATGAGAAACCCAGATTCGATTAAGGGCAATCTTAACGTTTAAAACTGTGCTTCAGTCCCACCCTAAGAGGATACGGGAAGAAGTTAAATTAAAAGTTTATGGGTAAAACTTTCAATGACCATCCATTCAGCACCAGAAAACAGTGACACAAAAGTGTTTGCTCTACCGGTACGCTCTTGGCTCAACTCCCATTCAGTTACCCTCTGTGCAACATGCAAGTTTTGGTGTGACCCATTTAACCTTAAAGTGCTTTGTGACATGTAAAGGAAAACAAAATTATGGCAGAAAATAATTGTAATGTGTAGAACCCAGATTAAATCACTCATCAGTGCCATGTGCCTTTTTCTCATGCACTATTTTGTCAAAATGTCTCCAGAACCAATTGTTTGATCGATTGGTAGGTAGGTAGACACTTAACACTGAAATCGATACCTTTCCGCAACTGCTCGAAAATCGATCCCAAGGTTCTTCACGGAACCACTTCATTTTAAAGCTTTCAACAATTTGACATCGATTTAAGATACATCCTTCGTCAAGAGTAGTCATCCTTGTTGGTTCATTTCTCCCACTGACGCCGCCCGTGCGCTTCTTTGTACCGCTGCTGGTCAACCTAATTTCCATTTTTCTCAATCTTCTAACGAAGACGGAGATGAAAAGTCCCCGGCGGTTATTTGCTTAGGCAATTTTGTGTTTTTCTTTTGGCCCGTTTTATTTTTTCTTTTGTCCTCATCATCTCGCGAGTCCCAGTGAAGAAGGCGGAGTACGAATTCTGTCTCAAGGGAGCGGAAGAGGAGGAGGAGAAGGAGGAGGAGGAGAAAGGGCAGGAGGTAGATATTTGTTTTCCTTCTTCTAACTTTCCTCGTCTCGTTTGTCGCTGCTCTATATCCCAAAGGAATAACAGGTTGATTTCTCGTTCGTTACGGATAATTTGTAGCGACAAAGAGGTAGCAGCGGTAAGGAAGCTTCCGGTTTGATTTGAATCTCGAATGAAGAGCCCGCTCAGATTGCTAATCAAGCATCCAATCTGAGAGACGAAGAAAGGGAACCTCTTCTAGGTAGCTCGCAACAGAAGGAATGTGAGGATGATTGATTTGGAATAATCTTGACACATCTGAGCTTCCCTTGCTTAGAATTTATCCGTTATCAAACCAAAAGTTTACTTAATGCCTTTCACCCCTAACGGAGCAAGTGAATTGTGTGTTATTTTACTGGCACGGATTTCTCAACTAATTAGGATAAATTACTGCTTGCTTTAACATCCTTATCAGGGTGCGGAATTGCTCGTTCAAAACTTCAGTATCACTCTTCTTCCGGAGACAAAGCTTCCTAACATGGAAAATTAGTTGAATTGCTCAAAACAGAAAAACTTTGTTAGGCTGGGTCTAGTGGGAACTCTTCGTTCAAAAGTTTCTACCACTAATGAATATTCCGGCTTTAGTGGTGTACGTAGTGCTGACACTTTTGCTTGCATGTGAGTTTTCCATAGCCGAGTATATATATATTCGTAGTTGACTGTTTACTTATTCCATATAAACGGAGCATTCATTTCCAGCACCAACTTCCTTACAAAAACACAAAAAACAGCTCCTCCGCAGCCGCTACAGGATAAGCCCATAAATTTATCCATCGTCAAATGGCGCAAATAACCGCAAATCTTGAGCGGCTTCCCACTGCCACAGTTCAACAGCTCAGGCATCATCGTTTAACAACGGCATTCGATCCCTTACATTCGCAATTCGACGAATAATGGGATTTAAAATATCATTTTATTAGGCTGCCCCATTAAAACTTTGGCTGACAGCTGTCAAAAATATAGCTATCATAAAAAAAAGTCCCACCCGGCTAACCGAAACAACTGGCATAGCTGAATGAGGATTACCACTTTAGGAGCTGTTGATGGAGTTTCTATGCTCTTGTAAAGCGCAGAGGAATGACAGCGTCGTTGAATAGAAGAAATTTGCGAACGAAAAAAAATCAAACTTGGGGAAAGAGAATTGAAGAAGCGACTTCTTTCCATTTTTTTACAACTGCGGCACTAATACAATCCTGCAGATGTAGTTCCATTTTCCTTTCGCAGTAGACCATATTTGTTTGTAAATGTTTATAGAGATACTGCTAACCTGTTGGATTACTCTTGAACAAACAAATCTCCAAATCATCACCAATCGTCAACTCCATCACATCACTCTTGCCTCCTTTTTCTAAAGGTCTCGATAATAAAGAATATAATATTAAAGAAAACTAACTAACTACAGCTACAGCTATCCCCCGAAGAACGCGTTCCCTACTGAGTTGAACCCACCGCTTTGTCTCGGTGGGTTTTCAACCAAGCGCTCTGATTTTCTGCGAGTGACTAGTTCTCCATTGACCCTACTCACATGCAACAAATCAGACCGACTGGTTGCAACCCGCCGAGAAAAAGTGGTGGATGCAACTCAGTGAGTAGCGCGTTCTTCGGGGGAAAGTTGTAACTCTTGCCTGCAGCTTATATCTAACAAAATCAATTAAACCATCCATAACTGCACCGTCTACTTAAATAACCGGCTCAATAGAATGCAGAAGGAGCAGCGCATCAACAACAGTCACAGCTTCCACTAAAATCCATTGACAACAATTCCAACTGACCAACAGCAACCAGAAGAGACCATTTATAGTTAGAGTTAGAAAATGCGCCTAACCACTTTATTTATTTCCTCTCGATGATTTCTTCACGCAAATCAACATAACCTTCAAGAAGTCTTCTCTGCCAATGGTGGTTTTGACTGGTTGATTGGAATTCTTTTATGTCCTGGAGTGTTGTGGAATTTTTTACGCATCGAGGACAGCGTAAATGAGGATTTTTCATTACCTGTTGTTAATTTGTAGGAAATTTTAAAGTGATCTTTGGCACAGCACTACAACGTTTGTTTTTTGTTTTTTTTTTGTAGTGCTGTGCAAAAGATCAGTTTAAAATTTCCTACAAATTAACAACAGGTCATGAAAAATCTACATTTACGCTGTCCTCGATGCGTAAAAGTTTGTAACGGGAAACGATAGACATTACAACCCTTGAGAAAGGCCGCAACCAAACGGTCGAAAATTAATCGTTTCTACTAAAAGACTGAGAAAGCCACCCCATAAAAGAAAAAAAGTCTTCTCTGCCATCATGCATATTCGTATTTCTTTGCTTGTAATGAGTGATCACCAGTATGTATGCATATAGGGGAATTTACGTATTCTCGGCAACCTAAGCAGCGACCTTCTTTCTATAGCCTTTTTCTCTAAGGAACGCACACATATGCAGTATTGGTTTGTTTACAATCTTTTGCTGCCAGCTGCTCTAACAATTTCAGTCGTTTTGAAACGCTTTTACAAAGCTCCAATCTTCTCTAGTGAGAGCGAGTATTGTCGGCAACCAGTTTTTCTTCGGCAACCGTTCAATTTGAACTGCATGTAAATCTGCTGTTCTATTATCGGCAACTCGAAATCAGCTACAATTTGTAGTGCGTGTGTTTCATTTCAAGAAAACCTTGCTAGATTGCTTTTTCTCAGTGGTAAAAATATAGTCAAATTGAAGCTGAAAGCATAAAGAATCGTTTGCATGCATTCAGCCAAGTGTTTTCGTAAGAAAATCCAGTGAAAATAGTGTTTCAAATTGGGTTGCCGAAAATAGTATGTCATGCCGAAGCCGTCATTTCCCCTATGTATGAAAAAAAAACCACTCATTGTTGCAGGACACAGACAATAGACAGTGGACTGTCCGTCTCGTATGACTTGATCAAGTACGATACATAGTTGTTTTCAAATTATCTTCGTATGCGGAGGGTGGACCCATAAGTATAGACACTTGCGCGTGATCCACGGGAGCAAGAAGAGTTTCCTTGATAAACATGTTCCAACCCAATATAGAACAAGCCATCATACGAGGGGATGTCCCAAAGAGTAGGGAGAAGAGCCCCCCTTCAATTCACGAAACGTTAACAACAGGAAGTTGGCAATTCCACTCTTCCCATCCCTACCCAATGAATTTATATGTTTATATGAAAATATGTAGAATATAAGAACATAATACAACCCATGATTTTCTGTTCAGTAAGCACAGGGAATCGAGCATCTCAAAACCACAACACTCCACGACAAAATAGGATTAAGTTTCCGCTTGGTATGTAATGAACAATAGAGATACGCGACAATTCATATAGTTTCTGCGGTTGATAGTTAATTTTAAACATACGAATGGTACTGCCAACGGCGACTACGATGACGACAACAGAGAACCTGGAACTTACAATTTGCCTAGAATATAACACCTTTGTATAATGAGAGAGAGAAGGATTAGTATTTTCCATTTTTTTTTAAACTCTTTATTTGTTCCAAATTTAAAATAAATTACATTTCATTTTAACCTAGGTGCTCCAGTTACTTCAGTAACTTACCAGACTTATTTGTTATGATATCTAGTTTTCTCGTAGTTGTTTTTTCGTTGTTCCTGCCTTGGCAATACAGTATTTTAAACAGGTTTTTTTTTACCTGCATGTCACTATAACAATTGATATCTTAAAACTAAAAACTAAAACTAAATCTTATCTAAGTATAAAGGGAATTAATCGTTGCAATTGAGGATTGCAACGATTTTTGCCTGAAATTATTCATTATTTTGTTGGACATTTGTTCTAAAGTCTCAACATTCGAAATTCTATGTACCTCGGTAGTACTGTACCAGGGAGGCAACTTCAAAATCATCTTCAGAATTTTGTTCTGAATCCTTTGAAGTGCTTTTTTCCTGGTATTGCAACAACAAGACCATATTGGCACAGCGTAAAGCATGGGCGGTCTAAAAACTTGTTTAAATATTAGAAGTTTATTCGTCAGGCAAAGTATGGATTTCCTGTTTATAAGAGGATACAAACATTTTATATATTTGTTACATTTGGCTTGAATGCCCTCAATGTGATCTTTAAAAGTTAATTTTTGGTCGTTGCGTTGGGAGAAATCTTCCATCTTTGTTAATAAGAAGAGAAAATATCTCAACTTTTCTGCAGTCTGCTGCAAATAACACGAAGACTTCTTCCTTTAGCGTAAATGCCTGTGTCATCAGCGAACAAAGATTTGTGGCAACCCTGAGGCAAATCAGGGAGGTCCGAAGTGAAAATGTTATACAATATAGGCCCAAGAATGCTACCCTGAGGAACTCCTGCTCTAACAGGTAGTCGATTAGATTTGGAATTTTGATAATTTACCTGCAGAGTTCTGTCAGTTAAATAATTTTGAACTAATTTCATAATGTAAAGTGGAAAATTAAACTTTTTCAATTTAGCAATCAAACCTTCATGCCAAACACTGTCGAATGCTTTTTCTATGTCTAGAAGAGCAACTCCAGTTGAGTGGCCTTCAGATTTGTTTGAACGAATTAAATTGGTAACTCTCAAGAGTTGATTAGTAGTTGAATGCCCATGGCGAAATCCAAACTGCTCATCTGCAAAAATTGAGTTCGTATTGATGTGAAGCATCATTCTATTCAAAATTATCTTTTCAAAAAGTTTACTTATTGAAGAAAGCAAACTTATTGGACGGTAGCTAGAAGCTTCAGCTGGATTTTTATCCGGCTTCAAAATTGGAACAACTTTTGCATTTTTCCATTTATCAGGAAAGTATGCCAAATGGAAACATCGGTAAGTGTTCCAAATTTTGTTTCAACAGAAAGTCCAAAAGTTTCAAAAACTTGGGTTTCAAATGAAGAAATAATTTTAAGTTTGATTCGTCTATGAACAATGATGGCAACGCCACCACAGGGTCCACCAAGACGATAATTTCTATAAATGAAATAATTTGCGTCCTTCTTAACCTTATGGTCAGATTTAAGGAACGTTTCAGTTATAACGGCAATATGCAAAAAGTTAAATAGCTCGTCTTCATTATCTTTAAGAGATCGAGCATTCCAATTTACAATATTTAATGCTTTAAAATCCATTACTGAATTTTAAAGTCATGACAATATTATTTGCAAATTTTACTCCAGTTTGAATAGCATCAAACATGGAGTTAGATTTAAGCATATCAGAAATCATGTCAATTAATGATTTCTGTAAAAATTCCATTTTAGGGGCAGTAATGCTTCCTAAGTCAAAATTGTCAAAATTTCCGTTAGAATTACGTTGGTTAGTATTTTGATTTCTACCCGTTGCAATAGCAGCATAGGTAGCTCCATTAACTCGCTGAACATTGTTAGCAGCGAAGGGAGTAGGTACAGATGAAAAAATTGAAGCAGGGGTGATATTTGTACCTACGGGTACGAATGTAGAATTTGTTCTTCGCTGACCTTTGTTAACAGCAGAGGAATTTGTACCTGGTCGGAAACGTGGAGCGTTTCCTACCTGTCGCTTAGAACGAGATTGTAGGATCGCTTTGCGAGTCTTACATTCCCAAAAATTAGATTTGTGGTTTTCACCACAATTTGAACATTTAAATTTCTTAGGATCTTCCTTCACAGGACAGTCGTCCTTTGCGTGAGAGGAATCACCACAATTCATGCAATTTAGCTGGCATGTAGCAATTTTTGGTTCCGTGACCCCATCCCTGGCACTTACGGCACTGAGTGAGGTTTTGGAAATTTCCTCCAGTCTTCCTGAATTCTTAACTCTTTCCGTTTTTGAATTGGTGGCCCTGAAAAGGGCCGGTTGTTTTACAAATGGTGGCCACACCAGTGCAAGTCGATGCTGACTGGATGACGGCGGCCTAGTCATGCTGCCTATTGCGGGAAGCCTTTCCTCCGGTCGATGTGGGTGTTTTCGTCGTCGTCCGTCGTCTTCGTATTGGTGCGATGCGTGCTGTTACACTCAAACGACGTGTTCGACGCTTATCCGTCTGCTGCTCGAAGGCAAGTGACGAAGAGAACGCTGGCAAGCGTTTTTATTATCGCTGCTTTTCTCCTTCCTTCCTTTCATGGTGAAAATATGATCGTTGGTAAGTGTCGTGTGTTCTCCAATATTCATGGACGTTTTTTTTTTGAAGAATAAACATTATGTTTTTAATAAAAAATACTGAATTCGTTGAAACAATATTTCTTTTTAATTAGCTAGGAGAAATTACGGCTTCGGCATGACAGACTATTTTCGGCAACCCAAATTGAAACGGTAATTTCACTGGATTTTCTTACGAAAACACTTCGCTGAATGCATTCAAACTATTCGTTAGGCTTTCAGCTTCAATTTGATTATATGTTTACCACTGAGAAAAAGCAATCTAGCAGGGTTTTCTTGAAATGAAACACACGCACTACAAATAGTAGCTGATTTCGAGTTGCCGATAATAGAACAGCAGATTTACATGTAGTTCAAATGGAACGGTTGCCGAAGAAAAACTGGTTGCCAACAATACTCGCTCTCACTAGAGAAGATTGGAGCTTTGTAAAAGCGTTTCAAAACAGTTTTTGACAATTCTTTCGACTGAAATTGTTAGAGCAGCTGGCAGCAAAAGATTGTAAACAAACCAATACTGCATATGTATGCGTTCCATAGAGAAAAAGGCTATAGAAAGAAAGTCGCTGTTTAGGTTGCCGAGAATACGTAAATTCCCCTATATGACTGAAAAAATTCTCATTTTTTATTGAACACCCGTTTTTACTGTACGGTAAACTTTCCTATAGTTGCGGTACGTTAAAAGCATTAGGTTCCTTTAGTTGTGAACTGAGTCTCCATGAACAACTTTAGGAACCTAACGCTTATAACGTACCGCAACTGTAGGAGCGTTTCCCCTACATTGATGAATTAATGAAAATAAATTAATGTGCAAGTAAACACATCTTGATAATCATAGGTAGTAAACAGCATATAGAATTGTTACAAGATAGCGATAGCATAAACAATAATTTTTCATAAGCCATCTGTGAAGAACCTGTTTTGCTTTCATGAAATCGCAAACAAATGCAAAACGTTTTAATGTGGCTTTTATGACGATAATTTTCAGACCGAATTATTTTTATCTGAAGCCAATTTGCTTGATCCTATTCCGTTTTGTTTTATGACGGCATTAATGGCGGCAAAGTTGCCTGGAAAAACTTGAATTATAAAATTTATTTATCTTTTTTCTTTCCTTTATTTAACGTCAGTCTCTGTCGTTAACCATTGATGGCAATCGAATGTGCAGGAAGGCAGCTTCCACACCTGCGTAGGATATCGTACCCATTCAATTCAATACAATGGGCCGGGACCAACGGCTTTACTTCCCTTCCGAAGGAAGACGTGACCGGAGATTTTTATGCTTCAGAAAAATCACACGGACCTCGGCTGGGATTAAACTCAGACCCATTGGGGTGAGAAAGCAATCACGCTTACCACTACATCACCGGCGCTGGCTTGTTTATCTTTCGACAGTTTTGTTGTGCGATCATTGCAATGAGGTTCTACCAACCGGTGGAAACTAACGATTTTAAAATCGCTCACTACTTGACTAGCCTATTGGTCCCAAGTACATCTGTAAGGAGGATTCTGGTAGGGCCTCCAAAATTCTGACTTATGCGCCAGACGATGAGAGTCGTCTGTCAGAACTCAGATCTGTTTGTCCAATCCTACAGCAGAATCCACCTCCAAAGATGTGCTATAAATTCATCCAACTTCCCAATTTTCTTTCTAATAAATTTTCCCAAAATTCGATTTGATTAGCGTAATAAATTCAATTTTAAATTACTAATTTGAAACTAAAAGCAAAGTTGTTTTGTACTTCCATTCATGCAATCTGTTTATCTCCAGAGTCTATTTTTTTGTAATTTTGATATCTGTATTGTAACTATTAAAACCTTTCCCTCATCCTACCTTCTCCTAACTGTGACGTCGTTCCATATATGTGGTCCCTAAACGTGAGGCAACCAACTGGTATTAAATCCCCTCTCCCCTTTCTTCCCCTACTAATATTAACTGTCTTCCCTACTGGAGGTGGTATGTGTTCGTGTGGGTACTAAAGAAACTAATCAAGTACTTACAGCTTCCGTCGATCGTTGGATTACCTTTCACCAGCCACGGAGTGGGTTGGTGGTAGACGCCGTCGTCGCTCGTCGATCACGGGTGCTCGACTATCGCCACGTGTGACCGGTCTCTTTGTCGAAACTGTCGACGAGTCGTCGCACGATGATACAAGCCGGTGGATTACCGACTACGAGGACCATGCGGTGAGTGCTAAAGGGCGACTTGGACGCCAAGACGGCGTTCTCTAACACCAGGAAGGGGACTCTCGGTTTCCCTAGGGCGACGGAGAGGTACACTGGGATAGCTGGGGATCTGATCAGAACTGGTTGTTGAGTTTTACCCGGGACGTGAGTCTGGGCGATTCGCTCTGGCAGTGGCTAACTTTCCCCAGATAGACTACTCGCGGATTTTGTCAACCACATGGTAACGGGTGGTGCTCGCGAGGTCGAACTTTCCTTGCCGATGACCACGCACTCTGAGATTATTCTTAGTGGCACGCAGCCACGAGGTGAAGAATAAACCCAGAGGTTCGCCCCAGTTCGATCAACAGCACATGGATAGCTTTGGGTGCTGATTTAGCTATGTCAAGAAGTCGTCAACTCACACAATCGGGCCGATAAACCTGTAGCCAATATCCCAACAATGGACGTGACCACGTATGGTGACTGTGGATACGCGAAGATTAGCACCCCAAACAAATATTTTTCACCAATTACCTCGCGTAGTTTCAATTTTCTGGTTACGCTTTCTTGTTAGAAGTTTCTGAACTCACGTTTTTATTTCTATTAAAAATTAAACATTAATCTCAATTTTGATTTCAAAATTACTTCAGCTCATACTTTTTACAAATTTCCAATTAAACACGACTCACGATTTTATATTAGCTTTTCATTTAATTTCAACAGAATAGACTCTGGAAATAATAAATTATTTTTTATTACTTTGCAACATACTTCACTTATGGCTTTTTCATTACGTTTAATTTGTTTTCACAATCACTTAGACTTTGTTTCGATAAGCTTCTAGATTCACATTTAAAATTTTCGATTTAAGACGGTTTGAACGGGAAAAATCGAGTGGGTGCTTTTTCCGTGATCAGAAGCCTATTTTTTTTTCAAATTTCGTTTTTATTCTGGTTCTATAGTGCTTGATTCTAAATATTCGTATTAAAATTTTCTTTGTGGCCTGATTAATTAACTAACATACTGATTCGAGCACCTTGGTTGCCTATTTCTAAGGCGCAAATTAATTCCACAAATAGGATTTTTAATGAAACTTGGACCGTAAGTCCGATTCACATCTATAAGCGTACCCCGTTCTAGTAAAAATTCTAGTACTACACTATGTTTGTTTTGATTCGCTATGAAAGTTTGACAGTTAAAATGAGGGGTTCATCAATTAACTTGGGACCGAAGATAGTACCAGAGTTGAGCCAAAATGCTCAGCACGTTTCTTTCTTCGCGACATCCTGGTCTTAGAGCTACCTCTATAGTTCTACTCGAGCGTTGGGTCAACAAGTTGTGTGACATCCTCGATAAGGGTGATTTTCATCCATTGGAAGCAGTTAATCAGGAAGTGTAGCTACATAGCTTGGAACAGGTGGAAGCACAATCGTTCCCGAAAAGTTTTTCTTCTCCCGGATGATGCGGATGCGTTGAAGTCTATGTGCGCTTGCTTGGATTTTGGAAACAGTTTACCTTTTCGCCGAATGAAACCGCTGTTATGGATCGGAAGGCAGCCAATGTCCAGCTGACTGACAGCTTCTGAAACTTCATGACGGCAGTTTTCCGCAGTCCCAGTTTGGCTCTGATGCATGATATTTGGATCATCATGGAAACGCAATTTCTGGAGAAAGATGGTCTGTTTTTATTCAGAATGTGACGCAAACGCTATGGACAATATTTTGTGTATTCCCATCAATGTTCAGCGTCTTATTTGATGCCTTCCAGTGTTTCGTGAACCGCATTCACTTCTCTCTTCTCAGTCGACTGCTATGTTGTGGGACTTGTGATTCTGTGTTTGAAATCTCCACTCGATTTATTTTTTCTCTGTCTGTAGGCAGATCCATCTTTTTAGTTTAGACAGTAAGTAAACAGTAGGAGGTCATGTGATACACTTTACTGACACCAAAAAGCAACAATATATGCTTTCTGATCACGTTTGAAACCGAACGGTTTTATAATTGCTTTTATAACGATAAAACACGTTTATGGAGAATTTTGTCGTTACATCAATACAAAAAATACCGAGCAAGTTTATGATTGATTAATTGAACAGTTTTATAAAGGGATAGAGTGCTGCATTAAATTCATTTTTAAACCAGACACTTTCTGAGTTTTTGCTCAGACTTAAAAAGGGTTTAAAGACAGCAAAATTCTGAACTTCTAACCAGTAATGTGTTGCACTATTAAATTTTGGGTTTAAACTAAAAATATTGCTTATTACTGTTATAAAACTACACAAAATCAGTGTGAAAGCCGAGAGGCTGTTAAACTGTTACTTGGATAACCTGGGGAGAGGATCTGAAGCCCTTGTGCTTGGCAATATTTCATTTAAAGGTACACTGGTAGCGTTGTTTTTTTATATTTTATTTAGTTTTTATTTAAAACTTCATAAATTAAATTGGTTTTTTTTTCTTTAAAAAACTGTATCTTCAAAGGGTTTGTTTTTAGCACAATGATGTATTTTTCGTTCCCATAGACTTTTATCTCGATTTTAACATCAATAAATACTTTGACTATATGTTTTAGTATTACTTCTACGTGAAGTCAACGATTTACATAGTTGAAGATGCTAATTTCAAATAACAGACTGTAGTGGTAATTTTTATACGATAGATGGAGTAGATGAAAGCATAGAGTTGATAGTTCCGTTTAGATTACGGCAGTGTGAAAATAGCATATAGATATTAGAATAGCGAGCTAGGACAACTTTTAAGGAAGGTACAAATCGGTTGAGGGGACACGGGTGGGGTAGGTGCGAGATAGTCAAGTCGACGATGATAGGAGCACATATCGTGGTAGGGGTAAACAATAGTTGCTGCAATTTCCAAACCTACGACTGGATGCCTTCCTTCAAATAACAACTGAAGTGCGGTAAAAATCGGTAGAACTGTTTCAAACACACCGTACACTCAAGTACCGGGTCGGTTTTCATCTCTTTTTGCCAGTGGTGGCGGGGGGAAACACCCCTCACCATCGCTCTCCAAAGGGGGAGTTTGGTAAAGAGAGATGAAAAAAAAAACCGATTTGTACCTTCCTTAAAAGTTGTCCTAGCTCGCTATTCTAATATCTATATGTAATCTTCACACTGCCGTACTCTAACGAAACTATCAACTCTATGCTTTCATCTACTCCATCTATCGTATAAAAATTACCACTACAGTCTGTTATTTGAAATTAGCATCTTCAACTATCAATAAAGAAAATTCTTGCATTTTTTTAATTTTTTAAACATATTTCTGCTCATTTCATACTAAAGCATCATCGAAGAACGCTAGAACGCTTAGATGGTGGTTTAAAATTTCATGTTTTGGGTTTTCATACCCATGATGATATTTTTACTCGTAAATTTTCTTCAAAATCTTAAGAAGAAGCTGCATTTTTAAGATTTTTTGTATCTTTTTTAAAAATATTTTTAGATAAGTCAAAACGTACTTTTTTCAGTGGCAGTAGGCTTCTCGTTAAGATTTTGAAGGCAATTGATGCTAGAAAATCTAAATTGCTTAAGCGTCAATGTGTGTTCCAATTAAAGCCTATGGAATTCCCATAGGTCATAATTAGAACACCCCATAATAGGAACGTATTGCCATAAATTGAACACCTACCCTTATTTCGAATTAACAAAACAATCAAATTTGACATTTGCACTGATTAAAAAAATGAATTGAATTTTCTAGAGGGGGCTAGGGTAAACGCACCAATAGTGGAGGTACGTTAGTGAAATGTGCTCCTATGGAGTCTCCATAAGTCACTATACGAACATTGGAGGGTATTTGACTGAATTTATCGGTTTTTCTATATCCGGAAGCCACCATCTTGAATTTCAATATGGCGTCAGACCGAGGGGCGACACATCTTCAAAATCTAATAAAACAGAAAAAAGACTGTCTTCCATTTAATTCCACTTAATTAATTCTGGTATCCATGACAGATACGCACTTCGACTACAATGTGCAGTCTTCATCAAATGGTTGAAAAAGACGAGAAAATCAATTCAATCAAACGCACGTTTCGTCGAGTTGCGTATGCTTCAGTGTTGGAACACTAAATTTTACATGAAATGTTTGTTTTTATTTCATGATTTACATCAAATGTTAATTACGTCACGTGTAAAAATAGCTATTTCTAAGCGTTTATAACTGCAAGCCACCATCTTGGATTTCAAGATGGCGTCGAGCATCGATTTCCGGTCTCTAGACGTCACCCCGATTCCAAAAATATTCATATTGATTGATATTTGACAGCATTTCCGAATTTTTATAAAACTGAAAGCCGCTATCTTGAATTTCAAGATGGCGTCGGATATCATTTCCGATCTATTTACGTCGCTCCGATTCTGGAAATACTCACATTGCATAGTTCTTCATTTGAAATCCTAGTTTTTCTGTATTCAAAAACCACCATTTCGAATTGAGATTGCATAAATTTATTCATCAAATACAAATTCTGTTTAATTAACTGTCATCACTTACAATTTTCAATAATGCCCACTACGCATATAAGCTACAACAGTACCGGATCTGTTCTTGAATCCATCCTTGTGAACACGAAACCTGATGCTCGCAGCAAACTGGTGAACACAGTGCGGTTTTGTTTGCAACAACATAACCGAAGCGAAACCAATACCGCACATAGGTATTGATTTATAATTTTGTATCGGTGTTTTGCCCATCACTCGCGTATAGGACAAAATTCAATGTCCGATGCCTCTTTGGAATCCAAGATGGCGACCACATCATACGATAATTTACACTTTTTCTGAAACAATTGGCTACCATCTTGCATTCCAAAATGGCGTCGGACATTGATTCTCGGTCGAGACAGTATTCACTCGGCTGACGTCAGAAGCAGGCCACTCTCGATGTGTGTAACGCGATCGTTTGTTTACTCGGCAGCAACCATTGTGTGGTTCTCCTCATTGTTCTTCATCAGCAGTTCTTTCGGTCGATGCGTCGTCAACTTTCGAAAGCAACCATTTCGTGATGATTGTGTGAGTGATGATCACGTTTTGCGTTCATTGCTGCAATGGAAGCGCTCTGCCTTCAGTTGGTGATACTGCAATAAAACCACTGGAAGCGGCTCCCATTCTGTAGGAGGAGGCTTATTGGATAGCGGAAGATAAAGTGTTTATTGTGTTGTATCTTCTGGCTATAGTTTTAAGATGTTTTGAATCCTTGGCTCTGTAAAGTTGATTCGACTGAGCCTTATCAAATAAATTAATAAACAAACAAAAAATCGTTTCTCGACATTCACATGTTGCCCCCGTTCCGAAAATACCGGTATTTTAAGGCATTTCACAGATTTTTATAAACCAATGGGTGCTATCTTGGATTTCAATTAGGCGTTGGACATCGATTTTCAGCCTCTACACGTCGTCCCCTACCTGAAAATACCCATATTCCATGCACTGTGCTTAATTTGTATGGGAAAATGTATGGGAAACAGAATGAAACTATTCATTTTCTTGACAAAAAATCAAAAATTGGTCAAATTTGGTCAAATCTTGAATTTAGATTGGTAATATTATACAGAAGAATTTTGTCGAAGATCTCAAATACAACTTTGTCTCAGACGTTATAATTTGTTGAAACATATCGAATACGGCATTGAAAATTATCGAATATGCCATGATTGACCATAACAAACAATTATGTAATTTTGCATGCTAATCAGAGAATGTCCCATCAGATCGATTCGTCATTTGACGTGGAACTGCTCTATATCGCACATCTTTAGAAAAGCTATGAACGGAGCAAAGGTGCAGCATTTTTTAACAGCAAATGGTTTTAATCTCATAAATGGTAGTGCGAGCTACCATATTACGGCAAGAGCAGTGAATAACAGAACCGGAAGTAATTGAATAACAAAGTTTTCGAATAAATTTCTACTCTCCAAGTTAGAGTGGGAGCTCCGCCAAAGTGCAGGTGAAACGTAAGCTATGAGTTAATTATAATATTTTTTTTTTACATTGTCGATCAAGTGTGGACCAGCAGGCAGTGAACAGTTCGTGTGAAAAAGCAAATAATGAAAATTGATATTGATTTTAAAGATTTAACGAAAATTTGCTCACTATAAACTTCAATTTGGGCTTAAGAATGACAATAAATAATGGGCTCAATTTATTACTGCCAACACCATCAACTTTATTAATTCTCCATATTAGCTACAATTCCCTCCAACAAACCCAGCTTACCTCCCGGTGAATGGAGATGCGGATCACAATAGTCAGCTGTAACCAACAACAAAAGGAGTTAACTCAGGGGCAAATGATCCTTTAGAGTTGAATGATTTGTACACACAAAACAAATCTACATTAAACGTTTCTTCCCCCGTCGTGTGTGTCGAGTTGACTTACCCTCTAGTGACATTTTCGAATGTAAAATATGTGTGGGTTATATTGTGTGAAACTGTGAAGTGTGCGCCCTCTATCAACAGTCGTCATTCTTTTGTATCACAATTGAGCCGTAAACGTTGGCATTAATTGTTCGCTGTGAAATTTGAATAGCAGATTTGCCCCAAGTGGAAGTGGCAATGGCAGATAATGATGCTGAGATGATTTATGATCTACTTAAATTGAGGACATCAGTATGGTCGATTTTTTTTTAAAGGTGTTATAGTACTTTGTATTATAGCATTCAGTACAAACCCAACAACAACAATAACTGATGCTATCTAAAGAAAATTCACCTCATTCACAGACTGCCATTCAAAATCTTTAGTGGAAAGTGCCACTCAATTCAGGAATGCTTCATAAAGGGACGATTCAAATATGACGTCCACTATTAAATGCGAGATGGGATTTTTATAATTTGTGTCAGTACGAGTAATAAGTATTGGAAATAGCCAGACACAGAAGGGTGGGGACTGTGGATATTTGAACCATCCCAAAGTACATTCGTTTCCATGTTTATGTATCAAGTAAATCGATGACCTGATGGAAACTGTATTTTTTAACAAGACATTTATGTAAACCTGTTTCAGTTTTGTTTCACCCTCTTAACAACCTTCCTTCCAGTTCGAAGCTCTCAAAAATTTTCCGGTAGGGTTAACTACCCTATTTCCGAACTATTAAGCACAACCCGCACTTCATCTTTCTTAATCTAGCGCAGTTTAGCACCAAACGGAATGTTATTATTACTGATGGCTTCAAAATGTATTTACCTTTCCGTACGTACCGTAAGATTTGAAAAGGAGAAACCAATCGTTGAGATATTGTCAAAAGTCTAACACTGCTTCTTGACGCCAAACTCGGCCTACGGATTCTAAACTCGGCCTAATGCATTGAAACGCAATTGAAACGCCAATGAATTTACTTCGGCCTATCGAGCCTATCGGATGAAGATAAAAATTGATTCGGTCGGAGCGCTTCTTTTGTTTTTGGGAATAATGGGTGCAAACCTTCATACCACACGTTCTCATTGACTTCGTTCGGTAGCTTATTAACTAAAGCATCGTACCAAACGCATAATTGACTTGTTAACTCTGAAATCATGGATTTATTTGAAGTTTTCTGCTCGATAGGCCCGAAATGGGCGATTAGGCCGAAGTAGTTCTCTACCCTACCTGTTTCGACTGCTGCTGAAACGATACCATTTTCTCAACAGCCATGACTTTCCAGCACGAAATGCAAGTAATGAGCCTAATCGGATTGTAAGTGGAGCTTGGCACAGCGAGAAAACCTGGTTTGTAAAGGAAGACGAAAAGGTTGAAAGGTGAAAAGTTTTGCAGGTATTGTTGAAGTCTATCAATATGATACGCCACGCGGCCTTTGCCTTCTGTAATGAACAACCGCGCTAAGTAAAACGCTACAATTTTGTTACACATAAAGCATGTGCGTCGTTTGAGTAGAACAAAAGCAGTGGGAATTTGTTTAGGAAATATCCCAATAAGCACCGGCACCCACGCTATGATCCTGGAGCAAGGCAAACGAAAGTTGATTCGTTTGTAAATTGCAAACTCCAAAGGCACACGAATCATTGAACCCTTTTCTTCTGGCGGAGGCGTTACATTGGAAAGAGCAACTTTCAGAAGCAGATCGAAAATATCGTTACCCAATGAATTCAATAACGAAGGCAGGAAAGCGTGATGGATTTCCAGTAAATTGTGCATGCAAACGACCGTTTGCATAAAACTAATCATTATTCATAAATAATACCTGAGGTTCAACAATTTCACAGGCCGTACGGAGTATGAAAGATGTGAATTCTGTGAAAACTGTTCAGTCACTCTTATGTACACTAGGGATGTAGATTTTGAAGCAGGTTGTGAATCTTCAAGGTACTTGCCTTGGCAGGCAATTTTCTTTAAATTTGTTGAAAAATGGTGAAACACTTAAAACTTTGTATCACCCAGACCTGCTCTGTAATAGCTATCGTTTATTTCTCATGCACAGTCGCCAGATGGTATGTGAATAAATTGAAGCATATAGAACAGTGCTGTCATGATAACTTGAGAGCTGGTTACTCGTTGAATTTACGTATGTGCGCCTCCGACCACATTAAATTCATCGTCCGCTTTCACGAGAGTCCATAATTGTAATGGAACAACTTATAAATACTTGTGAACATAATTTAGTTCCCGCTAATAGACACTGAAATATGGGTATAGTTTGTTTGTAATACAATCCAATAAATTCAGTTGTGTTAGCTGTCGATTTGTGAGGCGTAAACAACTTTCGGGAATCCAGATCCTAACCATGATGAACTAAACCTTCAACCACTGTTCTATCCTGATATGATTGTTTTACTATACAAGGCCAGATTCTTCTTAAACCAAAAACTTTATACGACACATCAGATCACATGCCAATTGGTGAATTTTTTTCCAAATGTTGAAGAAAATTCCCTAGAGCTTCCTAAATAGTTCCCTAAATCTTCCAGATGATCATTAACCGGGCTACACGTAACTTCTGTAAAGATTGTGAAGCTTTTGAGAATTGTTATCGACTGCTTTATGCTTTCTCAATTTTGCTAAAATTCTTTCAACTTCCCCACAGTTTCACAGAACTTCTGCAAAGTTTCCCCAAATTTCCAGAGCATATTTTATCTAAAGACTGTACTTGAAAAAAAATGCAACAGACAAAAATGATTACCAAAAATTCATTTTAAGTCGGATATTTTTGAATCTCCCAGGGAATAAAAAAGACATATTAGCTATGTTTTTGCATAGTTGGTTTATTCAACCTCCTCTCCTAGGCTAAATTCGCGCACCTTGGACTTAACGCTACCCATCAAATCCTGTGCAACACTTGCGCCATATTTCTTACGCTCTTTCTTCAAATCCTTGTCGTTTTTGAAGACCTTCCCTGTTTTTTCCCAGAATTTTTCTATTGGGTGAACTTTTGGCGAGTTTGGTGGATTTGCCTCCTTCAGCACATAGACAACATCGTTGGCTTCGTATCACTCCATCACCGGTTTCGCGTAATGGCACGATGCTAGATCTGGCCAAAACAGAGTGTCTCCTTCGTGGGACCCGAGGAAGGACAGCAGGCACTTCTGGAGGCATTTTTCTTTATATATTTGGCCGTTGATGGTGCCGGTCGTTATGTACGGCTTGCTGAATTCGCTGCACCCACAGATCGCCTGCCACACTATGTACTTCTAGGCCATTTGTTCGACCTTTTTCTTCCGGAACTTCTCCGGAACATCCAGGCGGGACTTCCGACGAAAAACTCCAGGCCGGAGATCTGCTTGGCGTCCACTTTAATGTGAAACGTTCGTATTGTGCACACAACGCACATCAGCTTAAGCGCCACTCTCTGACTAGAGAGGCTGCTGACGCGTTTTCCGGTCCGGCTATGAGACTCGGTTTGAGTTTAAGTTTAAGTGGCTCAAACACTATGGTTTCGCAGTTGGGTGTGGTGAAATTCGTGCATTCCCGGTTGATTTTCGGTGGAAATTCCGTATCACAAACTTGCTCACCAATTCTTTTTTTTTGCTGTCCGACGACGACGGGTTTGCTTTCGCGAGAGTGACGTTTATTGGATTCGTTTCTTTGCACGGGTGTGTTTTTTGTAACCAGCGGTGTGTAAGTGTGCTTGTGATTTTCATTGCCTCCCGGGAGGCCGGTTCACCGTGTTAGGATGTCACGCTTTTGGCGTGTAGTTCTATCGACAGTCTCGTCATCTTGTGCGAGTTTGAACACGGTCCTGTTGGCAAATTAGCCGGCGAAAGTGCTGATAATGTGTCCGTCACGAGTCTGCTGGTCTCTCGCCAGTATCGGAGATTGTGAGCGAGCTGAAGGATACCTCGCTGTATACGCCCAATACTGGTGGCCGTGAACGGTTCCTGGGGAAAGCACTAGACACGAACCTCCTCCCAGATGAACATGGTAATGCAAGAAAATTTGTTTTCGTTGAAGGAAGCATTACAACAAAGGTAGTTGCTATTAGATATGTTTGCAAACAGTGACAGATAGCAGACATGAAGCTCAAGTGGAGGTTCCGGGCAAAGGTGGTATATCCTAGACGAATGGTAAGTTACAAGTTCGCTTTTGACATCGTCGTAGGCGCCGTCGTATTCGCTGTTGGCAGCACCGTTAGTATATTTAAAATTAACCATCAGCCGCTGAAACTATATGAATTATCGCGTATTTTTGTTGTTCATTACATACCAAGTGAAACCTAATCATATTCTGCCGTGGAGGTAGATGCTCGATAACCTTAGATGGATCGGCTTTGATCAATGAGCAGAATATCATGGGTTTAACTCCAAGCTATCACACAACATAATAAACCCCCATCGTTGGTTTCCGAGAGCATAAAGCGCAGTTAATAACCAATAGTTGAATTGTTTAAGCCATGAGTTTCGGAAATCGTGTATGCGTGAGCCAGTTTGGAAGACATTGTTGGCTACTTTCAGAGACTTCGCTTCATTTGAATAGCTTTTTGTTAAGTCGGTTGTAGATTGTGGTAATGTAAGGGGCACGGCGGCTTAAGAGCAACCGTTTTTGCTTAATGAGTAGAAGATCATGATTTTTTTGAAAATAATCGATTCACCGATTTAATCAATCATTTTAAATCGATTCATTTTTCAAAATGGCACAAAAATGTTTCAAATATAACGGATCATAGGAAAGTTGGTGCAAATTAAGCCAAGTTCAGTCTAGAGTTGATATTACGTTACATAAGCTATCTTGTTATGAAATTTCACCTATAATAAATGACTGTGATGATTGATATCCTTAAGAAATAAATTGTGTAGTACGTACGCAGTGAATGTTGTGAGTGTAACATACATCACTACTGGTCATTAAAATAGGTGTAGGTAAAATAGAAACGAAATTTTATGTTATGCTCATTCAACTTCATTTTATTCGACTTTTAAGTTTCGCTTTAGTGTAATAAAAATTAAGTAATTGCACGAGAAAACTCAATGTTAAAACATTAAATGACTCACTCATTAAAATCCAATATAAAATATTCCTGGTTAGTGAAATAGGTGTGTTGCATAAAACTATAGTATAGAAAGCTTGAAAATAATCGTATCAGTTTTATTAGACCAATGACGCTTAGTAATCGCTGTGTCCTCCATTGTTAAGTTGAACCTAGTTCAATCTTCTTGGCATTGACTCGTCCAAGCACTGACAAGTTTCATTTGGTACAGCATACCACTCTTTTTGACCTGTGGTCCATAGTTGATCCTTATTTGAAAATGCTTGACCAGATAACTTTCTTTTAAGCTCTTTCCATAAATTTTCGATGGGGTTGATGTCAGGAGATTGGCTAGGCCATGAAATAACCGACACTTTGTTTGCTCGAAACCATTCCTTTACATACTTAGAATTGGGTTTCGGATCGTTGTCTTGCTGAAAATGCCATATAAGAGGCATGTTCTCTTCTGCATGAGGGAGCATAACCTCCTCCATGATTTCTTTGTATTAAAATCTGGTCATGATGGAATTAATATGGAAAATGGGACTTACTCCATACCAAGAAAAAAAAGCCTCAAACCATGATGCTACCACTTCCATGCTTTACCGTGTACCGTGGATCGAACTCTTTAACGGATGGTCTACTTGAGAATATAGTAAATGACTATTTTGATTTCATTTGACATGTGGAAGTTTTCGCTCAGGATTCTGGTTAGGTAAGTGATTTAACAGGTTATAAAATTCGTTTTATTTGTATTCAATGAACGATTTAAAGAACGAAGATTAACATATGAAACAAAACGATTAGATGGTCAGAGTGTAAAAGCAGGTAAGGGACTGTTCCATTAACTACGTAGACAGTTTTTTTTATTCTTGATCCCCCCCCCCCTTCCCCTGTGTAGACAATTGACCATACAAAAATGTTAAAATTTGTATGGGCCGTGGAAAATTGTCAACACCCCCCCCCCCCTAAACTGTCTACGTAGTTCATGAAAAGCCCCTAAGTACTTAATTCATATAACCCAAAACTCATCCGAGAGGGATCCCAAGAAAACTAATTGAGCCATGCGTTTTGCATTGAGCCGATATCGATTCTGTGTGGTTCCACCAATTTTGAAGAATAGCCTCTCTAACGGAACACTTGTTACCATTCTTGATCAATAGTCTCGAGCATGGGGATATACACTACGGATTTTCTCCCATGCTCGAGGAGGTTCGACAGAATGTGGTAAAACAGGCTGATGCAATACATTTTGTAATTCTGCCGATATGCCCCCATGGCGATCCAGTCCTGACATAGTAGAGAACTAATGAACCTGAAATATGTCATAATAAGTGAATGTAGATGTAGATTAATAACTTTCTTTACCATTTCGTCATGAATATCCCACAGACCTCCGGTTAGTTTTGGTGGGGGTACAGATGTGTGCAATCATCGTATACTCTTTCGGTGCTATAGATCTGCTCAGACACAATTTTAACTACCCGAGCGTGAGCTAAAGACTCGAGGTACAGGTCAATATTAAATTACAAATGCAAATGCACTGATTTTTTTTTTTTGATTGATCGAAACAAAAATCGAATGAAAAGGATCGATCCAGTCGATTTTTGTCGTGTTTGAGATCGATTCAAAAAATCGATTAATCGAACCAAATGAATCGATCTTTTGTGATTCGATCCAAGATCACCCATTGCTAGTTGAAACCCAAGCTTGATTACATTACTGAGTTGATCTATCATCCTGGCCACTAGTGTAGAAAATTGTTAATAACATAAATTGGAGGAACAGAGGTGAGATTCGTTTGACTGCTTTCGAAAAACTGCTGCAAATTTCATTTGAATAGCTTGTTTAATCAGGGCTTAAACAATCGTCACGTCGGTCCATAGCTTGTTATGATAACCTGAACAATTCGTAAAGAGCAAATCGAAACATGGAACGTCGTGTGAAAGGGGAACTTAATGAAGGTCTAAGTACTTTTTCGTAGCTTATAGTTTTCGATTTTGAAAGATCTTCGGTTGCAGTCTAATCTAATCTAACACCAACACAGCCAGTTCTTGAAAGCATCCTGGAAAATTATATATATGCCTACATATTTTTTTCTTGTCTAATTGATATATGCTTCACATCGAAGATGCGTCACACATATCAAAACGGCCAGGCCTACAGTGCAGCATTTAAGGGGCAAGATGATTCAGAGAACACCGGGCCTGTTTAAATCGAAGATGCTTCAGAATACAATAAATGGATGAAACGTGGACATCTCGAACCGTACGTTCCGATTTTGGTAATTATATGATTGGTTGTTTATTGGAAGCATCAAAGCTAGAAAGGTTAAGATTTTCTTCTGACGGTTGGGGCATGAGCACTTACTCTTTTCCTAGCCTTTTATAACTTATGGCTATAGCGCCATTACTCGCTTTCTGAAAAGAGAAGAGGGAATGGAAAAAGGGAAAAAGATTATGTAAAATCAATGAACATAAACAATATTTTTGATTTGAAATATACAATATAAAAATGCAGAACATTGCGGTGGTCACTACCCGAGTCTTGTCATTATTATCAAGTGATAAAAAGTAACAAGGCCTAAAATGTGATTCTTTGATTACTGGTAAATCCTGATTCCCTAGTTTGAAGTTGTCACGACTAGGGTTCGGTGGTTGATCTTATACCAGTAACGCACCACACCCAATGTTACTGGTTTGAAAAGATAAAAAATTACAAAATGGAACGAACTCACCAAGTTTAGCCAATTGAACCTGAAGGCTGCCTGACATGTGTTGATGTAGAAGTTCAAATTGTAGATGAAGTCTAGTCCGGTTTATGGTAGTAGTTTTCCTTCGATTTGAGAAGCCTTTTCGTGGCCAATAGTCAGGTTCAACGCTGTGACTCAACGAATGATGGAAGTAATGATGGAACGAATTATGGGACGCCTCGTGGAGGTTCTACTTGGCTTCGGAACAGCTTCTCATTGGCAAATAATAGGGACCTAGAATGCGGAACTAGAAATTGTCTCCTGGGCCAGGTTATGGCCAGATCAGCCACCGATTATAGATAATAAAAAAAAACTCCACGCAAAAAACAAACGGCAGGTTCGAACACCGGTTGCAGTGGCTTGCTTACTAAGCAGAAAAACGTGGTTCCTGGTCCTTTCATATTAATATTGTTTCTCGTGTATTTTGCGAAACTTGTCGTCGTCGTCGGTGCCAGGTTTGTATGATCACAACAACTCGAGTAACGGTATGATGTGATGCGAGGGGCTCGGTGGCCTTAGATCGACCGCTTTTGCTTACTGAGCAGAACATCATGAGTCTAATCTCAGGCCCATCAACATTCAAGATTCGTTAATCGTTTTATTTGGTAATATGACTACATTGTAATAACAGCAACTCGATGATCAAAAAAGGAGCTCGTTTGCCTAGTGGAAAACGTTTTTGATTACTGAACAGATCGTTAGGACATCAATTCAGCTTATCGTTTACCAAAACGAACCATGCTGCAAACCCTACTCTCTTACCCAATATCCCAGTGATTCCTCGTGGAAGTGCAGAGGTGTTCTCGGCTTCCATCAAAGCTAGTCTCACGTCAGCGCATTCCTACCCATTCCTTTCTTGACCTGTGTTCGGGCGCGACCAGCGCTGGTATTGCCTAGTTTGAGATCACCAGTTTTTACACATTGAGGATAATTGCTAGTCTCAAGCATCGTCTATTGGTTCTCTGTGTAATTTCAGCAGATCTGGTAATACTGGGCGGTCAGTGTACCCCATTAGGCATAAATACGTTAGGCATACGGACGTTAGGCATAAAGTCATTAGGTATAATTTTCGTTTGGCATAATATACGTTAGGCATAATGGACGTTAAGCATAAAATACCTTGCTGCTGTGCAACTCTAGAAACCTGTTTCGAGCATGGTAAACAATGCTTAAATTTGGCTAAGCGTTGAATTATAGATGATATAAGTTTTACAAATATAGTTTATTTATCACAGTTTGAAATCCATTATTTATCATATCATAAGTGACGTAGCTACATATTTACTTAGATCCAGATGGTTTTTTATTAGGTAGGTTCCGATTCTACACATTGTAGTTTCATTTGTATACCTATGATCTTGACATTTTACCTAGGGGATGAGTACTTAAGGGAGTTAGGTTTGTAGTCAAAATACGATGTTAAGTTAAGTGGAATTAAATGGAAAATAACCTTTTTCACTGTTTTATTTGAAGCATTCCGCTAACAACCCAATCTCATTACTTCATTAGATCCAAGATTAGTAGCGATAGCGGTTAAGTAATCTGGCAATGAAAACTTAGCATAGTTTTGAACTATATCTTGAAATCAATCACAACTAGAAATAAAAATATCACACATCCCAAGTAACAAATTACCAGCTACTTGGCATACACTCTGATTTATGATGGTTTTATAAAGGAAATGAACAATCAATTTAGTTTAAATACAGCATTTAAAAGTGTAAAACATTCCTGGTTTATAATTCAGGTTATTGCTATTTTAAAAACATTCTATAGTCTGTCGAGAAGGTCAAAATATTTCTTCTCTTAAAAATAAATTCAAAGCCGCTCTCAATCCCTCCATAAAACTGTTTTATAAATCAATCATAAACTTTATTAGCAATTGTTTATTAATGCCTTGATAAAATACTCTATATAGTTTTTATATCATTATAAAAGCAACCATAAAACCATTCGATTTTAAATGAGAGCAAAAAGCATATATTGTTGATATTTAGACTTGTCAAAGTGTATCATAAAATCCCCAATTTCTCTGTTTCCAAATTGAACTTAAAAGTTAGATTCTCATAGTGAATAAAAGCAAAAATTATGACAAGGAAATAGAGTAGATGAAAAATTCAAGCAGGTGACTTTGCCTCCATAAATGCTGCCATAAATCTGAACGGGTTAGGATCAAACAAAATGGCTTTAGATAATTTTTTTTTGCTTTATTAGAGAGATTTTCAAGACGTTTGATGAATACAATTCAGTCGGGAAGTTTTTTTTTTCATAAAAGCCATTTTAAAACCTTATGAATTTGTTAGGGATTTCATTAAAGCAAAACCACTTTTTCTCAAGTGATCCATGAAAACCAAATTTTAAGCCGCCGCCATATTACAATTATTTTTTTTTTGATTTTTACAATCTTTGTTTTCAATATGTGTTTCCTTGGATATAACTTTATTTTGGTAAAATTAGCAATTAGCAGATATTTGAAATACGATAGTCATAAAAAATATTTCGGCTGAACTTAATGATTAATCTGAAGAATAGCTAATTTTTTTTTCTCAATTACAAATAATAAACAAAATCGACGTTTTCCGAGGGCGGACTCATTTTTTTCGATGTTTTCAAGTACATTTCACATAAAATTTAATATGGCACCTACAACTACGCCACTTTAAGAGAACAATTTTAAGTATTTTTATATGATCAGTCCATATAGTCCATTATTTTGTTAAGATCGGATGGTATTTATGAATCCTTTTCTATCTTGATTGATGATTTTTCTAGTAGATTCAGCAAGTGGCTAGCGAAAATAGCTTTAAAAGGGTTTTTATTGTTGCCACATAGCTTTTATTGTAGCTTAAATTTGGGTTTCAAATGGTTCTCAATACGTTCGTCATACAACCTTTTTGCAGTAAATCAATCTTGAGAGCTTCGAAAATATACCATTTAGAACCTTCTCCAGGATGGGCCAACTAGACAGATTCTAGTCTTAATGAGGTTTTGGTGGATGCATCAATGGCAAAGTAGCCTTAACCAGGGTTTTATGAATGTTGTTTTAAAATAGTTTTGTATTGCTTCATAAAACATTAAATGTTACTTGGGATTTTTTGTAATGTATTTTTCCACACAGTTTTCCTCAAAGAACAGCTCATGAAATAAAGAATGGTGAATTCAATGCTTTTTTCATTCAATAACAAAAAACTGCTTACGGTTGACTAAAAGATAATGCCAAAGAACAGCTCATGAAATGAAGAATAGGGAATTCTGTGGTTTTTCATTCGATAACAGGATTTCCTCCCATACTTTTCGATACAACGGTTCTGTTTTTGAGTCATCAGAATGAAAACTAGCGGAACCGTCTGCTGATGTGAGGGAGCGGTACTTCCATGAACAGTGACAAGTTGTTGAAACAAACTGTGGCAAACGTACCATTTGCAATCCAATATGCCTGTCCAAGATGGCGCAATTTTGGATGAGTCCCAAAAATTAAGGCTCTTTCATTATTGCCACCGATGACCGATGTCAGCAATCAATAGACGGTTCCCATTATCATCCTTCTGGAATTCATCGGGTCGATGATGCCTAACGTCCATTATGCCAAACGTCCTTTATGCCTATCGTACATTATGCCTAAGGTCCGTATGCCTAACGTCCGTATGCCTAACGACCGTATGCCTAACGTCGTGTACCCGTTTGCAGCGAGATTTTGCTCATATGAGTGCAATGTAATCAAGACTGACATCCTAAAATTCCCTCATGCATTTTTGTGCAGCCTGGATTAGAGATCGAAATGTCTGTGCCCAAAATTCATTCTGCGCAGCTGGTAACTCATGGAGTAACTGTGAGTAACCACCATGACTGGCCTGATTTGGAACTGAATTCATTGAAATCCAATTTCTATAATGCCGTTTTCTAAAGCTTCGTGAACTTCTCCCAAAATCCATGAATACCTTCTATGTTCCGTGAACATCTCTCAAGATCAATAAAGTTTGCTCATGTTTTGTGAACTTATGCTAAGCTACGATAAATGGGCCAGAGCTCCATAAGCATGTGCGACTATTCATTGATTGTGTGTTGGTCGTGTCTCGGGCACTACTATCAATTTTCCGATATCCCAGTTTTTTGCTCGTGTTTAAATCAAATAATTTGAGATTGAATCTTTTATTCTGCAGTTGCTTTGCTATTGTCATCATCGTTAACAACAGAGTCATAACTCATTTGATTATTTCTAGATTTAAGTCATTTCGTGATTCTCTGGATTGTGATATAAGCAGTATCCAGTGGCAGTGACGCATTGTCGTAGCAATTAGAGATGTGACTGGGCAAGCACAGTTATAGCCAATCTAATTAACATATAGTAAAACATCGTTACAGCCTGCATAATTTGTAGTGCTTATAAATACTGTATAATATCGATTTAAGGATTAAGATTACACATGCTTACTTGGATAGGCGACCGTATGACGATGGTACCGTTTTTCTGCTGTGCCAAAAACCTGTGAAAAACCAAACCCTGATTCAACCCATCTCATAAAATGTTGGCTTGGAATATCCATCTCAAGCTCTTCTCCACTATATTTTTCCAAGGTACCCAGACATAATCATTGAAACGTTTTGGAAGTTGCTTTTCTGGACACAAGTCAATGGTAACTAAAGCTGATATCTTCATCTTGTAGTTTATGAACATGATTCTCGATGCGCTTATTTCCGCGTTGAAATTCACTTCTTATGAATTCAATTTTTTTTCATAGTTAGCTCTTCTCATCCACATCATGACATATTTTTAAAGCGTTCACTTCCTCTTACATATTTACCTAAGTATATTGGGTTTTCGTGATCAACTTTGAAAAAATATCAAAACTCTTGCAAAAACGATTTGGAGAAACACAAACATTAGTTCGATATATCTCACGCTTCAACTATGTCAATACCTGAGTAGAAGGCCATAAACAATCCCTACCTCCGGGATTGTGGCATGTTCTTACTAGACCATAAAGTACACATATTTCACGTGCGTTGGAATTCATCCCCTAGGGGTGGAGGCGGTGGTATTTTCGACAAACATGCTTCATCAGTTCGGGAATCGTAGTTCGTGCGTTGTGTTATTGCCTGGGGATATGAGTTGTGACAGAGTTTCCAGTCGCCCACCCATTGATTGCTGCAACTAGATGGAATGCACATATAGATGACATTCTGCGAGAGTCAGCAGGACCGTTTGGCATCCACACATTCTCCCGAATGCAATTTTATATGGAACGCGAACCGGGCACTTGTTTACGAAACGTGTCACACTGTAAAATTCTGGTGGGATTTCCCATTGCAGCTGGAGGGTTTATGTATGCGTTCCTACGCTAATGCCGGTTTGGAATTATCGAGAAAGGGATTGAAAGGAAGGGCAGCTGTTACATACACGCATATTTACGCATATTTTATCGAGCATTTTCAAATGCACATCTGGAGTGGGGCAACGTAACCTTGGGGGAGAGAGATTTTGTTGACAGAATAACAGGTGATAACAATCAGACCAGCATTGTTTGAATTCCGCGGTTTGGGATGCTGAGGAAGCAACGGTGAATTTCATTTTGAATATGGGTTTTGCGTTCGGCGTTTTACTTGAAGTCGCATCACGCATTCGGAATAAACGCGTTGAAATATTCAATTCAAATCGATTCGGGGGATTTACATGGGATATGGCGAAAATGGATTGCCACAGCCGGTGGTAAAGGTGAACATAAATGTTTAGACTACATTCAGGTGAATTTGTGTCAATAGACGCATAAAGGCTGTTGTCCTTTGTCTGCACAGTTGAGGTAATTCAAACAAGATCTAACGCGGAGAATTCTCGTAGTTCATATTCGGTAAAACCGAGCAGACTACTACACAAGGTTTTATATTAAAAACAGATTTCGGAAATCACAAAACCTTAATAAGCACCGGCATATCCGAAATCTCAAGCAGGTACTTAGAATTTTATTGCAACTAGTGAAGACGTAAAATTTCAAGCTGTGAATTTCTCTGCTGTCGATGTGGAACAAATGGCAACATTTCATGTAGATATGCAAGGCAGTCTATGTTACCACGTAATTTAAATATAAAATACAATCACTTTAGAACGGACAACATCATCAATCAGAAGACTAGTTAACGAATTCCTTTTTTCCTAGAAGGGGAATTCCCATTGACAATGATAAATCGCAGAACTACCGAAGAGATTTTCGATCGGTCTAGCATGTCTATCGGAAAGCCAAAATTTCAAAATTGGTGACTTTAGCGTTCCACATTATATGAATAGCTCTCTACTTAAAGTACATAATCACGGCAACGACCAACTATTTCTTCAAAATTGTACATCCCGCGTGAATTCCAAGTTAAATTAACAAAACAATATGAAACAAAAGATTGTCTTGCATTCATTCATCAACCACCACCAAGTTGTTATAATTTACTGAACGAACAAAACACCTTCAAGCTTTCCACGCGGACCCAAGCATCGCTACAAAACACAATTATCAGGTCGGAAATTGAAACGGCAAACTTTTTTCCTCATTAAAATCATCGCACAAGAAGCACACTTTAGCTGGCACTTTTGCGCTGTCAATTGAAAGTGGCCCTTTCTTTCCAATCCGCACCCTTGACTTGTGATCCCAACTATATAGCGTCCTTCGTTGTTGGCTGTTTTAACTGCTTGTTATATTAACGCTTCGTTTGACATAAGTCCAACATTTGGATAACGAATTAATATTTTGTGTGTCGCTTTGGCAGAAATCAACAAAGCATGAAATCCAACAATGCTCCAGGGGTCGATCGCATATCAGCAGAGATGCTTAAAGCTCACCCCATGCTATCCGCACAAATGTTGCATCAACTTTTCTGTAATATCTGGGACACCGCGACTTTTCCGGCCGACTGGATGCAGGGCATCTTAGTGAAGGTCCCAAAGAAGGGGGATCTGACTGTGTGCGACAATTGGCGAGGCATCATGTTACTGTGTATTGTTCTAAAAGTTCTGTGCAAAGTTATCCTGAATCGGATACAGTAGAAGATCGACGTGACTCTCCGACGGCAGCAGGCAGGATTCCGTGCCGGAAGATCTTGTGTGGACCATATTGTCATGCTCCGCATCATCCTAGAGCAGGTCAATGAATTCCAAGAGTCCCTTTATTTGGTATTCATTGACTACGAAAAAGCTTTCGACCGTCTCAATCACGAGAATCTGTGGGGTACCCTGAGACCCAAGGGAGTCCCGGATAAAATCGTCAACCTCATCGAAGCGCAGTATGAGGCTTTCACGTGCAGAGTTCTGCATAAGGGAGCCTTGTCCGACCCTATCCAGGTAGTCGCTGGTGTAAGACAAGGATGTAAACTATCACCGCTACTGTTTCTCATCGTAATCGACGAGATCATGGCAGGTGCAATTGACCGTGTACCGAACCGTGGGCTGCTTTGGCAGCCTATCACCAAGGAACATCTCAATGACTTTGATTTGGCTGATGATGTTGCTCTACTAGCACAACGGCGCTCTGATATGCAGAGTAAGCTCAATGACCTAGCCGAACGCTCCTCTGCGACGGGTCTCACCATCAACGTCAACAAGACCAAATCGTTGGATGTCAACACGGGCAACCCTTCCAACTTTACGGTAGCGGGGCAAGCAGTGGAGAAGGTCGTAAGTTTCCAATATCTTGGCAGCCAAATAGCGTCGGACGGCGGGACCAAGAGCGACATAGGTGCACGAATCAAGAATGCTAGGGCTGCCTATGCGAGTTTACGAAACGTATGGAGATCCAACCAGATAATTCAAAGCATCAAAATCAGAATTCTCAACTCGAACGTGAAATCTGTGTTGTTATACGCCAGCGAGACGTGGTGTGTATCAGCGGAGAACACTCAAAAGCTGCAGGTCTTCATCAACCGATGTCTGCGGTATATAATTCGTGCCTGGTGGCCTCACAACTGGATCTCGAATGCCGAGCTCCATCGTCGATGTCATCAGAAGCCGATAGCAACAGAAACTCGAGAGCGAAAGTGGAGGTGGGTCGGCCACACACTTCGACGGGGCGGAAACGAAATCTGCAAGCAAGCGCTGGATTGGAATCCGGCAGGACATCGCAGCAGAGGCAGACCCAAGGGCTAATGGCGGCGGAGCCTCAATAAGGAAATTAAGGGGAAGCTCACCGGCCCAAAAATAAAAAAATATTTTCGGTACGTTTTTATTTTTCTAAAAATATTGGGAAAAATTATCAAAAATCCAAGAAAATCAATTTCTTCCTTAGATTTTTTCTATCCCATAATGAAAAAAAAATTGGACTCTCAGAAAAACCGAAAAGTTGATGTTTTGTGGTTTTTTGAGTCCATCTTTATGCCATAATGACTTATAAAACATGTTTTTGCACGTGAATTTTCTTTAAAAAATTAGAAAAAATGTGATTTTTTTAGATTTTTGATACTTTTTTTTTCAATATTTTTAGAAAAATCAAAACGTAATTATTTTTTTCGAAGCGGTGAACTTCCCCTTAAGCAAGTCGATAGGAATCTGACCTGGGCCCAGGTCAAGGCAAAAGTGAGCAGCCGCCCAGGATGGAAGTCTTTCACGTTGGCCCTTTGCACCGCTGGTGGTGCACAGGACCCGTAAGTAAGTAAGTAATAAACATCTCTGGTCACGTCTTCCTTCGGCAGGGAAGTAAAGCCGTTGGTTCCGACCCATGTGTGTTGAATGTGTGCGATATCCTACGCAGGTGTGGAAGTTGCCTTCTTACACATTCGATTGCCGTCAATGGATGGCAATCGATGTCCGTCGGTGATTGGCACTAGATTACGGAACATAGACCGACGTTAAATAAAGGAAAGAAGGAGATTGATATTCACAGAAGTTCAGACTTTTTTTTAGGGATTAGTTATGTTTGTTTAGTTTTGTTTTTCTCTTGGTGGAAACAAGTTTTAAAGAGTGGTAATGCAATGAGAGCCATTTCTACCACCACTCATCACTTTAATGTGTACACAGCAAACAAATATAATGTGAATCAATCAATGATATTCATGGTGATGTATTGAACATCAATAACTGTGAAGCAACCATACATGTGCTATTCTTTCATTGCGGCCAATGTCGCAAACGTAAACAATGATTTATTTTTTTCCGCGAATTTCTCGAGAGTGAAAACTCACTCAAGTAAACCACCAAGATGATTGTGTGAAGCGCGAGTCCTCCTATGCGATAGAATTGGTGGATTACATGGACGGCTTCCGGCCGAATACCGTTTAACCGAATGCCATTTGGCTGAATGCCGTTTGGCCGAATGGGTCGTTTGGCAGAATTTTTGAAAATATATTTCCAAATTTTGAACACTACTAGATTTCTAAATGACAGCTCTGTGGACTTTATTTTTTCTTTCTCTAATTCTGGTTTTTGACATTATAAATTTGGAATTTTTTGTTAAATTGAAAATTGTATAAATTTGAAATTTTATACTGTCGATCGATTCATTATTCTATTAAAGATAAGTTTTTCATACTGTAATTGGTATTTTTTAGCCACCCTTTTTAACATGAGCAGTTCTTTGGAGTTTTGTTGTTCAAGGTATTTTTTGCACAGTTAACGCAGCTCGTCATAAAATTAATACAAATCAACAGACAAAAATTGGAGAATTTTCCTTCTTTCAAACATGAGCAGTTCCTTGGAGTTTTGTTGTTCGGCATTCGGCCAAATGACCCATTCAGCTAAATGGGCCAAACGGCAGTCGGCCAAATTACCCGGAACCACATGGACAGGCTTTGAACTATGAGAAATTTACGAATGAAACCGTTGTCGTTTTAGACATTGGTCCTTATGAACGCTCAGTGTCAATATCACGGTAGTTTTTATTGTGACAGATCGATGTTGAACTATTCCAGTTTTACCACTGAGGCAACACAAAAAAGGGTTTAAATTTTAGTCAACTGTTTTGCATGAAGATTCACATATGTTATGTGCTACAACCTACAAGTCTTGAATAAAAGACGACCATTCGTTACATCACAGGTAGCCATTTGGGATTTAACGCTGTCTCTTATGCCGTTTTAGTTTGATTAACCAGGTTCGAATCTAGGTTAGTTTCTTCAAAATATCACTCTCGCGGTGAACTGGGTGAACTGAAATGTTGTGTACATGTGTCTGTGTGACTTGAAATTAAAAAATCAAAAAGGCAATGACAGCTAGCTGCCAAGCGATTGCTCAACAGCAGTTTTCAGCTGATTGTGACCGCTGCTATTTTATATTTTCCAAAATTTATTTGAACGCACGCAAATTACGAACTAATTTATGACCATGAAGGAGACGTAATTCAACAACCTTTAAAAATTGGTAAGACTTGCGGTGATTCGGGATATTCATAGAACCATTTTCTGGCCACCCAGTAACATAATCGGTCTGAGGATTGCATGTTATAGCTATGCTCAAGATTCTATGCAATTAATAAAAAAAAAAAAAATCGTGGACGACATTCAGTAATTGACAGTTTTCCCGGCGATTCTGAATATCTGGGGATCCTTTTTTCCGACCACCCAGTAACAGAATCGGTATGAGGATTGCATATGTTCGTGACAACGAAAATGCATCGACGCGCCATCTGTTGCTCATCGGTCACATCGTAAAAACTACCTTTGATCGACGGCTATAAACGCCCAAAAGGGAAATTTAGATTGGTAGCATGGCGTTGTACCGTCTTCCGCCGCGCCCTGTTATAAAAGTCGAAGAGTGACAGGAGTCATCCTCTTTCACTACAGCGACGTCATCAAGCATCATCATAATTGAAGTGGAACCAAAACAAACAGAAGAAAGTAGTGAATTGAATTTAAACCCGTAGTTTATTGCCTTTTGTAATTAAGTAAAATATAGTAATTTTAAATAGAATATAGACAAAGTAAAGTGCATTTCAAGTCCAGTGATCGCGTGTGAACACTTACCTTTCGAAGGATTGGTCCGCCATCCGAAAGTACCTACAAAAGAAAGAAAAAAAGTGAGTGAAAACTTTACCTGTCCGTGCGCCGACCTGGAAGTCATCGGTTGAGACAATTTTTCTGCTGCTGCTCGCTGTGCTCCCGACATTTGGTCCTTCGAGCCGGATAGCGTCGAATCTCCGCTAGTCCGATAGTCCAGCGCCTAGTGAGCCGCCATCGCACATTCGCTATTGTGCCCGCTGAAGAATCGCTTCTTATCGCCATTGTCCCAGCTGAACAATCTGCTACGGAACGCCATCTTCCTGCTTGGTTGCTGCTGTTATCAAATACAAGGCAAATTAATTGCCTCAACAAGGTAATTAGGTTTCCAACTACTTTTACTTTCTGTTTGTGTGCTACGCTGGTCCATTGTCCACAGATTTCGCTGCAATGTCGACCGAGCGCCGTATCAAGACGCTAAAGATGCGGCTGAAGAGTATTATGACGTCGCTGAACCTCATTAAGACCTTCGTAGACGATTACGATGAGGAGACGCAGGCCGACGAAGTCCCTGTCCGTCTTGAGAGCCTGATCAAGTTGTGGTCAGACTATAATACTTTCCAAAGCGAGCTGGAGACGCTCGATGAAGCTGCCATCGAGGCCCATCTGAAGGAGCGGGCTTCGCTTGAGTCCGCTTATTATCACGTCAAGGGCTTTCTGTTGGCCCGAAATAAAACGCCAATTACACCAACTCGCCCGTTTCCTAATCATTCAGAAACGCAATTCCTTCCGTCGGCATCGCAGGTGCGTTTGCCCGACGTTAAACTCCCTGTCTTCGATGGCAAATTGGAAAACTGGCTTAACTTTCACGATTTGTATGTGTCGCTGGTCCACTCAGCTGTTGGTCTCTCGAATATCCAGAAGTTTTATTACCTCCGATCATCATTATCGAACACAGCTCTTCAACTCATCCAAACGATCCCAATATGTGCGAACAATTACCCGGTGGCATGGAACCTTCTGCTGGAACACTTCCAAAACCCTGCTCGGCTGAAGCAGGCGTACGTAGACACTCTCTTCGATTTCGCTTCTATCAAAAGAGAAACGGCAACGGAACTCCACAGTCTGGTGGAGAAATTCGAGGCAAACGTCAAAGTTTTGCAGCAATTACGTGAACGCACGGAATATTGGGATATTTTGCTCATCCGTATGCTCAGCACTCAACTGGATCCGACGACAAGGCGAGATTGGGAGGAGTACTCTTCGACCAAACCAGCGATCACTTTCAAAGACCTGACATCTTTCATCCAGCGACGAGTTACGGTGCTGCAATCCATCCAGGCCAAGCCCATCGAAGCTCAATCGTCGACCGTTCAGAAGAAGCCAGTTCAGCGATCCGTCTCGAGCCACGGAGCCAACCAGGTCAATCTTCGGAAGTGTGTCGTCTGCTCAGACCATCACCCTTTGTACATGTGTGGATTTTTTCGCAGCTTTCAATAGAAGAAAAGGAGAAAGAGATATGCCGTCATCAACTCTGCCGAAATTGTCTTCGAAAGGGTCACCTATCAAGGGATTGTTCGTCGTCTACCAACTGCCGAAAGTGTCGTGGACGTCATCACACGCAGCTATGCTCGAACGATTCCTCTTTTTCGTCGAACTCGAAGCCAGTCCAGCATCCGAAACCTGCTACACCTACTCCAGCTACCATTCCTCCGACCATGTCCTCATCTGTTACGGTCGTCGAATCCATCAATTACGCTTCCGCTGGCCATAAGAAGAAGACAGTTCTCCTTGCCACTGCTATGATCATCTTAATCGATGACAACGGGGTCGAGTACGTTGCCCGCGCACTTCTGGACTCAGGAAGTGAATGCTGCTTCATCACGGAAAGGTTTTCGCAGCGCATCAAGCCTCAGAGGAAGAAAATCTATCTTCCAATCTCCGGAATTGGTCAAGCGTCCACTCAAGCTAGGCTTAAGTTTTCATCCACAATCCGCTCTCGAGTTGGCACGTACTCCACCAGCGTCGAATTTCTCGTTCTACCCAAGGTGACCATCGATCTACCAGCCACTTCCGTTGATACTTCAACTTGGGACATGCCACCCAGCATTCAACTCGCAGATCCGTCGTTTGACAGCACCAATCCCATCGATGTCATAATTGGAGCCGAAATTTTCTTTGACTTGTTCAAGGTTCCTGGACGCATTCCTCTCGGCGACAATCTTCCGGTATTGGTCAATTCCGTCTTTGGTTGGGTAGTAGCTGGGAAATCTACAATGAGTCCGTCTACCGCTCTCGTCGTTGCAAACGTCGCAGATATCCATCAGCTCATGGAAAAGTTCTGGACAATCGAGGAAGACAGCACATCGACAGCGTACTCCGTCGAAGAAGCTGCCTGCGAGGAACATTTTTCTCGTACTGTAGCTCGTACTCCAGAAGGACGCTACGTAGTCCGCTTACCGTTCAAGGAAGAGGTCATAAATCAAGTTAGCGACAACCGTCGTACCGCTGTTCGTCGATTCCACCTGCTTCAAGGTCGTCTAATCCGCAACCCCGACCTTCACCAGCAGTACAAGGCTTTCATCGACGAGTATCTCGACCTCGGACACATGAAGCGCATTCATGATTACGAAGACCCAGAGGTACAGCACTATTACCTCCCACATCACGCTGTGATACGAGAGGAAAGCACGACGACGAAGTTACGGGTCGTCTTTGATGCCTCGTGTAAAACCCCGAACGGACCTTCGCTCAACGACGCTCTGATGGTTGGACCAACGGTGCAAGAGGACATCCGATCGATCACGATGCGCTCCCGAAAGCATCAAGTCATGGTAGTTGCTGATGCCAAGATGATGTACCGTCAAGTTCTCGTCGACCCTCGTGACTGCCGAGTCCAACTCATCGTCTGGAAACCATCACCGGACCATCCGATGGAGACATATCAACTGAATACCGTAACGTACGGTACTGCCAGCGCTCCTTTCCTCGCCACTCGGGTACTGATCCAACTTGCCGACGACAAAGGTCAATGTTTTCCCCTTGCAGCCAAAGCTCTGAAGAAAGACGTCTACGTTTACGATCTCTTTTCCGGCGGAAGAAACGCAGCAGAAGTAATTGAACTCCGGAACCAGCTAGATGCACTCCTAGCAAAAGGCGGATTTCAACTTCGCAAGTGGGCTTCAAACGATGAGGCAGTACTCAAGGGAATTCCACCTGAAAATCGCGCACTCAAGACTTCCGTAGACCTCGATCGAGATCAGGTCATCAAAACTCTCGGGCTACATTGGGAACCAGCCTCAGATTGCCTGCGATACAAAATCGACCTACCATCTGATACAGCAGACCAACCTGTTACTAAACGAATCGCTCTTTCGCTCATCGCCCGTCTCTACGACCCGCTTGGCTTAGTGGGACCTGTCGTAACTGCTGCCAAGGTTTTCATGCAGAACTTGTGGAAACTGAAAAACGACAGTGGATCTTCGTGGAGTTGGGACAAGGAACTACCGATGGAGTACCAGATCCATTGGACAAATTACCTGTCTAAATTGCCGCGACTCAACGAACTTCGCATCGAACGCTGTATTCTGCAACCCGAACCTGCAACGATCCAGATCCACATCTTCGCTGATGCCTCGCAGCTTGCCTATGGAGCCTGTGCATACGTCAGATCCACTAATGCATCTGGAATAGTTAAGGTTGCCCTCCTCACTGCAAAATCAAGAGTAGCACCTCTAAAAAGGCAATCGATTCCTCGACTCGAGCTCAGTGGAGCACTACTGGCAGCGCAACTCTACGAAAAGGTTCAGTCATCGCTCCGTCTCGACACGAAATGCTACTTCTGGCTCGATAGCACCGTCGTACTCTGCTGGCTCAACGCATCTCCTTCTACTTGGAACACGTTCGTTGCCAACCGAACATCTAAGATCCAGCTCACCACCCAGAATAGCTCGTGGAATCATGTCGCTGGTCTAGAAAATCCTGCGGACTGCATTTCACGTGGGATAACTGCAGACACTATAATTGATTTTGACATCTGGTGGCAGGGACCTGAATGGCTTCGGCAACCTCAAGATTGCTGGCCAGTAGCTGGAAGTACACAAGATCAACCTTCTGAGGCGTTGGAAGAAGCACGTCGAATCTCCTTAGCAGTATCGTCGTCACCAAACGAACCGTCATTCGTCGACCTGCTCGTCGAAAAATTCTCCGAATACCATTACCTTTTGCGTGTGGTCGCTTACTGCCGTCGTTTTCTTCAAAGCTGTCGAAAACAATCCAGTGGACTGCCAAATTCTACTCTGCTGAAAGTAGAAGAGATGTTAGAAGCGGAGAGAATACTCATCAGATTGGTTCAACAACAAGCCTATAGCGAAGAGTGGAAGCAGCTTCAACAGTCGGAACCAGTATCGATGAAATCTCGCCTCAAGTGGTTCCACCCGTTCATCTCGTCAGAGAAGGTAATTCGCATCGGTGGCAGATTGGAAAAGGCAGAACAACCATACGATAGCAAGCATCAAATTCTCCTGCCAGCATCGCACAAACTTTCGCTGCTTTTGGTTCGCAGCTATCACGAACGGCATCTCCACGCAGCTCCACAATTGCTCCTCAATCTACTTCGGCAACGGTACTGGATCATAGGGGCCAGGAACATGGCCAAGCGTGTGGTTCACACCTGTGTTACTTGCTTCCGAGCACGCCCTCGAATGCTAGAGCAATTTATGGCCGAGCTTCCTGCGTCAAGAACTACTGCAAGTCGACCCTTCACCATTACAGGAGTAGACTATTGGGGACCAATTTCACTCAAGCCTATACATCGTCGTGCTGCACCCGGGAAAGCTTACGTTGCCGTGTTTATTTGCTTCTCCACGAAAGCAGTACATCTGGAACTTGTAGCAGATCTCAGCACACCGAAATTTTTACAAGCGCTTCGTCGATTCGTGTCTCGCCGTGGCCTTTGCTCCGATCTACACAGCGATAATGGTCGAAACTTCGTTGGAGCGAATAATGAACTTCGGGATCTCGTTCGCAACAAGGAGCATCGCAATGCTATCGCACAAGAATGCAACCTGCAAGGAATTCGTTGGCACTTCAACCCTCCTAGAGCATCCCACTTCGGCGGGCTGTGGGAGGCCGCAATAAAGTCTGCTCAAAAGCATTTCGTGCGGGTCCTCGGAAAGCACACTCTTGCCTACGACGACATGACTACGCTACTGTGCCAAATCGAATCCTGTCTGAACTCTCGACCGATTGTTCCACTGAGCGATGATCCTAGCGACTTTGAGCCACTCACTCCGGGACACTTTTTAACGGGATCCGCCCTCAAGGCTGTTCCAGACGTCAATTACATTGATATCCCAACGAATCGACTTCGACAGTGGCACCTGGTCCAAAAACTGTTCCAGGAATTGTGGAAAAGATGGCACTTGGAGTACCTTTCCACACTGCAGCCACGTACAAAATGGTGCAATCCACCTATTCAGCTGCAGCAAAACCAACTTGTTGTTCTTCGCGACGGAAACACTGCACCAATGCACTGGCAGACCGCTAGAATCGACCAGGTTCATCCCGGTTCAGATGGAGTCATCAGGGTAGTGACGGTCCAAACACCAACCGGCCGTTACGTTCGCCCGGTATCAAAAATTTGCCTTTTACCAGTGCAATCATCGTCCGACCAAAACCAACCACCACAGATGTAAACATCAACACTGCAGCCATCCAGCTACTTGCATTCCAAAATTCACCTTCAACGATAGTATTCCGAAGTTCACGACTATCCGTTGACAACAGGAGCATCTGTAATTAAAAATCAATGCCTTTCATTAGAAAGGACAAAGTAAGCACCTGTCCAATCTAATAATTTATATCAAACCCCGCTACCGGGTCTTATGTTTGCAGACCATTTTTCTATCGTCGACTTTCGTGTATAAACAAATCGTCCGTCGAAGCTTCATCGATCGTATAGCAGTGACAGTCCCGATGCGAGAAAGAGACCGGTAGCAGAGCAGCTGATCATCGAGCATACACGTCAGAAACGAAGTTCCTGAAGGGGCCAGTATGTTCGTGACAACGAAAATGCATCGACGCGCCATCTGTTGCTCATCGGTCACATCGTAAAAACTCCCTTTGATCGACGGCTATAAACGCCCAAAAGGGAAATTTAGATTGGTAGCATGGCGTTGTACCGTCTTCCGCCGCGCCCTGTTATAAAAGTCGAAGAGTGACAGGAGTCATCCTCTTTCACTACAGCGACGTCATCAAGCATCATCATAATTGAAGTGGAACCAAAACAAACAGAAGAAAGTAGTGAATTGAATTTAAACCCGTAGTTTATTGCCTTTTGTAATTAAGTAAAATATAGTAATTTTAAATAGAATATAGACAAAGTAAAGTGCATTTCAAGTCCAGTGATCGCGTGTGAACACTTACCTTTCGAAGGATTGGTCCGCCATCCGAAAGTACCTACAAAAGAAAGAAAAAAAGTGAGTGAAAACTTTACCTGTCCGTGCGCCGACCTGGAAGTCATCGGTTGAGACAATTTTTCTGCTGCTGCTCGCTGTGCTCCCGACAGCATATTTCATCTAGGCTCAATATTCTATACAAATTACAAAAAAAAACATTAATCTCTAGGCTGTCTTTCAAGAATTGACCATACACGGTTTTCCGGGAATCTTCAGACCATAAGCCTCTAACTATTTTTCTCGGTCCAACTGGCCAACTACAAGTCCAATCGATTCCCTATCTGTTTCGCTTAAATATTTTTCAATATTTTCAGACTGGCTGATTCTTTGTTGTTTACCTTTTTAACATTTGATGAGCCTCGAAAAACATTCGGGTTCGAACCTAGTCGTTCTTCAGGTTGCTTGGTGGCGAACCTAGGTTGGTAACTGGCATTCAAACTATCAGTTTGACAGCTCTTAGGTTGCAACCCGGGTGAGGGTTCGCTTCAAACTAAAACGGCATTAGATAGAAGCAATGTAACCTCCATGCCCGATACGAACCAGACTGAAAGTCTCCTTAATAAAGATATAAAAAAAAAACAAATGCGACCTCCACCGATCGAGAACTGTCCTTACAACTGGTGGGGATAAGAAGTCAGCTGGGCACATGCCTACTTAAGAGAGAGATGAAGACCCTTCATAAATAAGTGTCACGAGGGGTGTGAAATCTCGGCAGTAGAGAGGGTAAGCCATAAGATTCGTTTGGAAAACGTTATTAATCAATGTTAAATTTCTTTTCAAGTGAACAGACTTGGGATTTAAACTATAACCTTCTGATCATTGAGCAGACACTTGACGCACTGTACCACCCTGGCAGTAAACCTGGAGAATAGAAGTACTAAAAAGGTGAGCCCCTTTGATTCATCCACCTTCGTTTATAGTAATAGTGTGATTGAATTGTACGAGAAAATAATGTGATTTTGTCACGCTCTATGAGTTTCTTGCATATCGAAGAAAGAGTCGCCTTTTCACCCAGCCACAACACTACACTGGCGTAAATTCAGCTACCCTGCCACCCCTAGTTAGAAGCAAAAGCAGTAAAGTCACCAACGTGTACCACATCCTAAACAAGCAAGGGCAAAAAATAAATTGAATTTTCCATTCATCCTTTTGAGGATCGCGCGCGACCTAGCCTTTCTTCCTCGAAGAGACGATTCTACCGACGACCAAACATCAAAGCCTCTGCTCGTTCCAATTGTCGCTCAGGTAAAAAGTCACATAACGGTTGGTGCGTCATTGCCAGGGATCTCTCCGGGAATCAAGGCGTACGCGGAGGAGTTACTAAATTGGATTGGTTGTATTTTCTCCTCCAGCTGATTTTCACTCAAAGGCGAAAGAAGGTCTAATTTTTCCAAGCGAAGATGCGCCTGAATGGAACACTGCTCCATTGTTGACCCGATATTAGGGTGATTCATGTTGTAGAAAAGTATTTGCAATCTTATAGGCCACCCTCCAGTTTGATTCATGATCCCAAAATATGAGTCTGTGCAAAAAATTGGTAAAGGTCGCGCAAATGGTTTGAAGTTTATGTGGAGATTATGGCGAATTACTATGGGATTTTTTGTACTTCACTTATATCATCGCTCAGTTTGGGTCCAGTTTGATGTGATGAAATTGGTGTCTTGTATAATTGCCAAACTAACCGTTATAACAACAGGCAATGGTCAACAAGATTAGCAACCACATATTTATTTTAAGCATTTGGCAACTAGAACAAAAGTTATAGCGATATAAGTGGAATTTAGAATGCTTCCATAGTGATTCCCATACAAATTTCAAACCATTTTCGCGACTTCTAATCCATTATTAATCTTTACCCTTTTTTGCACAAACTCATATTTTGGGGCTGTGAATCAAACTGTAGGGTGGCACAAAAGATTTCTAATTCTTGTTTTTGTTTTCAAAATGAAGCACCCTACTCGATACCCATGGAAATATCAACGTAACCGTATCTATTTATTGCGTTGTATCAATGAAGATGAAACTATGCCTCGCAGTCCCGACGAAGAATGGGACATTGAGAATCAACAGCATTGGAGCAAAGACGATGCCGATGGCGGCGTCGTCCGCAAAGTCGACAGAAGTTAATACCGCGTCAATCTTGCTTAAATTAATGGTTGCTTGCATTTCAAAGGAAAGATCCATTCGTGTCCCTAACAAAGAGGGCGCGCTACCAATTTTACAGCGAACGCAAACACAGCAGTGGAAGTGAAATGGAAAATTGCTGGAAAAGCCACTCCAGCACGGGGAAGGAAACCCGAAACAGAACGACCGCTCCTACCCAGCAGTGACAACAGGAGTGGTGGTGGTCGTTAAGGTGAACACAATCCCTTTTCTGCGCCCTACAACAACCTACCCAGGATGCCTGTTGTGAGGGATCAATGAAGGCTTGCGTTTTTACTTGAGCTGATTAAGTGAAGTGATTAGGAAAATGAAATGCCTTAATCAAAGAATGGCAAAAAGGCTTTTGTTATTGGAAATTTATACACGGCTGAGTTGAATAGGATTCAGCTCGGGATGGGTTGCACATATAAACCAAGCGCAGGCTCTGTCCAATATTATGGTAATCATTGAACAGTAGACTGCTCTGGTGGAAGTATAATTGGCCCATGTTTAATGAATGTTACTCATCAACATGGGATAGTTACAGCAAAGAAAGGAACAGTAACTTCATGCACACGCTGAACCAGAAAGTGTTTACTCTGACGATTGAAAAATCAACATTGGTTTTTTTCTTCCTCTAATTATTTTATTTTTAGCGTGTTCGTTTATGCCAGTTTAATCTGGAATAAAATGGTATAATTTCTGACTACGTTTTGAAATTACCGGTAGCTTTATATTTCGTCCAGCTTAAGGTGAAAGTTAATGCTTTTCCGTTGATACTGAATCCACACCCGTTCAAACCACACCCAAATTAGAAATGCACCAATACAAACAAGCATTGCAAATTAGAAAAATGGGAAGTATTGAAATTTTGAACATATTCGTAAACACAATATTATTTATTAATTATAATAATTCTACTACTGAAATGACAACTTCAATTCCAAAATTCCAAGTTCAGGATAGTGTTACTAATGCTCAGGAAAGTCTTGCCAGGGAAGGCCTGCCGAACTTCAGCTAAGTCCTGATTAAGTTCATAGAAGCCCTGCCGAAGTTCAGGAAAGTCCTTCCGAAGTTCAGGGAAGTTCTGCGGAAATTCAGAGAAATTCAGGTGAAGTTCAGAGGACAGCGGCGCCGGTGGTGTGGTGGTAAGCGTGATTGCCTCTAACCCCAGCAGGCCTGGGTTCAATCCCAGTCGGCGCCGCCGGGATGTTCTGAGGCATAACATCTCTGATCACGCCTTCCTTCGGAAGGGAAGTAAAGCCGTTGGTCCCCGGTTCACGAGGTTCATGGGTCGATAGGTAGGGTTCAGGTGTGGGAGCTGCCTCCCTGGCGTCGGTAGCATTGGTGCTCAGCACGGAAAACAAGATCGACGGAAAACAAATCATGGAAAAAAAAAAGTTCAGGGAAGTTCTGCTGATGATCAGGGAACTTTTTCCGAACTATAGGGAAGTCCTACCAATGTTCAGAGAACTCCTGCCGAAGTTCAGAGAAGTTCAACCGAAGTTCAGGGAAGTCCTGCTAAAGTTCAGGAAAGTCCTGCCGAAGTTCAGAGAAATTCTGTCGAAGTTCAGGGAAGTTCTGCCGAAGTTCAGGAAAGGGCTGCTGAAGTTCAGGGAAGTCCTTTCATTTCAATTCTCGGAAATCAGGGAAGTCCTGATGAAGTTCAGGGAACTCATGCCGAAGTTCAGGGAAGGCCTGTCAAAGTTCAGGAAACTCCTGCTGAAGTTCAGAGAAGTTCTGCCGAAGTTCAGGAAAGTTCTGCCGAAGTTCAGGGAAGTTATGCCAAAGTTCGTGGAATTATCTAATTATCGTTAAAAATACCAAGATATATCAGAATACCTTCATCAAAAAGGCTGAAATTTTTACAAAATACACTCAAATACTTGTAATACAACTTAAAAAATTTGAAGATCATTGAAGGTTTAAAAAATATTTTATTGATCAATGGCAAAGGTGGATGATTTCTACAATGTTCAATAATCAATTTATCTAATTATCTTTAAAAATACCAAGATATAACAGTGGCATAAGTAATAATAAGGTCTAGCGTTGTCTCTATTTTGAGAATTATCTGGAAAGATTATGATTTAAATATTTCCGGAACAGGACCAACATGAAGTGATCAGAAATCGATATTCGACACCGTTTTTGAATAAGGTAACAGTTGTTGAGAAATTTGAGACCCCAATCAATAGAAGATCTATGGTTCTTGAGAGTTTCCGGATTTGTTGGGTCATTAACTTGAAACTTTAGTATCCTTAGAAATTCCGATGTATCGTATTTCACCATGTGCCTTCCGTGAAGTTCCATGCGTGAATCTAAACGTGGAGTCCTTTTTGATATTCTTTGGTTCCATTTAGTTGGAAATGCAAAAGCTTTTTTAAACTAAAACTCAAACATAAATTCGGTGAAAATCTCACCACTCCCACGCAAACCAACATCACCATCAGAGAGGTGGCGTTAGTTTACGTGGGAATCCTGAGAGTTTCGTCGAAGCGACGTTTCATTTTTGACGTAGGACTACGTTTGTGATTTCTACATGAGGGTACACTTTGTGAAAACCGAAAATGGAACATGTAACATAATTATGGAAGATTTTGAACGTTAATGACTCAGCTGCCCCTGGACGAATTACAATAATTTTATCACCAATCGATCAAAAATATTTCTACGCATCTGTTAAATTTAACACTTTATCATTTTTCAAAATGTTGTTAATTAAAATACTGTTGCAAAAAATTATCACCGATTGCCTGCAAAAAGCGATTTCCCTAACACAGATTTCAAAGCTGAATTCCATACGGTTTATTCAATCAACGCGTGGTGAGTACAACAGTACACAACGGAAGGCTGCCTGCAAGTAGCGAGCTGCAGCCCACATAAGCATCCATCGAAGGAGGATGAAGTCGCACCGCTTTTGATCGGAATCAGTAACTGTTCGTGAGGCGCCGTGGGCCATCAATGTCAAGCGCGTCATACTAAAGAGTAATAAACAGAGAGAATCCCGCTCAAATTCCAATTCCTACACAAATCACAAGCTCCTGTGAAGATTTTTTGACGTATGACTACGTCTGTGATTTCTATATGGGGGTACACTGTGTGAAAACCAAAAATGGAACATGTAACAAAATTATGAAAGATTGTCAACGTTAATAACTCAGCTGCACCTGAACTAATTTCAATAATTTTATCACCAACCGATCAGAAATATTTCGACTTTAAATTAAACACTTTAACATTTTTCAAAATGTCACTATTGAAAATTGCACGAATGTGTAACTGTTGCTATTAGAATTAAAATTATCACCGAAAAGCAATTTCCCTAACACAGATTTCAAAGTTGAATTACATCCGGTCTCACCAAACGGTGTTTATTCAATTACCACGTGGTGAGTGTGGTGTTCTCCTGTACACAACGAAAGGCTGCCTGCAAGCAGCTAGCTGCAGCCCACATTAGCATCCATGGAAAGAGGAAGAAGCCGCATCACTATTGATCGAAATCAGTAGCTCTTCGTGAGTCGCTGTGGGTCATATATGCCAAGCGCGTCATACTAAAGAGTATAAACAGAGAGAACCCCGCTCAAATCTCTATTCCTACACAAAACACAAGCTCCTGCTGCAGTTAACATATAAGATTTATTAGATAAGACCACGCCATTGCGTACAACCCTTGTAGTTTTATGCGTCCCTTGTAGTTTTATGTAGGATTACGTCTTTCGGCAACATATTGGGGGTGCAATTTAAAAAAAAAACCAAAATTGACCGCATTACAAAAAGTGGTCAGGTTTTGTCAATAGCGGATGGATTTTAATTCTAAACAAGTCAATCGATTAGAAATTTTGCTACGAATCTGTTAAATTGAACACTTTATCGATTCTCAATAGGTCACTACTGAAAATTACACAAATGTTCAACTGTTGCAATAGTGATCGAAATTATCACCGATTGCCTGCAAACAGCGCATTCCCTAACACAGATTTCAAAATCGAATTCGATCCTGTCTCCCTGAACGGTGCTTATTCAATCACCGTGTGTGGTGTCCGGTCGGTCGTCAGCAGCAGCAGCAGTGCTTTCGGCGCGTGACACCCTAATACCTCAGCATTACGCAACCATCACGACAAAACGGTCCCTTTCACGACCACCATTAATTTGATAAAGAGTTTTGGACATTTGTCGAAGTCATCAATCGGATGTCAGTTCCCATATGTTTAAATCTAACATACCATATATTTTGAAGGCAACATTGGCAGTGCAATTTCAGAATCCAAACTGGTCGCGGCATGAAAGTGGTCTGATTTTGATCCAGAGATGATGGATTTTAATTCTGAATCCGCAAATCGATAGAAAATTAAGGAATGTCAATAATGAAAATTGCACGAATGTGCAAGTGTTGCTATGATAATAAAATGGTCACCGATTGTCTACGAAAAGCGCTTTCCCTAATACAGATTTCAAAATTGAATTCCATCCGGTCTCACCGAACGCTGTTAATTCAATCACCGCGTGTGGTGAGTGGTAGTGTTCTCCAGTACACAACGAAAAGCTCCCCGCAAGAAGCAGCTAGCTGATCGAATTCAGTTGCTCGTTGTGAGCCGTTGTGGGCCATCCATGCCGAGCACGTCACCCTCGTTCCAAACATCATACAATCTCATCCGTGTTCAACAACCTAATAGCTCAGCATTATTCAACCATCACGACAAAGCGGTTCTTTTTAGGACCACCATAAATTAATCTTGTTTAAGAGTTAAATTTCATTGAACGTTCGCTCGCCTTGCTGCCAGCCACATCATCCCCAAAGCTCTTGGATAATGTACCCAGCAACCAAACGATAGTGGTCAAATGCGTCGAGTATTGAAGTGGTACAAAAAAATTTCTCGCAAAGACCGAATACCACATGACCATGTCAAATAACCAGAAACACTTTGTAAGGTTTTCTCCATAACGCTAGAAAAAGCAAAAAAAAAATCGAATTTATATGATTGATCGCGAATATCTCGCGATTGGAAATTTTTTTGCAAGAAATTGCTCCAACCAATTTTTGATTTTTTTTTTTTTTATCATCTATTGAATAAACAAAAATGTCTGTGCCTTTTGTTCAAGAAAATGCTTAATTTTGACATCAGAAAACGATGGGTTTCCGTGATGGGAAAAGTGGTTTCTCTAACACAGTCACCGAATATTGATACCAAGCACCTTATGCCTTTTGATGAAAATTTAAACCCCTCCTTATAGGAGAATTATGCCCAAAAAAAATCTTGCCGAATGCTCTCAATAGAAGAGGCTTAAAATTAGCTTCAATAACCATAAACGTAGGCTCAGATTATGTAATTGATGTGTTTTCCCTAATACATATGTATTTCATTTCCGCACCGCTATCATCTTCAAGAACATCGAGGACAAATTTCCACAGGACCACAAATGACTGATAAAAGAGTGAACTAATGAGCAAGAACTTGAATCCAAGACATGTCGTCCAGGATTGGCTTGTACTACTTGGACATCGACAGAGCACCTCACAAACAGAACTCTCAAATTGCTTCCGAATTTCAACCTATCGAACTTTTTCATTGAAAACGAGTTAAGAAATCAATTTAACGTCTACTATACTTTTGCAAAACTACCTTTCGTAATCCTACGTCAAATCTATGGTCGTATCTTGGATACAATCTCTTACTTTTTTTATATAGAAACTCATTCATCGCTATGAAACATCATCATTGATTTAATTTTATAGAGCACTTTACAAGAATTTTGTGCTCAGCTAACTTTTCAATGTATTATTATTAATTATAAATATCTTCTGGCTACCACTCGCACTAAAAAAATGGTCAATTCATGAAACTGATCCTACACACTTAGAAATACCTAATTTTACACGTGACGGAATCCATCTTTGACATACAGGATGAGACGTAAACTAACATGTCATGTGAAATTAAGTGCTTCTAGACTGAAAAGTTCGTTACTTGACGAAAAGTACGTTTGATTGAGCTGAATTTTACGTCTTTTATGACTCAATTCTATGTCAAAATTGACGCCCGTATATGTCAGTCTCAGAGCACCTAAATTTACATGATTTTTTCTAAGTGTGTAGATCTCTGCGGTTTTCTTCGGAACCTCTTAAAGACGTCTTATCAAAATGAATTCAGAGTTGTGACCGGAATCTTAATCGCGTGGACATCGCAATGGTTCACCGGAAGATCCGGAACATCTGTTGAAGTTGTCAACTGATCCTAGAGCTCCACTTTTTTTTTCAAAACAACTCATTGACGTCTTATCAATATAAATTCGGAGTTGTGTTCGGGTAATTGGCCCTTGGGTGCACGGAATGGACAGAGGATCCAAATCATCCCTTAAAGAGATTAATGCATGAAACTGATCCTACAACTGGATTTGTGACCGGAAAATGGAACCTTAGGTCCACGATATGGTCCACCAGGAAAATCCGAAAAATCCAAAAAAGTGTTTAGTTCTTGAAACTGAGTCCAGAGGTCCGCTTTTTTCAAAACAAGTCTTTGGCGTCTTATCAGAATGAATTTGGAGTTATGACCAGAAAAACGGCTCCAGGGTCCATTGGATGGTCCTCGGGAATATCCGGAACATCCGTTGAAGTGGTTAATTTAAGAAAACTGATCTCAGCCCTCTGTGGTTTTCTTAGAACTGCTCATTGACATGGTTTTTCAATCATGGATGATTTCGATGTGGTATTTAAGTATTTTCGTAGCTTCTACGCGCTTTTAACGGACTTTTTGAAGATTATTTTTTTGGATTTTTGATTTCTTGGAGATCTTTCTTTGGAGCTACAAGTTCATGAGGGACTAGTTTCATAGTTTTATTCTTCACGTCATAATTTAATCAATAAACAATTTGAAAAAATCGTCTTATTGAGTTCTCATTCATATTAATTTATTATGAACACATCCAGCTTGCCACTTTGCCAGGTACCTATGCTTCAAGTTATGATGGCTGTGAATTCCTTGGAGTCATTAATTATCTAATGAAAATTATTATATAAAATTGAAAAACATTATTCCATGTTGATACAAAGATGATATATATAATTTCCATTGGGCGCGTGTCGTTGGCATGATCGGACTGTGCTCTTCTTCACTTGACTGACAGAAAAACAACAGGTTACTTCGATTCAGAGAACATTTAACACACACTGCCACTGTTATTCTATAATAGCAGTGGCAGTGTGTGTTAATTGCTCGCTGAATCGATCAACACCTTGTAAACAAACGGAGCAGTTGTGCAGCTCCACTTGTCCTCCTTCTCTTCCGCAAAACTGTTGTCCATGCTAGTTGCGTTGCGTCAAATCGAACACTAACTCTCTTGTCCTGACATGTAGCTAGTTATAGCTATATGATCGGTATGGAGAAGTTTTAATATGTGCGAATCTTTCTGATTTTGGGTCTGCATAACAGAACAGTTCGACTTCCTTCAGCTTCTTGATCTGATCATCTATATTTTCGGCTTTCTCAGTTACAGGCTCATGCTCGTCGTTATCAGTAGGATGAAGAAGTTCGAGGATTTCTTCAACCGTTGTCTCGTTGTTCTTCGTGATGTTAATAGTTTCTTTCGGTGATAATCCATCGGCATTCCTTCGTTCGCCAAGGTTTTGGATTGAGCTAATGAACTCATCGTGATCAGAGTGAGCTGTGGTTGACGAGGATGGTACCCGTCCCATGCCAACAATTCCGGATAGTACAGGGTTACCCACTCGAAGTGTTACCTATTCAAACGACTATAAGTTTTTTTTGTGTGAAATATTTTTTATTGATTCCAATGACAAAAATGTTTGAAAATACTCAAAATTTCAGAATCCATTCACTTTAGCTCGATATGGCCACCTTTTGCCTTGACTATGACCTTCAAACGGTCAAAAAACGAGTTGCATGCTGCACGAATGTGAGCTTGTGGTATTTTGGTCCATTCACGTACAATCGCTTTCTTCAGCGCATCCATACTGGGCATATTTTTTAGTCCGCACCTTGCTCTCTAAAATGGACCAGATGGAAAAGTCCATCGGATTTGCGTCCGGCGAATTCGAAAGCCATTGTGTCGACGAAATGAAGCGTGGAATATGATTTTTTAACCATTCTTGGTTAATTTTTGCTTTATGTGACGGTGCCGAGTCTTGTTGGAACGTCCATGCTTTGCGACCGAAGTGTTTGCGTGCCCACGGCTCTAAAGCAGCTTCCAAAATATTTTCACGATAATAAGTCGCATTTACTTTGACACCAGGCTCGATGAAAACGATTGGAGAGCGCCCATCAGCGGTCACGGCTGCCCATACCATCACTTGCGATGGGAAATTTCTTCGGGTGACCATTCGTTGGCTTATATTCTCGTACGTGCGTTCGGTCAAGTAAACACGATCGTTTTGAGAGTTTACGAATTTCTCGATAGGGAAATTTTTCTCATCAGAGAACACAATGTTTGGAAATTCGCCACGTTCGTGCAAGCGCAACAACTCCTTTGCTCTTTCGAGTCTAACTTTTTTTTTGCTGTGGTGTAAGATCGTGTGCTTTTTGGAACTTGTAGGGCTTGACCTTTAGCTAAGTTTTCAACAGTCGTTGCATTGAACTTTGTGAAATTTTCAGCTCTTTAGCCATTTGATTGCCACTTCGACGTGGATTTCGTTCAAGTCGAGCCTTCACTTTTCGAATCATCTCAGGTGATGTTGCTGTTTTTTTACGACCACCTCCATGGCGTTTTGCAATGCTGCCAGTACTATTGTAACGACTTATGGTGCGATACACGAACATTTTGTTTACTTTGAGATGTTTTAGCTGCCGAACAATTGCTGGTTGTGATTTTCCAGCCAAATATAAAGCAATCTCTTTTCTTCAATCTTCTTTTAAATTCCATCACGAATAACTTTTTTTTCTAAAAGACGGAGAGAAAAATGCTTTTGTAAGCTTGTAAACAATAGAATGAACTGGCATTGGTATAAATTTGAGCGCGCTGTCATTAATAGTGTGGTAGTTATAGCAGTTTGAATCTGGTAACACTTCGAGTGGGTAACCCTGTAGAGGGCTTAACACGGTTCACAGCAGCAGTCAAGCAACGGATACAGTCTAGGATTGTGAATTATCTCCAAGCATCGAATAGATTCATTCCTTGTTCATCGACTTGTTTAAAAAATTTACCGTAACTCTGACGAATGTATTAAGGTTTAAAATATTATTATTATTATTTAACTTTATTAATGAGGCTTTCAGCCTTGGGCTGGTTGCCTCCAAGGAAGTTTAAAATAAGAAATAGTACCCTGATCCAGTGGTTGGATAACAAATGTTGTGTTGGGGGTAAAGATACAAGTTTGATGTTCGGGTGTTCTATCTGAGGATGTGAAGGAGCGTTATCCAAAAGCAGCAATGAAAAACAGCCACTTTTTTTTCCTTTTCAGAATGTCTCTACCTCCGGCACAAAACATTGCTCGAACCAATCAACGAACAGTTGGGATGTCATCCAAACTTTATTGTTTGAACGGTAGTTAATACCCTGCTCCTGTTGGTTGATATTTTTAAAAACCTTGGGGTTTTGAACATTGTTGATGACAAATGGCTTAGTCTTCAATGAACCACTTGCATTACAATAAAAACAGTTTTGAAAACCCTCTTTTATCTGCTTTCACACCAGCCATGCTTTTCAATTTTTCTGTGATGTACGATTGTGTTCTTAATCCGGTTAAACAGAAGCTTGGTTTCATCACAATTGAATATTTGATCTTCATGGTATCCCCCGTCGTTAATCAGCTTCTGCAAAATTGCAGAAAATGTTTGAGCTGATTCAATATCCGCTGAGGATCTCTCTCCATGGAGACGCACATTATGAACATTATACCGTTTTTGGAATTTCTGGAACCTGCCTTAACTAGCAAGACATGGATGAGCCGACTCTGAAGGCGTATCATTTGCGGACACATAATAATTGTAGAAAGCGATGGATTTTTGCCGGATGATATGAAAATCTAACGGCAGTCCTTTGCTGGACATATCGTCAATCCAAGTATGTAATGCTTTTTTTTTATCTAGTTCGTTTATTTGTAAGGCTCAATCGCGTTAGCTTTACGGAGCATTCAGCTAAAAACCCAATTGCATTACTTCATTACTACTTTACGGAGCCTATAATTCATTGTTCTTTGTTTGTAGCAAAATTCACTTAATTCAATGTCTAGTAGGAGTTGGGCCGAATACTCGCGGTTTACCCGAGGTTAGAGGGGTACATTGTAGAAGGACAGGAAAAGGGGAGGAGCTTGGGGGTAGGGTTTCGTTGACTCATCAGAGCGATGTCGCCAGTTTGTACGGTAGTGTGGTTCTAGATTCGTCTAGAGTTCGACCGGCTATGGTGACCAGTGGGCGACGATGAGACTCATCGAGACGCGGGACAAGACAAACAAGAACTAATAAAGAGATACAAAAGAAAAACGAATTAAATTCTTATACTAGACATTTGCAGAAACACATAAATCGACTGCATATAGCATAGATCGCGGGTACCCAACACGTCTCTGATAGGGATATAGGATTGTCTTCCTTGGGCCTCGAGGGTATTCAAAAGTCGCTCTCTGGCGGCGTCATTATCCGTACATTGCCAAACTGCGTGATCGATGTCGTCGTAATCGTTTCCACACCGACATATGTTGCTGTCCACGAGGTTTATTCTATTGAGATGCGCATCTAGCGAGTAGTGGTTGGACATAAGTCTACTCATCACGCGAATAAAGTCACGACTTAAGCCCAAGCCTTTAAACTACGCTCTCGAAAAAACATTAGGAATACTTGAATGTAACCACCGTCCAAGATTTCCAGTGTCCCAATTGGTTTGCCAACTCAACCGATGAAACTTAGTCCCGATAGCAGGAGCCAGTCTGACAGATGTTACACATACTATATAAAAATTCTATACCATATAAAAGGTAAAACCGTAAGCTACAAAATTTAACCAATGTTTCCAATCGGGAAATAGTGCAGAATGTAAATGTAATCATTATATTCTATTATCAAAGTTACCCGCATTATCAAAGATACTCCTTGTTCTAGTGTCCACCTTACCAATTTTGTCGACTTTTTTAAACCAATTTTTCACGCTAGAAACGAGGTGCTTGATTATTGAACATATTTTTATTTTATTTTTGAAAACGAAATACAATACCGCATTATACACCTGGCAACTTCTTTGAAATCGCAGGGGACCGGATGGAAAATTTATGAAATATCTACTTTGAAAGGTGATTGAAGGGACCATCGCATTTTTGGAGATTTTGGTAATTTTTTTAACCATATTTAACAGATTAAACGATAGAATACATTATGTGGTTTCGTAAACAAATCCAAATTCTGGTCTAAACTCCTAATTCATTCTATGAGTATTTCCGAAAAATCTGCCAGAATCAGTTTTATTAATTGACCACTTTTAAGGATGATCCGGATCTTCTAGAGGACCATCCCGTGGTCCCAAGAGGCTATTTTCTGATCTCATTTCCAAATTCATAGCGATAAGACGTCTATGAATGGTTTTAAAAAAAGTGGAGCTCTAGGATCAGTTTAATGAAATGACTACTTTTACGGATGTTCCGCATCTTTAGCTGGACCATTCCGTGGTCCCCAGTATCAATTTTCTGGTCAAAACTCCGAATTTATTGTGATAAGTCGCCTATGAGCTGTTTCTGAAAAACGGCGGAGCTCTAGGATCTGTTTCACGAATTGACCACTTTAACGGATGTTCTGGATGTTTAAGTGGACCATCCCGTGATCCCCAGTAAAAAAGGCGTGATCAGAGATTTTGTGCCTCATAAAATCCCGGTGGCGCCGACTGGGATTGAACCCAGGCCTTTTGGGGTGAGAGCCAGTCACGCGTACCACTACACCACCGGAACCGCTATCCACTAATATTCTTGCCGGTAGATTCTCAGTCAGCTCTTATAAGAGAATCAGGTGAAGCGCCCATACTCCGTTGCGCATCCATGTTTCACTCCCGTGTTGAAGTGCCCAACGTAAAGCAACAACTCGCGTGGTCTTTCTTTCTCCGTAAAATGAAAGACAGTGCAATTCCATTTCTACTGTATGGAAAAAGCTCTTTGATGAATCAGTTATCCTGAGGTTGGAACTGTGCTCGTCCGCACCTAGCAAACCTCGGATAATAAACTCATCAGAACAACTGCCCCGATTCCTTATTATTCGAAACCTTTTATACATGAATTTGTTACTTAAACTCTACACAATAGTTTTTCTCCAGTATGTACATATAAAGCGAGACAGATAGTTTTTCTCTTGGAAAGTCAGTGTCTGTTTTTTTTTTAACAAGAATTAATGCTCCTCGCGGTAGGAACGGCTATGTAGGATGCTTACTCACCAATGTTTACTTTGACCTTTCTCGAAGCACCTAGTTAAGCCAGCGCGCATCGCTGACGACGCGGTAGCAACTGTTTATAAACAACTGACCCTGGAAGTGTGCGACATTGTCACTGCTGCTGTTAAGTTGTGTATTTGCTCCAACCGTATGGGGGTCTATTACTGGTTAATTTCTTACTCAGATTGATATTGGAATTTGAGGCCTTTGCATCCCCTCTTACTTAACCAGCTTGAGGATAATATCGAAGAGATTCTTCTCAAGGATATGCGCTGGTATCTATTCTATATTTGCTAATTTTTTTACTGGATCTTCTTACTATGGTTCTTACTCCTACTGTGCCTTTTTGACCCTACTTTGTACTATTGATAAACATATTCAGTCGTTCATACTTTAACTTAATTTTGTCATTTGGCTAAATCATATGTGTTAACAAGTTTTATCACGCGTTTTGCTGATATGAAAATTTGCCTAACAGACTTACGTTAATTATGCGTTTAGTTGAGTTATACCATTCTTGTTGCAATTGATATTTAATGTTAACATTCTATAGAATCATTACGAATAATTCACTATAAGGATTGATGTTTGAATTTGGGGTTGTTGCATCCCCCTTACTTACTGAGCTTGAGAATCTTTTTGCAAAAAATAATATCAATAAGCTTGAGTTGGTAATCTTCGATTTTAAAAATTTCGTGCTTTTTTGTTGCCATTTTTCTCCTAACCTTAGGGTGATCCTAAATTGTACCTTTCGTTAAAGCTCCTTCGTTTCTGCTCGTTCATCCGTGCGATTGAAAACTGTTCCTGACTCGTCATTTGGTTGATATCAAATATCAGGTGTGGGTGTATCTGCCATTACCCGCCATCTATGATTCGTTGTTTGCCGCATTCAGGTTACTCTTCATCGTCTTTCATATCTATGGCTTGTACTGATCGCATCTCGTCATTATGTATGTTTCTGTTGGAAACTTTTTAGTGCTTATTAGAACTTCAACTTTCTCTATGGTGTAGTATGATTCCACAACTTCGATGATTTTCGTTATAAGATGTAAACTTGTTTTGGATTTTATCCACGACTGTGTTCTATCTGTGTTTATATATGCAGCTAGTCAATTTATTGTTTGTGCCATACCATGCGTTAGTTGTGTACTTGATTGTGCTTCATTGCCATTTTTAAGTTTGATGTTTAATGATGTCATATCAAACGTTACGTTGTATGTTCTGTAGTTTTATGATGATGTTTGCGAAACCGTTGCTGAAGTAGCTTGTCTTTTTAGATGCTGTGTGATGAGCTTATGCCAAAGATTGCTCATCAATTCTGTTATCCTCGATAAACCACTCGATTCCATCTTCCTGTTCCTTATACTTTTCCGATGATCCTAACCAACACCGTCAATCTTCAATCTTCCGCATGATTTGTCTTTCGATTGTCATCTAGCCATTTTGAATGTGACTCTTCCTTCGCTGTTGACCGTCTCTGAGATTCGCCACCTGGTACATCCAAGGATATCCAAAATCGATTTTCCCTTTCTCACTGTATCACCAATAATTATCTTTTTGATATTTTTTTTTTATCAATTTCACTCTAAAACATTCATTAAACTATAACTTTGGTATATTCAAATAATTTTCTACTCATCTTTTGAATCAACTATAATATTTTTTTTAACTTGGTTTACATACTTTGATATCATTGACATGATATGATTAATAATATTCTTCGTTAGTTGCTTGCTGCTCTTATTTTTTTCAATTTCATATTTTCATCCACACAATAAATAATCAGTATGCTATCTATTTTCTGCAAACAAATTCAGAATTAATTACTTTAACTGAACATTTTTATCTGATTGTCGATATTACACTTCTTGTTTTACTCTTAACTTTGTTCCTTTGTGTCATACTTCTTATTCTGATATCTTTCATCATGTTTTGCTAGTATTTTTATTTTATTACCCTACTTTTTCTGTTACTTCGTTTAACTCTTTTTGTCTGTAGTTGTAACTCACCAATTAATCAAAGCATCTGAATGGCCACGTCATGAAATTGCAGCAAGTACTCTCTTTCTCCTAATGAGGTTTAAAACGGCACGTATCTGTAATTCGATTCATCTTTGCTCGGTTCCAGGTTCCTCTGGCCATACGTTTAACTTTTTATTTAGTCAATTCAATTAATGTCTTGTACGTGGCCAAATTGCTGCAAGTGCTCGTCTTCGCTAATTGAGTGCAAACGGTGGGTATCTGTAAGTAAACTTAAATTTCAGTTAGACTCATTCATAAATTCTCGTGCATTCTGGATTCCGAATGCCATTGTCCAATTGTTCATCTCCACATCTGTAACGGTCTGTAAAAAATAAAATGGCCTTTAATAAATTGTCAACCATAACATCATTTACGACTCTGGGATCATTTACAGTATATTAATGCTGTGTTTTGACGGTATTTTCCGTTCAAAATTGTTTTGTATTCAATCTCGCTGTGAGATTCTTGTGCACAGTTAGTCCAAAGCGCTTTGTAGGTACAATCTTCTTGTCCACTTTGATCTTGTTTGTCATCGTTTTTTTTTTTCATCATTGTCATAAGTATTATTTTTCAACGTGTTAATTTTTTTTTTTTTTAATGAAATTATTGTATAAATCTGTAACTGTTTTTCAGTAATTTAACCCATATTGTGTGCTGTAATGTCAATCCTTAGCTCTTCGATCCATTCAAAATCGTACTGCAAAATAGTTTGCTCTTTTTTGATGAATACATTTGTTTTATAAGCTGAATCATTCAATTACTATATGCATTACATATAGGTCGAAATTTTTTGTATCTCTTTGAAATGTTTTCATCACATTACATATAGGTCGAAATTTTTTGTATCTCTTTGAAATGTTCTCATCACTTTCATATTAGAAAATACTGTTTACTATTATTAACTATATATGTTTTTACCTTTGTTTTCATTTTCTTGAAACTTTATCTGAAGCTTCGCTTTTATGTTTCCATCTCCATATATGCATGTTTTGAACATTTTGTTCAATTCCTTATTAATCCCAATTGAAATTTTATATATACTTTTTCTTTACAATTTTCAATTGTCTCTTATCATTCTGGTTATTCCATAAATTCATTTTCATATAACAATACTTAATTTTATATATACATACCCCGGGGTCATTATCATTTAGTCAATAATATCCATTCGATTTTTATTCTTATTATTTATTTATATTACTATTCAATTTAATCATCACCATATACATCATTCGTTCCGGGAACGTCTTCCCTTGTCTAACGCACTCTCTCACAAACATTCCATGTATCCCTCTTATACATTAGCTACAGTTTATCACTTCTTTTTTTTTTCACTTCACTAATAGTTTTATTATTTGCTCGCAGTATTCTTTCCATTTTCATAGTCATCTCCTGGAGGAACATCCAAATTTTAATTGTTATTTTAATATGTGTGTCTCTCTATTCTTAATTATAATATAAATATTATGTACATAATAATCGATAAATAAATACTTATTTTGATTATAGGAATCTTTATCTATACTGACGAATTTGTTCCGCGTACTTGATGATTAATCATTGTATCGCTTTATACGATTGACGTGGATTTTTTCTAATTTCTTCCCATTCTGTATTACCACGGTTTGTTCACTAGGAATTTCCATTACTGTGTATGGGCCACGCCACATACTCTGTAGTTTTTGTCCTACCCCCATAGGGTTTGATTGCACTAAAACTAAATCTCCCCACATTGGTTGCCATTGATTTGAATTTTTGTCATATTGAACCTTCCGCTTTTCTTTTGATATTTTCAAGTTTTCTCTTGCGTTATAATGAATGTTGCTCAAAATACTCTTCATTTCGCCAACGTAATCATGATAGTCCATTGTGGAATTACATTTTTTGTATATGGATGTAGGAATTTTCGCCTTTCGTCCATACAATAACTCAAATGGGGTGTAATTTGTTGAAGAGTTTATCGTTGTATTGTATTCAAAGTTGAAGTATGGTATCAATTGGTCCCATGTTCTTTGATTCCCTCCAATAAATTGTCGTAAATAGGTTTTCAACTCTCTGTTTGAACGTTCCACTAAATTCGCCTGTGGATGGTATGCACTTGTGTTGATTTTTTTAATTTTCAAAATTTTACATATGTTTTTCATGAGGTTACTCATGAAGTTCGCACCTTGATCGGTCACTATTTCTTTTGGACACCCGAATTTACAGATCACATTTTCGACAAAAGTTCTTGCTACTGTTTGTGCTTCCTGATTTTCCATACATGCGACAATTAAATATCTGGTTAAGTCATCTTGAACGACTAATCCGTATTTACTACCCCATTCCGATTCGGGTAAAACAACGATATCCATAAATAATTTTTCAAACGGCTCTGTAGCTGTTGTAGTAATTTTCATTGGAATTTTGTTGGACTTGCAAATTTTGTTTTTCTGACACGAATCGCATTTTCTTACATAATCTTCAATGTCTCGTCTCATATTTGTCCATGTAAAAAGAGATCCAACTCTCTTTCGCATACGTTTTGCTCCTACATGTCCACCTAGGGGTGCGTCATGAAATTCTCGTAAAATTGTTTCAATTTCTTCACCCTCTATTTGAATGCGTTCAGAGTCTGCATTGTACAAAGAAATTTTCTTATCAAATTTCAATGATATGAATTGTATCATTTGTAATACTTCAAACTGTTTTATTTTGCGAAATGATAATATATGGACATGTTTTGCTTGCTTTAGATAGTCAGGACCTTCCATAAAGCTCCTATTGAGTTTCTTTAGGAAACTTTTACCATTGAGCAAAGAGTTATTTTTCCCCTCGATAATCAATCCTGCAATCTTTTCGTTTGGTATATTTATAATTCCATTTTTATCATAATCCTTCAATCCATGTGGTAAATTACACAGAGTTGAAATTTCCTTGTAGGCTGATCTACTATTTAATATAACTAATGTAGCATCTGCTGAGTCATTAGTTAATTTCCCTGAAATCATAAGTTCATCTGTGTTTACTAATGATTGTTCTACGCTTGCTTTGAAGTCATTGTATAAATTGTGGTTATCATCTTTCTTTGTGGTGTTTTCATTGTCCCTTATATCCATGTTAACTAATTCATTAAAAACTGAGTCCCTTTGAGGTTGGTAAGTTCTCAAATTCTGGTCAGTGAAATCGCTTGATGGCTTGTTGTTCATTTTTGTTTGGGTTGTCTGCCTCTGCATTCTTTGCTGCTGTCGCGTAATGACTGCAACTACCTGCTCTTGTTCTACCGACGTATGTTGTTGATTCTTAATGTCTACGCTACCTTTTTTAACCTTACAACGTTGTAACCTTGATTGCCCCTGACAATAACTTGTTGGTTGAATCTGGTTGACGTTTTTGTTTTCCTTCGTGCATGGTAGCCTTGACAAAAAGTCTGCAACAATGTTCTCCTTCCCCTGTTTGTAGCGTATATCACATTTAAGACCTTGCAACTTAAGTCGCAGTCTTGTTAATGTGGGTGACGTTTCCTTTAACCGCCAAATTGAAATTAGAGGCCTGTGATCTGTGTAAACAATGAATTTTTGATCAAATATAAAATGTCTAAAATAGTCAACCGCCCAAACGATCGCTAATAATTCTTTCTCGATTGTGTGGTATCTACTTTCTGCACCTATTAATGCCCTGCTCGCAAAGGCGATCGGTCTATCGACAGTTTTCTCATTAGATAACACCGCTCCTATCGCGTAATTGCTAGCATCTGTGGTGATGACAAATGTATCCTCATAATTAGGCCTTACTAACAAAGGTTCAGATATGAGGCATGTTTTAAGCATTTCGAAAGCTTCCTCACATTCACGTGTCCATACAAATTTTACATTCTTCTTCAATAAATCGTTCAAAGGTTTCCTGTACTTTGCAATGTTGGGAATGAATTTTCCGTAAAAATTAATTGTACCTAAAAATGATCGAACATCTTTCACTGTAGATGGACTTTTCATCTTTTGTATACTTTCTACATTTTCTTTGGTTGGTTTTATACCATATTGATCTATTATATGACCAAGATATTTGATTTCTGTTTTCAAAATTTTGCATTTCACCGGTTCCAATTTTAAATTATGTTTGCGTAGTCCTTGCAACACTTTATATAAGTTTTCATTATGTTCTTCGATTGTTCTTCCTGAAATGATGACATCATCCAGATAAACAACGGCTCGAACATCTCCGATTTCGTATAGTACCGTATTCATTAATTTTTGAAAAGTTGATGGGCTATTCCTTAATCCCATAGGCATTCTTGTAAATTCAAAGTGTCCTTTTGGGGTTGAGAAGGCTGTTTTAGCGGCATCTTTTGGATCGATTGGGATTTGATAAAATCCTGATTTTAAATCCAATGTTGAAAAATATACACTATCTCCAAGATTATCCATGATTTCATTGATGAGTGGAATTGGATATACAAAAGGCTTAGTTATCAAATTTAAAGCCCTAAAGTCCACTACAATTCGATATTTCTTATTTCCAGCTGCATCCAAGTCCCTTTTTGGTATACACAAGACTGGTGCATTCCATGGGCTTTTACTTGGTCTGATGATACCTTGCCTATACATTTCTTCGATTTCTTCATTAATTTGCTTTTTTGTTGCTTCTGGGAATCTGTATTGCCGTTTATTAATGGGTACGTTCGTTGAGGTTTCTATTTCGTGCACTGCCGCATCTGTGTGGGTCAGTTTATCACCCTCAAGAAAAAACACATCACTAAAATTACTTAAAATTGATTCAATTGATTCTAAAGCGCTTCGTGATAAATGATCAAGTTCGATCTGTTCGAAGATTTTATTATATCGTTCGTGTCCTTGAAGCATTTTAATATTTTTGTATTTGACAACATCGTAGTCTATGTCAGCATTTAAGTCCAACATTTCTCTGTCGTCATATTCACTTCCTTCTTCATTATATTCTTCATGATAAAAATCATTTTCCAACGGGTCATCTATTTCCATTCCATTGAATGTATGGACTTGTGTAAAATCTTTACACTCGTCTTCTTTATAGTTTTTCTTGCAAGTGTCAAGCTCAAAAATAGCATATTCAAAATTTCTTCCAATTTGTGCTACATGTTTTTGAAGGAACTCTCCTCCGAGTATACATGGTACTAATAAATGTGTCATTAAATGAAATTTTGCTGGGAATACTATGTTTCCTATGATTAAACCTATATTAACTGATCCCATTGTTTTTGTATTTCCTCCAATTCCCGCTATTGTTATAGTATCATTTGTATTTACTTGGTCTATTCTTAGCGATTTGACTGCTTCATATCTGAGCAGATTTACTGATGAACCTGTATCGAGTAAACATCTCAGCCTATATGCGGGGTTATTAGATGTAGGTATCTCGACAAAAAATAAGTTATCTCTAGAATAGATTTTTTTAAGTGCTATTTTATTTGATATTATATTATAAAGGGTTGATTCGCTGTTATTATATTGCTTATTTTTATTTTGTTTCCCCATTATTGCGTGAAAATTAAATTCTATTTCATTACTATTTTTACTTGAAAGCTCCTTATTTCTCTCAATTATATTTTCGTCCGCTGTAATTCCTACCATGTCCTTTTTAAAAACGTATGGTTCAATTTCCACATATCGTTTAATGTCTTTCACACTACTTTCTCTATGTATATAATCAATATATTTTTTATTTATAGGATGAGAGAAGCTTTTGAAGATTGCAAATCTGAAGCTCCCACCTATACTTTCGATATGATCTCTTGCGAATGCTGTGCCTATCGTGGCTGGTACAGCTAAATTATGAACTAAGTTAAATTTTATTGGTATGTTACTTCTGCCTATTTTTAAATTGACCCAAATGTCTCCAAATGATTCTTCTTCTTCTCCGTCTATCTCTGTATATGCCACACTAAGTGGGTTTATCAGTTTTGCTCCCACTTTCAATGCTATACTTTTATGCATAAAATTTTCGGTTTTACTTGTGTTAAAATAGTATCTGCAAAAGAACTCCGGGTTTTCTGCTGTTGACATATACCAGTAGAAATCTCCGTTATTTCCACCGAACATTGGATATTTATGGTTTGTTGTAATGATTGGGTCAAATTTTATCCCAGCGTGAAAACATTGGGAATCTGTAACATGTGTCTTTCCATGATTCCGGAATTTTAGTTTTTTATGTCTTGTGTTGAAATTATCTCTGATACTGAAATTCTCTCTGCGGTTTTCGTCATTGTATCTATTGCTGTATTCACCTTGGTAATTTATGTTGTAGTTTCCGTTATCATTCCTGTTGTAATTGTCTGACCTAGTCGGTGAATTATTGTTATTCATATTTCTGCTAAAATTATTATTTTCTTGGTATTCGTAACTCGTGCTCCTGTAACCATTTTGATTTCCATTGAACGGCCTTTGATTAGACCTAACGAAATTATTCGGAAAATCTCTATGAGGTCTGAATTTTCTATCAAACGAATTGTTTTGTTGATGTTTTCGTTGATACTGGTTAAAATATTTGGGTTGATTAACATGATTATTCCAATTATTTCGGTTCCTTTGTGATTTTGATTTTTCAGCGATGTGAATACACTGAAGTCTTTTTTCGATATCCTCAATTTGTTTTTCGTAGATACACTCTTCCTGTAAATATTCGACTAATTCATTGAAGGTGTTATTTTTCTGTGATTTTGCCATATTTTTCAAGTTCCTATTTTTCAAACCTCCCAAAAAATGTATCCTCAAATTCCGTAGTGCATATGACTCTCTGCCTTTGGCATTGTTTTCTTCATATTCATCCACGTGTTCTTTTAATGTTAATGCCCTATCTTTGTAATCTTGAAAGCATTCGTTTGGTCCTTGCTCCAAAGTTTCGATTTTCTGGAAAATTTCTTCCAGTTTAACATTTGTCCCAAATTCTCTTTCGAGATTAATTCTCACTTCGGGCCATGTTTCCGCATAAATGCGTTTGAAATACCCTGATGCTGGATCTTTCAATTTCATCAAAATTACCTGAATTAAAGGTTCATGCGATTCTTCTACTGGCAATTTCTTAGCGAAGAAATCGCACTGGTATAAAAACGATCGTAATTCTGAGGCCGCGCCTCTGAACTCTGGAATGCATTGAATAGCTCTTTCAGTTGGGAACTCTGCCATTTTTTGTTTGTTTTTCGAAGCAAACGAGAAAAAATGCGACTGTTTCCCAGTCTCTTATTAAATTATGGATATTGCTATTATCTTGCCTTTTCGCGAATTTAATTGGATACAAAACGCTTTCAGCGTAAATTCAAGACAAATTTTTTTTTTCATGTTTTGTGCTTTGTTAATCAAATTTGCCTGTTGGCCTTTTAAATTTGTTTAAATTAATTTAACGTTCCCTTAAAGTGGTTGATTAAGCATTAAGCATCTTGCAAGAAATGTTGCTTACAAAGATGAAATGTATACTATTTATAATATTGTATGAAATGTATCAGAACTTTACTCAATTTTTAATGTTCACTTGTATGATATGAGACGCTCCATTTATGTGTATCTAGAATAGAACCTTACCATTTTTTTTAAACTGTGTACTCACCCTATCAGGAGCAGGATCAGGGTTATTCCTTGTTGAGTCTGCGATGAAGTTCCCAGATGAAGTCCCCATATCTTTATAGTTGACCAGATGTGCACCAATGTGCTGTACTCTTTATTAATCACTAGTTCACTTTTTCCTTTTTTTGTAATTTAATCAAAGTCACTTTTTGGTTTTTTAACACTTACTGATTTTAGCCAGTCAAAATTTTGGCGTTCCAACACTTGAAAATAGCGGTTTAGTTTCCGCTGTCACCAGATGAAGCGCCCATACTCCGTTGCGCATCCATGTTTCACTCCCGTGTTGAAGTGCCCAACGTAAAGCAACAACTCGCGTGGTCTTTCTTTCTCCGTAAAATGAAAGACAGTGCAATTCCATTTCTACTGTATGGAAAAAGCTCTTTGATGAATCAGTTATCCTGAGGTTGGAACTGTGCTCGTCCGCACCTAGCAAACCTCGGATAATAAACTCATCAGAACAACTGCCCCGATTCCTTATTATTCGAAACCTTTTATACATGAATTTGTTACTTAAACTCTACACAATAGTTTTTCTCCAGTATGTACATATAAAGCGAGACAGATAGTTTTTCTCTTGGAAAGTCAGTGTCTGTTTTTTTTTTAACAAGAATTAATGCTCCTCGCGGTAGGAACGGCTATGTAGGATGCTTACTCACCAATGTTTACTTTGACCTTTCTCGAAGCACCTAGTTAAGCCAGCGCGCATCGCTGACGACGCGGTAGCAACTGTTTATAAACAACTGACCCTGGAAGTGTGCGACATTGTCACTGCTGCTGTTAAGTTGTGTATTTGCTCCAACCGTATGGGGGTCTATTACTGGTTAATTTCTTACTCAGATTGATATTGGAATTTGAGGCCTTTGCATCCCCTCTTACTTAACCAGCTTGAGGATAATATCGAAGAGATTCTTCTCAAGGATATGCGCTGGTATCTATTCTATATTTGCTAATTTTTTTACTGGATCTTCTTACTATGGTTCTTACTCCTACTGTGCCTTTTTGACCCTACTTTGTACTATTGATAAACATATTCAGTCGTTCATACTTTAACTTAATTTTGTCATTTGGCTAAATCATATGTGTTAACAAGTTTTATCACGCGTTTTGCTGATATGAAAATTTGCCTAACAGACTTACGTTAATTATGCGTTTAGTTGAGTTATACCATTCTTGTTGCAATTGATATTTAATGTTAACATTCTATAGAATCATTACGAATAATTCACTATAAGGATTGATGTTTGAATTTGGGGTTGTTGCACAGGTTCACCAACTTAATACTACGTATAGAAGGGGTGGATCGATTACTCTCGGTTTACTCGAGTTATTTTTTTCATTAATTTATTTGATAAGGCTCAATCGAATTAACTTTACAGAGCCGAGGACTATTGTTCACTATACAAAACATCTTAAAACTATGTCAATCTATCCAGCAGGCCACTTTTCACAAAAGTTGATGATTTTATGTTTTTTGTAGTTCGCAAACAGCGGACCATAGCGCACCTTCAAGGATTTTCAACGTATCTCTCAAATTCCTTGTTTTATAGTGTCCTGCTGAATAGACGCGTAATTTTTCGAAAATCTTCATTAAACCTTCCAAAACTTTCACCAATGTAGTGTACCAATAGCGTACCTTCCGATTATGAGGTTTATTTTTATCGTACCTATCAGACTAAGGCCTTGTTGTCCTCTGCTGTCCGAAGAAATCGTCTCCACTCTACTCGATCTATGGCCACACTTCGACAGCCTCGTAGTCTGCGAAGGGTCCGCAGGTCGCCTTCTACTTGGTCGATCCACTTTGCCCGCTGCGCGCTTCTTCTTCTTGTTCCTGTTGGGCCGCTTTTTAGAACCATTTTCACTGGGTCGTTGTGCGGCATTCTTACGACGTGCCCAGCCCACCGTAGTCGTCCAATTTTTGCAATGTAGACGATGGATGGTTCTCCCAGCAGCTGGTGCAATTCGTGGTTCCTCCTCCATGTTCCGTCATCCATCTGCACTCCACCGTAGATGGTACGCAACACCTTCCGTTCGAAAACACCTAGGGCACGTTGGTCCTCCACGAGCATAGTCCAGGTCTCGTGGCCGTAGAGGACCACTGGTCTTATCAGCGTCTTGTAGACAGTCAACTTCGTGCGGCGGCGAATTTTATTCGACCGGAGCGTCCTCCGGAGTCCAAAGTAGGCACGATTCCCTGACATAATGCGTCTTTGAATTTCTCTGCTGGTATCATTTTCGGCGATCACCTTCTTCTCTTCTTATTCGCATTTCAAGCTTATTGCTTAGCACATATTAGCTTCTTGCGTGCTCTCAACTTAGTGTTCTAAATGCACTTCCACAGTTATTAATTGAGAGCTTTCGATGCCAATACCAATGCATGAATTTGTATATTGTGTGGCAAGCACAATGATACTCAATGTCCAGGGAAGTCGAGAAAATTTCCAACCCGAAAGCTTCCCTCGACCAGACCGGGAATCTAACCCAGTTCGGCGATCACCAGTGAGCCCAAATACACGAACTCATCGACCACCTCGATTTCGTCATCGTCAATCTGAACTCGGGGTGGGAGGCTAATATTGTCTTCCCTAGAACATCTTCCTTTCATGTATTTTGTCTTTGATGCGTTGATGGCAAGTCCAATCCGCCTAGCATTAGCCTTCAGTCTGATGTACGTTTCCGCCATCGTCTCAAAGTTCCGTGCCTTGATGTCAATGTCATCGGCGAAGCCAAGAAGCTGGATGGACTTCCTGAAGATCGAGCCACTCGTGTCTATCCCAGCTCTTCTGATCACACCTTCTAAGGCGATGTTGAACAGCAGACACGAAAGTCCATCACCTTGCCGTAACCCACTTCGAGATTCAAAGGGACTCGAGAGTGTCCCCGATACTCGAACAACGCACATCACTCGATCCATCGTCGCCTTGACCAATCGCATCAGTTTAACCGGAAATCCGTACTCGTGCAGAATCTGCAATCTGCATCTGATTGTGTCGTATGCGTAAAGGCGGCGCTCAGCAGTGTGATCGCGCGGTAGTTGCAGCAATCCAACTTGTCGCCCTTTTTGAAGATTGGGCATACGACACCTTCCATCCACTCCTCCGGTAATATCTCCTCCTCCCAAATCTTGGCAATTACCCA